>NC_087348.1:57145833-57770833 GCF_030014295.1 Loxodonta africana | reverse complement strand
TTTATATTGTTGTTCATTAATGCCCACTCTTTAACAGAATAAAAGGATTATTTTTGAGCTTACTGAAAAAATCTAAACAGGTAAGTGGGGCCCTTGTAATTTTGCTTTGCATTTACATTATATGTATCAGGCAGTTTTTGGAAAAAGAAAAGAAAACAAAAACACTACAGGACTTTAGGCAGATCAGCTACATATAATATTCTTAAAAGAAAGCAAAACAAGACTGAAATTAAACTCAATGTGATCAACAAATCTAAGAAATTATTATTAAATGTTTGAAAAAAAATAAAAAATTAAATGTTTGTAGAGGAGGTATTTCTTCCATTCACTTTTGTTACTCTACATTCAAGAGAAGTTTCAAAGCATCTTGAGAAGAAAAAATAAAGTATTATAATGAAAGGTGCAAAGACTTGGAGCTAGAAAACCGAAAGCAAAGAACACAATTGATTTCTCAAGCTGAAAGAATTGAAAAAAAAATTCAATCCTCGAGTTGCAATATTGAAGGATTCTACAGGCAAAATACTGAATGACACAGGAAGCATCAACAGAAGATTGAAGGAATACTCAAAGTCACTGCACCAAAAAGAATTGGTTGGTGTTCAACCATTACAGGAGGTAGCATATTATCAAGAACTGATGGCACTGAAGGAAGAAGTCCAAGCTGCACTGAAGGCATTGGTGAAAAACAAGACTAAAGGAATTGACAGAAAAACAATTGAGATGTTTCAGCAAACAGGTGCAAAGCTAGAATCGCTCACACATCTATGCAAAGAAATTTGGAAAAGGTCCATATTTGTGCTCATTCCAAAGAAAGGCAGTCCAACAGAATGCAGAAATTATTGACCAATATCATTAATATCACACACTAGTAAAATTTTGTTGAAGATCATTCAAAAGTAGTTGCAGCAGTACATAGACAGGGAATTGCCAGAAATTCAAGCGGGATTCAGAAGAGAAAGTAGAATGAGGAATATCATTGCTGATGTCAGATGGATCATGGGTGAAAGCAGAAAATACCAGAAAGATGTTCATCTGTGTTTTATTGACTATGAGACGGTATGAAAATGTTTGGATCATAACAAATTATGGATAACATTGAGAAGAATGGGAATTCCAGAACACTTAATTGTGAACATGAGGAACCTGTACATAGACCAAGAAGCAGTAATTTGAACAGAACAAGGGGATAAAGTGTGATTTAAAGCCAGGAAATGTGCACATCACGGTTGCATCCTTCCATCATACTGATTCAACCTGTATGGTGACCAAATAATCTGAGAAGCAGGACTATATGAAGAAGAAGAGGGCATCAGGATTGGAGGAAGACTCATGAACAACCTGTGATATGCAGATGACTCAACCTTGCTTCCTGAAAGTGAAGGGGACTTGAAGCACTTACTGATGAAGATCAAAGTCTACAGCCTTTGGTATGGATTACATTCCAGCATAAAGAAAATAAAAATCCTCACAAATGGACCAGTAAGAAACATCACGATAAACCGAGAAAATATTAAAATAATCAAGGATTTCATTTTGAAGAAGAGAAAATATATTTTCTTTGGTGTTTTAGTATTAAAATAGAGAAAATATATTTTCTTTAGTGTTTAGGTATAGCTGTATAAGTTGTGATTAATTTCTAGTTTTTGAAACATAATTACTTGCTCTGAAATCTGTCTCATGATTGTTCCTTTAAAGAAAAATAAGAGAATCAATATTTAGTTGTTGATTAAACCATGTTCCTCTCCAAGGAAAAAATACACAAAACCAAGGTAGCTAAACAAAGCTTCTACCCATCTTGTGTCAGAAACCAGGATGGCATGAAGAGACTTATAAGACTCCAGGGTGGCGTGAAGAGACTTGCAGGACTTCAGTAATAGGTCACTTTATCAGTTGTCTACCTCAAAGAAAAACCAATATTCCTGAAAACCTCTAAACCCTGACCTTCCACCTATAAAAACCTTCCTGCTAGTCCTTTAGGGTTAGACAGAATTTGAGAGAAATTTAGCCCTCTCTGTCTCTTGATCACTGGTGTTCAATAAAGCCCTCTTGCTGCTTACCTCCTCCTGTCTCAGTATTGGCTTTGCAGCAGGTGGCTCAAATCTATGATTTGCTGTAACAATTTCACTTGGATCTACAATCAATATCTATTGAAACAGCATTCAAGAAATTAAACAACATATTGCATTGGGAAAACCTGTTGCAAGAGATTTCTTTAAAGTGTTAAAAAACACATGGGACTCTATCAACAGAAATAACCTACGAGTGATTGGAGTACCAGAACAGGCAGGGATAACAGAAGATACAGAGAAAATTGTTGAAGATTTGTTGGCAGAAAACTTCCCTGATATTGTGAAAGATGAGAAGATATCTATCCAAGATGCTCATCAAACTCCACAAAAGGTAGACCTGAAAAGAAAGTCACCAAGACATATTATAATCAAACTTGTCAAAACCAAAGATAAAGAGAGAATTATAAGAGCAGCAAGTGATAAACAAAAAGTCACCTACAAAGGAGACTCAATAAGAATAAGTTTGGACTACTCGGCAGAAACCATGCAGGCAAGAAGGCAATGGGATGACATATTTAAAAAATTGAAGGGAAAAAATTGCCTGCCAAAAATCATATATCCAGTAAAATTGTCTCTTAAATATGAATGTGAAATTAAGACATTTCCAGATAAACACAAGTTGAGGGAATTCGTAAAAACCAAACCAAAACTACAAGAAATACTAAAGGGAGTTCTTTGGTTAGAAAATCAATAATATCAGGTATCAGCCCAAGACTAGAACACTGGACAGAGCAACCAGAAGTCAACCCAGACAGGGAAATCCCAAAAAACAAAGCAAGATTATTAAAAAAAAAAAAGGTTAAAAAAAAGCCCCAAACAGGGTAACAGCGATGTTATTATATAAAAGAAGACAACATTAAAATAATAAAGAGGGACTAAGAAATGTAATCATACACCTTCCATATGGAGAGGAAGATATGGCAATACAAAGAAATAAAAGTTAGTTTTAAATTTAGAAAAATAGGGGTAAATAATAAGGTAACCAAAGGAGACAAACTATCCTACTCATCAAAATAAAATGCAAGGGGAAAATACAGATTTAGCAGAAACAAAATCAACAACAACAAATGTGAGGAAAGGACAACATATAAAGATAATCTACTCAGCACATAAAATTAAGAGGAAAAAAGAAGCTGTCAACAACACACAAAAGAAGACATGAAAATGACAGCACTAAATTCATACCTATCCATAATTACCCTGAATGTAAATGGGCTAAATGCAACAATAAAGAGACAGAGAGTGGCAGAATAGATTTAAAAACAAGATCCATCTATATGCTGCCTACAAGAGACACACCTTAGACTTAGAGACACAAACAAACCAAAATTCAAAGGATGGAAAAAAAACTTATCAAGCAAACAACAATCAAAAAAGACCAGGAGTGGCAATATTAATTTCTGACAAAATAGACATTAAAGTTAAATCCATGAGAAAGGATAAGGAAGGACACTATATAATGATTAAAGGTGACAATACACCAAGAAGATGTAACTATTTTAAATATTTCTGCACCCAATGACAGGGCTGCAAGATACATAAAACAAACTCTATCAGCACTGAAAAGTGAGATAGACAGCTCCACAATAATAGTAGGAGCCTTCAACACACCACTTGCGGTGAAGGACAGGACATCCAGAAAGAAGCTCAATAAAGACAAGGAAGATCTAAATGCCGCAATCAACCAACTTGACCTCATAGACATATACAGAACACCCCACCCAACAGCAACCAAGTATACTTTCTTTTCTAGTGCACATGGAACATTCTCTAGAATAGACCACATATTAGGTCATAAAGCAAGCCTTAGCAGAATCCAAAACACTGAAATATTACAAATCATCTTCTCTGACCATAAGGCCATAAAAGTGGAAGTAAATAACAAAAAAAGCAGGGAAAAGAAATCAAACACCTAGAAACTGAACAATACCCTGCTCAAAAAAGACTGGATTATGGAAGACATTAAGGATGGAATAAAGAAATTCAGAAAATCCAATGAGAATGAAAACACTTCCTATCAGAACCTTTGGGGCACAGCAAAAGCAGTGCTCGGAGGCCAATTTATAACAGTAAATTGACACATTCAAAAAGAGGAAAGGGCCAAAATCAAAGAATTATCCCTACAACTTGAACAAATAGAAAGAGAGCAACAAAAGAAACCCACAGGTGCCAGAAGAAAACAAATAATAAAAATTAGAGCTGAACTAAATGAAATAGAAAACAGAAAAACGATTGAAAGAATTAACAAGACCAAAAGCTGTTTTTTTTAAGTGTTCAAAAACAAAGATGTCACTTTGAGGAATAATGTGAACCTGACTCAAGTCAGAGTATTTTCAATTCCCTCATATGCAAGTGAAAGCTGGACAATGAAGAGGAAAGATGGAAGAAGAATTGATGCCTTTGTATTATGACTTTGGCAAATATTGAATATACCATGGACTTCCAGAAGAATGGAGCTCTGGTGGCACAGTGGTTAAGAGCTATAGCTGTTAACTAAAAGGTCAGCAGTTCGAATCTACCACTCACTCCTTGTAAACCCTATGAGGCAGTTTTACCCTGTCCTATGAGTCGGAATTGACTTGATGGCACTGGGTGTTTTTTTTTTTTTTTTTTTTTATAGGGTCCCTATGAATTGGAATTGACTTGACAGCACATAACAACAATAACCAAAAGAATGAACAAATAAGTTTTGGAAGAATTAGAGCCAGAATGCTCATAGAAGTGAGGATGGCGAGATCATCTGACATATTTTGGACATGTTATTGGGACAGTCCAGTCATGAAGGACATCATACTTGGTAAAGTAGACAGTCAGCAATAAAGAGAAAGACACTCAGCAAGATAGGCTGACACTGTAGCTACAATGTGCTCAAACATAGCAATGATTGTGAGGACGGCGTAGGACTGGGCAGTGTTCCGTTTTGTTGAATTGGATCTGAGGGCACCTAACAAAAACAACAGAGGAGCTATTTATGCTTGTTAATAATTTAGGCACATGATTATATATCAAATTCAGAGAAAGTTAGAAATTATATGCCTTTAATAACATTTGGTTGAGAGTTTAGCACAGAAGGCAATCCAAGAAGAAAGCCATCACATAGCAATTAATTTTGTACAAAATGTTAATGACCCAATTAATTAAATGAAGAAACCATTTTAAAATTCCGTCATGATTTAGAAATCGAGGTGTTAGTCATCAGTCTCTTGCTGGGTGACAGGCTGTTTCTGGCAGGACAGCCAAAAATTGCAGACATAGGATGACATCATCAATCATCCATCATCATTAAACCACATACATATACAAATATTTTCATGGCCATATGGATTAAACAGAGAAATATTGTAACCCAAAGGCTCTCATTTTTTATTTTATTTTTTTTGGAATGGTTGGTGGGGAGAGCTAGGAAGACTAATGTTTTAAATATCTACCTTGATGAGAATGTTCACACATTGCGAAGGCTGTAACCAATGTCACTGAACAACTTGTGTAGAAATTGCTGAAGGGGAACCTAAACTTCTGTGTAAACCCTCACCAAAACACAAAAAGATAATATTAAAAAATACCTACCTTGAACTATGTATTATTATGGACCCTTTAAATATATTAGCTCATGTTTTGTATGTCGGAAAAATGAGGGTTTCAGTGGAGGGAGAACTTACATCAAACATGTTTCCTACAAGAAATAACATAATTAAATGTGAAATTTTTTCACTCATTGGAGGATATATGATAGTTCACAGTCTCAGCTGTGAAATGTTTTACTTTTATCTAGAAATGTTAGTTGACTGCTTTTGGTCTCAGCTAAAATGTTAATTTCCTAGAGGAACTACATTTCTAACAGCTGAATAGAAAGGAAAAAAAAATGCTAGAGTATCTGAATATTAAAAGGTCCCAAAAATTTGCTTTAGGATATGCATCCAAATAATTCACAGCAATTTAATTTGTAATAGGCTATAGAATAAATCTATTTTTTCTTCTTATCTATTTCACTGTATCCTGTTACTTGAGAACTCAGTATAAGAATGAGCCGTTATTTAAACTGTTTGCCAATATAAAACATGTAGATAGTTCTAACCAGCATAAATCTAGTTAACACAATTGTCTTTTTCTTCTATATTGATATACAAATTCTTATCTCTGAGTTCTTTGGCAGTAAAATACTTCTAATAGAAAAGCACAGTCCATAAAATCCAAAGTAGAAAAAAATTCTGTCATAGTTACCTTTAAATCCACTACCCACTGCCATGCTGTCGATTCTGACTCATAGCTACCCTATAGGACGAGTAGAACTGCCCCATAGAGTTTCCAAGGAGCACCTGGTGGATTCGAACTGCCGACCCTTTGGTTAGCACCCATAGCTCTTAACCACTACACCACCAAGGTTTCCATAGTTACCTTTAGACAGATTAAAATAACAATAAAAATGATAATACATCATTTTTATCTGATTGAGAAGTCAGGAACTAAACCAATGCATTACAAATTAATGCTCAGTTAACTTTTTTCCCTTTTCTGATATTCAGGGCTTGACATGAGCTATTTGTTTTATGCCCAATGATACATTTTTATCATTCTAATGGTGCTCTTTATTTAATACACCACAGGAGTCTGGCTTTTTATAAAATGTGGTCAGGTAGCAGGAAAAGTTATTTAAAGCAAAGGACCATTAAACATAGCACAAATATCGTGTACAAATTTTAACTTAAAACATATAAACACATTGTGTTTGACACATATTTAATTTGAGGTGGAGATTTTTCTTTGTGTAGATCTACAAATTAAAGGCCTTATTCATCATTTCTTGCATAAATCACATTCGTAATACATTACCAAGCAAAAACCCATTGCTGTCCAATCGATTCAGAGCGACCATATAGGACAGAGTAGAACTTTCCCATAGGGTTTCTAAAGAGTGGCTGGTGAATTAGAACTGCCCACCTTTTGGTTAGCATCCAAACTCTTAACCACTGTGCCATCAGAGCTCCATAATATGTCACAGTTTCCTTTAAATGAAGCAAGAATTTGAAGACACCTACAAAGTAATATGAGTAAAAAATACTTTTTTACGATTTTATTAATTTCATGATTTCTCCAAACTTTTTATAGTTGCCCCCATAAGTAATCAAAAGCATTTATCTTTATTAATTTTATCTCATGTATCTTTTTAAAATTCATAGAAGTTATGACTTTCTTTCATCAGATTATAATTATGTACACATTTAAATATATTTTACTTACATATTAACTTAATTTTAAAATTATAATAATATGCACAAATGGCTTAAACATCTTTAAAAAAAAAAATTAGAAACAGATAATTCAATCAATGGGCCCAAAAGTTCATGGGGGTGTTGGTGTGTAACCTACTAACCTAGAATGTTTAGAACACCTTTTTTCAGGGATTAGGTTTGGATGTTTTGGAAACAGAAGAGTTTATCAGTAAATCTTTTGTGTCAGTTAAGGGAATCTCAGCTAAATGAGCATGTACTATGTTTTTCTAACTTTTTGAATGTCAAAAAAATAAGTAATGTCTCACAAAGTGAAGATTTTATAATGAAGTAAGGAACACTTGTAAAAAAAAATCCTGAATCTATGATATATCCTAGAGCCTTTGTCTTACATAATGTTTTCTTGAAATAAATAAATATGTGCTAGCTCTTCTATGAGTTTTCTTAGAGCTCATTCTTGATTTTAGCATTTTGTGATGAATTAATGAAAATACATCTTCATATTTAGATCCATATTTTAGAGCAAAGTTTATATTTACAGCACTATTGCTAGTAGACATGTTCTTTTTTGCTTTTAAATCGATAATTTTAGAAAAGGAATAAATAACTGTCATCGGAAATTTTCAATATACTGAACATTTACATTGCATTAAACAAATCCTACTGAACAAAAAATTCTATAAGCTTAAAGAAAGGCAAAATTACCGCCTAGTTATTTTTTGAAATAATTAATGATCAATACTGAAAATGCACATTAATAAATAAATTTAAGCTCTTAAGACTGCAAACACGGACTCTAAACACAAACTGCAAACACAGGCTATAGAGCAAACAGTAAATTGCACCTTGTTCTGGTTACGAGAGACAGAGCTGCCAAGATGAGAGTCTGGAGTATAACAATTGCAAGAGAGGAAATGAGGTCACGGTCACTGGGAATCAGTGTGGGGTGGTCTGAGCGAGCTCGAGGATGCAAGAAATTGTAATGAGTACTAAGGAAAGTAGTGGTAAAGTAGCCTCAAGCTGCAACAACCAAAGAATGCCTGGGAACATTAGCTAAATTTCTGTATGTAGTGTTTCCTCATCATGAAATTAATTCATTTTTTTATCCTCCAAAACATGTAAGTTAATTATATTACCATTATCTTCATTATAAATCCCAAACCAAACCCACTGCCATTGAGTCGATTCTGACTCATAGTGACCCTATAGGACAGAGTAGAACTGCCCCATAGGTTTTCCAAGGCTGTAAATCTTTATGGAAGCAGACTGCCACATCTTTCTCCTGCGAAGTGGCTGGTAGGTTCGAACTGCTGAACTTTGGGTTAGCAGTCGAGCAATTTTAACCATTGCACCACTGTATTTCCATTATATAGGTAAGAAAAACAAGACACAAAATGGTTAAGTACCTTATCCAAGAAATAATGACCCATAAATGCTGCAGTCCAGATTCAAACATAGAATATTTCCAGAACCTGTACAATTCATCGCTTTGCTATCCTACAACTGGTCTAAATGACTTGAGTCCATTCTGCTTGCTTGTCTTGTATTAGATATCTCAAAGCTAGTATTGTAAAGTCAACTGTGGAATACAAATATTGCCTTACATTAAAAAGAGGAAAAGAGTTTGCAGGTGGGGAGATAATTAGATGGAACAGAAGGGTTCTCGAAACCCAGCTACCTGATGGAACCCAAAGTAATGCATGATTTTCCCTGTTTCTTAACAGGGAAATACCATAAAATAGGACAGATCTGGCCACCATGCAGATCTGGGTCCAAATCAAATCTTCCAACACCTGAGATTCAAGAAATGCAATCATTTAAAATTTCCCTTTCTAGCTTCGAGAGGATAACGTAAATTACCTTTTGGAATGCGATTTATTTAGAATTTATGTAAAATAATTGGTAAATTCTAGTTTACACACAAATATATATATGCCAAACCCCACTGCCGTTGAGTCGATTCCGACTCATAGCAACACTATAGGACAGAGTAGAACTGCCCTGTAGAGTTCCCAAGGAGTGCCTAGCTTTAAATCTTTTGCCATTGTAATCGTTCCATGACCCAAAATAGTATGTAGTCTTGACATGAACTCATAATTTTCCTTAACATACAAAATGATGCTAACATGATATTGATGGCAAAGAGTGGTCACAAATCTAAATTTCATTGCTTTAAAATACAAAAAGAGGTGAAGAGTAACATTTAACACGCGGGTCAATTTGTTTTGAATTGAAAACAGAGGTAATTATCACTTATATCCATGAAGCTGTAGAATAGAAATTAAGCCTAAAACAAACCCTAGAGATTATTTAGCCAAGCCTCATACTTAAACAGATGAGGATATTGAAACCCCGGGAAGTTGATTGACTGCCTTACAGCTGATTAGTAAGAGATCCAGGGTTTGGCTTTGAAGTTTTGTGTCAAGTGTGTACACCAGAGAAAAACATCTTTGAAGTAGATACCAGGAGAAGAGGGATAACAACAACAACAAAAAAAAGCAAGTACAAATAGAAACAATGCTTTCCTACAATGGAGAAATTTTTAGAGTAGGTAAGAATAACCATTTTCTCCAGGGTACAGTCTCATATAAGATTATTTAATTCATAAAGATTTTGTAGGTCCTCTTCAATCATATTTATATGTAGAAATAATGAAATTCACATTAATCTGAAAGGAAAAATTCAGCAGCTAAGCAAGATGGATTTTAATCTCAAAGAGCTACACATATTACATTACCCATATTATACTTAACTGTAGAGAGAGAGAGGAAGAGAGACAGATTATTTTAGTGGGTGTATAGAGTGAGAATGGATGTTTTTGTCTGTAAAGTATTCACTTCCAAAAATATGTATGTGGTTGGTACATATGGTTCTATTGCTAGAACGCCAAATCCCTTCAGACAGGATTTCCATAGCTGTGCTTCCACATCCAGCTTAAAATCACCTTCTCTACTTGGCATTCCAAAAATCCAGTTGATTTCTAGTCAATTCTGACTCATGGCGACCCCATGTATTTCAGAGTAGAACTGCATGCCATAGGGCTTTCAACAGCAGTAATCTTACAGAGATAGATTGCCAGGACTTCTTCTGCAGTGCTGCTGAGTGGATTTGACCCACTAACTTTTGCTTAATAGCCAAGAGCAAACCATTTTTGCTGCCCAGGGACTTTATGTGGCATTCTTTACCTCTAGCTCCCAAATGAACATGAAAAGCTATGGACTATATGTAATTAATCTTAAAATCTCTATAACTACAGTCCACTTTGTTCAATGATTGGAGACATAAAAACCTTTCTAGCTATGTACAATCAGCAATATGTTTTATTTTAGGGCAAAATTAGATGTGTTAAGCATTTATGTCTTTGATAACTTGTTCGGTTATGATTATCTGAAATAATCAAGGTAGACCTACAGATTCTAAAACTAAACAGAGCAGTCGCAGAATACAAAAAAAGAGCTCTGTGTTAAAGGTAGATAGAAGGCTAGCATGCGTATTCTTCTGAATATATGTGTTTTACATGACAGGATTAGCCCATGAAAATGTAAATTCTAGGGTATGTGTTCTTCATTCATTTCCCAGCTCTTACTTCTAAGGAACACATTACCCTACTTTCTATAAACACTTCATATTCCATTTCTAGAAGGAAGAACGTATTTTGCTTGCTTCAGTATCAGCCAATGTCTCTACTAAAGAACCAGATAATTTGCCCAGCTTTAAAATATACTTCTTGGTGAGTGCTTTCCCGTGAGATGGGGGTTATATCTATACAACCCTTAGCAAAACAGGAATTTGAGAGGAAAGTATGCAGACCAATTCTATCTTGTTGTTGTTATTAGGTACCATCCAGTTGGTTCCGACTCATAGCGACCCTATGCAAAGAGAACGAAACACTGCCTGGTCTTGCGCCATCCTTACAATCTTTGTTATGCTTGAGCCCATTGTTGCAGCCACTGTGTCAATACACCTCATTGAGGGTCTTCTTCTTTTCCACTGACATTGTACTTTGCCAAGCATGATGTCCTTCTCCAGAGACTGATCCCTCCTGAAAACATGTCCAAAGTATGCAAGACGCAGTCTCACCATTCTTGCTTCTAAGGAGCATTCTGGTTGTACTTCTTCCAAGACAGATTTATTCGTTCTTCTGGCAGTCCATGGTATATTCGATATTCTTTGCCAACACCACAATTCAAAGGCATCAATTCTTCTTCGGTCTTCCCTATTCATTGTCCAGCTTTCACATGCATATGATGCGATTGAAAATACCATGGCTTGGGTCAGGCTCACCTTAGTCTTCAAGGTGACACCTTTGCTCTTCAACACTTTAAAGAGATCCTTTGCAAGCAGACTTACCCAAGGCAATGTGTCTTTTGATTTCTTGACTGCTGCTTCCATGGCTGTTGATTATGGATCCAAGTAAAATGAAATCCTTGACAACTTCCCATTCATTTGGTTAAAATTTTTGAACACTAGGAGAATAGGAACAAATTATCTGATACTCTAAAGTTTATGTAAATTACACATAGTTTCCTTATTGGGGGAAAAAAAAATCGTGAATGTATTTATTGACATGTAAATGTTATTGTCCAAGATACAAAACGTCATCTTCAAAGCAGTTTAATGGGAAAATATTCAATTTGATTATCAGTCACAGCCTCCAATGAATGTAAGAGTTGCCCTCCACCAATGTTTTTCTTGACTCCATTTAATTATTAATAGTTTGTTTTATTTGAGCCACCAGACAAAGAGAGTTGTACAAGATTTAACATCTTGTTAAAGAAGAATAAACTGACATAATGCTTATTTAAAATGAAATACTTGACATTCATAGGGTCTCCTGAAGAATAATAAAAGAAGTTAAAAAAAAGTAAAGCATCCAATTAGACAATTCTTTCTGTTATAAAGGAAGCCTACATATACCCTTTATGAAGAAAATTGCTTAGATGAAGGACAACTGTGTTAAATTTTTTATTTTTGATAACCAATAATAATTTTTCAAGTAGGAATGAATTGTTGTTAGGTGCCCTCAAGTTGGTTCCGGCTCAAAGCGGTACTATGTACAACAGAACGAAACACTACCGGGTCCAGAGCCAGCCTCACAATCGTTGCTGTGTTTGACCCCATTGTTGCAGCCGCTGTGTCAGTCCATTCCATTGAGGGTCTTCTTCCTTTTCACTGACGCTCTACCTTACCAAGCTTGATGTCCTTCTTTAGAGACTGGTCCCTCCTGATACCATGTCCAAAGTATGTGAGACAAAGTCTCCTTATTCTCACTTCTAAGGAGCAGTCTGACTGACAGATTTGTTCTTTTTTTTTGGCAGTCCATGGTATATTCAATATTCTTTATCAACCCATAATTCAAAGGCATCAATTCTTCTTCCATCTTCCTAGGAATGAATTAGGTTATACAAATATTCATAACTTCTCAGAGTTAAAAGGAATCTTATGTGTTATTTCATATAACTGCTTAGTTTTATAGTCAAGGAAACTGAGGGCTGGAGAGTAAAGATATTTACCCAGCTGGGTTATAACAACAAATGGCCTCTCATTTCACTCAGAATAAAAATACTGCTATTTATGATAATGCTTTTCTAGCATTTTCAGTGTTCCTGCTGCCACATTTCAGTCAGTGTTATATTTAATCTGCTGAACTTGGACCAGACCTCCTTTTTCATGTTTTTACTCATAAGAATAAAAATAAGGTATAAAGTTAGGGATGCAAATTTTTACCTATATTGTTTTAGATTTATGCAGATAAGCTGCCCTCTAATAGTGTATCAGTTGCAGGTTGAAATTATTCAAAAGAAGGGCTTTTTTCTTAGTGTCTTTTTCTCCCAAATAACATTCATTTTTATCACTTTCCGTTAAAAATGGATAAAGCAATGCACACACATACCATTTTCTCAGCTGCAATTTTTAAAAGAATTGGTTCCATGAAAATTGTTCCAAAAAAGAGTGGCTATATTTCTTAGAAATCAGCCTACATCTAGTTTTAAAAATACAGTGTTGAATTTTTGCCTCCCTCTTTATTGGTTCACATCTGGAGTGACATTTATAGCATCTTCCACTTATTAAGCCTTCGCCATCTTGCAATTTCAGGTTGCTTTGTGTGGAATTATGGTGATTATTGGCTTCATTCTGACATCACCCTCAATCACAATGGAACAAAGTTTGTTAGCCCCAAGATTGTGTTCAAATCAGTACATAAAGAGAATTAAAGTATCTTTCAAACAGACTTTACTCAAGTATATAAAGTTTCATTATATATATAGCCTTGAAGAATTGCAGTCAACACTTTCACAGCTTATATACTTTGTGTCGTTTTGGAAGTAACATGGTACTTGAACTAAGAAGCCTTGCTTTCAAATCACTGTTGTGCCATTTGCAATGCTTTGACCTTGTGTAATTTCATTACCTCTACATTTCAGGGTTTTTTAATAAAAATTAAGAATATAAACACTATAATATAAGCAACATAATTGAATTATATAATTAACACAATATAATATTCACATAATAAAATAAATGTTGTTGTTAGGTGCCATTGAGTTTGTCTGACTCATAGTGACCCTATGTACGACAGAATGAAATGCTGCCTGGTCCTGCATCATTCTCACAATTGTTGTTATGCTTGAGTCCCTTGCTGCAGCCAGTGTGCCAGTTCATCTCACAGAGAGTCTTCCTCTTCTTTACTGATCCTCTCCTTTATCAAGGATGATGTCCAGGGACTGATCCCTCTTGATAATGTGTACAAAAATGTGAGTTGTAGTCTTGTCATCCTTGCTTCTAAGGAGCATTCTCTATTAATGACTGACAAATAAAAGTTGCACAATAAATAAAATCCCATTAACCAATAAAGATTATATAATATATGTGAAATGTCTAAATATATATGTGAATGCCTAAAAACTGTTTTTGCTCTCAGGGAGCAAACTTATAAAAAGAAGCTAAGTAAATAATGTTATAAACTCTTAAGATAATGGCTCAGATCTTATTAATTCAAATATTTTCCACTAAAACGAGCGATAGAAATGTAGAAGGCCGCACCTTGTCAGAGGCAGAAAACTTGTGAGACTTGGAAAAACAAGGCAGTCCCCTTGAGTTCCAGCTCTCACAGGTTTATCTGTACTGTCAATAATGGACCAGGCAGGGTTTTGTTCAGTTGTACATATAGTCGCTTTGAGTTAGAATAGACTCAATAGCACCTAACAACAACAACGACATCACTGACCTAAGACGCATACCTTGGAATCATTGTGAGAGGAACTAGTTGTTGATAAGAAAAAAATTTTTTTTTAAAAAAGGGGGAGAAATGCATAGATGATCTGGAGTAGAGGCAAAGAAGTCCTATAATCCTCCGAATTAAATCCCAGTCTGTTAGAGATAGGAAGTGCAAGAAAGATCTTTCTTGTGTGTGAGAAAGACCACAGCGTTGTTGAAGATACTGATTAGCTCTGGCATGATAGTGCCCTGAAGAAGCTAAGTTTATACACTGTATGCCAATCTGAAGCCTGTGGGAGCTAGTAGTTGGAAAATCAGGCAGAAGTTGATGCTGCAGTCTTGCAGCAGAATTTCTTCTCCAGAAGACCTCAGTTTTTACTTTTATGAGCTTTCAATTGACTGGATGAGGCCCACCCACATTTGCCAGGTAATCTTCTTAAAGTCAGCTGATAGCAATTAGCTACATCAGCAAAATATCTTCACAGGTGCTTGATGAAATAACTGGGCATTATAGCCTAGCCAAGTTGACATATAAAACTAACCACTGTACATACCTTATAGTCAACAGTCGTGTTGTTAGGTTCTGTTGAGTCGGTTCCAACTCATAGTGACCCTATGTACAATAGAATGAAAAACCACTTGGTCCTGCACCATCCTCACAATCTTTGCTGTGCTCGAACCCATTGTTGCAGCAACTGTGTCAGTCCATCTTATCTAGGGTCTTTCTCTTTTTCGCTGACCCTCTGCTTTACCAAGCATGATGTGCTTCTCCAGGAACTGATGCCTCCTGACAACATGTCCAAAGTATGTGAGACAAAGTCTCGCCATCTTTGCTTCTAAGGAATATTCTGGGTACAGATGTTTCAAAACAAATTTGTTCTTTCTACTGACAGTCCATGGTATATTCAATATTCTTGGTCAACACCATAATTCAAGGGCATCAATTTTTCTTTGGTCTTCCTTATTTATCATCCAGCTTTTGCATGCATACGAGGTGATTGAAAATACCGTGGCTTGGATGAGGCACACTTTAGTTATCAAAGTGACATCCTTGCTCTTCAACTCTTTAAAGAGGTCTTTTCAGCAATGCAATACATTGTCTCATTTCTTAACTTCTGCTTCCATGGGCATTGATTGTTGATCCAAGTAAAATGAAATCCTTGATTTTATGGATGGAATCATGTCCCCCCAAAATGTGTGTCAACTTGGATAGGCCATGATTCCCTGTATTGTGTGATTGTCCACCATTTTGTCACCTAATGTGATTTTCTTATGTGTTGAAAATTCTACCTCTATGATGTTAATGAGGTGGGATTAGTGGCAGTTATGTTAATGAGGCAGGACTCTACCTACAAGATTAGTTTTTGTCTTAAATCAATCTCTTTTGAGATATAAAAGAGAGAAGTGAGCAGAGAGACATGGGGACCTCAAACCACCAAGAAAGTTGTGCTGGGAGCAGAGTGTGTCCTTTGGACCCATGACCCCTGCATTGAGAAGCTCCTAGACAGAGAAAGATTGATGACAAGGACCTTCCTCTACAGCCGACAGAGAGAGAAAGCCTTCCCCTGAAGCTGATGTTCTGAATTTGGATTCTAGCCTACTAGACTGTGAGAGAATAAAGTTCTGTTTGTTAACCCCATGCAGCTGTGGTATTTCTGTTGCAGTAACACTAGATAACCAAGGCCTTTGACAGCTTCAATGTCTTCTCCATTTATCATTATGTTGCTTATTGGTCCAGTTGGGAGGTTTTTTGTGAAACAACAGTGCAGGAGAGCTAATTAGGCAAATAGCAGAGGAGAAGAGCATTTTTTTAATTCTCCATGGAAGTTTAGTAATGTCTTTTCATTTTACTCAGATCATCCCTGAATGAGAAGGGTGTAAGGAAAGAGCAAGGACTTGACAATCAGACAAACCTGGGTGCAAATGCTATTTCTTTGTTGGGCAATTAAGCCTTATTTTTGTCATCTTTTATAAGGGAATAATACCTCCCCAATAGGTCATTCAGAGAGTGAAATGAGATAAATATGTCTGTCCCATGGAAAGAATGTCATAATTGTTATAGTTAATTTTTATCATCATTTTGAACATCATCTTAGATAACTGGGCAATATTTTGCTCTCTTCATTTTCTAATTATTTTGCTACTCTTTTGAGAATCAAAACAAACAAAATCGTCATTTTTTTGCATGTTTCCTCCAGGTGAGTTGAATTGCAGAACTAGAATTTGCATACTGGTTCCTGCATGAATTTATTCCCCTCATATAGAATCCAGTCTTACAATCTAAACATGTTACTAAGATATGACATGTTGACATAAATCATGTATTGAGAAAATGCTCTGAGTTCTTTCTATGACTTCAGGAGAAGTTCTTTTAGGAAGACATAAAACTCTCTAAATATTGGAGATATTTTTAACTGGAAAAAATTACAAGAACCATAACAGCAGTTATTTGAGTACATTTGGACCTAAGTCGAGATCTCAGATAAATAAGGTTGAATCTTCAGGTCCTTCCTTGTACACCTTCTGGCAGAGGTGTAACTAAGGTATGGCAGGTAGAGCACATGCCCTGGGCATCACTTGAGGAGGGACGCTAAAGAGCAGTTTCTATTGGCCACGGCAGTTTCCATAGCCAGCTGTGAGAGATTGTTCAGCAATTTAAAAAGAATTGCCATAGGCCCCTGCCTACTGGTGATAGTATGATTGTGTCTCTGTGGAGGTAGTGTTCTACCCAAGCATTTTGAAGTGTTGCAATGAGATGAAATGATTAACAAAGGAAACAACATCACAGCCTAATTTGGGATGTTGGGAATAGATTCTTAAAATAAAATACCTCCACAATTTCCAAAGACTACATGAGAATGATAAAACCTTGTAAGGCTCTTCTGTTTTATGAATAGAAGCATTGTATAAGTCTTTCTTTGGCAATGGACCCTCGTGCATTTAATCAATATAGTTAGTGCCATGCATTACTAACAGTACTGGGGCATGGAGAAGTTAGATGTTAATATTGATTTAAGTGGAGTTCATGATTCTGATTGTACTGCAGAATCGTATATGATAGACCTTCAAAATAGCACCAAATGTAACCAGAAAATGAATTTCAGTTAAATGCAAAATCAACTTTTGAGAAGTATCTAGAATCAGAAGGAGCCACTTAAGGAGGTAGTCAATTGCACTATTGAATGTTGAAAAACTCCCACTCAGATAGTTTCAAAGCATTGGGGTTATAGGGGCTGGGCGACAAGATAGTGTCGGGGTGCCTTCCAACTCCAGGATTCCACAGCCATGAATGATTTCACTGAAAACTGATAGGAGCATACCTAATATTTCAGTGTCAAAGGAGAGACATTTTTCTGTCTGTTACACCTGAAACTGAGTCTTATAAGGGAAAAAAGTCTTGAAATTAAATAGACTTAGATTTTAATCCTGAATTTGCTGTTTCCTAACTGTGCTCCTTGGACAAAATCAACCAAACTAGTCTCCATCGAGTGAATTCCAACTCATGGAGACCCCAGGTGTGTCAGAGTGCAATTGTGATCAATCAGTTTTCAATGCCTGATTTTTGAAAGTAGATCACCAGGTTTTTCTTCAAAGGTGCTTCTAGGTGGACTTGAACCACCAAAATTTAGGTTATTAGTGAGCATTTTCACCATATATTCTCAGTTTCAGCCTTCTCATGCATATCATGTAGATTAATGCTCTCAAACATGAGAGTGAATTATAAATATCTGGTGAACCTGTAACAAAGGCACCCTACCTTGTCTGATGTCAGTGTTTTTTGTTCCACACTTTGAGAAACATTGATGTTAATGTCTTATAGATTTACTGTGATGATCACTTAAAATAAATATTAAATACACAGGTTTTAACACATCATTGGTATCCTTACCAATAACTTCTCAAAAAAGTTACTCTGTGACTTTAATAGTATAGATTTCTGAAACTTCAATGGCAAAGATTTGCTTCAGAGACTGTATTTATTCTGAGAGATCTTGGGTTTTTTCCACATGTTGAATGTATCCTTTATAAGTTGGCGGCAAAGGAGAGAACCGTGTAGGAAATGACCTTTGGATTCTTTGGCATTTTTTATAGGCTTAGGAAATTTGAAATGAATTATTGCAAGCTTAAGGATATATTGAATTTTCAGTTAGCCGTATGTTTAAATTAGTTTAAAATGACCTATTAGTTTTAACAGCTTTTCTTAAATGATAATATTGGAGTTACAGGAAGAAAACAAAGAGTGTACCTGCTCCATTCCATTTTTATGCAGCTTGAAATGATACTTCCCATTGTTTAATAGCATAGCAAGAATTAAAGAAATTCTGTGCTTTATTTTAATTTTCAGTTAGGGATTAAGACTTAATACTTGTTCCAAATGTGTTTCCCAACATTTTCAACTCTTAAACATAGCCAATATTCTTTTTTTTTTTTAACTTAATAAGCTGAGGGAATGCAAAGCAAAAATAGCTGTTGATTAGCACCAGGACTCCTCACTCATTGCTGTTACACCCATGTACACAACCCTCACCTGAGGAAGTTTCTCGAAAATAAGCCATTGTCTTGGGACAATAAGAAAAAGAAATGTCTAAAAATCAAATCCTGGAGCAAAGGAGAGAAAATTATGTCAGCTTTTTCAACTTAAAACTGAGCTGTTTCAGGGATTTGTAAAGCCCTCATTTGCCCTATTCTCAAGAATCATCGTGTGTGTGATATTTGTCACCTTTGATGAGTTTTTGGCATAGGCATTTAATTTTTTTCCTTAGTTCAGTCATGCTTTGCTATATTTTAGCCCAGGGAATACATGTACAGAAACATCCCTCTGTCTGCACTACACCAGGTAATTGCTTCATTCAAAATTCTCTCCCTACTGCGATATTCTTCAAAAAGAAAGTCACACCTCCAGATACTGCAAATCTAGTGAATAGGTGTCATGTTCTTCAGGCTGCTGTTCCCATTAGTTTGTTGCTGTTACCAGGTGCTGTTAAGTCAGTTCCTACTCATAGTGACACTATGTACAACAGAATAAAACACTGCCTGGTCCTGTACCATCCTCACAACCATTGCTATATTTGAGCCCACAATTGCAACCATTATGTCAATCCATCTCATGGACGGTCGTCCTCTTTTTCCATGACCCTCCACTTTATCAAGCATGATGTCCTTCTCCAGGGATTGTTGTTCTTAGGTGCTGTCCAGTAGAGTCAAACTCATAGTGACGCTATGCACAACAGAAGGAGACACTGCCCAGTCCTGCTTCGTCCTCACAATTGTTGCTATGCCTGAGCCCATTGTTGCAGCCACTGTGTCAATTCATCTCATTGAGGGTCTTACCTTTTTTTGCTGACCCTCTATTTCACCAAGTATAATGTCCTGCTCCAGGGACTGATCCATTCTGATAATATGTCCAAAGTATATGAGACATAGTCTCACCATCCTTGCTTCTAAAGAGTATTCTGGTTGTACTTCTTCCAAGACAGATTTGTTTTTTCTTTCGGTGGTCCATGGTATATTCAACATTCTGGGCCAACATCACAATTCAAACACATCGATTCTTCCTCGGTCTTCTTTATTCACTGTCCAGATTTCACATGCATATGAGGCCATTGAAAATACCATGGCCCAGGCCAGGGGCACCTTAATCCTCAAGGTGACATCTTTGCTTTTCAACACTTTAAAGAGGTCTTTTTCAGCAAATTTGCCCAATGCAGTCTGTCTTTTGATTTCTTGACTGCAGTTTCCACGGGTGTTGATTGTGGATCCAAGTAAAATGAAATCCTTGACAACTTCAATCTTTTCTCCATTTATCATGATGTTGCTTATTGATTCGGTTGTGAGGATTTTTGTTTTATATTGAGGCGTAATCCATACTGAAGGCTTTGGTCTTTGATCTTCACCAGCAAGTGCTTCAAGTCCTCTTCGCTTTCAGCAAGCAAGGTTGCATCATCTGTATAATGCAGGTTGTTAATGAGTCTACTTCTAATTCTGATGCCCTGTCCTTCTTCATATAGGCCAGCTTCTCAGATTATTTGCTCAGCATACAGATTGAATAGGTATGGTGAAAGGATATAACTGTAACACATACCTTTCCTGACTTTTAACCATGCCATATCCCCTTGTTCTGTTTGAATGAATGTCTCTTGTATGGATTCCTCACAAGCACAATTAAGTGTTCTGGAATTCCCATTCTCCACAATGTTATCCATAATTTATTATGATCCACACAGTTGAATATCTTTGCATAGTCAATAAAACACAGGTAAACATCTTTCTGGTATTCTCTGCTTTCAGCCAGGATCCATGGGACATCAGCAATGATATCCCTGGTTCCACATCCTCTTCTAAATCCAGCTTGAATTTCCGGCAGTTCCGTGTCAATATCCTGCTGCAGCTGATATTGAATGATCTTCAGCAAAATTTTGCTTGCACCTTATATTAATGATATTGTTCGATAATTTCCACATTCAGTTGGATCACTTTTATTGGAAATAGGCACTGGGTTTTTTTACGGATCACTTCCAGTCAATTGACCAGGTAGCTGTCCTCCAAATTTCTTGACATAGACAAGTGCACACTTCCAGCACTGCATCCATTTGTTGAAAGATCTCAATTGGTATTCTGTCAATTCCTGGAACCTTGTTTTCTGTCAATGCCTTCAGTGCAGCTTGGACTTCTTTCTTCAGTACCATCAGTTCCTGATCATATGTTACCTCCTGAAATGGTTGAATGTCGACCAGTTCTTTTTAGTATAGTGACACTGTGTATTTCTTAAATCTTCTTTTGATGCTTTCGGCATCAATTAATATTTTCCTTATTGAATCCTTCAGTATTGCAACTTAAGGCTTAAATTTTTTCTTCAGTTCCTTCACCATGAGAAATACCAAATGTATTCCTCCGTTTTGGTTTTCTAACTCCACCTCTTTGCACATGTCATCATAATACTTTACTTTGTCTCCTCAAACCGCCCTTTGAAATCTTCTGTTCAGCTATTTTACTTCATCATTTTTTCTTTTTGCTTTGGATACTTGACATTCAAGAGCAAGTTTCAGAGTCTCTTCTGACATCCATTTAGGTCTTTTCTTTCTCTCTTGTCTTTTAATTGACCTTCTGCTTTCTTCATGTATTATGTCCTTGATGTCATTCCACAACTTGTCGGGCCTCTGGTCATTAGTGTTCAATGCATCAAATCTATTCTTCAGATGGTATTTAAACTCAGGTGGGATATATTCAAGGTCATACTTTGGCTCTCGACTTATTCTAATTTTCTTCAGTTACAACTTGAACTTGTGTATGAGTAATTGATGGTCTAATCTGAAGCTGGCCCCGGCCTTGTTCTGACTGATGATATTGAGTTTTTCCATAGTCTCTTTCCACAGATGTTGTTGATCCGATTCCTGTGTTTTCCATCTGGCAAGGTCCATGTGCATAATTGCCATTTATGTTGGTGAAAAAGGTATTTGCAGTGAAGAAGTTGTTGGTCTTGCAAAACCCAATCATTTTATCTCTGTCATTGTTTCTATCAAGGCCATACTTTCCAACTATGGATCCTTCTTGTATCCAGCTTTCATATTCTTATCACCAGTAATTATCAGTGCATCCTGACTGCACGTTCAATCAATTTCAGATTGCAGAAGTTGGTAAAAATCTCCAATTTCTTCATCTTTAGCCTTAGTGGTTGGTGTGTAAATTTGAGTAATAGTCATATTACCTGGCCTTCCTTATAGGCATATGGACATTATCCTCTCACTGACAGCATATTTCAGGATAGATCTTGAAATATTCTTTTGACAATGAATGCAATACCATTCCTCTTCAAGTTGTGGTTCCCAGTATAGTAGACCTTGTGATTGTTTGATTCAAAACGACCAATACCAGTGCATTTAGGCTCATTAATGCCTAGGATATTGATGTTTATATGTTGCATTTCATTTTTGATGATTTATGGTTTTCCTAGATTCATACTTCGTACACTCCACATTCTGAATATTAATGGATGTTTGCAGCTGTTTCTTCTCATTTTGAGTTATGCCTCATCAGCAAATGAAGGTCCCAAAAGCTTGACTCCATCCAAGTCATTAAGGTTGACTCTGCTTTGAGGAGGCAGCTCTTCCCCAGTCATCTTTTGAGTGCCTTCCAACCTGTGGGGTTTGTTTTCCGGCACTATATCAGACAATGTTCTGTTGCTATTCATAAAGTTTTCCCTGGCTAATTCTTTTCAGAAGTAAACTGTCAGGCCCTTCTTTCCAGTCTGAAAGCTCAGCTGAAACCTGTCCACAATGGGTGACCCTGCTGGTATCTGAATACTGCTGGCATAGCTTCCAACATCACAGCAGCACTCAAGCCCCCACAGTAAGACAAACTGGCAGACACCTGGGGGCACTTGATTGTAGGGGCTGGCAATTCCAAAATCTGTAATTCAGGGGACAGACTGAAGATTCTGGCAATCCTGTATCCCAAAATCCATAGGTCAGTTCTCGGGGAGCAAGAGGGATTCTGGCTAGACGTCTATTTATGGTTTGGAGGCAGAATACTCCCTGGGCAGCTTCCTTCTTTGTCTTAAAATCTTTCATTGATTCTATAAGGCCCACTCATGTTATGGAGGGAAATCTGCTTTATTGAAGGTCAAATGATTTAACCATTTATAGGAGCCCTGGTGGTACAGTGGTTAAAGTGTTCAGCTGCTAAACAAAAGGTCAGCAGTTGGAACCTACCAGCTGCTCCGGGAGAAAGATGTAGCAGTCTGCTTCTGTAAAGACTTAAAACAGTCTTAGAAACCCTCGGTAGCAGTTCTACTCTGTCCTACACAGCGGGGATGAGCCATAACCGACTCAGTGGCATAAATTTGGTCTGGCTTAGTTTTAGCAACATCTAAAAAAGACCCCCAAAACTCATTGGCCTTGAGTTGATTCTGACTCATAGAAACCCTATAAAGATCCCTGGGCAGTATAAATGGTTTGTACTTGGCTACTATTCTAAAGATGGGTATTTCAAACTCACCAAGCCATACCTCAGAAAAAAGGCCTGTTGATATACTTCCATTAAGATTACAGCAACGACAATAACAAAAAAATCTCCTGGAGTAATTCTCCCCTGTAACAGATGGAGCCACTAAGAGTAGGGGACCTAGCAATAACAACAAACTAGTGTTTGACAAAACAACTGGACACCACAGCCTAGCCAATTTGACACAAAATTAGCCATCACAGGGGTCAATTTGTTAATTTGGAGGATACTATGAAAAACTATGCTAGGTAAGGAGGCACCAAACAATGATATCCAAATACAGATATCCATAATTCTGTGGCCACACATCCTCTGCAAGAAATACATATATATACTAATACTCTCCCCTGTGATACCCATAGTATTTGGTTTATACTTGTCATTAGACTATATCTCATAATAACCTGTATTTCGATTACTTGTGTAAAGTTTATTTTCTGTGATAGATTGTAAGTAATTTGAGAACAGTACAGTAAAAATCTGTATTTCCTTCCTCACCTCCAAAATACGCTTTAGCAGGGGCTTTATGATATTTGTCAAACAAAATTATGTAATTTTCAAGATAGAAGCTGCTGTATATTTCAAGAAATTTAACTCTTTCCCTTTACAGAGGGAGATACTAAGCTTTCAGAGAAGCAGTGTGACATGTCCAGAGATGCCTGGTCAGTTAGGGAACATGGATTTTAGAAGTACTGACTCCCAGTCTAATACTCTTACTGTAGGCTCCATCAACTAGAATCAGAGGCACTGCCTTGATTAGGCATCTTATTTTTTAATCTAGAAACTTACATGTTCTCCTCTGTTATTCTTGAACTTCTGACTTTTTAAGAACATTAAAACAGTGCTTATAGCACTTCTTAATAAATGTGCCCATTTCATTTGGTGAATGGTGTTATTACCTTGTTATTTAATCAAACATTAATTCTGGTATTGCTGTGAAATAATTTTGTACATATGACTAACATTTAAAATTAGTTGACTTTAAGTAAAGGAGATTACCCCTGATAATGTGAATGGGCCTCATCCAGTCAGTTGACAGTCCTTAACTGAAAAACCTGAGGCTTCCTGAAGAAGAAATTATGCCTCAAGATTACAGAAACAATTCAAACCTGCATGTCCAGCCTGCTGGCCTGCTCTACAAATTACAGACTTACCAGAACCCACAATCACCTGAGCCAATATCCTGGAACTTTTGTGAGGCTCACAGGAGCCAATTGGCTGAAATAAATCCCTTGATATAGATAGATACAGACATAATCCTGTTGATTCTATTTACTATTTTCTTCTTTCTGTGGAGAATCCTGACTGATACAGCACTAGAATTTTAAAGAATTGAAATTTATTGGCACTTTAAAAATGATTGGATCTTGATGCAACCTGAACCAGAACTAGATAGAATTTTGAACTGGTGTTTGAGAATATTCCAGGGATATTCTGTAACAAAGGAATTACTGGATAAGATAACCCAAGAAATGGTGGAAATAGATATTATGCATATAATTGCCAACTTAAAACAAACTATAATAACAACATTACCATCCATGCTAGAGCTGATATTTTATCTTGAAAAAATGTCTATTCAGCAAGACTGTTTCTAAGGCATGTAAATCTGCATCGCTGGAAATGGCATGTAGAAAGAGCTAAAGATTTCTTGCTGTGTATGGAAATGAAAAGCCTGCTTTGTAACTCCCACAGTAAGGCACTGAAGCTGCTCTAGAGACACAACACTGATATTCAGGTCCTGGCTGTATTATTTTTAATGCAAGACTTTAGGCATTTCACGTACTCCCTCTACACATCTATTTCCTCACCTTTCAATAGATGATAATGACAAAACTTTTGTGAGGCTCACAGGAGATTAACTAATACACTGGCTCCCACACTTGTCTACATATTGGATTCACTTGTAATCACGTAAATGCAATCGCTTGCCTACATCCACCACCAGATAAACCAAAACCACACCAACTGCTGTCGAGTCGATTCCGACTCATGGCGACCCTATAGGACAGAGTAGAACTGCCCCATAGAGTTTCCAAAGAGTGCCTGGCAGATTCGAACTGCCGACCTTTTGGTTAGCAGCCGTAGCACTTAACCACTACGCCACCAGGGTTTCTGTCCATGGCTTAATTGGTCTTATTGAGCTTTAAAATGATCCTTGTTGTTGTTATTAGGTGCCATTGGGTGATTCTAAAAACAGGTAAATGGAAACCACTGGTGTACTAACATGATAATGCGTACCATGTCTCAGCAGATATATTACCATGGCACACTGATGAGCCTCTTGGGGCTGAAGTTTCATTGTAAGCAAGATAAAGATAAAAACATGACTGTATTTTCTGAATTGTTGAGAGATGACCATCAAAATGCCTGAGTGGGAGCATCCAGAGTAACTTATTTCCCCTATATAACTGTTCTTGTCCCTATATGCTCTACAGTCTCCTCCCTCTGCACATTTGCTTATATTGCCAAAGATCTATCCATCTTTTAAACTATAGTTCAAGTGCTCCTTCCTGCTAAAGTCTTCCTTACCTCCTATTCTTCTCCTCAGGGAAATAAATCACTCCCTCCTCTGAACCAGCAGTTCAGATTCTACCTCTAATTGACTTTGATGTTCTTTTTTGTATTATTCTTGTACATGTTTTTAATACTCTAAGCTTTGAGAACAAGGTTATTGAATAATTCACTTTTTTGATCCTCTTTGGCAGCTAGCACAGGAAGGAGGCTAAACTGCTAACTTGCTTGATGTATTCTGCCTTATTTCAGGCTTCAGCCTTATTTCTAAGTGGTATCAGTTCCCATCAGCAGACATTTCCAATTTTGTTAACCTCTTTGAAGACTGAGTATGAATGCATCCAATTGGATCATTGACATTTCTTGTTGTTCAAGCAAAATAGATCTATAAACTCAATTCTGTCAAAGTACTAGAACTACAACTTTATCACATTTCTGAAGCAAGATAAAGCATCGGACACAGGTTCACAGTTTATAAAACCATCTGCTAGTAGCATTAAAGATACAAATCTCACTTCCTTCAACAGGTGTCTCTGTAGTCCAGGTTTTATATTACTTGTTAGGGAGACCACGATGGAAGCACTAAAATGCAAAAATAATAGCAATGCATGGTAAGGTTTAAAAACTAATGTTTTTTTTTTTTAACTCGTTAATTCTTAACTACACAGTTGTAAACCTTAAAACAACCAGTTAAATTTAAAAATGCATAGCTAATAAGCCAATGGTAATGACAAAAATTAACCATTAAAAACAATAAATAAAGGAATGTAGAAAAAGAGGAAAAGGGAAACAAAGGAGAGAAGGAATAAAGAGAAAACAGAAGACTCGAGAGATTTAAATCTAACCCTATCCATTATTTCATTAAATGAGTATGGTATACATTTGTGTTGTCCAATAAAGTAGCCACTGGCCACATGTGACTACTGAGTTCTTGAAATGTGGCTAGTCTTGTCTGAGATATTATTTAAGTGCAAAATACATATCAGATCCTGAAAACTTAGTACCAACATGAATGAAAAATAACACTACTATAGTGATTACATGTTGAAATGATGACATTCTGATTCATTGCATAGAATAAATTTTATTGAAATTATTTTCTTCTATTTTTACCCTCTTAATGCTATCAGTTGAAATCAAATTAATGGGAACAATTCTGGTTTTGGCAATTACTGGAAACTAAAATCATGTATGTTTTAGCATTTGTGGATTGCATTGTGTCTCTCTCAGACAGCACTGTTCAAACCATTAAACTAAAAGACAGATTGTCAGTATGGGTAAAAAGCCATGCCACTAACTATAAGCTGTTTACACAAAAAACACTCTAAATATAGATAAGCATATTGGTTAAATGTAAACAGATGATATATATATATGTATGCCATGTCGACATTAATTAAAAGAAAAGTGGAGTTGCTGTGTTAATATCTGAGAAAGCAGCCTTCAGAAAAGAAATATAATCAGAGGCAAAGAGAGACATTTCTTAACAATAAAGGGATAAATTCATCAAGAAGGCATAAAGCCCCTAAATACGTCTGTACCTAGTAACAGAGCTCTAAAACAGATAAAGTATAACATAAGCTTATACAGTAATACCACTTGCCATCCAGTCAATTCTGACTCATCGTTACCCCACTTATGTCAGAGTAGAATTGTGCTCTATAAAGTTTTCAAGGCTGTGACCTTTTGGAAGCAGATTGCCAGGCCTTTCCTCTGAAATGTCTCTGGGTGGGTTTGTACTGCCAGCCCTTCAGTTAGTAGTCAAGTCCTTAGCCATTTACACCACTCAGGGACTCCATCATAAGCTTATTGTTGCTGTTGGTGCCTTGGAGTCAGTTCCAACTCATAGCAACTCTAATGGCCAAGGATATGTGTCAACTTAGCTGGGCCAGGATTCTCAGTGGCTTGGCAGATATTATGTAGTCATCCTTCCTTTTGTGATCTGACATGACCAGCCAATCGGTTGAAACAGGGAGTTTCCTTGGATGTGAGGCCTGCATCCAACATATGTAGATGTCCTGGCAAAGTTTTCTCTCTTTTGATCCTGCATTTGACTTGTCATACTCTCACTTCCAGTTCTTGGGATGTGAACCAGCAGTCTACTCCTTGACCTAAAGATTTTGGGATTTGCCAGCTCCTGCAGCCCTGTGAGCCAGCAGCCTGCCTTCCGATCTGCTGATTTTGGGTTTATCAGCCCCTATAACCACATTTTTTTTTATAACCACATGAGTCAGGAGAAGCCTCCAGCCTGATGCCTGACCCATAATTTTGGATTTGCCAGCCTCTACAACTGCTTGAGCCATTTTCTTCAAATAAATCTCTCTCTTTCCATATATACATAAATATATGTGAATATATATATATATATATATATATATATATATACACATACTTCACTGGTTTTACTCCTATAGAGAACCCAGCCTAAGAATTTGGTATCAAGGATGATTCTAGAGGAACAAAATCATAAGGATGGGTTTTCTGAATTGATTCTCGAGTCTGGCTAGACTTAAAGATGCTGATGACTCTGCTTCCAGTAGTAAAGAGGGCATTGCTAATCCATGGCATGAGGTGGCAAAGGAAATACTTAAAATATCACTACCAATGGATTAAATATTTGTGAGAGACAAGGCTCTGGGCTATTACATATTTGATACTTTTCTACTATTTTGTCAGAATGGAAAGTATAAGGAAGCTAGTTGGCTGGTCCTACTTTTTCTAGACGAAGTGGTGAAAGAAAGGGATGAGCTCAAAGCTTCAAAGTCATAGCTCAAGTGCCACATACAAGACAGGAAAGTTGCCACTTGTGCCTTGAGGAAAGCCTTATTTCTTTTAGTAACAGAGCTGTTATTGCCGAAAACCAAAGTCTTATTGTAAGAATTGTTGAATTACAATGATAATTGAATTCCCAATCTCAAATGGAAAAATTTTAGAAGGTACCCTTCTCTGGGTTTTTTGGTATTAAACAGCACTCAAGAGAAATTTATCAATTGGGTGGGACCCAATCAATCATAGACATATACCAAAAAAACCAAACCCATTGGCGTCAAGTCTATTCAGACTTGTAAAAATCATTCATGAATTTGAACTATTCTTAAGAAATACTTTTCCTTGGAAAGAAATGAGAAGATAATAAACAGAGTGTAGGTAATGAAATACTGAATAAAAGGTGTTTTATGATAGCAGAATCCATTTATTGCCATATACAGCAACACCAGGAGTACAACTCTTAAGACATGGCAAAAGAAAGAAACGTGACTAGTGTAATGTAAAAGAATGTATATTGAATGGACACAAAAAGAGAGAGTGGAGGGAGAGAGTGGGTTGTCTCACTAAAAAAAAAAAGTTTTTTTTTTTTTTTTTTTTTTTTAGGGGGAGAGTAATTGGGCGTGTGTAGCAAGGTGTATATGGGTTCTTGTGTGAGAGACTGACTTGATTTGTAAACTTTCACTTAAAGCAGAATAAAAATTACTTAAAAAAAAGAATGTATATTGTTGTAATAAAAAGTGAATCTTCGATGACAAACAAGCAGACTTTGTCCTAAAAATTTTATATTCAGCCTCTGGGAAGATGATGTCTAAATATAGGCTGAGCAAAGCTGGGAATTCTGGAGAAAAATATTATCAACTGAAAATGGGGAGTTGAGTGATCATGGTTATTGGTAAATATCAAATAGAAGTATGTCATTTTCTCAAAAACCTTTCTTTTTTTACAAATGCTTAGAAAATCACAGCTTGTGAATTTTTCCAAGGTAAACTTCTCTGTACATATCACAGAAGGATTATAATGGAAATATTCCTATGTTTAGATTATTCATTGTTGTTGTAGTTAGGTGCCATCGAGTCATTTTAGACTCATAAAATAGGTATACATAAAATAGGAGTCCTTTGGTGCTGCAAATGGTTAAGAACTAGACTATTGACCAAAACACTGGCAGTTCAAATTCGCCCAGAGTTGCCTCAGAAGAAAAGCCTGGTGATCTGTTCCTGAAAGTTCATAGCCTTGAAAATCTTGTGGAGTGCAGTTCTATTCTGCATACATAAGGTTGGCATGAGCCACAGTTGACTCTACGGGAGCTGCTTTTGTTTGTTTTGTTTTTTGGTATACATAAAATATGTAAGACTTCAGGAAATATATGGCTTTTTCAAAAAGCTTTTGAAATTGTGAGAGTTGGGTTGTGTTACAGCTGGAATCTCTAAATCTCAAGAATGCAATAAGACTTCACACAATTTTCTAGTTAAACCCTGAAGACATATTTAAGTATATAAAGCGTGTCACACAATGCACTGTGTCAAACAAGGTTCTCTTCTGTACAACTTTCTGCCTCTGATGGAGGCATTGATATACATTAAAAATTGGCCCCAGTAATATCAGTAGGTATTGGCCATTTAGCATCAGACAATCATATGGTCTACTATGCCAGGAATGACAATTTAAAGAGGAATTGTGTTGCATTCATTCTCAGAAAGAACATTTCAAGATCTATCCTGAAGTCCAATGCTGTCAGTAATAGGACAATATCTATACACCTACAAGGAAGGGCAATTAATATGACCATTTTTTCAAATTTATGCACCAACTACTATGGCCAAAGTTGAAGAAATTGAAGATTTTTACCAGCTTCTGCAGTGTGAAATTGAGCAAACAGGCAATCAGGGTGCATTGATAATTACTGGTGATTGGAATGTGAAAGTTGGAAACCAAGAAGGATTGGTAGTTGGAAATAATGGCCTTGGTGATAGAAAGGATGCCAGAGATGTTGTTGTTGTTAGGTGCCGCTGAGTCAGTTCTGACTCATAGCGACCCTATGCACAACAGAACGAAACGCTGCCCGGTCCTGCACCATCCTTACAATCATTGTTATGCTTGAGCTCATTGTTGCAGCCACTGTGTCAATCCACCTTATTGAGGGTCTTCCTCTTTTCCTCTGACCCTGTACTCTGCAAAGCATGATGTCTTTCTCTAGGGACTGATCCCTCCTGACAACATGTCCAAAGTATGTAAGACGCAGTCTCGCCATCCTTGCTTCTAAGGAGCATTCTGGCAGCACTTCTTCCAAGACAGATTTGTTCTTTTGGCAGTCCATGGTATATTCAATATTCTTCGCCAACGCCACAATTCAAAGGCGTCAACTCTTCTTCCGTCTTCCTTATTCATTGTCCAGCTTTTACATGCATATGATGTGATTGAAAATACCATGGCTTGGGTCAGGCACACCTTAGTCTTCAAGGTGACATCTTTACTGTTCAACACTTTGAAGAGGTCCTTTGCAGCAGATTTGCCCAATATAATGCGTCTTTTGATTTCTTAACTGCTGCTTCCATGGCTGTTGATTGTGGATCCAAGTAAAATGAAATCCTTCACACCTTCAATCTTTTCTCCATTTATCTTGATGTTGCTCATTGGTCCAGTTGTGAGGATTTTTGTTTTCTTTATGTTGAGGTGTAATCCATACTGAAGGCTGTGGTCTTTGATCTTCATTAGTAAGTGCTTCAAATCCACTTCACTTTCAGCAAGCAAGGTTGTGTCATCTGCATAACGCAGGTTGTTAATGAGTCTTCCTCCAATCCTGATGCCCCGTTCTTCTTCATATAGTCCTGCTTCTTGGATTATTTGCTCAGCATACAGATTGAATAGGTATGGTAAAAGGATACAACCCTGATGCACACCTTTCCTGACTTTAACCAATCAGTATCCTCTTGTTCTGTCCAAACAACTGCCTCTTGATCAATGTAAAGTTTCCTCACGAGCACAATTAAGTGTTCTGGAATTCCCATTCTTGCAGTGTTATCCATAGTTTGTTATGATCCACACAGTCTAATGCCTTTGCATAGTCAATAAAATACAGGTAAACATCCTTCTGCTTTCAGCCAGGATCCATCTGACATCAGCAGTGATATCTCTGGTTCCACGTCCTCTTCTGAAACTGGCCTGAATTTCTGGCAATTCTCTGTCGATATACTGCTGCAGCCATTTTTGAATGATCTTCAGCAAAAGTTTGTTTGTGTGTGATATTAATGATATTGTTCTATAATTTCCACATTCAGTTGGATCACCTTTCTTGGAAATAGGCATAAATATGGATCTCTTCCAGTCAATTGGCCAGGAAGTTGTCTTCCATATTTCTTGGCATAGACGAGTGAGCACCTCCAGCGCTGCATCTGTTTGTTGAAAGATCTCAATTGATATTCCATCAATTCCTGGGGCCTTGTTTTTCGCCAATGCCTTCAGAGCAGGTTGGACGTCTTCCTTCAGTACCATCGGTTCCTGATGATATGCCACCTCTTGAAATGGTTGAATATCAACTAATTCTTTTTGGTATAATGACTCTGTGTATTCCTTCTATCTTCTTTTGATGCTTCCTGTGTCATTTAATATTTTCCCCATGGAATCCTTCACTATTGCAACTCAAGGCTTGAATTTTTTCTTCAGTTCTTTCAGCTTGAGAAATGCCCAGCGTGTTCTTCCCTTTTGGTTTTCCACCTCCAGCTCTTTGCACATGTCATTATAATACTTTACTTTGTCTTCTCAAGAGGCCCTTTGAAATCTCCTGTTCAGTTCTTTTACTTCATCAATTCTTCCTTTTGCTTTAGCTGCTTGACACTCAAGAGCAAGTTTTGGAGTCTCCTCTGACATCCATCTTGGTCTTTTCTTTCTTTCCTGTCTTTTCAGTGACCTCTTGCTTTCTTCATGGATGATGTCCTTGATGTCATTCCACAACTCATCTGGTCTGTGGTCACTATTGCTCAATGCATCAAATCTGTTCTTGAGATGGACTCTAAATTCAGGTGGGATGTACTCAAGGTCATATTTTGGCTCTCGTGGACTTGTTCTGATTTTCTTCAGTTTCAGCTTGAACTTGCATATGAGCAATTGATGGTCTGTTCCACAGTCGGCCCCTGGCCTTGTTCTGACTAATGATATTGAGCTTTTCCGTTGTCTCTTTCCACAGATGTAGTCAACTTGATTTCTGTGCATTCCATCTGGTGAGGTTCATGTGTATAAAAAAAAAAATAGTCACCGTTAATGTTGGTGAAAGAAGGTATTTGCAATGAAGAAGTCGTTGGTCTTGCAAAATTCTATCATTCGATCTCTAGCATTGTTCCTATCACCAAGGCCATATTTTCCAGCTACGGATCCTTCTTCTTTGTTTCCAACTTTTACATTGCAATCGCCAGTAATTATCAATGCAATGCCAGAGATAGCATGATACAATTTTGCAAGACCAATGCAAATACCTTTTTCACCATCCAAATGGCGACTATACACATGGACCTTGCCAAATGGAATACGCAAGAATCAAATTGGTTGCATCTGTGGAAACACATGATAGAAAAGCTCAATATCACCAGTCAGAACAAGGCCAGGGGCCAATTGCAGACCAGACCATCAATTGCTCACATGCAAGTTAAAGTTAAAACTGAAGAAAATTAGAACAAGTCCATGAGAGCCAATGTATGGCCTTGAGTATATCCCACCTGAATTTAGAGACCATCTCAAGAAAAAATCTGATACATTGAACATTAATGATAGCGTATGATCAGGAACTGATGGTACTGAAGGAAGAAGTCCAAGCTGCACTGAAGGCATTGACAGAAAACAAGGTTCCAGGAATTGACAGAATACTAATAGAGATGTTTCAATAAATGGATGAAGCACTAGAAGTGCTCATTCATCTATGCCAAGAAATTTGGAAGATAGGTACCTGGCCAATCAACTGGAAGAGATCCATATATACGCTTATTCAAGAAAGGTGATTCAACAGAATGTGGAAATGATCAAACAATATCATTAATATCACATGCAAGTAAAATTTTGCTGAAGATCATTCAAAAGTGGCTGTAATAGTGTATCAACAGGGAACTGCCAGAAATTCAGGTCAGATTCAGAAGATGTGAAACTAGAAATATGTTTGCTCATGTCTCATGGATCCTGGCTGAAGGCAGAGAATACCAGAAAGATTCCTGCCTGTGTTTTATTGATCATGCAAAGAAGTTCGACTGTGCGGAGCATAACAAATTATGGATAACATTGCAAAGAATGGGAATTCCAGAATGTTTAATTGTGCTCATGAGGAACCTGTACATAGATCAATAGGCAGTTGTTCAGACAAAATAAGGGTATACTGAATGATTTAAAGTCAGGAAAGTTGTGCTTCAGGGTTATATCCTCTCACCATACCTATTCAATCTGTATGCTGAGCAAATAATCCAAGGAGCTGGACTATATGAAGAAGAACAGGGCATCAGGATTGGAGAACGACTCGTCAACAGCCTGCATTATGTGGATGACACAGCCTTGCTTGCTGAATGTGAAGAGAACTGGAAGCATTTACTGATGAAGATCAAAAACCATAGCCTTCAGTATGGATTATGCCTCAACATAAACTAAACAAAAACCTTACAACTGGACCAATAAGCAACATCATGATAAATGGAGAAAATATTGAAGTTGTCAACAATTTTATTTTACTTGGATCCACAATCAAAACTCCTGGAAGCAGCAGTCAAGAAATCAGATGACACATTGCATTGGGCAAATCTCCTGCAAAAGACCTCTTTAAAGTGTTGAAAAGCAAAGATGTCACCCTGAAGACTAAGGTGCACCTGATCCAAGCCATGGTATTTTCATTCGCACCATGTGCATTTGAAAGCTGTACAATGAATTAGGAGATCGAAAAAGAATTGATGCCTTTGAATTATGGTGTTGGTGAAGAATATTGAATATACCACAGACTGCCAAAAGAAGGGACAAATCTGTCTTGGAAGAAGTACAACCAGAATGCTCCTTAGAAGCAAGGATGGTGAGACTGCATTTCACATAATTTGGACATGCTGTCAAGAGGGATCAATCCCTAGAGAAGGACATCATGCTTAGTAAAGTAGAGGGTAAGCAAAAAAGAGGAAGACCCTCAAAGGAGATGGATTGACACAGTGGCTGCAACAGTGGGCTCAAGCATAACAATGGTGAGGATGGCGCAGGACCGGGAAGTGTTTCATTCTGTTGTGCATTAGGTCTCTATGAGTCAGAACCAACTCAAATGCACCTAATAACAACAACAACTATTACAGGCAGCAGGTAACAGTGGAAGTTAATGAACAGTGCCATCATTTGAGCTGACTATGTCAGAGATTTTTGGAGATATAGGAAGAAGGGTATTGGATTCTCCAAAGAGCCAATACTCATTGTCATCGAGTCAATTCTCACTCATAGCGACCGTATAGGATAGAGTAGAACTGCTCCATAGTGTTTCCAAGGCTGCAAATCTTTACAAAAGCAGACTGCCACATCTTCTTCCACAGAGTGGCTAGTGGGAAACACCAACCTTTCGGTTAGCAGCTGAGAAGTTTAACCACTGTATCACCAGGGCTCCTTCCCAAGGGCAGAGACCTGGAAATGTATTAGGCCATCACACTGAGAAACTAAGACACTAAACTATTAAAATATGAAAAATGCCTGGTTCTAGCTATGGTCAACATCATGGTGGTAGGGTCTGGGAAGGTTGCAGGAAGGTAGGAAATGATGCCTCTTGTAGCTGAATTAAGCATGCAGGAAATCTTCCAGAGATTTAGTTCTTTGACAACAAGACACATAGGAGGTTGGGAGGAGGCTCATGATATACTTCTTTCTCTCTCAGGATTGATTTAGGAATGAATATTTTAGGGTTTACAGTTGATAACCAGTGAGAAATTTAACTATCGGGAGCTAGAGGAGTAAAAGTGAAGGAAAGAAGCTGGACACTCAATGGACTCACTAACCTAAATCTGTATTTTGCTCTGAATCTGAATCATAAATGTAGAGTTAAAAAATTGGTTGGAAAGTCATAGATAACTTGAATATGGTAATGATATCACTGTCCACGCAAAGGAACTGTAGTCTCTTTTGTTTTTGTTTTTCATCTTAAAGTAAAAATTGTTGTTGTAAGGTGCCAACGAGTTCATTATGACTCATAGCAACCCTATATGACAGAGTAAAACTGCCCCATATGGTTTCCTAGTCTGTAATTTTTAGGGAAGCAGATCTCCACGTGTTTTCTCCTACAGAGTACCTGGTAGGTTTGAACTACCAATCCTTCAGTTAGTAGCTGAGTGCTTAACTGCTACGCTGCCAGGGATCCTAAGTAAAAATTATAATTTTTATATAACCTGTGGTAGAACAAATTATCTGTATCCCAAGTCCATTTTCCTGATAGATAACTTAAGTCTTAAAGAGGATTTCTAACAAGAAAGGAGAATAAACTAGAGCAAAGCTGTTACCATCTTGAGGCCTGAAATTCATAGCACATGTGATCAATAATGAAATACAATAAGAACATGTACTTAACATGAAAATCTAGAGCCAGCACTGTCACTAAAATTAACATATTTATCTCTATGATGGAATGACTTTATGGATGAGAAAGAGGCATTAAGAGATATGCAGACTTTCATCTATACATCACAAAAAAATCACTGGGACCATTCCTTTATTCTGATTGTTCATGTACTGATGAATGTAGGTCTTCTGACCTACACTTTATTCACTCTGAAACATTCATTTATGTGTCACCTCCCAAGCTAAATATTGGAGGCACTAAAATAACCTAGACTTGATCTTGTCCTCAAGGACTTTGCTGTGCTGAATGAGCCCTTCCACTATAACGCATCTGTATGCAACAGTATCATTGGCAAATCATGAAAAATTTCAGTAGATCTAAGTATAGTGTGGGGTAGAAATATAGGTCCAAATGATAATACTATTACTTACATAGCTATGAGCAGCTAGCATTTATTGTTTCTTGTGTACTCTGTCTTTACACCGATTATCTCAAATTCTCCTTATACACTGATGGGGTTTTATAAACCCATATGAGACACGAGGTTGCTTATATTTAAAGATTGAAAGTGACTTTTGCTAGGTCAAACCACTAGTAACTGGCAGAGCAGAGGCTTAAATTCAGGCTCAGCTAACAACTCTGAAATGCTTGGTCCTGACCTATGTTGCTTTATTGATTAAGAAATAGTTTAAACTAGGAATGGTATCATGTTTGAACGTAAACTAATCAGTAGTCTTAGAGAAAAAAAAAAAAAAAAAAACCCTTTTTATACAATTGATTTTTTTAATAATGTTCAAATTTTAAAAAGTACAAATTGGTTTTAAAATTTTGTTATACCAAAATACCTTTCAAAGGCTCCCAGCGAGAGTGAAGATAGTTGGAGAGGTCAGTCATATTTAGAATTGAAAAAAAGAGTAAAACTGAGACCAAGTGTTGACCTGCATGGTTGGTTTCCTCCCTGTAAAGATAAAACAGATATTTCCTTGTGGTGAATTCTTAAATATTTCAATCTAACATGTGGAAAGTCTGCTAGAAAGGTAATCTGCTTCATTAGTTAAAAGTCTCTCAAATATTCTTAAAATTAAGTAAAATAGAAAACAGTAGTTTTTTTTCTAGAACCATTTGTTCATTTTCAATCATTTGGAAAATATAATGATGTCTTGATTCTTCTTCACACACTTAAAAGAAAATACAATGCCATAAAAGGTTAAGTAATGCTTCTATGGTTTATTAAAGTCAATGGATAAAAGCTACTACTGAATTCTGAAATATTATGATTATTCTGAAAAATGTATATTTTACTTTTCTGTACAAGAGTTAGATGTCTCAGATTTAAGAGTGTGATATACAGTGTGAGAGCTGCTAATTATTAAGCACAAAGAGATAACTCACAGCAAGCGTATCACCTGGACTCTGAATTCAATTTTTAGTAACATATATAGGAAATCTCAACAATCACAACATGTTCTTTTAACATGAGGACTAATGAAATGCCATTTAATTCGTTTGTCACAGACCTACTTTGGTTCATAATTGAGCACAAACAGGTGAATGAAGAATGACAATCCTGGTAACATTTCTCACACTTGTCAACACATAAATAGATTTTAGAATATACATTCCCTTAAAAAAAATCAAATACGACTCAGTCATTCTAAATGTTCGCATAAAGACCAAGCTGTATAGCTTTATATACTTTTATTTATTCACATGTACGCCTTTAATAAATGTTGATGCAAATATATTAGGTGCAAGACCATAAGTTAGCTATTGAAACACATTGAATATTTGACAGAAACTGTACCAGTCCCAGTTGACAACTGAGTAAGAGGTAATCAGATACATAATGAACTAAAGTAATTCATAGCCAAGGATAGTTACACCACTTATAGCATATATTTACATTTGCATATCACAATTTTAACATTATCAATATTTATATATCAAAGATTTCCTTTCTAATTTATGCAATATGGGTATGTTAGCTCTTAAAAGTGGTGCTACACAGCCTGAATTCAGTCCGTGACTTTACAACTTACCACCAAGCAAAACTTGGGCTCTCTATGCATTGGTTTTCTCTTTCATAAAATAAATAGAAGTAAACAATAGAACATACATCATAATGTTATTATATTAAGTGATTTTATTCAGGAAAAAGTGTTTAGAACAGTTTCTGGCACTTTCAAAGAACACAAGAAATGTTAGCTATTATTACTATCGCTATTATTAGTGATGACAGAAGATTGCATTGTGTTTCTCCTTTTCAAAAGAAAGGGAGAAAACATACCACAGTGTTGCTTGTGAAGCAGTTAGTTACTCAGCATTTGTAAGATATTTATTAAAAAAAATAATGTAATAAGAGAGTGCTGCAGTGCAGAAGGCTCTACATTTTAAGATCATAATCTTGGTTTACAGATACTAAAAGAAATGTGGACTGTGTAACCTAAACCTTACAAAGTATCTGTCTCAGTCAATCAAGATGTCACAATAATATTTTCTGGACAACTGAAATTGAAGATTGAGGAGGATCATTCTGTACAGAAGGAAATTTCTAACTGACTTGCTTTGCAAGTGAATGTCTTCTAGAAATTTAAGTCACTCTGTTTTGGATACTCCAAGCTGAAAGAACAAAATGGATTAAGGCCTGAGGCATGAAAGTCATGAAGTCATTAAGTGATAGGTATGAATGGAGAATAGGATACATGGGATTCAAAATAGAAAATTAAGCTAGAAGGGCAGGCTGGGGCCAGATAGTAAATGGCCATATTTAGATTTGATCTTGTAGTTGCTGAGTAACTAGACTTTCCAACTGCTAAATTACACAATTTACTTGGATGATTAAGAAAGAACAGTTGACATCATGAAGGGAAAGATACAGTTGAGGCAAGAGATCAGACAGCAGGAGGTGAAGAAATTGATAATTGGGGCTGAAGTAGGCTAGTACAATTGGAATGCGAAGGTGGAAATATATACAAGAGTTGTGTTCATGGTCATGAGTTATCAAAGCAATTTTCCTCTGAGATAAGAAGAAAGTCCTTAAAATCGCTGTTTAAAAGTTGAAAAAATAACAAATGTACACTCTTAAGTTAAGGATGCCTTCCTACTCCTTAATCACAGTTGGATTTCACTCTTCCAGAAACTCCTTAATGCAAATGAAAAAAAAAAAAAAAAAAACTTTTGTTTTTTAAATTAATTCCAAAATTTCAATGAGAAAATACCTAGAGTTGTTTTTTAATTAAGCTGGGCAGACACATTTTTGAAGTGGAGATAAAGTTAACACTGTTATTTTAGATCTTAGAATGTTTACTATTTATTCATTGAAATGTCATTGTCCTTTACGATTGGTAAAAGCTGTTCTGGTAACCTGGGATCCACAGAAACATTGCCTCCACAGGTTGTTACTTCATTGTCAGAAGTGTAAAGGAGAAACTCATGAAGTCTCCTTGACAAAAGTATAAATAACTGAACTAACCCCAACCTCTGCTGCATTCAGAAAAATAGATTAGACCCTTAACAATGCCTGGCCTTTGGGCTCTTTATCTGCCAGCAACTACGGGTAGCTAAGGAGATATTTTCTCTGCACTCAATCCAGCATGTGGAAGGAATGTACCCCAAGGAGGAGGTCTTGATGCAAATATATTTGTGTAAGATGACCTCAAGAAATATTTCCTCCATGATAAGGATATAGAAACAATGTCTCAAGGAAAAAAAAAAGACATCTGAATCTCTCAGGCAACGAGAGAGGTTTTGCTTTTCTAAGGAAGGGGTCTTGGCATCAGTACTATCACAAGCTCTAGCAGTACACCCCCAAGGAATGTTCTGTATCAAGTAAGACTTTTTGCAATCTACCAAGGAATGTTCTATATCAAGTAAGACTTTTTACAATCTATTCTGGAGAACATGTATTGTAAGCATTTTTGTGACTATGATTGTAATCTCTGTGCCCACACAAACTCCTGCAATTAACCCCTGTAACCAATCCTTGTTGCCCACCTATACAAAGGTATTCAGTGGAAGCCTTTCCCCCATTTCATTTAACCCTCTCCTTGGAAACCCCATGGGGCAGTTCTACTCTGCCCTATAGGGTCTCTATGAGTCAGAATACACTCGACAGCAATGGGTTTTGTTTTGTTTTTTTGTGACTTTAATCAAAGACTGGCCAATCAATGATTTTTTATTGTGACTTTCTCTTTCAGCCCTATATCTGTCATTGCTTGAGACCCTGCCTCCTGACTCACTAGTTCTCACTTGTGTGAGCTGGTGGTTTTCCCATTTGAATGGATCTTTAATGCTGAATAAATCCTCTGAATTTTAATGTCTGAGTGGTTTATTGAGACAACAGAAGCCACTCATTGTAAAGGAGTAACTAGTTGACATATAAGTGGTTTTGTTGCCCAAGAAAGCATAAAGTGTTGTCTAGATATACTCACTTTTTTATTCTGAGCATTGCTATTGTATCATTTGTGATAATAAAGAATAAGTAGCATTTAATGATTTGCCATCACACTGTGCACGTACCTGAAGCCCAGTGTGAAATTAGGCACACACTTCTGAAAGGTTTACAGGAATTATTCCTACATTTTGGAGCAGGAAAGAAAAAAAAAAAAAAAAGCTTATATAGTCTTATTTCTTTTCAATATCTACTTCTCTGCACACAGCTAACTATAAATCTGATGTTATTGTTGTTTTGGGGTACCATCAAGTCAATTTTCAACTTATAGGGACCCCATGTGACACAGTAGAACTGTCCCATAGGGGTTTCTAGGCCATAATTTTTACATGAGCAGAAAGCTGGATAACAATAAAAGCTATGGTATTTTCAGAAGACTAACTGAAAAACCACAGATAATTAACGAAAGTGTATAAATGGACATTGTCAGGCTGAAAGCATTCAAGATTTTTACAGTAATCATATCTGAAATGTGTTAGGTACCTAAAGGTTCCATGTCACTTATTTTAGTTACCACTAGGGAAGGAATATATTGAATTTGGTGAAACAAATTGCACTTTTAAAATTAGAATTAGACTAAGAATATCTGAAACTCTTGCTTGACATAGAAATGACCTGGAGAAAATGGTGGCAACGATAATGAACAATGCAACTACAAATTTCTCAGATTCGTGAGTATGTTTGAGAGAGAGGGAGAGAATAAATATTAAAAATGTTGAGTGGAGGCTTCTGCTTTTGGACCTGGTGGAATAAAAAAGGCCAGATTACCCTTGTACTGTAAACAACTAGAGAACAGGACAAAAATCTAGGAAACGACTATTGTCAGACCGAGGCAATTTCCTCAGCATAGGCACAAGGAGCAGAATCCTCACAGGGCTCAACTAGTCTCTTTTAGCTGAGGACAGGGAGATCAGAGTGCAGGAATGAGGAAGTGATGGGAATTTGCAAGGCAGTTATCTGTACATGTCTCCCAGAGTTAGTTCTCTGAGTAGGAGGTTGTACAAGCTTAAGGTGAATCCCCACAAAGCCAGGCTGAACAATTCTAAGAGCTCACACGTGGTTAGGAGTTGTTCTTTTTCTGAATAGCCAGAATAGAAAGTGCTTGGAAAATTCAGGTAGCATTCTATGGATATTCCAGAGGCATCATGCTTCTGAAGTAGGGACGATGTATTCCTAGAGTGAAAGCCTTCTCTAGAACCATGTTAGCAAAGCATGAAACAGGCCTTGAGGAAAGGAAACTGGTTCCCAAAAAACTCAACGCCAGAATAAAGCATGATATTTCTTTAAAGGAAGGCAATGAATTCCAGACATCACAAGGTTAAGTGCTCAATAAAATATTACTCAAAATGGCAAGAAACAGGAAAATGTGACTATTAACCTGGAGAGAAATAAATCAACAGAAAAAAAAAAAAAAAAACTCAGAAATACAGATATTTTGCAACCAGAGACAAGGACTTTATATTTCATAAATATAGCTGTGATAGCTATGATAATTTAAAAAAAAAAAATGATACTAGCTATCATAAAATACACTGCAGGGCTTAAAAGATGGCAAAAACAGATTGAAGTGGGAAATCAAAGATATTAAAAAACAACCAAATCATCCAGAAATGAAAAACACAATATCTGAAATAAAAATTCCACTGGATGAGATTAATAGAAGATTAGACACTGCAGAGGGAAAGATTAAAGTAATTAAAAATATATCGATAAAATCTTTAAAAGTGAAACATACACACAGACTAAAAAACATTGATAGAAGCTTAACAAATGTGTAATTAAAATTCCAAAGGAAGAGAAGGGGAGTAGAAAAAAATACATATTAGAAAGAATTATGGTTGTATTTTGATGAAAACTATAAACAGATCTAAAAACCTAAGGAGAAAACAAACAGAATAAGATAATCACACAATTCATGGACACACACACCAAGGCATGTTGAAATCAAATTATTATTTTTCACTTATCTAATATCTTTCCTAGTATATAATTAAAACAGATATATAACTTAAAAATGGTAAAGTTACTCTCACTAACAACTGAAGCCAATTTGTGTTGCATGAAGTGCAACACTATACCTTTGAAACGATATCAGATTGGAAGAGCAAAGATTTTTATTCCAAAAGATATAGATTCAATGCTCAATTTATTCTTTATATTTCCCACCCTTGTCCAGTTAATATCTCAATGATCCCATTTGAAAACCTATAACCTAGATGTGATTTTGAGGACAGAGACTCATTTTCTCAGTCTACCAGAGTTCAGGCTTGTGACATAGGTCCACCTATGACACAGGTCCACCAATTAGAGGCAGTAGCGTGACAAGAATGTGAGGGAGCAGATGTTTCAAGCAGTCTATTTCTCCAGAGGGATTATTGGCAAAGACTCAGGCGGTTGTTTTAATGTCCAATGCCTCACACCAGCGGTATGAGCTGCTGTTTTTGCATCCTGCGTGTGTGAGGCCAGTTCATTAATGATTAAAAGGAAGTATGTACTATTTTCCTAGATCTTTAAGACAGCCTTTATCAGTGACAGGAGTACAGTAGATATTGAATAAGTGCATTTGGGTTGATTTTATCACCTCACTAAATTATAGAAACTTCCTTGGGAATGTATTTTGAGAATCACGTAAAATTTTCCAACCATGTAACAATGATCTGTAAGAGATAAAAATGTGTCATGAATGTGAATTATCTCCAAACCTTTTCTTTTTCCTTATGCTCTATTTGCATACCAGATAGCAAAGAAAATACATTAGCACAATGAGAGACTCTATGGAGCATTGCTTCTGACAGTTCATTTCAAATCTCAGCCTACATAGGAGTTACCAAAGTCATATCAATTTCAATAAATTGATGTAATTTTAATGCCTATCTTGTCTGAGGAAACCCTGTGGCAGTTCAAATCCTTCAGGCGCGCCTTGGAAACTCCATGGGGCAGTTCTACTCTGTCCTATAGGGTCGCTATGAGTCAGAATCAACTCAAAGCCACTGGGTGGTTATCTTGTCTGATTGTTTTTTAAGAAAGTAATGATGAAACCCTGTTTCTGTTAAATTATTCTAAAGTCTGCTTATCACATGGCAGAACAGCTCCACGCTGACGCATGTAAAACTGTGGCTCAGTTAGCAGTTCCTAGATTGAGATAACCAATTTTTTAAGTTTCAGAGTTTGAATGTAAATAAGAATTAGTTAGCCTGGTTCTCTACAGCTGAAGCTTCAGCATACAAACCAAAAACTAAACCCACTATTTTCAAGTCGATTCTGACTCATAGTGACCCTATAGGACAGAATAGAACTGCTCCATTTCAAGGCTGTAAATCTTCATGTAAGCAGACTGCTACTTCTTTCTTTCGAGGAGCAGCTGGTGGATTCAAACCACCAGTCTTCCAGTTAGCAGCCAAGAGCCTAACCGCTGTACCACCAGGGCTCCCTTCAGCATACCAAACCAAAAATCTAGTTGACTCCAATCTACAGTGACCCTATAGGACAGAGTAGAACTGCTCCATAGGGTTTCCAAGGAGCATCTGGTGGATTTGAACTGCCAACTTTTGGTTAGCAACCAAGGTCTTAAGCACCATGCCACCAGGGCTTCATTTCAGCATATGAGGTGTATGTGTGTGGGGGGGGTACTAATTATTTTTGTGGCTATTGCCAGATAAGACAACAGTGTGCAAAGAAGGAGAAGATGACTGTACTATGTGTATTCTTCATTGTTGTTGTTTTTCTAGATCCATTCTCCACTGCTTTCCACATTTCTTCCCATTCCAAGGAGTCCCAGAAGTTTTAGTTTTATGGCTCTCTGACTTCTATTTGATTTTGGTCAATGCTAGGAAAATTAGAGACATGGGTGAGAGAGATTCCCTCTTTTCTGGGCTGTAGATTGGCAGTAAATGAGTTCCTCTACTGAAGGCCACATCTTCTGACTGGTGATCTTTATCTACAGCTAGAGCTTTCTTTCAGGTTCTGGTAACAGTTCCCCTCTCTTGTCCCATTAAAACCAAAGGTAGTAGTGGCTTAACTCTGCTGCTTGTGCCAGCTGCTTCACCAACTCTTCTTGGTTTTCTTTATACCCACAGTTTCATAATAGTCTTTTTATTGAACTCTATTTGATAACCCCTTTTAAGACCCTACCAATTCTCCTGTTACGACCCTGATTGATACCAGGAGTCAGACCAGGAAACAGACCTTCAAAATGAGATATGGAAATGGGTTTTTCATATATTTGACAAATATATAGATATCCTCCTCATTAGGGGAGACGGGACCATGATAATATAAGACTTTCAATAGCATTATAATTATCTAATTTATAGTGATAATGGCAAGCAAATAGTAAAAATGAAGAGCAAGGTGTGGCAGTTGGAGTATCTGTGGGAATTTAGCATGATGACAAGAACATTTAGGGAGATTATGGTTTGAGGGAGAACTACTTCTCAAACAACCAGAATGTACGCAGAGAAATGGACAAAGTAAAAGATCTGATTGCCCAAATCAGGACACAAGAGGCTACCAGTTTTAATAGTTCAGGATCAGTCTCAGGGCTTAAATGTAAAGGTTATCAAGTTGTGGGCCAATTAAGTGTCCAATTCCTCCAAGTCTGTGAGAGTATAGCAGGCTCTGAGAGATGAGATGGAGACATTAGAGCAGATACAGAAAAGGAAAAGAGCTTTGGACATATAAATCTTATTGAACTTCCTTGCTAAAGAGAACACACTCCTAACATCCTTCATGACTTTCAAGCCCGTAATGAGAGCTAGAGGCCAACAGACCTGGCACAGGAAAACAAGGCCTGCCTTAACAGGAGTCACCTAAACAACAGAAGAGTTGCAATAGCTTGCCAATTTGAATCTAAAGGATCAAGAGTACATGCATAAACTGTAAATTTTTTAAAAATTTGTCAGCATAGGTGCACTCACCTGGGATTTTAATGTGTTCTCTTGAGCTTTAGCATTCCAATCTCATGTCTCATCACCTAGAAGGACCTATATAGATAGACCTGTGGAATGGCTTATTGAAAGCTCAGTTAGAATACCAGCTAGGCGAAAACAGCCTGCCAAGGTGTGGTTCTGATTTATGTTGTTGTCGTTAGGTGCTGTTGAGTTGGCTTCGACTCATAACAACCCATGTGCAACAGAATGAACGGTGCCCAGTCCTGCACCATCCTCACAACAGTAGGTATGTTTGAATCCATTTTTGCAGCCACTGTGTCAATCCACCTCGTTGAGGGTCTTCCTCTCTTTTGCTGACCCTCTACTTTACCAAACATGATGACCTTCTGCAGGGATTGGTTCCTCCTGATAATGTGTCTAAAATGAGTGAGACAAAATCTCTCTATCCTTCCTTTAAAGGAGCATTCTGGCTGTGTTTTCTCCAATGATTTGTTCATTCTTCTGGTAGTCCATGGTATATTAAATATTCCCCACCAAATCTCTAATTCAGATATGAAAATTATTTTTCAGTCTTTCTTTTTCATTGTCCAGCTTTTGCATGCATACGAAGGGATTGAAAATACCATGGCTTGAGTTAGGTGCAATTTAGTCATTAAAGTGACATCATGGCTGATTTATGGAATGTAGCATATGTCCTAAACGAGTGGACAATATAAGGTGCAGTAACACTTATAGCTAAAATATGTGTCCACAAATTAAAATGTATAATGGAAGTGGCCCTTGGCAGGTCTCATATTATGAATAAATGATGAATTTGTTGGTGTTGTGTGCCATCAAGTCAATTCCAACTCATAGTGACACTATAGGACAAAATAGAACTGCCCCCAGTGGGTTCCCTAGACTATAAATATTTACAGGAGCAGACTGCCAGGTCTTCTTTCCTGTGGGAGACTCTGGTAGATTTGAACCACCTGAACTTTTGGTTATTAGCCAGGCACTTTAACCATGGCAGAACCAAGGATTATCATCCAGTTTTTTTTTTTTTTTTTTCCTTTTATTCTTATTTACACTTCCATAGACATTCCAATTGAATGGTTGGAAAGGTGATCTAACTGAATGTGGAAGTTATTGAATGATATCATTAATATCACCTGCCAGTAATATTTTGTTGAAGATCATTCAAAAGCAGCTGCAGCAGTACATCAACAGGGAACTGCCAGAAATTCAAGCTGGATTCAGAAGAGGACCTGAAATGAAAGATATCGTTGCTGATGTCAAATAGATCATGGCTGAAACCAGAAACTACCAGAAAGATGTTTACCTGTGTTTTACTGACTGTGCAAAGACATTTGACTGTGTGGATCATAACAAATTATTCAGTATGGGTTACACCTCAACATAACGAAAACAAAAATCATCACACTGGACCAATAAGCAACATCATGATAAACAGAGAAAAGACTGAAATCGTCCAGGATTTCACTGTACTTGGATCCACAATCAACACTCATGAAAGCAGCAGTCAAGAAAGCAAATGATGTATTGTTTGGGGCAGATCCGCTGAAAAAGACCTCTTTAAAGTGTTAAAAACAAAGGTGTCACTTTGAGGACTAAGGTGCGCCTGACCCAAGCCCTTATGTTTTCAATTTCATCATATGCAGGCAAAAGCTGGACAAAGAATAAGGAAGACCGAGGAAGAACTGACACCTTTGAGTTGTGGTTTGGCAAAGAATATTAAATATACCATGGACTACCAAAAGAACAAATTTGTCTTGGAGGAAGTACAGCCAGAATGCCCTTTAGAAGCGAGGATGACGAGACTTCATCTCACATACTTTGGACATATTATCAGAAGGGACCAGCCCCTGGAGAAAGACATCATGCTTGGTAAAGTAGAGCGTCATCAAAAAAGAGGAAGACACCCAATGAGCTGGACTGACACTGTGGCCCCAACAATGGGCTCAATTATAACAATGATCATGAGGATGGCGCAGGACTGGGCAGTGTTTTGTTCTGTGGTATATAGTGACCCTATATACCACAGAACAAAACACTGCCCAGTCCTGCGCCATCCTCATGATCATTGTCCAGAGGTAGAATCAATGGGGCAATGTATGTCCCTCAGGACTCAGAGACTAGGATTGTAGATCAGGGCAAAAAAAAAAAAAATCCAAAACTCAACAATACTCAATGATTTAGCATAGTCTCATAAAATACATGGTATCAACAAAAAAAAATTCAAAGCAGAAAATAATTGGTTCTTGCAAGGGTTTTAAAGTCTCTTTAACCATCTCTTTTGGGTGTGCATCTCTTTCTTATAGGGGTCCATAACGATATAATTACCCAACTAAGAATTACTGAAATCTAAGTGATTTCAAGAAACTGTGATATTTAATACCTCTTTCAGCCATTAAAAACCAAAATCAGGCTATTTCACTCCTGGCTCAAACTACCTGATATGCTCAACTGGCCAGAGGCCAGATGTGATTCAGCTTTTGGTTATTTTCTGGTCTCAGTTCCAACCATTCTCTTGCTCACTCAGGTCTGGCTACACTGATCTTACAATTCTTGAAAAATGCAGAGTTCATTTCTGTCAAGGGCCTCAGCCTACAACACCTATATCCAGGGCTTCTCATGGCATCCCTTGGATAATATTCAAATTTTTCATCTCAGAAAGGCAATTTATAACCTAACTGTGTCAAACACCAACACTTCCTTCGTCATGATCAGACTGTATTTATGCCACAGTACTCATCGCTCTGAGTGATAATGCTAGTTATTTATTCGCTGACTTCTTTATTGCCCATCTTCCCCAGAAATTTTTAAACCCTCTGAAATCAAGAACATTGTTTTCCTTACTATCTTTTTTTATATGCTAAACCCCAAGGAGAGTGTCTGGCACTTCATAGGCCCTAATGTTACCATTATGAATTCCTCTCTTTCTCTAAAGTGATTTATTTCTGTGTGCATTAATTCTTCTCTGAACCAATTTCCTCATCTATAAGAATAGGAAAAATTAATATATGCCATGGGTATGATGAGGCACTTCAACATGAATGAATATTAAGAGTCTTGTTTTATTTTTTCAATGTACCCTATTTTCACTCTTAGCCTTCTGAATTTTGATTAAACTATAACATATATCACTCTAGGCATGATACCTAGTCGAATTTTTTTTAGCAATAACTAGGGTTGTTTTCAATATAAGTACCGAATCAAATAATCTTTAAATCTAGCATTTATGCTATACAAAAATTCAAATCTTGTATTAAAATTGGAAGTAAAAATTGGAGAATGAAGTCATCTCTGTCCTCCTCAGTCTTTTTAAAATCTTTACTGCGATGTTTTCTTTAATTTGTATTCATGTATGGCATTTCTTAGGAATCAGTATTTTATAACCAAAATTAAATGCTTAATTTCTATTGTTTTGAGGCAATGTTATGGTTCACATATTACTAAGATATTTGAGCTAAAATAATATAGATGTAATCTCTTATTGAGAATAATTACAACCTTAACTTAGGTAACTATCATAATCAATCACATGATAATATGTCATTATAAACAGCATTGATTAAGAAGGGTTTTAAAAGGAACTAAACTATGTCTGCAATTTGTAATTAAAAATGAATTGTTAAAATGGACTTAATTAGTGTATTATAGTTAAGAAGACAACTACATATATAAGGAAAACAATGGTTTCTGGGTTAGACAATTTAAATTTATTCACTGCCTGTTATGTATTTACTGATGTGCAACTGTACATATATAATCACCTTCAAATCTTCACAAGGATCCAATGGGAGGGACATTACTATTCACGCTGTAAAGAGTAGCAGCTGTACTTTCTCAAAGGGCAAACCCCTAGAATGAAGAGGGTCTCTCTGATTCTAGAAACCAATTATATCTTCTTTGACTAAGCTGCTTTCAGAGTCGCTTCACTCTCTTTGCTACTTTAGACAAAGACACTAGTGATTAATCCACTTGTCCCTGGAAGTAGAGCCTTGCCAATCCGTCTTGGCATCCCCTGCCTTCCTTCTCGCTCTGCAGTCTCCAGGGATACAGAATTTTCTATCTTCACTGCATATATTAAGCCACCAAAGTGTCTCATTTTCTCACCTTCTGATTCAGCTATTCAAAGTATATAATGAATCTGAGCTGCATTCTAGCTTTATCAGCATCTGCTACTGCATCATGATATTCACTGCCAGAAAGCTCACCTCTTTTAATATCTGCTATTCAGTAAAATGCATGTTTTCTATTTCATCACCGTTCTTGTCGTATGTTTTATATATCAGTACATCTAAATTCAGAACTCCTTGTATACTTCTTGATTCCAAAGAATAGAATTACATAGATCATAATACTCTATGATCACTTTACTCCAAAGTCAAGAAAAGAGAGCACTCTCCCGGACTGACTGATGTTGTAATAAACGTAGTAAATTACGGTTCACAGCATGAGTGAAAAACAGATTTTATTTTTTGTCAGCCACATTGAAGTATGAAACAAAAAATGTTTCCAATTTTAGAATATTCACAAATGGACATAAATTAGCAGTCCTTGCATTTTTGTACTATTTTCTTTTCAAGACTTTCCTATTATTTTTAATATGGAGAAAATTTCTCTGAGATGCCTTATTGATGAACAACTGTTATATGTGATGTTTGCATGGAACTTTATGTATGGCTCACAAAATAGCTTTACCAAATTAACTCATGTGATTTTTGCATACTGCTATTTACATACAGAAAAATATTTACTGAGGAAGTTACCAAGTCTCTGCCCTTAAGATTCTTAGACTAGTTGGGGAAAACAAGAAGCTAAGAAAACAAAACTGAAAAATGGCATGATTCTTGTTAACACTGATTTCCACAGCAGCACAGAGGAACTTGGGATGGGAAAAATCAGAGAAAATTTTCTCAAAGAGATCATATGTGTAGAGCAACTTGAAATGTGACTAAGAATTGCTTTAGGGAAGGATGCAAAAACAAACATTCCAGGCTGAGTTAGATCCGAGAACAAACTTATAGGGAATTGAGAAGACAAGCTGGCTTTCATGAACTAGAAATATCCCTTGAGCCAGGATAGCATAAGATCCAACAGCACACATCTCGAACCAGATGGCTTCACAGAGCAGTTTCACCACTTACTAGCTGTGTAAGTTTGAGCAAGTTACCCGTCTCTCTGTCCCTTGGTTTCTTAATCTGTAAAATGTGGATTATCAGTATGAACTTCATAGGCTTTTTATGAAGATTAAAAGCCTCAGTACACGTAAAACACTTAAAGGACTTCTTGGCACATAGTAAGCACTCAATAAAGATCGGCTGTTAGTTATCCTGGCTGGGTTATGGGGAGCTATTACAGTCGTGGAGAGAGAGAGATGAGCGTCCTGGCAGGATAGACATTGTCTCCATTTTACTCACAGAGAAACTGGGGCTCAAGAAGTCATAAGTAGAAAATATGTGAACTATTTCTTTCTGGTACATTTCATTTCTCTCTATTCTATTGTATAATGCCTTTTTTTTTTTTCAAACATAATACAGTGAGACATTTTTATAATATAATTTCCTAAGTGGAATCTACTTGCTAAACAACACTTTAGCAGCAAATTTTCCTATGTCATAAATACAATGCATATATAGTCTTCCCAGGATCTATTTGAAAAATCAATGCAAGTGCAGTTTTTGACCCTGATCCCTTCCTCTAGCAGTCACAGGCTTCTCCAGGGATGATGTATCATTAAAATGATGCTGACATCCCAGGTTGTGTTTCTTTATAATGGATACTGAAATACACTTATTCAAAGGTTGAGCTCAGCTTCATGAGTAACACAATTAACAAGTAACACAAGAAACCTTATTGAGAAGGGGCAATTGCATATACCAAGATCAAATTTTCCAATATAAACACAAAATACATATCAAAAAGAAGTATCTAAAATATGTATTTAGGAGGAGAACCAGGCATTTGAGGTGAAGTTCCCCTTTCTTGCGTCTTTGAATATTGTGTTGTTTTGAATGATGTTGTCAGACTCAGGTGCTAGTGAGGGATAAAAGCAATATGTTACTTATAAATCAACTTACAATGAATTAAAGTTTCGACATCCATAGCCATTTTAAGAGGAAGGGTGATGTTCCACAGAGCAGCAATACTTTGCAAATGTTATCAGGAGTGATCCGTCCCTGGAGAAGGACATTATGCTTGGTAAAGTACAGGGTCGGCAAAAAGAGGAGGACCCTCAACGAGATGGACTGACACAGTGGCTGCAACAATGGGCTCAATTATTGTGAGGATGGTGCAGAACCAGGCAGTGTTTCTTTCTGTTGTACATAGGGCCGCTATGAGTTGGAACCGACTCCAGGGCACCTAACAACAACAACCACCTAAACTTGGGGAAATTGCTCTGTTAGCCCCTCTGGTTCATTTGTGCAATGGGGATATCAATATATGTCTCCTAAACTAGTGAGGATTAACTCAGGCACTTTGGTTAAAGTATACCAAAAACCAAAAACAAACCCATTGTTATTTAGTAGATTCCGACTCATAGCGACCCTATAGGACTGCCCCATAGAATTTCCAAGGGGCAGCTGGTGGATTTGAACCACTGACCTTTTGGTTAGCAGCCCAACACTTAACCAGTAGTCCAAACACATTCAAAAAGGTAGTTATTATTATAACTACTTTTTTTTTTCCTCTCAAATTACTGCTAATCAATCCAACACAAGTATTTCTGGCAAAGGGGTAAAATTAGTTATCTTACGTAAATAAGTAAACTGGCATTCAGGTCTCTACTTCTGTCTTGGGTGCATATTAATTAGTATGAGTTCGTCTCTCCAGGCCTAAGCAACTCCCTAACATTGTCCAAAGTGAGTTTGTGGGATTCCAAAGACAAGACAAGTTACAGAGGGCCTTCCCATATGTCACTTTGAGGTTCACAGAATCATTCCTGATTCCTCTAAAGGGAAAATTCTTTTTTTTTTTTTTTTTGAATAACTTGATTATTTGGGTGTTTTCCACTTATGAGTTATATTACTTAAAAAATCACTTATTTAAAAAAATAAAATACAAAAGCACAATTTGAGCAGAATCTGAAAAAAATGGGAATAAAAGACAACACCTTTATTTCTCTGCTACAGAAAAAAGAAAATGTTCTCACTCCTGAAATGTCCATTTTTGTAATATCCAGAAATGGACAAGAGTCAAAGACTTTACCAATAAAAGGAAAAAAGGAAAACTCCCATCACAAGGGAAGACATTATTTGAGTTTAATGGATTTCATGAAACTGGAATAATGGAAGATTTATGCCATCTGCTCAGAAAGTGTAATCTTATTTATCCACTTAAAAGTATACACTGGAGACGAATAGTTACCAAGCAAGCTGATATTTATGTGTATTTCACCCTGGATCACTGTAGTCAACTTGTACCTCCTTTACCTGTTACCTCTTTGACCTCTGCAGAAAAAATGTATGTCAGTTCACTAATTTTATTTATCAAGGTTATGTCATGTGTCTCATGAGGATTCTAAGATAAGCCGCTGAGTAAAGTTTGAAGCACACAACAGAAGAATATCATTGCTTAACGTCTTAATGAATAAGGAATTATATCAATCAGACGTATGGATCAAACCCACCAGTATGAGCCCCCCAGCAAAGACGGATTTCATAATATAACCATTACAGTGACTGACATGTTTTGCATCATATGACATTATAAAGATTATCAAAGAGAAATGTTATTAATGCTGATTTATTTTTGTTTTATTTGCTGACATAAGAAAATAAAGTTATGTAGCAGAGAAAAAATATTATGCTTTTCCAAACATCACTCAAAGGTAGAAAGACTTTTACTGGGCAGTTATATAATGTCTCTTTCTTTTTAGAAGTGATACTAAATCTCCTTCATTTTATATCAGTTTTAGCTCTTTCCCACACTTCCAAGTTTTTCATGTATGTTCTGTCAGCAAGAACTGCACAGACAGGATTTCCCTTTTATACTTATCACAGGAAATGTCCTGACAGACCGGTAATATATTGTGCAGCAGAGTGTCATCAGTCACCACAGGCTCCCAGTTAGTTCCTTTTTCTGTACCTTTAGTTAGAAATTAATTGAGGGCTGATCTATATCTATTGGTTACAGATTTGCAGTCTACTCTCTTAAAAATCAAGGTTGTTATATATTTAAGTTTGCAAAATTACTCATTTACTACCTTAGCACTTGATTATTAAAAATTAATTTACAAGCCAGTTGGGACTTGAAAAAAAACCCAAACCCATTGCCATCGAGTCAACTCCAACTCTTAGATACCCTGTAGGACAGAATAGAACTACCCCACAGGGTTTCCAAGGAGTGCTGCCATAGAGACCCGGTAGGACAGAGTAGAGCTGCCCCATAGGGTTTCCAAGGAGCACCTGGTGGATTTGAACTGCTGACCTTTTGGTTGATAGCTGAACTCTTAACCATTATGCCACCAGGGTTTCCAGTTGGGGCTAGGCAGTAATATTATACGATTTTTTTCTGCCCCTATATTTAAAATGGCAGAGGTGAGGTTTGTGTGTTGGAGTGAATTGTTAGGGATTAATCACTCTTTGAACCAGAACCAGTTAGTTCTGTGTGCAAACAAAGAGAGCCTTTAACCCTGACTTTTATACCCCACACTGAGAAGGCACTGTGGCATTCCTTCCCGGTGGACATGAGGCAATTCACTTTGGAGATGTTGATGGACAGGGATATATTTATTTGGTTCAGAGATTTTGTCAAATTAATTTTCTTCTTAGCTAATTCATTATTTCTTCCTTTTGTTAAAGTGACTAGAACAATTTTATGTTCTCATTTCTGAACATAAAAGCTGGTAGAAGAAATTATCAAAATTGTAGGACAGTTTGAGAAATACTTTTCCACAATGAACCGAATCCCCACTCACAGTCTCATTAGCACTGCAATTTATCATGTCCAGAAAATTTTGTAGCACTTGGCTATGCAAACCCAGTGAGAATAATCACAATTAATACATGGCAGAAGCTATTTATTAGGAAGCCATACATGTGGTAGCTGGAGTGACAGATTATTTAAATCATCACCACAGCAACAGAGCCTGCACAACAACCTCACTACAACAAACAAAATGAAACAAAACTATTTTAATAAAATAAAACTCTTGTGATAATGGTGAAATAGTCTATAAAGCAGAGCATTTATAAAAAATACTCCTCCAGTGCTGTTCAGATGACCCCAGACCTCAAGGAATTGTATACTTATTTTCAAATTTAATATCATAAGGATCTTTTGGGCCACATTTCTCCAAGTCCCTCAGACCAATATATTTTTTAATTTAATTATGTAAATATTATCTTTCCCAACAGAAGTACTTTTTGTATTAGCAAAACAGACATGTATTACCAAAAAAGACAACTCTTTATTGGCATGCACATTTTGTTAATTCAAACAAAAAATGCATTTCTACCTTCTGATGGATGTATTAAATCACTTTGTCTTGGCTTGATGATAAATTGATGTAGGTGTCTCAGGAAAAGATAACTTTCAGCACGGTCAGTGAGATAGAGGCATGATAAGCTGATCAAGCTATCTAGTTTTAATCTGGAATTCTAGACTAACAGCTATATTTTTTGAGGAAAAAACATGCTTTTCCTCAGTGGTCAAAATCAGGATGTGAAACCATATGCCCCAAGGGGTCTTGACCAAGTGACCATCTGCACCCCTCAATATACAGGTAATCAGGAGAGCACTGTCTGGGTGCTGTTGCCTACAAGGTATTTTTGTGAGATAAACAAAGAAAATACGTGTAAGCATCTTGCGACCATGATTTAAGCATCTGGTGAAACTATCTATAATCATTAATTATACTACTATTAATAATCAGTAACGAATCAGAGTGTGATTATTACAGTATTCATTGACTCTCCTGTAATTGCTCTCCCTATGGTTTGGTTCCTCTTTTTGCCCCATAAGAATACTTGTATAACTAACAAAACTGCCCTAGGACTAAAAAAAAAAAACTACCTGGCTCCATTTTCAATGGACTACATAGTTCCCCAGTTGCAATTGTTTTAAACCATTAATAAACGTCTCTGTTTTAACTTTAAACAGAATTTAAGTTTTTCTCTACAACACAGATCATGCCTTTTCAAGGAGGCCTAAGATTTCTATACGAATTACTTCAGAAACTAGAAGCCTCCAAAAAGCCATATAGGCAAATAGAAGGACACCAGCTAAAGGATATTTAGATATTTTTGGATTGTTGCCTCCTCTCCCTGGCCATTTGTGCCATTTTGTGGCTTTCTGTAAGATGTAGTATTTAAAGGATAATTTCAATATGGGAAGTAGATACAGGTTCCTCCCTCCCCCAATTCACCTGTAGTAGTTATTTAGTACTCTCAATTGTCACCATTTTTTTTACCACAGGTATTCACCACTATTTGTCTTCAGGAAAATTGTAGTTGTTAGGTGCTGTCCAGTTGATTCAACTTGTAGTGACCCCATATGACAGAGTAGACCTGCCCCTATAGGGTTTTACCAGCTGTAATCTTTAAAGGAGCAGATCCCCAGGCCTTTCTTACACAGAGCCACTGGGTGGGTTCACAGCTGAGCACTCAGCTCTTGTACTACCAGGGCTCCTCTTGGAAAAATTATTGCCCCAAATGTATGCAGTCTTATTGGGTAGGGGACTACTTCTCGCTACATAAGCCAAGTATTAAAATTCTTCATTTCATTACCTCCATAGAGAAAGGAGATGAGTCCCTGACTAAACCTGCTAATCAAGTGTTCTCTTCCTGGAATTTATATCTTGAAGCACAGGTATGAAAAGACAGAAGAGATACTTGAAATCTATTCTTCTCAGCTATAGAACAATAGCCAGAGAATTTCTTTTGTGGAACTATTTCTGCTTTCTAGACTTCAGGAAGTGATGTTTCTTCTCATTTCTCCAGCCTTTGTGTTGATCCCGTGAGGTCCCAATCATCTTCACATAAAGTCCATTTTACCCAAGTTGTTTTGCTAAGAGTTTGTGTCTTAGCTAAGGTAAAATGATGAAGCAGGAATTTTTGTTACCCAAGAATTTACAACCACAGCAAAAAATCTGAGGATGAAGAAGCCAGAAGAATCCCACATTATAAAGAGACCTGAAACTCTGACATTACACATTTCCCTCTGCATCACCATTGAAGAAGCAGCTAAGCCACCATTGTATGACAAGCTAAATTCTATTGCATATCCCTTCTAGGTGTTTCTAAGAAAGTTGGAGGAGAGATAACACAGAAATTCACCAGGATCTTTGGCCTGTGCCAAGTTCATGGTAAAGATATTTTTCTTACATTCCCTGTGATCCTTCGACTCCACAAAACCAAGTAAGGGACACTACAAGACAATCAGTCACAGAGGTTAGGAGACAGTCCGCTCACTCCCTAGTTGGTTGTATGGTAACTTACTGATGTAACCAAAATAGATTATGATGAGAGAGACCTTAGAATGTGATATTAGCTGTTGATAGGAAACCCTGGTGGTGTAGCGATTAAGTGCTTTGGCTGCTAACCAAAGGGTTGGCCGTTCGAATCTGTCAGACGCTCCTTGGAAACTATAGGGTAGTTCTACTCTGTCCTATAGGGTCGCTATGAGTCGGAATCGACTCCATGGCAGCGGGTTGTTTTTTTTCTTCATTATGACAGTTATTTTACTGACATAAGGCTAAACACTGGGCCTGCTTTTCAAACTGGATTCCCTGAAGGTGAGAGACTTGTGGTAATAAACTACAGCAAAAAAAAAAAAAAGATAAGAAAATTATATTTCTGGTGTATTTGAGAGAAATGGGCTCTTTATACCCCAATCAAACTTGGCAATTCACAGACATTACAATGACGCCAAATAAGGAAACAAAGAAGTTAGAGAAAGTCAGAAGTATAATCTCTCACTTGGAATTCATATGGAGTTGTGCCCTTCTGAGTGGGTTAAAGGTAGATACAGCTTCTCTTCTTGGAACAGTCATAAATGATGGGAAATACTAGGGTAAGTACAAACATCATCCCCCTGTGCCCAAAAAGTATGCACATATGTACACAGAGATCACAACACTATCAGAGAACTCCAGCCCAGATCAAAGTAAGACCAGAGTGATTGTCCTATAACCCCACCACCAGTATGTGATCAGTTGCATAAAACATTGTCCCCATTTATTCCTCCTTCCCTAACATAAAAAAGTCTTGTGCAAAAAGAAGAGAGGCAGAAATGCCTTAGATCTAATCTAGGCCCTACACATACCTCCAGTTTCAATTGAAAGTACAGGAATGACAACAAAAGTAAAAGAACCTATCATCTACCATCTTTTCAAATTTCCAAAGTCTGATTAGCATTGGAGACATGGAAGTCTGAAGATTTTTAATACAATGAAATGAAGGAAAAACTATAAGCTCTGCCTGGCACATTTTGAAGGGACAGAGTAAAGGCATTCAATGGAGCATAGTTAAGGATAACAATTATTTTCAAGGTTATGCCTCACCTCAGTAGAATCCCAATTGATATACACTGTCCAGCAGAAAATCATCTTTCTTAAAAAAAGAAAAAAAATCTTGATGTGTTTGTGCTGTCTACAAGAGAAAGCACAGTGTTCTTTAATATCTTTCTTCAATTAGTCTTTCTATACACATTTCCTGTGATTCTGCCTACTCATGTATATACATTGTAGACTAAGACCCATTGTACAATGTATTATTCCCCAGAAATACTGGCTTTAATGGCACTTTGCCTTATATGTACTTTTTTCGGACATAATGTTGGTAGAAATTATAATTATAAAATAATTGATTCCACCTTGGTTGAAATTGAAATTTTTTTTTTTTTTTTTTTAATATGAAGTCTTAGGAAGAAATTATCTTGCTGATGGAAGTACTTTGAATTTTTAATGTACTGAACTGGTACAATAAAAGACACTGCTAGGAGTTGTAAAGAAGGAAAAAAATATCATGTTTAATTTACTTCTACAAAGCCTGGTTTCTTTAATACTTTATTGAGAAGGATGTAAAATTTTCATCACATATAAAATACTTCTCATGAATACAATCTCCAGCTTCAAGTCATGTGATGGCTACGAACTAAATATAATCTCTAGATTATATAGACCTGACCTATAAAAAAAAAATTTTTTTTTTTTTTTTTTAGAGCAAGTATATTGTAGGAAATTCAATGAGTTGTAAACGAAACTCACCATCCCTATTTAAGTCATCCCAAAATCTTATAAAACTTTAAAGTTCTCCTATTAGAATGATTCGGACATTTCAAGTACTAGATTAGTCTTTTCAGATTCAACAACAGTAAAATGTTAAATAATAATAAAACAATAAAGTTAGTAGATTTATTACCAAAATATGCAAATCCTGGTTTATTCAAGGTATTCTGTAACCTCTCAACCCAACCTCCATTTCGTAACCCTTGCTATTCAAATTACAAACCTGGAGAATTTCTAGCAGCCTAAATTCTGTATTGTAAAATGCAGTGACAGCACTTCTATATTCATAATCCCTTTGGGTAAATAATATAAAATAAAATAAATAAAATAAAAATGACATGTAAGGTCATATCATTTAGATAAAGACTGTAATGGGTACCTGTCAGGCTAATGATTATTTATCACATAACAATATACATGAAAAACCCTGAAAGAATGTAACAGTTGGGATAAAAAATTACCTACAGGCAAAAGATAGCTTCCCACAGGAAAAATACTAAATACTAAATCGCAGAAAATTAAAATGTGTTTGATCAGAAACAGAGAAAAAGGAATCACTGAGAAATGATTAAGAAAGCTGGGCTGGTCCGTCACGTGTGGCTAGAACCCTAGGGATGTAGATTTATACAGGTGTCAACAAGGCCTATAAATGCAGCAGATGAAGAATCCTCATCTCTGGTGTGTAGGTTAGCCAACAATGCTTCCTTTTCACACTTAGTAAAAATTACTGTGAACATAATTATGTAGAAAATTATTAAAATTTATGTTTACTTCAATGAATAATTATGGAGTAACTACTTGGAGCCCTGGTGGTACAACGATTAAGACCTACAGCTGCTAACCAAAAGGTCAGCAGTTGGAATCCACCAGGTGCTCCTTGGAAACCCTATGGGGCAGTTTTGCTCAGTTCTATGGGGTCGCTAGGAGTTGGAATCAACTCGACAGCTTTTTTTTTTTTTTTAGTATAAGTGCTTGTTATAACTACCACCTACTTTAAGGAAAAAATGCAAACACTACAAAAACCCCCTTCAGGTGCCCTTCCATAATCACAATCAAACCTTCCCCGGTGATAATGGCTAAATTGTAACAAGGGGATTTCTTTAATTCAATTGTTATTTTATGTTAATCAAAGTAGTTCATGTGCATCATTTAAAGGAATCAAGATTTTGTTAGTTGCCGTTCAAGTGAATTCTGACTCGGGGCTACCCCGTGTGTACAGAGTAGAACTGCTCCATAGGGTATTCAAGGACCTTCCAAAAACAGATCACCAAGCCTGTCTCTGAGGTGCCTCTGGGTGGGTTTAGACTTCCAACCTTTTGGCTAGCAGTCGAGCCCTTAACTGATTGGTTCAGAGCTATGGCTGCTAACAGAAAGGTTGGCAGTTTGAATATACCAGCTGCTCCTTGGAAACATTATGGGGCAGTTCTACCCTGTCCTATAAGGTCACTATGAACTGGAATCAACTCAACAGCAACAGGTTTGGTTTTATAAATATGTATATATATATATACATATATATATTTTAGTTTTACATATATATTTGGTTTTATATATATATTTGGTTTTATACATATATTTGGTTTTATACATATATTTGGTTTTATATGTATATTTGGTTTTACATATATATAGCTATATAAAACAATTGATTGAGTTTTTATTTATTATTATTATTATTGAGATACACACTTTTCTCCTGCTCTGTAAGGAACTCTCTGTTGTGCTCCCTGTCAGGTTGGTCACTGGTGGTAGCTGGGCACAATCTAGTTCTTCTGGTCTCAGGCTAATGGAGTCTCTGGTTCATTCTGCCCTTTTGTCTCTTGGGCTAGTATTTCCCTTGTGCCTTTGGTGTTCTTCATTATCTTTTGCTCCACGTGGGTTGGGACCAATTGATGCTTCTTAGATGGCTGTTTGCTAGCTTTTAAGACCCCAGACACCACTCACCAAAGTGGGATGCAGAACATTTTCTTAATAAAATTTGTTATGCCAATTGACCTAGATGTCCCCTGAAACCAGAGTCCCCAAATCCCAGCCCTTGTTATCTGTCCCTCAAAGGGTTTGGTTGTATTCAGGAAACTTCTTAGCTTTTGGTTTAGTCTAGTTGTGCTGACTTCCCCTGTACTGTGTGTTTTCCTTCCCTTCACCTAAGATAATTTTTGTCTACTAGTTAATACCCCTTTCCATCCCTCCCCACCCTTGTAACCATCAAAGAATGTTTTATTCTGCATTTAAACCTTTTCTTGAGTTCTTGTAATAGTGGTCTCATAGGATACTTGTCCTTTTGTGACTAATTTCACTCAATATAATGCCTTCCAGATTCACCCATGTTAGGAGATGTTTTGTGGATTCATCTCTGTACTTTATCATTGTGTAGTATTCCATTGTGTGAATATACCATAGTTTGTTTACCCATTTCATCCATTGATGGGTACCTAGGTTGTTTCCATCTTTTTGCTATTGTGGACAGTGCTGCAATGAACATGGGTGTGCATCCATCTATTCATGTGATGGCTCTTATTTCTCTAGAATATATTCCAACGAGTGGGATTGCTGGATTATATCGTAGTTCTATTTCTACAATTTTTAAGGAATCACCAAATCAACTTCCAAAGTGGTTGTACCATTTCACATTCCCACCAGCATCCATCAAATTTTTTAAAAGGATTAACAAGCCAGCCACATGTAAGTATATTTCCATAATTGAAGTAAATTGGAGACAAGTAGCAAAGAGGAATGTGATATCTGGAACACTAAAATGTGAATCAGAAGACTAGCAAATCCTCACACACAGAAAAGATTTTCTAGAGGTCACACACAACCTTTTACATTAAGAGAATTGAGGCTCAGACTTTGTTATCAGCAAGTCCCTTCCTCTCCCTGGTCCTCTGTTTCTTCATCTGTGTAATGAAAAGGCAGACCTGTATGGTCCCTTCTTGCCATAACATACAGTGAGTTCCACATTAAGGAAAAAATTTAGAAGTTTTGGACTTTGTACTCATGGAGAGCAAGTGCCCCCAGAATACAGACCAGTCTCACCCCACTACCACCACCTATGTCTTTTAAAATATAAATGAAGAGAAAGGAGACATTGCATTTCAAGGGTACTTTTTCTCCTGGGACCAGGCTTTTTACTGGAAGATTTCCATGAAGAACTTGGTTTAATCCTCTTAATGGTCCCTTGCTTCATGTTATTTACTTTTACATTTTATAAATAATGGAGTTGGGATTTTGTCTTTGAAGACAATGCAATGAAATACTATGTGAGGCAGGATACTGGAGTGCCCATCCCACTGTTCTCTTTTTTTGCCTCAGAAGTTGTCCTAACTCATACAATGTCTAAAAGTATCCCTTTATCTACAAAACTAATTCCCTCATCTTCTTAGATGTTCTTACCAGCTTTACACCAATTGAAAAAATGGTGATGATTCGGCAGACCTACAGACAGAAGAAAAGTTTTAAAAAGTTTAGATAAATGGCAAAAACTGCACAAGTGGACCCTGTTCCACACCCCTCAGGAATGTGTGTCAGCTTCAACTTTCAGGGAGGGGTCAAATTGTAGACTGTAATGTGGGGGTATTTATTGGCCAAAGTGTGAAACAACCTGCAGGAATTTCCCACTCTTTCAAAATAGTCCCTTAACATTTAGCTTTTGCCTTACATTACAAGCAAGAGAGAGGCCTGTTTAATTATAACCAAATTAAAATTATACTTTCAAACAAAAATCCAGAGCCTTTGAGTAGATTCTGACTCATAGCGACCCTATAGGACAGAGTAGAGCTGCCCCATAGAGTTTCCAAGGAGTGCCTGGAGGATTCGAACTGCTGACTCTCGGGTTAGCAGCTGTAGCACTTAACCACTATGCCACCAGGGTTTCTAAAAATTATACTTAAGGCTTCTCAAATGGGTGGGGGAGGTCTTCACTTCTGAGTGCTATGTATCAATTCCAGTAATCATGTCTACTGTCTCTGATGACCAGTTGCCTTGGAAAATTCAAAAGAAATGGCTCCTCATATTAATAACCCAAATTTATCATTGATATTACTCTGCTAGAATTCCATTTTCTGTTTCTGCCCATATGATTCACACATGTTTTGCATTCCCTTGATATATATTTCTTGTTAAACAGCACAATCAATTAAGCTTTAAAGTCAAAGGTCATGTATTATTTATTTCAGGATGCATATATTCTGTCTTCTAGAAATGCAGTTTCTATGAAATTGTAAACTATTTAGTTTCTTGATTTTTTTTTCTTTCAAGTGCTAATGTTTTATGTTTGCCTTTGTTTTATTTTGCCCGTTAGTCATTTTGAGCATAGTCAATTAGGCAGCATTAGTGTCATGAAAACACTAAGCAAGCGTTAGAGAATTTAGTTCTCCAGGTTCCCAGTCATTTATCAATTATGGAGGCATCATGTTATCATGTGTCACTCATCTTAATGGATGCAACAATGTAAACGAAAGTTCCAAAAGGAAGTTTTTACTTTTTTTTTACTCTTACACATAATTAACAACTAAACACGGAGAAAAATGTCCAAATGTACACTTCTATATTTAGAACTGAATTTTTTTAAAAGTTAAGTGTATGAAAAGAGATCAAATAACAAAGAAGAAAGGCAAATGGTAAGTCTAAATGGAAAAAGATTCACCCTTATGTATGATCAAAGAAATTTGAGTGGCAAGGCATTGGTGCTTCAGTGGTAGGATTCTTGTCTTCCAAGCAGGAGACCCTGGCTTTATTCCTGGCCATTGCATCTCATGCTCAGTCATCACCCATTTTTAAGGGAGGTTTGTGTGGGACTATGAAGCGAAACAGGATTCAGCAGAGATTCCAGACTAAGACTAGAAAGAAAGGTGTGGTGATCTACTTCTGAGTATCAGCCAACGAAAACTCTATGGATCACAATAATCCAACCAGCAACTGATCATGGGGGCCAACAATAACAACAATCAAAAATAAAAAAAAATCAGTAGTCACCAATTTTACATTAAAAAAAACTAGCAAAAGTTATATTTATAATACTTGTGCAAAAACTGTGGTCAAAATGGTGAGTAGATATAGTATTATAGATTTGTAAATCTGTAGAAACTTTTCAAAAAGCAGCAAGGTACTACATGATAATAGTTATAAAGACATTCCCAAATGGAATTTATTCTGTTGTTATAAGTCAGTGAAATCTAAAATACTAAATACATAGAGATGTTCACTGATGTATTAACTATTGTTAAAAGGGAGGAAAATGCTGGGATCAGTTGGAGTGCATAATGATAATGAAATGGTACATTAATACAACTGATCACTACATAGTTACTAAGTGTATGCTATGATGTTGATAATATTTTGTTCTTGTTTATCAGATGCAATTATTGCTATTAATGTTGTGAATTGAGCTAAGCCAATTTCACCTTCACATATGTTGGGTTCTTTTTGGTAGAAATCAATGGCTTCTTATGATTATTTTTCTCTGTCCTCATAACTGTAGCCCGATGAGGGTGAGTCCTGCCCAGTATAACCCCTTGAGTCAGTTGAGAGACATCAGGCCTTTGAAAAACAGAAAGTAGGCTTTATTGCAAGCAGGTCAAGCAAGGAACTCACAGACTAAGTCTCAAATCAAGCACCCCAAGGTTTGGGATTCTAGAGTAGTTACAGGGTTTGGGATAGGAAACTTATGGATAATTCATGAAGTTTCTGGCAATCGATGGGCAATTTTAGGAACTAATTAACATGTATGGGGTGCAGGGGGGTGTGTTTTTTGGAGGGTATCTAAGGACAGTTTTGCAGCTTATTGCTCAGTCCAAATATAGAGGAGGGCGGTTGGTGAGTAATGAAACGCCTTCAGCAGAGAAGCAGTAAGAGGGCCTTGGGCTTTACACAGAAATGCCGTATCAGGAACTCAGAGTCTGGGTGTGATGGGGGGAGGAGGAGGAGGAATAGTTTAACTCTGTTGGTTACATTTCAGGAGGGGCAACAGTTTAACCCTGTTGGTTATGTAACCTCATTAACAGGTAGTATGTTGTGATGAGATGTAAGTCTCAGCATGAATTTTGCTGACATAGAAACATTTATCAGCAAAAAGGCACACACACATGTACACACACAAATGTTACACATCCTTTTCTCATAAAACAGGTAAAATCTCAATTTTCTGTCTCACAGCACATTGAAAAGTAACCTGAATGATTCCACTGAGGCAGATGCAACAATATTATAATGGAAAGCTTAGTAAATTTTCTAGTCTAATCAGGGAAGAATCATTTCTTGTGTGCAGAGACACAAGGCAAAATCTCAGCTCAAGGCTAAGAATTTATCTCAGAGGGTATGGGGTATAGGCTGTTATCTGGATTCTTATTAGGGCAAAAGGATCTATAGAATCTTTATAAAATATCCATATAGCTTGAATACTAGAAATGTCATCATTGAAAAATTATTCCAAGATCACTTATAATAATTAACAAATACTCAAGTGAAGGCTTTACAGCCCTATGTGAAGCACTTAGAGTATGGCTTCCCTGGAGAATACACAGCTGATTACATAGCTTCAAATATTAATTAACTTCCCCTAAAAAACAAATTGGAACAAACTCATACATACATGTTATTGTGTTTATACTTCAGTATTTTAAAGCATATTAGAGATGACATAATAATCAAGAAGTAATTATACAACCAAACTTTGGGCTATTGCAGCAGGGAAGAGGGGGTGTACTTATAATACATGAAGTAATAGACTCAATTATTTCTCATAGTTTAAGTACTTACACAGAGAGGGTTCTATCTAGACAGTATTTCCTTGCTAAAAGTTCTCCTTTATTATTACTTTAATACTAGGAAACTGCAGACAAGCTACTCCAGGCAACTCTTCTAAGCATTTCTGAAGAAAACTCTCCTAAGTTTCAGCTTTACACAAAGCTGCACTGCAGCACATTGGAACCAGAATAAGTAGAACAATATAAACACTGGTTGAGATACTGTAGGCAAAAAGACTGAGATGTCTTTAGAATTAGTAAACTCTCCAGCACAAAAAAAAAAAAAAATGGCAACCACTTGAAAGTAAAGTGACACAAGCACCAGAAGATTAGTAGTTGACATGGAATTAGTGCGTGTTAGAGAAGAACCAGACAGCAACTAGCAAAAGAGAAGAAAAGATGCTGGGTTACATCACCCCCTAGCTAGCAGTCTCTGTCATATTCTCATAATGGTCTCACCAATTCCTTGTGAGGAAGTACCAGATATTAGTATCGTAACTTTACTGAATATATATGTGTGTGTGTATATATATAGACGTATATTTAAGACTAAAAATACTTAAAAGTTGAAAGCCTTTCTATTTCTCTCTCTCAGATGATATCAAATAAAATTCATTATTATATTGACCATAGTTCTAAAGTGTGGGTTCATTTGTTCTTATGATATTTCTAGTGATATTAAATAATATCAAGTCAAACACATCTTCTGTATTAGAAAAATATATTTAAATTGCTGCCTACCAACAGCATCAGCATTCTGCTCCCTCCAGTGACAGAACAGTTGTCACATGTAACTGTATCAGCCCAATTCCTCTTTGGCTCTGTCTTTTATTACTTGAGTGTGCAAAAAAAAAAAGAAAAGGAATGGTGGCATTGACTAGCCTCTTGGGAGAGCTGCATCTCATGTGCCCTCTCTTCTTCATTCCACCTCCATGTGGTTCAGGCCCCTCACCTCACACCCCAGTGGAATAGAAGCATGGGTGAGGGTGTTTATAAAAATCTCAGCTGTTTGTGTGAAGAGCTGTAGATTCTACAAGCCTCTGATCCCGCTTCCCATCCCTGCCCAGTACAAATCTGGCTTGAGACTAATTTAAATAATTTTGTAAAAGAAAAAAGATTTAGGTTAATTTTTTCTTAAAATAACTTCTCTGTCTTTCACTTATAAAAGTTAAACACCAAGGCAGAAGAAAAACTAGATAACTGGCAGCTCCTAAAAATCAAACACCTATGCTCATCCAAAGACTTCACCAAAGGAGTAAAAAGATTACATACGGACTGGGAAAAAGTTTTTAGCTATGACATTTTTGATCAGAGCCTGATCTCTAAAATCTACATGATACTGCAAAAACTTAACTGAAAGAGACAAATAACCCAATTAAAAAATGGATAAAAGATATGAATAGACTAAAGAACACATTCATGTAGCTAACAGATACATGAGGAAATGCTCACAATCATTAGCCATTAGAGAAATGCAAATCAAAATGACAATGACCTTCCATCTCACTCCAACAAGGCTGGCATTAATCAAAAAAACACAAAACAATAAATGTTGGAGAGGCTGTGGAGAGATTGGAACACTTATACGCTGCTGGTGGGAATGTAAAACGGTACAACCACTTTGGAAATCAATTTGGCGCTCCTTTAAAAAGCTAGAAACAGAACTACCATACGATCCAGCAATCCTACTCCTTGGAATATATCCTAGAGAAATAAGAGACTTCACATGAACAGATATATGAGCACCCATGTTTATTGCAGCACTGTTTATAATAGCAAAACGATGGAAGCAACCAAGGTGCCCATCAACAGATGAGTGGATAAATAAATTATCATATATTCACACAATGGAATACTACACATTGATAAAGAACAGTGATGAATCTGTGCAACATTTCATAACATGGAGGAATCTGGAAGGCATTATGCTGAGTGAAATTAGTCAGTTGCAAAAGGACAAATATCGTATCAGACCACTATTATAACAACTCAGGAAATAGTTTAAAGAGAGAAGAAAATATTCTTTGATGGTTATGAGAAGGGGAAGAGAGGGAGGGTGGGATAGGGATATTCACTAATTAAATAGTAGATAAGAACTACTTTAGGTGATGAGAAAGACAGCACACAATACAGGTGAGGTCACCACAAACGGACTAAATGAAAAGCAAAGAAGTTTCTGGGATAAACTGAATGCTTCGAAGGCCAGTGTACCAGGGGCGGGGATTTGTGGACCATGGTATCAGGGGACAACTAAGTCAATTGGCATAATAAAATCTATTTAGAAAACATTCTGCATCCCACCTTGGAGAGAGGCGTCTGGGGTCTTAAACACTAGCAAGCAGCCATCTAAGATGCATCAATTGGTCTCAACCCACCTGGATCAAAGGACAATGAAGAACACCAAGGACACAAGGTAATTACCAGTCCAAGAGACAGAAAGGGCCACGTGAACTAGAGACTACATCATCCTGAGACCAGAAGAACTAGATGGTGCCCAGCTATAACCGATGACTGACCTGACAGGGAACACAACAGAGAACCCCTGAGAGAGCAGGAGAGCAGTGGGATGCAGACCCCAAATTCTCATAAAAAGACCAGACATAATGGTCTGACTGAGACTGGAAGGACCCCGGTTGTCAGTGCCCCCAGACCTTCTGTTGGCCCTGGACAGGAACCATTCCCAAAGCCAACTCTTCAGACAGGGATTGGACTGGACAATGGGTTGGAGAGGGATGCTGGTGAGGAGTGAGCTTCTTGGGTCAAGTGGACACTTGAGACTATGTTGGCATCTCCTCCCTGGAGCGAAGATGAGAGGGTTGAGGGGGTTAGAAGCTGGTGAAATGGACACGAAAAGAGAGAGTGGAGGGAGGGAGCGGGCTGTCTCATTAGGGGGAGAGCAATTGGGAGTACGTAGCAAGGTGTATGTAAGTTTTTGTGTGAGAGACTGACTTGATTTGTAAACTTTCACTTAAAGCACAATAAAAATTTAATATAAAAAAAATCCTTCCTTGAAAAAAAAAAAAAGGTTAAACACCTCTGCACCATGGAAGATAGCAATTCTCACTATCCCAAAGGTTCTTGCTCCACCTACGTAAGCTTAGGGATAGTCTTTACGCTAATGACAGCTTACCTACTGGCTGACATAGTGTGGTTTTACTAGCCGAGAGTTTGATGCCAGAGGCCAGGGTCAGAGTCCTGGCTCCAGTACCCACTACCCCAGGGTCTTTAGAGAAGTCACGTGTTCATTCTGTGCCCTGGCTGCCTCAACTGTAAATTGAGGATAGTAATGAAGCTTAAGTCATGGTGACGTTGTTAGGATTAAACGAGAAAATTTATTACATTTTTTGTCACATAGTAACTGTTTTGTAAACATTAGTTTTCATAATTTTATTTGATTAAAATGAAATCTGTTATATACGTAGTAAAACATTTATTTTTATAGTGTTAAATCCTTTGTGTTAAAAAAAAAACTTCTAATTTATTTCCTGGAATAATTGTTATATCTAATTACAGCCTTATCAGTGACATTAAGACCAAGCTGATTAATGATTTCCACTTATATTGATTACAGACTATGGAAAAATCCTATGGTAATATTTAAAGACTCGGTATTCAAATGTAAAACAATGAATTAATCATTTTAATTAACCAAAATGAATTGCAATAGGGGTACCCAAGTTACAAAAACCAATGTGAATAAAAAATACTGATTTATGGATGGAGATAAATGACTCTATTTAAAGTTATGCTAAGAAAGTAACTAATTTCATAAGTAACTTTCTAATTACATCAAAAAATCAATTACTTGAAGAGCAAAAAAAGGCAATTTATGTTCCTGGTTCTGCACTTTATGTTGCTGAAAGTTGTTCCTTTAGTTCCTGCAGTTACAAAACAGAGAGATGATTATATCAAGGAGAATATCAGTCATTTTATAAGTCAGTGGGAATCACTTCTGCCGTCCTTGAATCCCAGCTCCAAAAACTACAGGAATAACACGGAATAAAGCTTGCTGAGTCTTCAGAGCTTATTACCCTTTGTCTACTAAACATAGTCTCACAATTCATAAAATGTATCTCAGCTCAGCAATTCCAGAAAATGTGAAGCTTTAATCATTTTCTATTTCAAATATAATTTGTAGTTATGAATATATTTACTTTGGATTTTTACATCACTTTCTTCAAATCAAAATGATGTACAATGTCTTACAAAGCAGAACTAGTGCAAAGTAGGACAATTAGGTGCAAAAAACTAACAGAAACCATGGAAAGTGGGATGAGGCATCAGAGGAAGCTGCCAGACCCTTTCCCTGGGACAAGCTATGCCTATAAATTTCAGCACTGGGAACCTACCTCACAAATTCCTGGCACTTGAAGAAAAATGAGCAAAACTTTAGTATATTACTCTAATCTCCTTACAAACAAGGTTTAATTAAGGACATTTTGTACATAGAAAAGTAGAAAACTGACCAAATTATGGTAGGGATGAGGGGTATTGAACCCTAATGAGACTCAATTTTCTTTTCCATTCATTGGTTCATCTGTAACTCCAAGGTCATAACTTCCTATCATTGGTCTATGGCTTTGGTAACTGGAAATCATAACAACTGTTTATTTAGCATTTAGTATGTGTCAGACAGTGCTGCGATATACAGTTGTGCAAGTGTATATTGCACACCGCTGGGGGCATCATTCACTTCATAATCACCGTAAGGTTTTAAATGCAATGTAATTTTTTTTTTTTCTTTTCTGGCAGATAGCAGGCAGATGTCTTGAGGAAGGGAAACTACTATTTCACACAAAGACACTGTATTGGAAAATGGTGGCTCTGAACTGTGCTTATATAGTGAAAAATTATGCATTTTGTCCTTAGAGCAATCCTTTATGAAATAATGTTATTCTCATTTGGGAGATGAAGAAATTGGTGGTTAGAAAGTTTGAAATTTTCCCAAGATGACAGAGCTAGTTGATGACAGACCCAGGATTTGAACCCAAATCTTTAAGATGGCAGAATCAGTACTTCCTTTTTTTTTTTTTACTTTTTACTATCAGAAATTTTACATCTATACAATGCCAAGTTATATTACCCATACCCTTCAACAACTATCAAAATTTTGTCATTCTTGTTTTCTCTATTTCTTCACCCATTTCTCACTTATTCAATCAACTGTTTTACAACTACATTTCTGTACTAAGAAAATGAATATGAAGTAACTATCAGTAGCGACCCTATAGGACAGAGTAGAACTACTCCACAGGGTTTCCAAGGAGTGCTTGGTGGATTCAAACTGCTGATCTTTTGGTTAGCAGCCATAACTCTTGACCACGATGCCACCAGTGTTTCCATCAACTTATGCTGTAGTATGAATAAATGTTCTGGATCATGTTTATGTTATACCTGGGACACTGAATGAAGGGATTGAAGACTTGGAGAAGCATAAGCAATATTGATGACTACCACACATGTAGCAAGGTGTTCTCAGAAAAGATCAGGGCACTCTCAGTAGAAACCATATTAAGAGATCATATTGTCAGTAGAGGTCAATGCTAGAATGCATGGCACATTTAATTATTCGTAACTTACATAGTTGGATCATCCCAACAGGGCTTCTGATCAATACAATATCCACAGTGGCTGAAAGGCCAATTTTCTTAATACAAAGACAAGCTGTTGGGCAAAAGCATTCCAAGAGGCATTTTGTTGGCAGCACACAACGTCCAGTGTTTATCTTGACTGCATCTGCATTTTCATATCTTTATCCGTAATTGGCTATTTTCATCCTCAATAAGCTGAGTACTGAACAACTGAGGATTCAGTTCGCCATTATGCTTCTGTAAGCAAAAAGAGTATGTTTAAATACTAAGAATTATGCCCTAATAAATTCAATATAGTTTGTCTGGAGCTTGAATAAATCCCTACCCTTTGTGATTTGGTTGGAGAATGTACAGTGCTTGGAATTTCAAGAGTAATAGATTTTCTGTCAGGATTCATTGTCCTGTGCTATTTTTGTGTTGTGAAGAAACACAGAATTCTGGGACTGGTCACATTTCCTTAAAAATATGATTTGTCTACACATTGAAATATCTGTACACATGCATTATATCAAACACACACATCCACACTAAGTTTTAGTATGAGATATGTAAACTTTACAACAAACGTAGCAGTTCATTTTTATAATCATCTCTTTTTTATTGATGAGGAAACTAAAACTAAGGAAAGCACATGACTTATTCAAGTTCACACATCACTGGCCTCCAGAAACCAATCCAAGTTTTGTGGTATTGCTTCTCGCATTTGTTTTATTATCCATTCTTAGATTAATTCAACCACTCAATCATATCGAATTAATTCTATATGATTATATCCTATATCTGTGTACTTCCATCTATTTCTATCATAACTGCTCTGCTTCAGGCATACACCATCCTTGCCTGAACCATACACCTGGCATCATAAATGGTCCTCCTGGTTCCTGGTTGTCCCCCTTCAGACTATTCTAAGTATAGCCAAAGATTTCTATGATCGTGCTATTCTCCTCTTTATATTATGTCTGTCTACCTACTGACTACTCAATTGTCAGTTTCGGGGGAGTATTAGAAATAAAGATTTTCCCAACAATCATTATTCAAAAAATTGAATTTATAGCTAGTATCCCATAAAGAAGCTGCTGTAGCCTGACATGCAAACTTTCAAATATCACTTCTACAGTCTCTTCTCCACATACCTACGCAAGCACTCATCATTTTGGTTATCTATTTTTCTTTGGTTCCAAGCTTCCAGCATGCAACTCTCTGAAGTCTTGTGGGCTTCGAAACTACCTGTTCAGCTAAATGCATCATCTATTCTTTCACTTGCTCTTTTCCCTTTCTCTATTTTCTCAGTGTAGAATTCTTCTGTAAGAACAAAATCAAGGCAGGTGGCTGGTGATCTACTTATTCCCCTTACTAAAGTGGGGTGGAAATCCTGGTGGTGTAGTGGTTAAGAGCTACGGCTGCTAACCAAAAGGTCAGCAGTATGAATCTACCAGGTGTTCCTTGGAAACTCTATGGGGCAGTTCTAATCTGTCCTACAGGGTCACTGTGAGTCAGAACTGACTCCATGGCAATGTTTTGTTTTTTTTTTAAGGGGCTAGAGGGATGATGATGCCAGAGAAAATTAAAAAAAAAAAAAAGATGACTTTTTATGACTCCTTGTCAACTGGACTTCTAGGTAGTTTTGGTTAAGGAATTCTTGTAGTTAATAAACCAGAATCTATGAAGTATGGCTCCTTGGAAAATATCTTTTACAATACACAACTGCCTGGAATAATAAATGAGGATGTTTTATAATTTAGGAGCTCACTGCTGTGTACTATAATGCTGCAAACCTCATGTAGAGACTGTATCTATTATTTTTTACCAGAGTTGTACATGCAGTGAGGCAAAGAAGGGCATTGTGAAGCAGCTCCTGTGTCCTAGATCTCACTCTACTTTGATGAGCCTCTTCATTGCCTGAGTCCTTGAAATCATTAGTAAAGCTTGATTCTGGGTAAGATCTTTGATTCATGTGAATCTGGCTTGACAATCTGATCCTCTCTGTTGGCTTACCTTCCTTCTTTGTAGTTCCCGTCTTCCTTCCAGGAGTTTGAAGAAGACATTCTTCTCTTTGCCACCCACTTTCCCATTGCAAAAGCCATTAATTAATGCAAGACCCTTCACTCCACACTTCCATACTCTTCCACTACTCCGTCCCACATGTCCCTGTCAAGTGATACTACATATAGTTTCATTCCCCAGAGTCTAATGGTCCCTTATTTTTAAATCAAACTCTCTGGTGATCTCTGTCCTTGTGTGGCTCTACTAAAATGATAATCCTGTTGTTTTTTCTTCTCAGATCTTCCTCAATTCCATATTAACCGCCAGTAGCAAAGTCAAAGTCACCGTCAGTTTTCACATGAATTGTTGGTAAGGAGCTCTTATCTGACATTAGCCTTTTCTTATCCATTCTGTTCATAGCATCTTTATTGAAATATAAATGGCATATAAACTCCCATGTTTATACCCCTCATTCACTCCCCATTGCCCTTAAAACCCATAGTTCTTATTATGGTTTTAATGGACCTTCTTGATCTGGGCCCTTCTAGATAAGGCTGTCTGTCTTTCTCTTATATCTCTTTTCCGCTTTTATATGACACACCTCAGAATGGATTAGAACACACACTACTCTGGTCTGACTTCTTGTTAATTTAACTGATAACATCTTAAAGACCCTATTTCCAAGCGAGGTCACATTCACAGGCACCAGGTTTAGTATTTCAACATATTTTTGGGGGGGACACATTTCAAGTCATAACAAAGAGCAATGAACTAAAGTTTAATTCCCTGGACACTTTTACAAAAGGAAAAAATAAAACCTATCTCAGACATCATACAGTAAGGAGTTTTGAAAAGCCTTCCCAAACCTCTTACAAACTGACTTACACAAAATGAGGATTTCTGCAACCGCATCAGCCGAGTTCATTTAAGCTCAAAGAAAAATTGAAGATCCACCCGCACACATCCAAGATGGAATGACCTCTGAGGTCAGACAGTCTTATTCTTTAACTCTTGGAAATTTGTTGTTGTATGTTGCTCTAAAATGTATTTCCCCAGCTATTTTTTAATGTGAAATAGTATGAGCATACACTGCCTAAAGTGGTTACCATAGAGCACGATTGACAATATACCAGGGCTCAGGTCAACCAATATTTACTCTGTGAAAAACCCATATCGGTTATCAGCTAATAATACATTAAAAAAAAAAAAAAAAACTTAAAATCATACATTAGTTACTGAAAAATCAGAGAGAGAGAAATAGTGTCCTCAGAGACTGCCAGTTGTGTTCATAAATAGGAGTTTATCAATCCCCCAGTATTTAAAACTTTTTGGATAAAAATATTTACTAAGCCAAAAATAGTTTAATTTTGGAAAATTATATTGAGAAGGAGAGATAAGTGATTACTTGACTTTTAGATTTATTCCCTTCTTTCTACAATCTGTAAAATTTCCCAGAATGTAAACACCATAAGGGCATGGATCTTTGTTTTGTCTTTGAATGTATCCCAAAAACCTAGAGTGATACTTGTCATGTTCTGAGTGCTTTACACATTTATTAAATGAATAGAATTTTCCTCATGTGGGTAATGGAAGCTAAAACATGCACACATAATCATATTAAAAGCTGAGAAATCGCCACTCCTAAGAGATTGTGAGGCTTATTTTTTAGTTCTCCAAATCTCCAAACATAAAGAGTATGGCATAGCCTTTAAGTATTACCACATCTAAACTTTTAGGTCTCTTGGAAAAAGTGTAAAATACTGCTTATTTTACAAATATATACATATATAAAATACATATATGGAGCCCTGGAGGCACAGTGGTTAAGCACTTGACTGCTAACTGAAAGGTTAGTGGTTCAAACCCTGTAGCTGCTCCATAGGCAAAAGATGTGACAATCTACTTTTGTAAAGATTACAACCTAGGAAACCCTATGAGGCAGTTCTATTCTCTCCTATAGGGTCACTATGAGTTGGGATCTACTTGACAGTAGTGGGTTTGGTTTAGTTTTGGGTTTTACACACACACACACACAGACACACACACACACACACACATACATCCAGGGAAAATATCCAAATTTTCTAATTGTTAAGCTGGGCAATAGATAAGGTAGAGACCCAAGAAGAATTGATGCATTTGAATTATGGTGTTGGCAAAGAATATTGAATATACCGTGGACTTCCAGAAGAATGAATAAATCTGTCTTGGAAGAAGTACAGTCAGAATGCTCCTTAGTAGCAAGATGGTGAGACTTCATTTTGCTTACACTGGACATGTTATCAGGAGTGACCAATCCCTGGAGTAGGACATCATGCTTGGTAAAGTAGAAGGTCAGTAAAAAAGAGGAAGACCCTCAAGGAGATGGACTGATACAGTGACTGCAACAATGGGCTTAAACATAGTGACAACTGTGAGGATGACACAGGACTGGGCAAAGTTTTGTTCTGTTATAGGTAAGGGTGCTAGGAGTCGGAACCAAAGTGATGGCACCTAATAACAATAACGAGCTTACATGAACATTAGTTGTTGTTGTTGTAGTTAGGTGCTGTCGAGTTGACTCCAACTCATGGCGACCCTATGCACAACAGAATGAAACACTGCCCAGTCCTGCGCCATCCTAAACAATCGTTGTTATGCTTGAGATCATTGTTGCAGCCACTGTGTCAATTCACCTCGTTGAGGGTCTTTCTCTTTTCTGTTGACCCTGTACTCTTCCAAGCATGACGTCCTTCTCCAGGGACTGATCCCTCCTGACAACATGTCCAAAGTATGCAAGATGCAGTCTCGCCATCCTTGCCTCTAAGGAGCATTCTGGCAGCATTTCTTCCAAGACAGATTTGTTCGTCCTTTTGGCAGTCCATGGTATATTCAATATTCTTAGCCAACACCACAATTCAAAGGCGTCAACTCTTCTCCGGTCTTCCTTATTCCTTGTCCAGCTTTCACATGCATATGATGTGATTGAAAATACCATGGCTTGGGTCAGGTGCACCTTAGTCTTCAGGATGACATCTGTGCTCTTCAACACTTTGAAGAGGTCCTTTGCAGCAGATTTGCCCAATGCAATGCATTTTTTGATTTCTTGACTGCTGCTTCCATGGCTGTTGATTGTGGATCCAAGTAAAATGAAACCCTTGACAACTTCAATTTTTTCTCCATTTATCATGATGTTGCTCATTGGTCCAGTTGTGAGGATTTTTGTTTTCTTTATGTTGAGGTGTAATATATACTGAAGGCTGTGGTCTTTGATCTTCATTAGATCTGTCAGTTTGTCGTACTGTGGGGGCTTGTGTGTTGCTGTGATGCTGGAAGCTATGCCACCAGTATTCAGGTACCAGCAGGGTCACCCACGGAGGACAGATTTCAGCTGAGCTTCCTGACTAAGACGGACTAGAAAGGACCCGGCAGTCTACTTCTGAAAAGCATTAGCTAGTGAAAACCTTATGAACACTAGTAGTTATTATAAATCTTGGTAATGCTCTGGTACACATAAAAGCTAAAAAAGCTAATTAGTTAACTCATGACAATTTTTCATAAAGAAGAAGACAAGTAATGTAAAGAGATTTCAAATTACCTACAGGACTTAAAGAAGAGAAAATCTCAGGGCTCTCAGTTTAGAATGTGTCTTGAGAAAAGCACATGACAAATAGTTAATTACAGATTTCTCACTTTTGGAAGTCCTTTTAAAAATGATTTAGCTCAATCTCTTCCCTACTACTCCATTAAATATTCAAATTTTGTGACATCCCTGACAAATGATAACAGAGCTTTTACCCAAATACCATGCTTAAAATGTTGACCAAAATAATACTATTTTTTTTTTTTAAAAAATCTGTTCTGTACTTTCAAAATGCATGTGATCATTAGATTCAAGAGACTAGACCTCAGAGAAGGCAAACCTCCAATAGGAACCATACCAATACCTCCTATACGAACATGTTTTCCTCATGAGAATATTGAGATTAATTAAATGAACTTTAACATTAATTTCTTCTGTGATATGTTAATTATCTTCACGTGTATGGCAGCAAAATAATTCATAAAAATAAGAAAAGTCTGAGAATCTCCTACTTGTATGAGACTTTGTGATGCCGTCAAAGAAATTCAGACTAACAATGTAACAAAGGCTTTAAACCATTTCCTACATAAAACTCTTTCTGGGATAGGTGCCAAATCAATTCGGCTACAGTCATATTTGTCCCCAGTGTAAACACCCATCATATCTGCTCATTTGAAGCTCAGTTAGTCACTAGTATTCATCAATCTAGGTAAGAGCTAAACACACACAGAGTCAGTAAATACTAATTAGTAAACTAATAGAAATCATCACTGAAAAAAAATGATTATCTTAATATAAAGAGACAAAAACATCTCATGGGCCTTAAACTCCAGGGCAATAAATTTCAGAGAATAATTGACCTACGGAATCTCATGACTGGAAAGGATCCCAGATATTATGTAGTCCATCCTTGATGGAATACTTACATTTTTCTTCTGACATTCTCTAGCACTTGGTCATCCAACATTTATTTAAGCACCCAGCATCTATAACACAGTCATTAGATGCTCACAAACATACAAAGATCCTGCATAGCAAAGTGTATATTAAAGATATATCAAATGTGGCAGGTCTAGGAAAGACGAAACTAGAACAAAATCATTATTTTTTTTCCAGAAACCTTGATTGTGAACTCATGCCAAAATACCTAATGCTTTCTTCACTCAAGAAAGAGAGCTCCCAATTGTTTTTACTAAGTCTGTTTTTTTAATTTCAAATTCCAATTGTTCTTTGCCATTATTTAGAGTGCAATTGAATTGAATGTGGTGACTTTGAATCCTGTGAACTTGGTAGGCTGTTTTCAGTTTTAGGAGCTTTTTTTGTAGGTTCCTTAGAATTTTTTATGTAGACAGTTATGCCCTCTGTAGAAGGAACAGTTTTACTTCTCTTCCAATTTGCATTGCATTGGATTTATTTATTGGGATTTATTTATTGGTGTCTAACACTGGCTAGTATTCCAGTACAACGAAGTGGAGTGGTAAGAAAATACATCCTTGCCTTTATCCCCAATCCTAGGGTGAATACATTCAGTTTTCCACCATTATGAATGATGTTAGCTCTAGGTATTTTGCAGATGTCCTTTTTTCAGGCTGAGGATGTTGTTTTCTATTCTTTGTTTCCTGGGACTTTTTAGTCATGAATGAATGTTGTTAGTTGCTGTCAAGTCTTTTCTAATTCATGCTACCCCATGTGTGCAGAACAGAACTACTCCATAGAGATTTCAAGACTCATCTTTGGAAGAAGATCATCAGACGTCTCTTCTGAGGCATCTCTGGGTGGAAGTTAGCTTTTGACAAATGTTCTTCTGTATTCATGGAGAGATCATCATATGTTTTTTTCTTCTTTAGTCTGTTTATATGATTAATTTCTTTTGATTTTCAAATGTTGAATAAGCCCTGCATTCCTGGTACAAATCCCACTTGGTCATAATATATTATCCTTTAATTATCACCTTTTTAAAAATTGTTGGGTTATATTTGCTAGTACTTTGCTGAGGATTTTTGCATCTCTATTCATGAGAGATATTAATCTACAGTTTTTTTTTTACAATTTCTTTGTCTGATTTGGATATTAGGATAATATTGGCATTACAAAATCAGTTGGGAAGACTGCCCTTCTTGCCCATGACTTTGATGTTGAGCAACTTTCCATATACGTATTGGTCACTTGTGGTCACTGGTCTTTTGTGGTAAAGTTTGTGCTCAAATATTTTGCCCATTCTTATTGTGCTGTTATTGGTATTAAGTTGTAAAAGTGTTTATGGATTCTAGATGAAAGTCCTTTGTCAGATGTATGCATTGAAAATATTTTTTCCAATATTATGGCTTGCCTTTTCATTATTATTTCATTTCAAATATGATTAGGGATATCACATATTCATTTCATTTCAATATATAATGCTGCATATTTTTAATTATCAAAATATTCAGCATTGGTTTGTGGACCAGGTGTTAAGAAGCCTACTAGGACTTGTGAAGACTCTTGGTGAGGACTCCATCAGAACATGAGAAAAATACCACTAGAAGCTGGAGAAAAAGGACATGAATGTACCCAATGAATTTGATGATACTCCTGAAGATATTTCTGGGCAGTGTGAAATGTATTGCCTGTCTGTGAAAAAGGAGAGATAAATTAAAGCACAAACATGTGCACACACACACACACACACACACACACACCCATAACTATTTAATTTCTGAGGGAAATTGGGAGGAAATAGAAAATGCTTAAGCCAGTAATATCAGCCAGCAAAGTGTTCTCAGAGTAAGAAAGAAACCTCAGGGCAAAGATCGAATTCATTGTACTAATAAGATAGCATGATCTCATGGTCTCCAGATGCAGGAGAAGCCATGACTGTGATTTTAAAACCCTTTAATAAGACTTCAGAAAGAGATATGGTAGTACCTTATAGACATTTCCAGACAGAAAAAGCCCTTCTAATGATCTCAGGGCCTTGCTTGGGCAAACTTTATCTATTAAATAATAAGACTTCTATGAATCTTATAAGTAGCCCCAAGGGGGCTCAAGATCGAGAAGCATTTAATCTCAAAGAGATTTTTGAGTTTTTTGGCTGTAGTATAATGGAGTGAATCTCAGTACGATTTCATAAAACCTCCACAAAGTTTTTGAGAAAAGATATATTGGGAGAAGTACTCCTTGCTTAGATGAAAAGGGGAAGAGAGAGAAAGAACAATATTGAAAAGGTTTTTTTTTTTTTGAGGGGGGGACTCCTAAACTTCTGTGTGCTGGGAGCCATCTGGGAAAATTATTCAGCTTCGTAGCCTATTATTGTGGTATTAGAAGGGTGTATCCGTGTGCTCCTCATTTCTGAGTACTGGCCCATGTCTTTTCTCCAAACTCATAGATTCTCATTTCTTTAAATAGTCTACATCCTTCTGAGCTATGCCTTCTCAGTTGTGCCTTCCCTGTCTTTCAGTTAAGTGACTACTAATCTAACTGAAATTATCAACAACATCTCAGTGATAACTGTGGAGAAAACTTTTCCAAAGCTTCTAAAAATAAATAAATAAAATAAAGCAAGCAGAAGAAAAATTCCCCTTCTGGCATTTATAACTTGCTGTATAAGGAAGGAAATCACGAGGATACAAAGGAACATCTTCCTATACACATTAGCTGTTGTTTGTAAAAACTGTAAAGTAGAACTTCATCTGTGTTGTAGTTTTTTGAGGGGGGCTGCCTCCACCCCCACCTCGCATACAACCAGCATCTTCCATTCCTATAACATTTATACACTATGGTTTTACCTAATCAACCACAGCATGGCGTGGATTATGTCATTATATTTTAGAAGCAAATACACATTCACATAAACACACATACACAAACACACACTTGGTATATAGAGCACAAAACACAATAAATGCATGATAACTGATAAACAGGAGACATTTTATTAAATATCTGTCTGGAAATTCATGACATTCTATTCTGTGAAAACATAAGTGTCTCAAATAATCCTTCAAGATGGAGAACCTATAACAAAATAAGCAGCAGTTGTAATCCTATTACCATTAGTTTTCAATAAAGTTTTAAATTTCTCAATTCATCAACTATATTGAGCAATATACCAATCTATTCAAGGGAAGAACTAGTGTTCAGTGACATGTGTAGTGGATAAGAGTATGTCAGGCCACTGGACCAAGGAATACCTTAAAGATTTAGTATTTAATAAGGTAACCTAGATATAACTACCAATCCACTGAGCCATTCTTGCCAGCGGCATAAGTGAGATGTCAAAGTTAAAACCCACTCATCTTTGCTGGCAGTAAAGTAAAAGCTAGAGCCAGATGAATCATTTCCTCTGTCTTGCTCACAACTGTTAATGCTGCAGTTTGTTGCTGGTTAAAAGCCAGAAGCATCTTGGAACCAATCAGATGTTTGTCTTTTCTGCTAGAAATTTAATGGCCATATGTCAATCTCTTTGCATTTCTCCCCCTTTCTCATACTGATAAATGATTGCCTGAAAGATTGCTGTAGACCCCCAAGCTCTAAAAGCACATAGAACAGAAGCAGACTGAAAAAAAGCTCAGCTCTCTACTGAAGATAAATTGAACCGTATCATAAGCATTCTCCTCCCAGTACTTGTTTTGCCTGACAAGTCCAGTTCCTGTGAAAATCTGAAGTCTAGAATGTCTGTCCTACATTCATTTATAAGCTTGTAACCAATATTTTATTTTATGGAAGATATTTTCCCATTGGATCCCTGGTGGTACAGTGGTTAAGTGTTTGCTAAACAAAAGTTTGGCAGTTCAAATCCACCAGCTGCTCCTTGGAAACCCTATAGGACAGTTCTACTCTGCCATATAGGGTCACTATGAGTCAAGATCGACTCAAAGGCAATGGGTTTTGTTTTTGATTGTTTTTGTTTTTAACCCATTATTCTCTATGAACACTTTATATTCTTTTCATTGAGATAAGAAAATATTTCACTTATGTCATTCTCAAGCAACACCTTCGCTAAACACCTAAGGAAGTTGTCTGTTTTTGACCAAAGCAGTGCGTTAATGTTGACAGATCATACTGCTCATTCCTCTGCATTTAGCAAAACAGGTTTGGAAGGAAAGAACTAGGTCTAATTCTAACTTACAAATCTAGGAATACACAGTATCTACCCATTATTCTTTCATCACCTGGAAATGACTTGCTATACTAACTTAGTTAATTTTGTGTGCCCTTACTAAGTGAGTTTCTGTGTTTTTCCTGGGATACAGCAGGGAACAAAAGAGATGAAATTTTTGCTTTTTCAGAGATTGTAGTACAGATGAGAGTACAGAAATCAGAAAACTACAAAAATCATTAATTAGGGTCTTAGTTTCCTGTAGTCGTTGTTATCAGGTGACATCAGTTGATGTCATAGCGACCGCATGTGATAGAGTAGAACTTCCCCTTAGGGTTTTCTAGGATGTAATCTTTACAGGAGCAGGTTACCAGTTCTTTCTCACACTTAGTTTCCTAGGGGTACCATATTAAAATGCTACAATGGAGGTGGCCTTTAAAGAACAGAAATTCATTTTCTCACAGTTCTGGGGGTTGGAAGTCCAAAATCAGGTTCTCACCTATTGCTCGAGGTTTTGGAATATGTACCATTCCATGCCTCTCTCCTAGCTACTAGTAGGGGCCAGAAGTCAGTGGTATTCCTGTGCTGCTTGTAGACAGATCCTCACATGCTCTCTTCCGTCTGTATATGTGTATCCATGTGTCTCTGTCTGTCTTTATTATAAGACACCACTCAGAAGAAATCCAAACCAGTACCAACTCTACTCTGGTATGACTTAACTGAAAATATTCTCAAAGAAAGATCCTAATTCCCAACAAGGTCACATACACAGGTTCAAGGATTAAGACTTCAACATATCTTTTGGGGGTATATAAGTAGGAATTGACTCGGCAGCAGTGGGTTATTGGGTTTAATTCAATCCATAGCAATTAATTACATGCAACCTTGTTAAATCCTCAAAAGAAGTTGAGGAAGAAGCAAGATTATGTAACAAGTTTAAAATTTATCAACTAAGGTGAAAGGAGCTTTCTTGGAGGAAGTAAAATTTGAGTAAGATTTTTTTTTTTTTTTATCAGATGTAGGTTAAACGAGGAATAGTGTTCTAGGCACAGGAAACATGTTATGATCTTGTTATGGGAAGAGGCTTGCTAGAATTGAGAAACAAGAATGTGACTTCTGTGATTGGGTCATAAAGAGGGCATTCAAGGCTGGCAGGGGACTGTGAAGCAATATTAAGGATTTTGGTATTTAGAAGACAAGCAAGGTTAAACCAATGAAAGGTTGTAATTAGAGAATCTGTCGTGTAGAAAGTGGATTGACAGTAACAGGGATATGGAAAACATGTTAGGAGGCTATTAAAGAGCTATATAGAAGAGATAACAATGGCTTAGCCCGAGGTGATAGTAGTGGAAATGTTGAAAAACAAACACATAAAGTACAAGACATAGTACAAGACATGTTTAGAACTAAAATTAATAGGATATGACAATTGATAATGAATGGAGATAAGAGAAATGATATCTAAGGCAACCTCCATGTTTATTAGTTTGAGTGGTCATTGATGTTAAAAAGCACTTAATTTTACTCCTGTGGGTGAGGGGGGAGGATCAGATTGCCAGATTGTATTCACAAGTATCAAATATCTTACCCAGTATCAAACTTCATTGTCATTCAAGGATAAACACCATAGGTAAAACAGGAAAATGTTTGGTCCTCCAGTAGTGTTCTCCATCTGCTTTCTTTCACATTAGAAAGTCCACTGGCAAGATTAACATATGCAGTCTCTAATAAATGTATAATTTAAATAAAAGTAATCAGCACCCCATAAAATCATACATTACAGATTTTATTTTTACCACAGCAATCCTAGAAAGTTCAGGTATATCCTGCTAAAAAAAAACATTGGATAGAAAAAGTCTCCCCTGGAAGTAAATAACATTCTTGTTTTGTCAGGAAATCTCTTATTAGCATTTTTATAAGGACATATGACCATGTTACTTTTCTTTCCTGGACACACCCCAGGAAAAGGATAGAATGATTTGTAGTCCATTTGCTAGCATTTTCTTTCCCACAGTACATAGAAATTAAAAGAAAGTATCCATTTCACTTTTTCATACAGAATATATACTGGGGAAATCAGCATATTTTATTTAATTTTTTATAGCATTTTGGAATTTTATAAACTATTTTGAGATGTATTGTCCTTAATTCTTACAATAACCCTATGCAGTAGGTTGTTGTTACTGTCAGATGCTGCCACGTCTGTTACGACTCATAACGACCCTGTGGACTACAGAATGAAACACGGCCTGGTCCTGCTCCATTCTCACAATTGTTGCTACGTTGAGCTCGTTGTTGCAGCCACTGTGTCAATCCGTCTCATTGAAGGTCTTCCTCTTTTTTGCTGACCCTCTATTTTACCAATCATGATGTCTTTCTCCAGGGACTGGTTCCTCTTGATAACATGTCCAAAGTACACTAGACAAAGTCTCTCGATCCTCACTTCTTAAGAGCATTCTGGATATATTTCTTCCAAGAAAGATTTGTTCCTTCTTCTGGCAATCCATGGTATATTCCATATTCTTTGCCTACACCATAATTCGAAGGCATCCATTCTTCTTCAGTCTTCCTTATTCATTGTCCAACTTTCACGTGCACATGAGTTGATTGAAAATACCACAGCTTGGTTCAGGCATATTTTAGACCTCAAAGTGATGTTTTGCTTTTTAACACTTTATAGGGGTCTTTTGCAGCAGATTTGCCCAATCCAATGTGTCTTTTGATTTCTTGACTGTTGCTTTCATGGCTGTTGATTGTGGATCCAAGTAAAATGAAATCTGTGACTTCAACCTTTTCTTTGTTCATCATGATGTTGCTTATTGGTCCAGATGTGAGGATTTTTGTTTTCTTTATGTTGAGGCACAATCCATACTGAAGGCTGTAGTCTTTGATCCTCATCAATAAGTACTTCAAGTCCTCTTCACTCTCAGCAAGCAAGGTTGTGTCATCTGCATATCACAGGTTGTTAATGAGCCTTCCTCCAATCTTGGTGCCCCATTCTATAGTCCAGTATCTTGAATTATTTGCTCAGCATACAGATTGAATAAATATGGTGAAAGCATACAATCCTGAGCCACACCTTTTCCGACTTTAAACCCCACAGTATACCCTTGTTCTGTTTGAATGACTAGCACTTGGTCCAGATACTGGCTCTTTTTGAGCACAGCTAAGTGTTCTGGAATTCCCATTCTTTGCAATGTTATCCATAATTTCTGAGGATCCACACAGTCGAATGCATTTGTACAGTCAATAAAACACTGGTAAACATCTTTCTGGTATTCTCTGCTTTCAGCCAAGATCCATCTGACATCAGCAATGATATCTCTCATTCCATGTTCTCTTCTGAGTCCAGTTTGAACTTCTGGCAGTTCCCTGTCGATGTACTGCTGCAACTAATTTCAAAAGATCTTCAACAAAATTGTACTTGTGTGTGAAATTAACAATATTATTCAATAATTTCTGCATTCTGTTGAACCACCTTTCTTTGAAATGGGTGCAATATGGAATTTTTCCCTTCAGTTGGCCAGGTAACACTCTTTCAAATTTCTTGGCATAGATAAGTGAGTTCTAGCGCTGCATCAGCTTGTTGAAACATCTCAATTGGTATTTTGTCAGTTCCTCCAGACATGTTTTTGCCAGTGCCATCAGTGCATCTTGGACATCTTCTCTCAGTGCCATAGGTTCATACCTATATGAAATAGGTGAATGTTGAACAATTCTTTTTGTTATAGTAAGATGGAAGTGTATATGCCTTCCATCTTCGTTTTATGCTTCTTAAATCGTTCAATATTTTACCCACAGAGTCATTCAAAATTGCAAATTTATGCTTGATTTTTTTCTTTAGCTCTTTCAGCTTTAGAAATGCTGAGCATGTTCTTCCTTTTTCAGTTTTCTAACTCTAGGTCTTTGCAGATTTCATTATAATACTTCACTTTTTCTTCTTAAGCTGCCATATGAAATCTGTTCAGTTCTTTTAAGTTATTATTTCTTCTGCTTGCTTTAGATATACTATGTTTAAGAGCAAGTTTCAGAGTCTCTTCTGACATTCATTTTTGTCTTGTTCTTCTTTTCTGTCCTTTTAATTGTCTTTTGTTTTTTGTCATGTATGATGTCCTTTATGTCATCCCACAACTCATCCAGTCTTCAGTCATTAATGTTCAATACGTCAAATCTATTCTTGAGATGCTCTCTAAATTCAGGTGTGTTATACTCAGGGTTGTACTGTGGCTCTCATGGACTTGTTTTAATTTCCTTCAGCTTCAACTTGAGCTTGCATATGAGCAATTGATGCTCTGTTCTGTGGTTGGCCCCTGCCTTGTTCTGACTGATGATACCAAGTTTCTTCATTGTCTCTTTCCACAGGTGTAGTCAATTTGATTCCTGTGTATTCTGTCCAGTAAGATCCACGTGTATAGTTTCCACTTATGTTGTTCCAAAAAAAGGTGTTTTCAGTGTATAAGTCACTGGTCTTGCAAAATTGTATCATGTGATCTCTGGCATCATTTCTAATCACCAAGGCCATATTTTCCAACAGTGAATCCTTCTTCTTTGTATCCAACTTTAGCATTTCATTCACCAGTAATTATCAATGGACCTTCCTTGATTGCATGTTTGATCAATTTCAGACTGCAGAAGTTGGTAAAAATCTTCAATTTCTTCATCTTTGGCCTTAGTGGTTGGTGTGTAAATTTGAATAATAGTCATAATAGCTGGTCTTCCTCGTAGGTATATGGATATTATGCACTAGGCAGTTTAACATTTGAAAGACAAAGGCACTGATATCAAGAGAAGTTACTTATCAGGATCACTGACACTCCAGTATTCATATTCTATTCTTTCTACCACATTATCACCTCAATAACAACTAACAGCAGAGTATTCAAATGAGAGAGAGAGGATCATGTAAATAAACAGTCAGGAACAAAATCATGTAAAGAGAAAATCTATGAGGTAGAAGACAAAAGGAAGACTTTAAAGTCAGAATCAAATAGAAATTATTCTGGTAAACTACACCCTATTCTTGATACAGCCATTTTCTATCCTTGATGCAACCAATCTCTATAGATATTTGAAGTCAATGGTTCATCGAGAGTAATCTTAAAAAAAAAAAAAAAAAAAAAATTTAACCTTAGAAGCAGCAAACCGTATACCCAGTCCAATTTCTATCAATATTCATACATACCTACACTTAAAGACCTAGCAGAAAGATAATAGGACCACTGCCAACTATAAAATATGTTTAAGTTAATCTATACTGTCCCATACCACATGGCTAGGTTTCAGAAGAGCCCTGGTGGCATAGTGATTAAGAGCTAAGCTGCTAAACAAAAAAGGTCAGAAGTTCAAATCTACCAGCCACTTCTTAGAAACCCTATGGGGCAGTTCTACTCTGTCCTATAAGGTCGCTATAAGTTGGAACCAACTTGATGGCATCTAGCAACGACAACAGCTTTCAGCCAGAAAAACAAATATGAAGCATATGAAAAGGCAAGTAAATATAACACTTCTGAGGGACAGAGCAGAAAGTCATCAGAACCAGTCTCAGATTGCACAGATGTTGGAACTGTTAGGAACCTACAATAACTATTAATAAATGTGTTACAGGTTCTAACAGAAAAGGTATATGATATGCAGTGTTGGTTAGATAATCTCCATAGAGAGATAAAACCTTTAAAAAAGAATCAATGTAAATAACAAAAGTCAAAAAACAGTAGCAAAAATAACCTTTAACAGACTTATTAACAGAATCATTATGGCTGAGGAAAGAATCAATGACATTGAAAATAGGTCAAGAGAAAGTACCCAAACTACAATACTAACAACAACAACAAAAAAAAGATAATGCAAGAGCTGTGGGACAATATGAAACTGTCTAACACATGTGTAATTAGAATCCCAGAAGGAAATATAGAGAAAATGGAGGAGACTAAATAGTCAAATAAGTAATAGTTAAGAATTTTCCAAATTTAATGACTGACACCAAATCACAGAATCTCAGAGCAAAAATATCAATACACACATGTATATATGTGTACAGAAAAACAAACATTTCATATCCCCAATGCTGAAAGCAAAAAGAGAGGTGAAAATCATAAAGGCAGCCTGAGAAATAAGAAACATTACCTACAGAGAAAAAAGAATAAGAGTTACACCAAAGTTCTCATCAGAAAGTACATAAATTAAAACAACATACAGTAACCTTATTCTCCTAATATATTTTAGTGTGTTCTAAATTTGCAACAATGAATCTGTGCCCTTATTATAATCACAAAATTTAATAAATAGTTCAGTAACATTACACCATTATCGTTTTTGTTCTTAAGTTAATAGACCTTACACTTATTTTGTCTTTCTGCTCTCTAGATGTGTTCTCTCTCTCCCATGCCTTCTCTCCATTCAGTGAAGTGAAACTAAGGGCAAGGATGTTTAAACTGGTTATACTAAATCAAATACCTAATAACAATCTGAACGATGTTATCTGACTCCAAAAATTATGCTATTCCCATTATGCAAAGGGCGTACTTTTGCAGTATCCACACTCCTTGAGAAAAAAAATTCAGCAGATGGATAGGCATAGGATTGGAATGTGAGCTTTGATATTAGACAGATCTGGGTTCAAATTTAGGGCCTGCCCCTTACTTGCTGGGTGACCTTAGACAAATTACTTATCTTCTTTGGATTTCAGCTTTATTAGTAAAATAAGGAGAACAACATTTAGCTATCATTATTGTCTTAAATAGTATATGCAAGATGTTTAAAGCGTTAGGCATTTATAGCATTTTAATCTCTCCCATTCTTCATTTTTTCTCTCTACTGCCCCTTCCTCTTTCTTACTTATTTCCTTTCGGCATTAAAGTTTGTTCTGAAATAACATAAATTCATACTTACCTATTTCTCCATCTTTCTTCTCTTTTTAATGGGGGCATGGATATCCATCAATTTCCCAAGAGATATGGTCAGCTGTAAGGTAATTGCTTCTCTGTATACAGTCGGCCTATAAGGCAAAGTACAAGTTCATACATATAAACCTGTGGTGTTTAATCTGGAGCAATGCCTGGAAACAGACTCCTGTATCTTTCATTATTTTCAAACCCAAATTCACTTTATTAAAAAAAAAAAAAGGAAATTTTCAGATCCTACGTCCCGTCTTTCAGATAAAATGAACAATATGTTTTACTGTGCCAGACATGGGTATAGATGTATAGAGGTGTACTGGGTGTTGAATTATAAAACCAAGAAAAAAACATTCCCCTCGAGTCAATTCTGACTCATAGCGACCCCATAGGACAGATTAGAACTGCCCCCATAGAGTTTCCAAGGAGCGCCTGGTGGATTTGAACTGCTGACCTTTTAGTAAGCAGCCATAGCTCTTAACCGCTATGCAACCAGGGTTTCCAGAGCAAGTTTGTTCCAGCCGGCTGTGGCGCATGCCGGACGCTTGAGTGCACGGAGGTGCTGCCTCCCCCACTTTAAAGGAAAAGTTTTCTTTCTTAAAATAAGCCAAACGTTACAATTGTTAAGCTTGACAGTTGTGCAAATGAGTACAATCAATGACTAGATACAGGTCTTCAAACAGCTTCCATCATCTAGCTTATCTGAAAATTCAGCTTCATTTAAAAATTATTTATACCTGGAAATTCAGGTAATGAAAGATGCAGTTTGATCAGGAAATCATGCACAAATTCAGCCATTTCCCATTTAATTATACAGGAGACCTAGGGAGGAACACAGCTGGGTCAGTAAATTATAAAATGAGATGAGCCACAAATGCTTCTTTATTAAAATGATTACACATCTCCTCCTCTTTTATATAGACACGTCCCCCAACACCGCCGGCACAAGCAGTTTATTTCTATTCTTTTTGACTATGAACTTTGGTCTGTCAAAATGTGATAATATAACACAACACGTACAAGTTAATAATAAAATTGTAGATTAGTCAAACTTTTTAAATTATTTACTTCTTTGTATGAAAATAACACAAAATTGCCTGTTGCGGGAGTTGGGGATGCTGTCAAACTATCTTGTTTCCATTAATCATCGGCAGGACTCCTCTGCAGTTGGAAGAGGACAGACTTGGGAGTCATGCAAATGATTTCAGTCACAATGTCATGGTGTACTAGTTGTGATAATATAGTAAGTTAATGAACATAAAGTTTCCCGGGCTGCAATGTTTTCCTGAAGAATAAAATTAAACAGTAATAGCAAAAATTGGGACTGCTGGTGCAAAATTTTTCCATTAAAACAAATGCACCAATAAACAAACACTCTATTATATTTCAACACCATTTCAGAAAAGAAATGGCATTTAACATTCAAAATCTAGGAAGGATCTAATTTCAAAATAAATTATCATTCTTTAAGATGAAGGAGACAGAGACACATCGAGAGGGAGACAGAGAATAAAAGATGGATTCACGAGAAAGTCACCAATATTTGATTACTGTTTCAATTCTCCATGTTATTTTTCTACATCTCTGGACTGTTAAAAACTTCAGCACAGGCTGCTGGTGTCTGCAGATCAGTTTTTGGAAATCACGGGCAGTATTCGTTTGTCTTCTTTTTTTTTTTCTCATTTATAAAATGAAGATACAGACATTTACTCTTTGAATATTGAAACTGATGTGAAATAAAATAACAGGTATAACACACCTCTGGAAATACATAGTAGATATTGCAAAAAATATGAATCTCTTGTTCCCTTTCTTAACGTAATTAATGGAATTGGGCAAAAATCCATCCTAGGTTGGAATTCCTTTACTGCTTATTAGTTTATGAACTTGACAAAATCAATGCATGGTCCTGTGGTAGGCTGAATGATGATCCCCAAATGATGAGCCCCAAATATATCAGGTCCTAAATAGGGAACATGTAAATGTCAACTTATATGAAAAATGGCATTTGTATGCGTGATTAAATTAAAGGTCATGAGATGGGGAGATTGTCCCATATTATCCAGGTAAGCCCTAAATGCAGTCTCAAGTGTCCTTATAAAGAGAGAGGCAGAGGGAGATTTGACATACACACAGAGGAAAAGGCAATATGAAAACAGAGCAGAGAGAGATTTGATGATTGAAATTACAGGGACACAAACCAGAGGATGCCAGCCAACACCCAGCTCTGGAAGAGGCAAGCAATGGGTTCTTTCCTACACGTTTGGATTTCAGCCCAGTGATACAGATTTCAGACTTCTGGCCTCCAAAACTGTGTGAGAGTAAATTCCTCTTGTTTTAAGCCACCAAGTTTCTTGTTACAGAAGTCACAGGAAAATAATGCAGGTTTCTTATGATAATGGCTAGGTTGACTTTGTATCTAAAGACAGAGGAGAAGAAAAAAAATTGAAGGGAAGCAAGTTACCTCCAAGGTAAGTTCTAACTAAGAAGGTGAGAAGATTTTCATTATGATACCTGCACATCCCTAGCTTTAAGGTAACACCCTGTTAAGAAATGACCAGGCCAAATATATCTTTCACCTTTTGCCTGAACCTGCTGACAAGGCCAGGTAAAGGTCCTTCCCCTTTCACCTCTAGCCAACTTTCCATTCATTGTCTTATGAGTGATCAGCTAAAAATGAGAACTCTTTGTCCCCCTGAAGCTAGCTAAACACAGAGAAAAGCATTTCCTGATTACTCAACTGAACGAGGCTTCCCCTAATTGTAAAAAGCCACAACTTTAAATCAGCCCACTTGTAACTTGTTTACCCACGCCTATAAAAGTCTAAGGCTAACCACTCTCCTGAGACATGCTGATCTTCCAATCTGAGTGCTCTTCCTATTGTAATAGCCTGAAGGAAATCATCTCCTTAATTGGTACATTTTAACTTTGACAGGAATTATTTATCAAAATAAAATTTGTACTCAGAGAGTCCATATCAAAGGGTCCTGTAACTGATTTAGCAGGTTAAAAAACAAAAACAAATGCTGTGGTTCAGTAGTTATTAATTGCCACATTTTATTGGAGTTTCATTCTGTGTTACCTGTCTGTTGCCCTAATCTCATTATTGCTACCCACCCACTGCCAATACTATTATCATTTAATTCTGTATTACAAGGGAGACCAGTTAGATCTATCATGACCTTTCTCCTTTCTCCTAATACGCTAAATAACTCAGAATAAGTAAAGCAAATGTGTAATTGGGCAGCCAGAAATTCTAACAGCAAGAACTATCTACGATACATTAAAAAAAGAAAACCCTCTACTCCCTCCTGCTCATCATTTATTTGAGAGATGGCAAGGCCACAGGCATTAAAAAAAAGCACAATTTATTCCAAAGAGAAAAATTGGAATTAACTGCTATGTTTCCTAGAATTACTTTTGTAATTTGCACCAGTATACCACTATTTACACATTTATTTAAAAGTACTGCTTTAATACTTTAACTACTCAGAGAGAAAAAAAAAATGGAAAATAATATTTGTCTTAGTCATCTAGTACAGAAATACCACAAGTGGATGGCTTTGAAAAAGAGGTTTATTCTCTCACAGTCCACTAGGCTAGAATTCAGCTTCAGGGTGTCAGCTCTAAGGGAATGCTTTCTCTCTCTCTGTGGGCTCTAGAGGAAGGTCTTTGTGATGCATCAGTTCTCTCTTGGTCTGGGAGCATCTCAGCGCAGGAACCTAAGGCCTAAAGGACACATTCTGCTCCTGGCACTGTTTATCATTTAAGCTAAATCATTGAGACCAGACGTCCATTTTCAAGTAATTTAAACATACACCAAACTAAAAATTTTACATTCCATTAAGCTTTGGTTAAAGTACTTTAATTTTTCTACATCTACTAAAAAGAGTCATAAATCCTAAGGTCATTTTTTCAGTCCAGCCAGGCTTGCAGAAGGTACTAGCAGCACATAGACCACCATGAAGATATCTAAGACCAACCTAGGAATCTTTACCATGGTTCAGGAATCTCCTCCTCTTGAATGTGAATTGGACCTTCCTCTAATGAATAGAATAAAGGAGAAATGAAGGTATATTCCTCCCAAGATTAGGTTATAAAAAAAAACTATGGATTTCATCTTCTCTGTGTTCTCCCTCTCTTGGATCTCTCACTCCTGAGCAGCCATGCCATAAGCAACCCTATGGAGAGACCCAGGTGCCAAGGAACTTAAATCTCCTGCCAACAGCCATGAAGTAAGTGTGAAAGTATATCCTACAGTCCTGGTCAAGTTTAAAATGATTGTACATCATTTGATGCATTGACTGCAGCGTCAGGAGAAACTCTGAGACAGAACCACCCAACTAAGCTGCAGCTACTCCCAGGTTCCTGACCCACAGAAGCTTTGAGATAATAAATGTTTGTGGTTTTAAACCTCTAAGTGTGAAGACATTTGCTAAGTATCACTAGAAAACTACTACCAGACAGGTCATCTTAGACATGTTGTTCAACTTCTTTGAGCTTGAGTTTCCTTGCATGTAACATTATTTATTTATTTGGTTTGTTATGAAGATACAGGGATGTATGTAATTTGCCCAGCGAAATATCTGGGAATGATAAGGCACTTCATGAATGCTATTTATTTTTTCCTGCCCCAAATGCCTTGTGATATCTCCTTCCACATATGTTTACTATTGAGTTAAAGACCAATCTGAATATACTACTGTGATGGGCACTATACCAAAGAGGGAGGCTAGTTCTGACTCTTGTACAGAAAGTACCTTCCTCAATCCAAACTTGATTTTATTCCTCTAATCGTTATTCTATTAATAAATAATGATTCTTATGATAAGGGTATAAAAAATGATATCTCACATCAGCTTTTTAAGTATCGTTTATAATTTATTGCAAATGGTTAGGAGTATTCGTTTAAAAAAAAAAAAAACTTTCAAGTGCTTTTTCTGCTTAAATACATTTGAGGACCTTTGGTTTCTTAGCCTAAAGAAGGTTCTTAGACTTACTTGCATATTAACATCTTGAGAACTTTTAAAAATGCTTACAGTCAGACCTCACCCACAGAGATTCTGATTTACTAGAATTGATCTAGAGCATTGGTATTTTGTAAAAGCTCTCTAGGTGATATTACTATGCAGCCAGAGATAAGAACTACTGATCTAGACCTTGCAAGCTAGCTCATTTCGCTCAATTGCATTGCTCATTTGGTTCCTGAATGTAGTAGGCTTTGCGACATCTGTGTTCACATGTTAAAAAGTGTAGCTTTTTAAAGGTATAGACACAGAATCCATAAATCTTTGGCTCAAGGGGGTGATAAAAGAGAGGACTTCTAATTAGTGCAGGTGGAGTCAGGTCTCTAAAATGACCCAAAGTGGGTTTGTGAAAATTGGTGATGGTTGAAAAGTTACCAGAGAGAAGAAAGGCCACCAGGCAGAAAAAAAAAGTGAGTGATTGAAAAGCAAAATAAAAAGAAAATCCATGATTTTTAGCACGCTGAATTTTCTAGACAAAAAGTAGACACCAAATGCCACTTAAATCAATAGAACACACCAACTTTTTCAAATATTCCCTCTTACGTAAAACATGTTTTGTAGGGTTTTTTTTTATTTTAATTTCTAGGAAAATAGGCCATAAAGCAAACACACCCTTCCTAAAATCAAACTTTAACAATTTCTCGTTGTCTCCCTAAGAATAAACTCCTTAGCTTGCCATCCAATGCCCTCCATAACTTAGTTCCATACTCTCTTCCTGCCAGGATCATAATCCATGGCACTCCTTGATGCACCTAGTATTCTAATCACATTGAATTCATTCTTTCTAAGTCTCCTGACTCTGCCCACTTGTTCACATTGTCACTGGTATGTCCGTCTTTCAAAATACAGATCAAATGTTAACTCCTGCTTGAAGACTTCATGATTTTCTATTTCTTCCTCCTTTAGAAGTAAATCTACCATCTTCTGAATCTCTGGAACACTTTATTTCTTTTCCTTATAACCGTGTTATATTCTACCTCACACTATGTGCATACATGCTTAAATATTAAAATTTAGGGCAGTATCCCTGAGTAGTTATTTCCCTTCCTTACACTTTGGAACTAGCATGAGAAAAAGTCTTAAATGACTAAGCAATTTTTAAAACCTGTCTTATTTATTTTAGCTGCAGTCACTGTTTCTAACGCCAGCTGTTTCAGTACTCTTTGGGATTTGTCACCTGCACTGAAGACCTGCTTTTGAATCTCTCCAGTGCTGTTTCTCAAGTCTAGGCAGAAGAGAGGTCCAAGTTTGATTCTGCCAAGTCCTTGAACTAAAACTTCATAACATTTTGTAGTTTGTTCAAAAACAGAGCAAAATGTCACACTTCAAAAACTCTCTGCTGTTATCACTTCAAAGCAAAGCTTTCCCTTCCTTTAGTATACTCTCTCTATAGTGTTGGCTTTATTTACTAATTGAGGAAAATACTATAGAATTACAACCTGGCTTTTTCAGATTTAAACAACATGCTTTGGTTATGAGAATTAGGAAGCTGCTGAGCCTGTTAATCACCCATTTTTAATTAAGGGAAAACCTACCTGATTCAAGTCCTAAAACATTTGCTTTCTCACCCTCGAAGATACAGTGTTTAGATAAAGGGTGTTATATACAAAAGGTAAGTTTCATGGTGGCACAAACTAGCATTTTTTAAATGCTTATGTCTCTGTTTTCATGTCGATTCCCATTAAACCCTTTATAAACTTATCTTAGACCTTGAGACTCACACTCAGTGGTAGTTGGATTTTCTTCCTTCCTTGACTTTTTTTTTTTTTTTTTAGAGCTCTCTATACTTCCAGGGCATATTTTTCCAGACTTGAGAAAGAGAGGGAGAAAATAAAAGATCGAAAATATACAGACTCAACGAATAAATTTGTATGGCTAATATAAAAGTGATACAACTGGAACATTGCAAAAACAATGAAGCTATAGTATGTATTTGTATATATTATAGATCTCAACCATTGTACCTTTTAGAATCCTCACTTTTGAAAATAAATCAAATAATCCGTATTCAATATTTACTGATGATATTCAGTGGAATCATATTCCAAGGGAAATTGTTTTATTCCCTAGATGGTAAGATCATATCATAAAGTTCCCTGTTCTTCAAAAAGTAAGATTATGCCTATTTTTCATTGTTGTAACCGCAGAATTAGACATCGGAAGTGTTCACTTAAATTCCTCAACCACGGGCAGATAATTTGTGTCCTGTCATTGTAATATACACTAGGAATTATACTCACCCTGATGCTTTGCTAATTTATCAAGCTATGATTTACAACCTAAAATAATACAATTATATGGCGAACAGAAAATCTTACTTAAAAATGCATCCTTTAAGAATTCTAAATAATAATAAGACAAAACACAAAATTTCCCATATTTGTCTAGGTGAGAGTATATCACAACTGATGAATGAAAATATTCCATCTCTTGGCAAGTTTAGTTCTGATTTAGTTCTAGCATACATATATATATGTGTGTATGTATATGTATATATATATAAGTGTATATATGTATATTTTATATACACATACAAGGAAATCCTGGTGGTGTAGTGGTTAAGTGCTATGGCTGCTAACCAAAGAGTCAGTAGTTTGAATCCACCAGGCACTCCTTGGAAACTCTATGGGGCAGTTCTACTCTGTCCTATAGGGTCGCTATCAGTCAGAATCAACTCTACGGCACTGGGTTCTGGGCATATACATACATGTGTATGTATGTATATGTATACATACATGTATATATATATATATTTATATATTTCAAGTTATTACAAATTGATGCAAGCCATTGAGATTACCCAGAATTGCTTGTCCTAGTTGTATGGCCACTAAGTCAAACTTTTTATTATAGTTTGGCTTCCAGTATAAGCTTTCCTCCAAAAAAAGAGAATGCCTTAGTGCTTTGACCATTGTGGCACACATGTATATTAAAACATGACATTTTCCTTAAATTAGGTTTTTTGTTTGTTTTACTTTGGGGAGTCATGGATAACATTATAAATTCCATGAAAACCATGGACAATCTGACCAGCAGCTGCACACACAAATACATATATAATTGGGGAAAAAAAAAAAAATCCATGATCCCCCAGAAGCCTATCTAAAGATACTAGCTTAAATTAACTACCAAAAACTATATATTCCAAAACAGCATCCCATAATTGTGACTCTCCGGTAAATGCTTTTACTCTTTGATTTATAAAAAAGAGTGTTGCAAATTTCCAGACACCCTTTTAACCATGATTAATCTCAACATTCAGAACTTCAAGGTAAAGTGGGAGGGTCGAATGTGGGTGGCAGAAAACATAATATTTTAGAAGTTTCTCATTCTGGGGGTTTACCTTCTCTCCAGCGGGAGAAGGGAAAACTATGGATTTCATCACTGTGACTTGTTTTCCAGTCTAGCTCTAGCTAAGCAGTGATCAGTTAGAAAGCCCAGCAAGTGTGCTGATGTGGCAATGTTACATATTCTTCCGTGTGCTCCTTTTTTCTTAATGTTCCGGCTGGGCTGGAAGCAGTGCAGAATGGTAGGAGGGTCAGGGTGCCACTGGGTCTGACAGGTGATGGCCTGAGGCTCAGAACCTCTGGGTCTTAAAATTGGCACTGCCAATAATTCACTATGTGCTCTCAGGCAATTCACTCAACCTGTCAATCCTCTGTTTGCTCATTTATAAAATAAAGTCTACGATTCTCATTACAGAGAATCAATAGGCCTCTCGCAGGTTTCCTCGTGGTCTTGAAATCTGTGCCTGTATAATGAATTGTTTTGGCTTTTGTCTGTAGGATCAATCTCTTTCACATCTACAGAGTAAAATATGTCAAAGGTAGATGGCTGGAGGGATGAGAACATGAGACTAACAAGTCTAGAGAAAGATACATGTAGATGTAAATTCTTTTTATCTTCAGAAACTGTGCTAAACTGATTGATTGCTAGAAAACATGACTTATTTTTCATAGCTTTACTCTTGTGTCTCAGGAAATCACAATGTTGTAGAGGGTTGGGATGCACATGGACACTGACTTGAGATTTTACAGTTAAAATACCAAGTACTAATATCTGTAAAGTTTAAAAATAGTTTCCCTTGGACGATCTCATTTGATCTTCAAAGAACACAATGGGGAAGAAGTATTGCAGTTCCCCTTTCATAGGTGAGAAATACTTATCTCAGAGATGGTAAGTGACATGTCCAAGGAAAAACAGCAAAAAAGTAATGTCACAGAATCCTAATGGAATTCCCTCAGGAACTCCTCAAATCCTAATTGTTAAAGGGAACTTGCATCTCCCCAACCGTGTCCCACTCATTCCAAATGACCCAGAAGCCCCAAGTATAATAGAAAGCAACAAAGCCTAATGACTAAGAGTTCAAGCTCTGCTACAGGATGCTGTGGTGAATTTTGGCTGTGGAATCTACTGGCATGGCTCTCTCAGGCAAATATTTTAATTTCTCCTGATTTTCTTCTTCTTAAAGTTGGGGTGCTACTTACTTTCTAGGTTAATTGTGAAGACAAAATGTAAGATGTAAAATGCTTAGTACAGAATCTGGAAAGTTTCATTTTTTTTTTTATTTTAGTTTTTAATGTTATTAATAATAAATTCTGACTATGACACAAAACAGCCCCTTGACTGCCTTGCTTATATACAGTAATAAGTAGGAGGTACATGCACAAAATTCAGACGGGGTCCAATCTACACTGGAAAGAAGAAAAAAGGTAAAAAGGAGATTGTAGAAAGAAGAGGATGGCAAAATCAACAGAAGGGCTGTGGTTGATTCTACAGAAAGGGTTAGCATACTACAGTCTAAAATTAAATTACTAACAAAGAATTATTTTGGTGTTTAGGTTGACGTAATATGACAACAAAAAGGGTAACTATGGCTTAACAGAAGTCCCTAGGTGGAATAAATAGTTAAGCACTGAACTGCTAACTGAAAATTTGGTGATTCAAACCCATCCAGAGGGGCCTTAGAAGACAGGCCTTGTGGTCTGCTTCCAGAAGGTCATGGTCTTGAAGGCCTCATGAAGCAGTTCTACTCTGGACACGTGGGGTTGCCATGAGTGGGAAACAACATGATGGCAACTAACAACAAAAACAACACAGCAAAACATGAGAAAGATTTGACCCTGGGTGGAGATTATCTCTAGGGTTGGATGGAAGAAATATGTTGTTGTTGTTATTAGGTGCCATTGAGTCGGTTCTGACTCACAGTGACCCTATGCACTCAACAGAATGAAACACTGCCCAATCCTATGCCATCCTTACAATCGTTGTTATGCTTGAGCCCATTGTTGCAGTCACTGTGTCAATCTATTTCTTTGAGGGTCTTCCTCTTTTCCGCTGACCCCTACTTTACCAAGCATTATGTCCTTCTGCAGGGACTGATCCCTTCTGACAGCATGTCCAAAGTATGTAAGACACAATCTCACTATCCTTGCTTCTAAGGAGCATTTTGGTTGTACTTCTTCCAAGACAGATTTGATCTTTCTTTTGGCACCCCATGGTATGTTCAATATTCTTTGCCAACTTCACAATTCAAAGGCGTCAATTCTTCTTCAGTCTTCCTTACTCATTGTCCAGCTTTCCCATACATATGATGCAATTGAAAATATCATGGCTTGGGTCAGGCGTGCCTTAGTCTTCAAGGTGACATCTTTGCTTTTCTACACTTTAAAGAGATCTGCCCAATGCAATGCATCTTTTGATTTCTTGACTATGCTTCCATGGGTATTGATCATGGATCCAAGTAAAATGAAATCCTTGACAACTTCAATCTTTTCTCCATTTATCATGATGTTGCTCATTGGCCCAGTTGTGAGGATTTTTGTTTTCTTTATGTTGAGGTGTAATTCACATTGAAGGCTGTGGTCTTTGACCTTCATTATTAAGTGCTTCGAGTCCTCTTCACTTTCAGCAAACGAGTTGTGTCAACTGTGTAATGTAGGGTGTTAATGAGTCTTCCTCCAATCCTGATGCCCTGTTCTTTTTCATATAGTCCAGCTCCTTGGATTATTTGCTCAGCATACAGATTGAATAGGTATGGTGAAAGAATACAACTCTGACACACACATTTCCTGACTTTAAACCACGCAGTACCCCTTTTCTGTCTGAACGACTACCTCTTCATCTATGTACATGTTCCTCATAAGCACAATTAAGTGTTCTAGAATTCCCATTCTTTGCAGTGTTATCCATGCCTTTGCATGGCCAATAAAACACAGGTAAACATCCTTCCAGTATTCTCTGCTTTCAGCCAGGATCCATCTGACATCAGCAATGATATCCCTGGCTTCACATCCTCTTCTGAATCCTGCCTGAATTTCTAGCAGTTCCCTGTTGATATACTGCTGAAGCTGCTTTTGAGTGATCTTCAGAAAATTTTTTCTTGTGTGTGATATTAATATTGTTTGATAATTTCCACATTCAGTTGGATCACCTTTCTTGGGAATAGGCATAAATATGGATCTCTTCCAGTTGGTTGGCCAGGTAGCTGCCTTCCAGATTTCTTGGCATAGACTAGTGAGCACTTCCAGCATTGCATCTGTTTGTCGAAGCATTTCAGTTGATATTCCATCAGTTTCTGGAGCCTTGTTTTTCACCAGTACTTTCAGTGCAGCATGGACTTCTTCCTTCACTTCCGTGGGTTCCTGATCATATGTCACCTCCTGAAATGGATGAACATTGACTAATTCTTTTCAATATAATTACTCTGTATTCCTTCCATCTTCTTTTAATACTTCCTGCATTGTTTCATATTTTCCCCATAGAATTCTTCATTATTGGAACTAAAGGGTTGAATTTTTTCTTCAGTTCTTTCAGCTTAAGAAACACTGAGCATGTTCTTCCCTTTCGGTTTCTATCTCTAACTCTTTGCACATGTCATTATAATACTTTTTCTTCTCAAACCACCCTTTGAAATCTTCTGTTCAGTTCTTTTACTTCATCATTTCCCCCCTTTACTTTAGCTGTTCAACATTTGAGAGCAAGTTTCAGAGTCTACTCTGACATCCATCTTGGTCTTTTCTTTCTTCCCTGTCTTTTCCATGACCTCTTGCTTTCCTCATGTATGATGTCCTTGATGTCATTCCACAACCCACTTGGTCTTCGGTCATTACTGTTCGATGCACCAAATCTATTCTTGAGATGGTCTGTAAATTCAGGTGGGATATACTCAAGGTCATATTTTGGCTCTCATGGGCTTCCTCTGATTTTCTGCAGTTTCAGCATGAACTTGCATATGAGCAATTGATGGTCTGTTCCACAGTCGGCCCAGCTGTGGAAGAAATATATGTCTGCATTAAAGAGATAATATGAATTTTAAGACTATATAAGAAGGAATGAATATTCACTTTTCTGTTTTTGTTCTTTGAGCAGAGTTGGGTTACTCATGGCTATTTATTTATGACTTCACTTCCATTACCAGTTAGTGAAGGCACTGATAGGATTAAAGAAAAATCAACTAAGATAATGCTAACATACTTGTATCAGATATTTTGATCAAACAAGATACTAGGGCATAGAATCAGAATGTAAATCAGGTCCACAGACATGAAAACCATGCAGGTTTTTTCAACTGTGTTGCTTTCCACACGGAACAGTCCTGGTTTTTCACAAGCACCTACTGTCTTAGCAGGGCTACTTGCTTAAGAGCACGATGCCTCTGTTAATGTTAAGAAGAAAAAAATAAAAAGGGTTATTTAATAGAACATGTAGAAAATGAATTCATGGAAACCTTCAGAGATAGAAGAGAAAATAAAGCACCATATTTCACAAAAGATTTTCTAAATGACTCACTCAAATATTTTTAGTGTGGAGTATATGCACAAACACACACAGAACAAATGAAAGTCATTTTTCTTTTTCTAAAAGTATTAAAGTTTAACTTAGTCATCAATTCTTGTTGTTGTTGTTGTTAGTTGCCATCGATTCAGCTCTGACTCATTGCATGCTTATGTACAACAGCACAAAATTTTGCTGCGTCCTGCACCATCTTCATGATCATTGGTATGTTTGAGTTCATTGTTGTGGCTATTGAGGGTTTCCCTCAGTCTCATTGGTCCTTTATATTGCCAAACATAATGTCCTTTTCTAGAAAAAGGATATCAAATCAAATCATAGAAGGCACTAATTCTCCCTCCTCTCTCACTCATTTATTTTCTTTTTTTTTCCACCCCTCTGTAGAAACCCTGCCTTCTGATTCCCTTGTGAATCTTTCCTCTAAATCGAAAGATAGTTAAACTGGAAATAAAAATTTCTTCTTTCTAATCCTATAAAATTTCTCAGACAAATTTGGAATCATTCTTTAATGCAAAATAAAAATAACCTAGGAGGCGGAGCCAAGATGGCGGACTAGGCAGACGCTACCTCGGATCCCTCTTACAACAAAGACACGGAAAAACAAGTGAATCGATCACATACATAACAATCTACGAACCCTGAACAACAAACACAGATTTAGAGACGGAGAATGAACTAATACGGGGAAGCAGCGATTGTTTACAGAGCCTGGAGCCAGCGTACCAGTCAGGTACGGCACAAAAACAAAGAGCTGCTCCATCCCCCTGAACTAACCCTGGGAGGGGGACCAGCCAGTTTCGCGGGTGGTGTGGGACGCAGCCGGTAGGAGAAGTCCCCGGGAGGCAGCGACTGGTCTTGGAACGGGGAGAGCAGCATCCCAGCCAGGGAACCGTCCCGCCGGGATTTGGACTGGACGCAGGTACGGCATAAACACGGAGAGCTGCTCCACCCCCCTGAACTAACCCCAGGAGGGGGCCCAGCTGGTTCGCGCGGGCGGCGTGGGACGCAGCTGGTAGGAGAAGTCCCCGGGAGGCAGCGACTGGTATTGGAATGGGGAGAACAGCGTCCCAGCCAGGACACTCAGTCACGGCACAAGCAAGGGGAGCTGCTCCACCCACCTGAACGAACCCCGGGAGGGGGCCTAACCGGTTTGCGGAGGCAGCACGGCAACACGGCTGGAGGGACGAGAAGTCCATGGGAGGCAGCGACTGATTTTGGAGTCGAGAGTGCACCGTCCCAGCAGGGGAGCCTTGACGCTGGGCGTGGGGCTGGAAGCGGAGGATCTGACCGTGACTCCAGCGGGCCAGACCCCCCAGGGGCAATCTCCACACAGCCAGCACACATAGGCGATGCACCCCACGGGAATCTCAGATATAATAGTCATTCCAAGCAAGACAAGCAACTCTGGCTATATTCTGAGGTGCTACTCTCCTATCTCTCTGTTCCCTCCCCCACCCTCCCCAGGCGGCTTCGTTAACATCCGAATAGCCTGAGCCAGACGGAGAACTCTGATACGGATCTGACTGCCTTTTTTTTAGCAGATTTTATGGAAAAACTAGTTTCCCAGTGATGGCTCCGAGACAACAATCCATATCAAACCACTTAAAGAAGCAGACCATGACAGCTTCTCCAACCCCCCAAACAAAAGAATCAAAATCTTTCCCAAAAGAAGATACAATCCTGGAATTATCAGATACAGAATATAAAAAACTAATTTACAGAATGCTTCAAGACATCACAAATGAAATAAGGTAAACTGCAGAAAAAGCAAAGGAACACACTGATAAAACTGTTGAAGAACTCAAAAAGATTATTCAAGAACATAGTGGAAAAATTAATAAGTTGCAAGAATCCATAGAGAGACAGCATGTAGAAATCCAAAAGATTAACAATAAAATTACAGAATTAGACAACGCAATAGGAAGTCAGAGGAGCAGACTCGAGCAATTAGAATGCAGACTGGGACATCTGGAGGACCAGGGAATCAACACCAACATAGATGAAAAAAAATCAGATAAAAGAATTAAAAAAAATGAAGAAACCCTAAGAATCATGTGGGACTCTATCAAGAAGGATAACCTGCGGGTGATTGGAGTCCCAGAACAGGGAGGGGGGACAGAAAACACAGAGAAAATAGTTGAAGAAATCCTGACACAAAACTTCCCTGACATCACGAAAGATGAAAGGATATCTATCCAAGATGCTCATTGAACCCCATTTAAGATTGATCCAAAAAGAAAAACACCAAGACATATTATCATCAAACTCACCAAAACCAAAGATAAACAGAAAATTTTAAAAGCAGCCAGGGAGAAAAGAAAGGTTTCCTTCAAGGGAGAATCAATAAGAATAAGTTCAGACTACTCAGCAGAAACCATGCAGGCAAGAAGGGAATGGGACGACATATACAGAACACTGAAGGAGAAAAACTGCCAGCCAAGGATCATATATCCAGCAAAACTCTCTCTGAAATATGAAGGAGAAATTAAGATATTTACAGATAAACACAAGTTTAGAGAATTTGCAAAAACTAAACCAAGACTGCAAGAAATACTAAAGGATATTGTTTGGTCAGAGAACCAATAATATCAGATATCAGCACAACACAAGGTCACGAAACAGAACATCCTGACATCAACTCAAATAGGGAAATCACAAAAACAAACAATTTAAGACTAATTAAAAAAAAAAAATACACATAACAGGGAATCATGGAAGTCAACAGGTAAAAGATCACAATAATCAAAAAGAGGGACTAAATACAGGAGGCATTGAACTGCCATATGGAGAGTGATACAAGGTGATATAGAACAATACAAGTTAGGTTTTTACTTAGAAAAATAGGGGTAAATAATAAGGTAACCACAAAAAGGTATAACAACTCTATAACTCAAGATAAAAGCCAAGAAAAACATAACGACTCAACTAACATAAAGTCAAACACTATGAAAATGAGGATCTCACAATTTACTAAGAAAAATGCCTCAGCACAAAAATGTATGTGGAAAAATGAAATTGTCAACAACACACATAAAAAGGCATCAAAATGACAGCACTAAAAACTTATTTATCTATAATTACCCTGAATGTAAATGGACTAAATGCACCAATAAAGAGACAGAGAGTCACAGACTGGATAAAGAAACACGATCCATCTATATGCTGCCTACAAGAAACACACCTTAGACTTAGAGACACAAACAAACTAAAACTCAAAGGATGGAAAAAAATATATCAAGCAAACAACAAGCAAAAAAGAAGAGGAGTAGCAATATTAATTTCTGACAAAATAGACTTTAGACTTAAATCCACCACAAAGGATAAAGAAGGACACTATATAATGATAAAAGGGACAATGGATCAGGAAGACATAACCATATTAAATATTTATGCACCCAATGACAGGGCTGCAAGATACATAAATCAAATTTTAACAGAATTGGAAAGTGAGATACATACCTCCACAATTATAGTAGGAGACTTCAACACACCACTTTCGGAGAAGGACAGGACATCCAGTAAGAAGCTCAATAGAGACATGGAAGATCTAATTACAACAATCAACCAACTTGACCTCATTGACTTATACAGAACTCTCCACCCAACTGCTGCAAAATATACTTTTTTTTCTAGCGCACATGGAACATTCTCTAGAATAGACCACATATTAGGTCATAAAACAAACCTTTGCAGAGTCCAAAACATCAAAATATTACAAAGCATCTTCTCAGACCACAAGGCAATAAAACTAGAGATCAATAACAGAAAAACTAGGGAAAAGAAATCAAATACTTGGAAAATGAACAATAACCTCCTGAAAAAAGACTGGGTTATAGAAGACATCAAGGAGGGAATAAGGAAATTCATAGAAAGCAACGAGAATGAAAATACTTCCTATCAAAACCTCTGGGACACAGCAAAAGCAGTGCTCAGAGGCCAATTTATATCGATAAATGCACACATACAAAAAGAAGAAAGAGCCAAAAAGCAGAGAACTGTCCCGACAACTTGAACAAATAGAAAGTGAGCAACAAAAGAATCCATCAGGCACCAGAAGAAAACAAATCATAAAAATTAGAGCTGAACTAAATGAATTAGAGAACAGAAAAACAATTGAAAGAATTAACAAAGCCAAAAGCTGGTTCTTTGAAAAAATTAACAAAATTGATAAACTACTGGCTAGACTGACTAAAGAAATACAGGAAAGGAAACAAATAACCCGGATAAGAAATGAGAAGGACCATATCACAACAGAACCAAATGAAATTAAAAGAATCATTTCAGATTATTATGAAAAATTGTACTCTAACAAATTTGAAAACCTAGAAGAAATGGATGAATTCCTGGAAAAACACTACCTACCTAAACTAACACATTCAGAAGTAGAACAACTAAATAGACCCATAACAAAAAAAGAGATTGAAACGGTAATCAAAAAACTCCCAATAAAAAAAAGCCCTGGCCCGGACGGCTTCACTGCAGAGTGCTACCAAACTTTCAGAGAAGAGTTAACACCACTACTTCTGAAGGTATTCCAAAGCATAGAAAATGACGGAATACTACCCAACTCATTCTATGAAGCCACCATCTCCCTGATACCAAAACCAGGTAAAGACATTACAAAAAAAGAAAATTATAGACCTATATCCCTCATGAACATAGATGCAAAAATCCTGAACAAAATTCTAGCCAATAGAATCCAACAACACATCAAAAAAATAATTCACCATGATCAAGTGGGATTTTATACCAGGTATGCAAGGCTGGTTTAATATCAGAAAAACCATTAATGTAATCCATCACATAAATAAAACAAAAGACAAAAACCACATGATCTTATCAATAGATGCAGAAAAGGCATTTGACAAAGTCCAACACCCATTTATGATAAAAACTCTTACCAAAATACGAATTGAAGGAAAATTCCTCAACATAATAAAGGGCATCTATGCAAAGCCAACAGCCAATATCAATCTAAATGGAGAGAACCTGAAAGCATTTCCCTTGAGAACGGGAACCAGACAAGGATGTCCTTTATCACCGCTCTTATTCAACATCGTGCTGGAAGTCCTAGCCAGGGCAATTAGGCTAGACAAAGAAATAAAAGGTATCTGGATTGGCAAGGAGGAAGTAAAGTTATTACTATTTGCAGATGACATGATTATATACACAGAAAACCCTAAGGAATCCTCCAGAAAACTACTGAAACTAATAGAAGATTTTGGCAGTCTCAGGTTATAAAATAAACATACAAAAATCACTTGGATTCCTCTACATCAACAAAAAGAACACCGAAGAGGAAATAACCAAATACATACCAGTCACAGTAGCCCCCAAGAAGATAAGATACTTAGGAATAAATCTTACCAAAGATGTAAAAGACCTATACAAAGAAAACTACAAAGCTCTACTACAAGAAATTCAAAAGGACATACTTAAGTGGAAAAACATACCTTGCTCATGGATAGGAAGACTTAACATAGTAAAAATGTCTATTCTACCAAAAGCCATCTATACATTTAACACACTTCCGATCCAAATTCCAATGTCATATTTTAAGGGGATAGAGAAACAAATCACCAATTTCATATGGAAGGGAAAGAAGCCTCGGATAAGTAAAGCACTACTGAAAAAGAAGAAGAAAGTGGGAGGCCTCACTCTACCTGATTTCAGAACCTATTATACAGCCACAGTAGTCAAAACAGCCTGGTACTGGTACAACAACAGGCACATAGACCAATGGAACAGAATTGAGAACCCAGGCATAGATCCATCCACGTATGAGCAGCTGATATTTGACAAAGGACCAGTGTCAATTAACTGGGGAAAAGATAGCCTTTTTAACAAATGGTGCTGGCATAACTGGATATCCATTTGCAAAAAAATGAAACAGGACCCATACCTCACACCATGCACAAAAACTAACTCCAAGTGGATCAAAGACCTAAACATAAAGACGAAAACGATAAAGATCATGGAAGAAAAAATTGGGACAACTCTAGGAGCCCTAAGACAAGGCATAAACAGAATACAAAACATTACCAAAAATGATGAAGAGAAACCAGATAACTGGGAGCTCCTAAAAATCAAACACCTGTGCTCATCTAAAAAAAAAAAAAAGGCTTCACCAAAAGAGTAAAAAGACCACCTACAGACTGGGAAAGAATTTTCAGCTATGACATCTCCGACCAGCGCCTGATCTCTAAAATCTACTTGATTCTGTCAAAACTCAACCACAAAAAGACAAACAACCCAATCAAGAAGTGGGCAAAGGATATGAACACACATTTCACTAAAGAAGATATTCAGGCAGCCAACAGATACATGAGAAAATGCTCTCGATCATTAGCCATTAGAGAAATGCAAATTAAAACTACGATGAGATTCCATCTCACACCAACAAGGCTGGCATTAATCCAAAAAACACAAAATAATAAATGAATAAATGTTGGAGAGGCTGCGGAGAGATTGGAACTCTTATACACTGCTGGTGGGAATGTAAAATGGTACAACCACTTTGGAAATCTATCTGGCGTTATCTTAAACAGTTAGAAATAGAACTACCATACAACCCAGAAATCCCACTCCTCGGAATATACTCTAGAGATACAAGAGCCTTCATACAAACAGATATATGCACACCCATGTTTATTGCAGCTCTGCTTACAATAGCCAAAAGGTGGAAGCAACCAAGGTGTCCATCAACGGATGAATGGCTAAATAAATTGTGGTATATTCACACAATGGAATACTACGCATCGATAAAGAACAGTGATGAATCTCTGAAACATTTCATAACATGGAGCAACCTGGAAGGCATTATGCTGAGCGAAATTAGTCAGAGGCAAAAGGACAAATATTGTATAAGACCACTATTATAAGATCTTGAGAAATAGTAAACCTGAGAAGAACACATACTTTTGTGGTTATGAGAGGGGGAGGGAGGGAGGGTGGGAGAGGGTTTTTTATTGATTAATCAGTAGATAAGAACTGCTTTAGGTGAAGGGAAAGACAACACTCAATACATGGAAGGTCAGCTCAATTGGACTGGACCAAAAGCAAAGAAGTTTCCGGGATAAAATGAATGCTTCAAAGGTCAGCAGAGCAAGCGCGGGGGTCTGGGGAACATGGTTTGCGGGGACTTCTAAGTCAATTGGCAAAATAATTCTATTATGAAACCATTCTGCATCCCACTTTGAAATGTGGCGTCTGGGGTCTTAAATGCTAACAAGCGGCCATCTAAGATGCATCAATTGGTCTCAACCCACCTGGAGCAAAGGAAAATGAAGAACATCCAGGCCACACGACAACTAAGAGCCCAAGAGACAGAAAGGGCCACATGAACCAGAGACCTACATCATCCTGAGACCAGAAGAACTAGTTGGTGCCCGACCACAATAGATGACTGCCCTGACAGGGAGCACAGCAGAGGACCCCTGAGAGAGCAGGATATCAGTGGGATGCAGACCCCAAATTCTCATAAAAAGACCAAACTTAATGGTCTGACTGAGACTGGACGAATCCCGGCGGCCATGGTCCCCAGACCTTCTGTTGGCACAGGACAGGAACCATCCCCGAAGACAACTCATCAGACATGAACGGGACTGGTCAGCGGGTGGGAGAGAGACGCTGATGAAGAGTGAGCTAACTATATCAGGTGGACACTTGAGATTGTGTTAGCAACTCTTGTCTGGAGGGGGGATGGGAGGACAGAGAGAGAGGGAAGCCGGCAAAATTGTCTCGAAAGGAGAGACTGAAAGGGCTGACTCAAGAGGTGGAGAGCAAGTGGGAGTAGGGAGTAAGATGTATGTAAACTTATATGTGACAGACTGATTGGATTTGTAAATGTTCACTTGAAGCTTAATAAAAGTTAATTAAAAAAATTAAAAATAAGCTAGGGTTCTGTGTTCAACGTTCTAGGTATATACAAGGATGAGAACGACATTGTACCTGTGTTCAAAGAATTTTCAGGATTGTTTACAAAAATAATTATACTTTATAGCAGATTAAGTACTATAAAATGGGTCACAAACTGGGTAGAAATATATGGAAGTGGGAGAGTCAGTAACACCACCCAAGGACAAGAGTAGGGTAGTCACAGAAGATAATGCTACAAAAGCAGGTAGGAGTTTGAGCTACAATGTTGTTACCTAGTAGAGAAATGTTATGGGAAGGCTTTTAGAAGCAGAAATGAGGGGTGTAATGTTATTTGTCTACTCTTAGCATGATGCAGCAGTAGTATACAGGCAGAATTGAAATATAGAATGAGAAAACCAGTAAAAGTACTGTTAAAAAGACAAGGTAGGAGATTAAGTGCTAGACTAATATGTCTACAAAATTGCCCACTGATTATACATTTGGAAAAAAATGTTGTAACCTGCACACTTTGGAGAATTCCAAAGAAATAAAGTAACCAGGAGGAAGAGATTTTGGAGTGAGGAGGAGGTTTCCATCTGGATAAGGAGTTTAAAGTCCTGGGACTCCACATAGAGATGAACACTATAGAACACTATAAAAATAGACCAATGAAAAAAATTAAAATGTCATCAAGCATCAAAAGCAGACATCTATTCTAATAAAATCTATTGAGCAATCAACACATTTCTTCCCATAGTCCTCAAGCTACAGGTACTCTTAGCAAAAAACCAACAAGAACTAGGAGGAATAATAATGACTGATATAAAATGGCAGTCTCCCCAGGTATTCAGAGCAGAAACCACAGTTTTAAGTTAAAGAATGAAATTAAATCACAAATATAGGCAGATGGAGAAGTTTTAAAGTATTTTGTTATTCTTTGTTGAGCAATAAGAAAACTGAATAAATAGACCCAACTTTTCTCTATAAATTTGTTTTTTGCATGACCATGTTATATCAGCATTAAAAGAAACTGAAAAATAAAACTTATCCATTTTCCTAGCAATAAATGTTTTCAGTTCTCTGTGTTGCCTCCAAGTCCTTACACAGTTACATGCATTCATATTTTTCATAGTCACAGTTATACTACCCATGTTGTCGTTAGGTGCCCCTGAGTAGGTACTGACTCATAGTGACCCTATGTAAACAGAATGAAGCACTCCCAATCCGGCACCATCTTAAAAATCATTGCTATGTTTGAGCCCATTGTTGCAACCACTGTGTCATTCCATCTCATTTAAGGTCTTTCTCTTTTTTGCTGATCCTCTACTTTACCAAGCTTGACGTCCTTCTAGGGACTGATTCCTCTTGATAACTTATCCAAAATAAGTAACATGAAGTCTTGCCATCCTCCTTCCTAAGGATCATTCTGGCTGTACTTCTTCCAAGACAGATTTATTCCATCTCCTGGCAATCCATGATATATTCAATGTTTTTCTCCAACAACATATTTCAAAAAAAAAACAATTTTTGTTTAGCCTTTCTTATTGATTATCCATTTTTGTACACATATGAAAATACCATGGCTTGGGTCAGGCGAACTTTAGTCCTCAAGCTGCTACCTTTGGTTTTCAACACTTGGAAGAGACCTTTTGCAGCAGATTTACCCAGTGCAATACATCATTTGAATTCTTAACTGTTGCTTCCATGGATGTTAATTGTGGATCCAAGTAAAATTAAATCCTTGACAATTTCATTGTTTTCTATCTTTATTATGTGGTTAAATCACTCGACAGCCAACCAAAAGATCAGTGGTTTGAAACCCCCAGCAGCTTTGCAGGAAAATGATGTGGCAATAAGCTTCCATTGAGATTTACAGCCTTGGGAATGCTTATGGGGATGCTGTGAATCAGAATTGACTTGACAGCAGTGGATCATGATGTTGCTTATTGGTCCATTTGTGAGGATTTTTGTTTTCTTTATGTTGAGGTGCAATCCATACTGAAGGCTGTGGTCTTTGATCTTCATCTGTAAGGGCTTCAAGCCTTCTTCACTTTCAGCAAGCAAGGTTGTGTCTTCTGCATATTGCAGGTTGTTAATGAGTCATCCTCCAATCCTGATGCCATATTCTCCCTCATATAGTACAACTTCTCAAATTATTTACTCAGCATATGGATTGAATAAGTATGGTAAAAGGATACAACCCTGACACACACCTTTCCTGATTTTAAACCATGCAGAATCGCCTTGTTCTGTTCCAATGACTGCCTCTTGGTCCATGCACAGGTTCCACATCAGCACATTTAAGTGTTCTGGAATTCCCATTCTTCGAAATGTTATCCATAATTTGTTATGATCCACACAAATGACTGCCTTTTCATAGTCAATAAAACACAGGTCATCTTTATGGTATTCTCTGCTTTCAGCCAGGATCCATCTGACATCAGCAATGATATCCCTGGCCTCACAGTCCTCTTCTGAATCCGGTATGAATTTCTGGCACTTCCCTGTCAATGTACTGCTGCAATCGTTATTGGATTATCTTCAGCAAAATTTTACTTGCATGTGATATTAATGATATCGTTCAATACTTTCCACAATTTTTTGCATCACATTCCTTTGGAATGGGCACAAATATGGATATTTCTAGTTGGTTGGGCAAGTAGCTATTTTCCAAATTTCTTGGTATAGAGGAGTGAGCACTTCCAGCTTTGTATCCATTTTTTGGAACATCTCAGTTGGGAATCTGTCACTTCCTGGAGCCTTGTTTTTGACCAATGCCTTCAGTGAAACTGGAACGTCTTTCTTCAGTACCGTTTGTTCTTGATCATATACTACCTCTGAAATGCTACCCATGCCATTTGCATTATATTTTTAAAGTTTTTTTAAGTTACTATGTAGGCTTCATGTTTATATTTTTTTAGAGTTTGAATAACATCTCATTGAGTACACTTAATAAAATTTATTAAAATTTTTGTCTGTGAAGGGAGCTTTAGACTGTTTTCACTTTGGTTTGGGGTTATTTTAATTAATGTTGTGATGAGTACCAACCTTCTTGGCACCATTCTCTATGGTACTAGCATCATTATAGTTATTGGTTTTTACACTGACATTGCTGATCTGCTTGGAGCTAGTACATGGGACGTATTTTATCTTATTCTCCCTCATATTTACTGAATCCGGTGCACTTTCCAAACTCAATACTTTTATATAAATTTTTCTTGTTTGTTTTCATTGTTTCTTTAGTATCAGCTTCTTAGGATAAAGAGAATTAAGACTAATTACTGAGGGGAATGGATTTTTTTGTTAGAATTTGTTGTCAAAATATGTCAAATTCCCTTGCTGCTAGCAATGTGAGTCAGCAAACATTCATTACGCCTATACTCTGTGAAAGCATTTCACTAAGAACTCGAGATGAACTTCAAAAACAGACAAACATGATCTCTGAGTTCAAGGAGTTCACAAAAACAATTAACAGTTGTTCTTATTTGGCTCTCCATCATTCCTTCTCCTTTCATAGTATGTCCTTCTGGACAGTTGTCTCTTGTTTATGGTATATATGGCACAGCCTATGTATAGTCCCCTTTATTACATGTCCTGTCCTACTTTGTACTCTGGCAGGTGATCCAACTTAGGCCATTTAGAATCTCTTTCCCTGGAATTTGAATCTTGAACCTAATAAAGAGTGATGGCAAATGGCTGGGTACATTCATTTCAGTAGTCTTCCCTCTTAGGTGCACCTTCTTGGCCTTCTAAAGTTGCATTTTTCTGGCCCATTTGTAGGCTTATTTCTTCTGTCATCTCTTTGATACCGCAAGCTCCTGATATTCTGTCAAAAAAAAAAAAAAAACCCTGTCCTTATATTGGCCAGAGGTACTTCCTGCTGCTTGTAACCAGAGAGCCCTGGATGAAGCCGGCAAAACAAACCCAAGAAAGGAATGCGAGTTCTGGAATAGACACTTATACTGGGTTCCAGCAGGAAGGATAACTGGCCCAGCTGGGGAATGTCCGAGAGTAATAACAGCCTCACCCAAATGAATGATACACTTAAAAATATTTGCTAATAATGTATATATTCATGTGTATGTATATATGTATACACGCATGAATATATACACACAAGTATATTTAAAGCTATATATCTATCCTGATATGTGTATATAGACACACAGATATGTGAAATAAATATTTAAAACTCTGTACGTGTGTGTGTATAGTTTAATTGGCATCCCTCTGATTACGATTTCCATGGCTTATTTATTTTTGTAGTATTCATACAAAAACATATTTATTTCTGGAAATGGCCCCAGTTTTTAACTGAAAGGCAGAGGCAATGAGTGTACCCAGAAAACAAAATGTTTTGCCTTGAGAGTTTTGTTAGTGGAATGCAGAAATGAAAGTCCTCTTACTTAGAAGGGAGGGTAATAAGAAGGCCTGAATTAATTTTTCAGGTGCACTAGGAACATGGAAAAATAAATGACAGAGCAAATTTTCTTTCTTCTAAAGTTCACTGAGAACTTTCCTAGTGCTTATCTATTAAACAGCTGAGGTTCCTAACTAGCTAGCCAGCTTGTATGTTAACTCTGAAGTTATCTTACCTCATTTCACATTAGGAGATAGTCCACGTGTGAATTAATTCTAAAAAATTAATTCTAAAAATGAAAAGGAATTATACTTTTTACACCAGCAACAAAGCACAGAAAATTATACGTTAAACTGTAATGCGTATTATTTGATTGAAAAGCTGATCACACTTAAGCATAATAAATGCAATCCGCAAATAGCCTTTCTGAAAGTGGGTTGACTCTACCTGATAAAAAGCTGTATTGAGTTTGATAAATTAATTCTAGGTGAGAAGTGACCCTGAGGAAAGAGATTGAACGTTAGAGTCAGAGAAAACTAAGTCCTAATCCCAACTCCGTATATGGAAAATAGGAGAGCACCTACAGTTCAGCTACATTTTTTTAGAAATGGAGAAAACCAACAAAGCATGCCTGATCCCTGTTAGAAACTACACAGTGACAGCTGTTTCATGAAATTTGACTGCTTACCTGAATAAATAGAGATTTCCACCTTTCTTAGGAGGGAGAGGTTGGTCCAAAAGGATTGATTAATTGTTACAGTAACTTAGAAATGTCCTGGAGACTTATTTACTAGTTCTGCTATATATTTCAAGACTGATTTAAGGCTGTACAATTAATTGTTTACTAAAAGAATATTTAAGTCTCTCATTTGTCTTTCTGCTGCAAAAAGTCTAGAGCCTAAATCCAAATATAACTAGGAGTCGATATTCGGCACTTTGAAAGCCTCAATTTAAAAAACACATCATAAATCCCAATAAAATTTGGATCCGTAATAAGGTACTTATCAATCAGATAGTCTAGAATTTATGTGCATATTAATCCATTACCATGCACTGCGGTGCTATGCAGAACATGCACACAAGTGATTTGCTCTGATTTCAACTGATTATATATTTTTTTTATATTTTTGCATAAAATTAAGTTATTGTAATAGAAGATCTCTAAAGTTTTTTATTATGAAGGAACTGTTTCTTTAAGAAGGAAAGAGAAAAGGGAAGAAACCAAGGAAGGAAGGAGAGAGGGAAGGAAAGAAGGAGGGAAAGAGGGAAGGAAGGAAATTCAAGAACTCTTGTAGGTCATAGAAGAGGAAAGCTGCAGAGGGATATCTGAGTGGGTGAGGATGACTGAACTGAAAAATAAACTCTGACTTTGGGCTTCAGGGTTCTCCACAGTAGTAAAATGTGATACATATTAAGAATTTAATATGTTCCCAGAATATCAGTAGCACTTTTTATTCAATATTTTATTTAATTCTCACAAAGAAAATGGAAGGAGGAACCGGGTTCAGACGGTGTCCTCTCTGCTTTGCTCTGTTCATTCAGTCACTTATTCATTCATATAGTTTTCTGTGTCCCAGGTACTATGCCAGGCACTAGACATAAAGAAGAGCCATAGCTTTTCCTCGAAGAGTTTACTGTTTACTGACAGCTGTAGATATGAAAATTCTAATGTGTTATGTTAATTACAAAAACAGAGGTAAGCCTGAAGAGTTGTCCACTTTGCATGCACAGAGGTGCAGGGAGGGAAAATTAACCAGGAAGATCATCGGAATGGAGACCTGATAGAGACTGGAGGTAAGTTGGATGCAAATGTTGCTACTTACTCATCGAAAGCAAAGACGTTAGGCAATAACGGAGTGCATGTGGAGGTGTAAACATAGCCCTTTATGACTGGAGCAGTGGTAGATGAAACAGGAAAATAGGAGATAAAACAATAAGACAACGCTGACAACAAATCCTAGAAATACAACTCCAACACAGTACTGTTCGTGTTTCTCTAGCACTTGACATGGAAATGTTTTAAAATGCAAAAATAAATAAATAAATAAAATGTTTATTATCCTGAGCTTGGTGTAATGAAAACTACTAGATGTATTGCGTTAGGGAAAAAGTTTCAATAACAGAAAGTTATATCAAGTTGTTGATACATCTTGTCTCCAGGTAGAGGAATTTAGCCTTCATCTCTTAGGCACTGGAGAAGAAAAGTTGATGTCTGAATAGTACTTCTTAAGTTATTGCCACCGTCTTGAACATAATTATCCCTAGAGCTGCTATTTGCAACTTCAATCATGGCCAATTTTGTTAAAATTTCACATAGAATAAAAATTACAGCTGTAAAATTCAGAAACTAAGTCCATACAAGTGTTTTAAACTCCATTGCTAAAGTACATAAAGTTGATAATAAATTATGAGGTAAAAGTAATGTTAATGTTAGATTGCATTATATATTCAGGAGGAGAATGATCTTACATTAATCATGAGAAATAGGGCATTAGTGCTCTCCAGGAATTTTGAAAATGAATATTGCTGTACTAAAATGAATTACTAATTTTTTTATATAGTGAAACATTTGCTAATATTTCCTTATGAAATAAATTCTTGTTTATATGAGAAATAGTCCAAAGAATTTTTCTTAAATGCACAGCTTGTAACTATTGTGTGTAATTTTAGGGTTCTTTAAATAATTGATGAATCTTTTCTTTATATTACATATTTATATGCACGTGGCCAATTTGTAAAAAGAGGCATAACGACAACACTTAAGGAGCATTGGAAGAGGATACAAATAAGCGTGATGATGAACTGGAAAATGCAGTTATGGGGGGAGAATAATTGTACCAATTTAATGATGTGGACAAATAGAAATTGAATTTTCTTTTTTGGGGGGAGAAGGGGACATAATAATATTAATTACTACTTAAGACTCTTCACCACATGCCAGAAAAAATGTAGCTGCGACATATACATTGCATCTTGACAACTCTGATGTTGTCACAAATTAAAGACGAGATAACTAGGGATCAGAAGTTAAATAACTTGCCTTAAGTTAAACAACAAGTAAACGATAGTGCTTAATCCAATATCCACTTTCGGAATCTCTGGGCTGTATTGAATCTCAAGGATGAAAGTTTTGAAATATTTAAAAGAAAAAAAAAATCCAGATTTTAAGTGAATAAGCTTATGTTTGTTTGTTTAATTATAATCTACATTGCTTACGTATCATACTCCAATTACAATGTCCAGAAAACACTAGAACAACTCATCTCTACAGGAAAATGGCTATAATTGCCCAAGTTTAAGTCAATCAATGTAAATACCTAATCTGCAACTTTCCTGTTACAGCTCTGGTGGTACAGGGGTTAAAGTACTAGGCCACTAAGCAAAAGGCCTGCAGTTTGAACCCACCAGCACCTTCAAGAGAGAAAGATGTGGCAGGATGCTTCCATAAAGATTTACAGCCTTGGAAACTCTATGGTTCAGTTCTACCCTGTCCTATAGGGTCACTATGAGTCAGAATCAACCAGATGGCAGTGGGTTTTTAACTTTCCAGTTAGAATTTTAAATATATTCACTTTTATGTTATTTTAGGAAAAACATAGAGAAGGTACAGTTGGCTATATTCCTTCAGAAACAGAGTTTCCTGGTACCAGTCTTTAAGCATGTACTGATAAAAATCAAAGATAACGAAACAGCCTTCAGTATGGATTACACCTCCTCATAACGAACACAAAAATCCTCACAGCTGGACTAATAAGCGACATTACAATAAAGGGAGAAAACATTGAAGTTGTCTAGGATTGGATTTTGCTTGGATTTGGATCAACAAGCAATACCCATGGAAATAGCAGTCAAGAAGTCAAATGACACATTGCATTAGAAAAATCTGCTGCAAAAGACCTCTTTAAAGTGTTAAAAGCTAAAATGTCACTTTGATGACTAAGGTGTGCCTGATCCAAGCCATGGTGTTTTCAATTGTCTCATATGCATGTGAAAGCTGGACAAAGAATAAGGAAGACTGAAGAAGAATTGACACATTTGAGATATGGTGGTGAAGAATATTGGGCTGCCAGAAGAACAAACAAATCTGTCTTGGAGGAAGTCCAGCTAGATGCTCCTTAGGAGCCAGGATGGCAAGACTTCCTTCCTCTTGCATACTTTGGACCTCTTACTAGAAGAGACCAATCTCTGGAAAAGGACATCATGCTTGATAATGAAGAGGGTTGTCGGAAAAAAGGGAGACCCTCATCAATATGAATTGACACAAGGGCTGCAACAGTGGGCTCAAACAGCAATGATGGTGAGGATGGCGCAGAACCAGGCGATGTTTGGTTTGGTTATACGTAAAGTCGTTGTAAGTCGGAATCAACCCGACAGCACCTAACGACAATTATATACGTATGTAAATATTTAACCAAGACTTTTTAAACTGATGTCTGTTGATTTGAGTCTGTGAACACACTAAAATTATATGCATAATTTTATGGATACTAATAGGCCTCTGAGTTTTTGTCTGAGAAGTCTATTGCTTTCACCAGTTCCTTACAGGATCTGTAAAACCTGTACAATTAAATCTGTAAAAATTAAAGATAATTAAGCCTGTAAAGATAATTAAAAAATATTAATTTAAAGCATGTTCTCAATATTTCTCAGAATCCTAATTCTTTGCATATTAATGTTACTATGCTATATAATTCATTCATTCGAGCATTTATATATTCAAAAACTTTTTATTAAGTGACCACAATATGTCTGACATGCAATATTCAACAATAAATTATGATCACATTGAACTTACAGTCTGGTCACAGGATACATATTAAACAAGTAATTTCATTAATCGACAATTTTAGGATAATTTCCTTAAGAAAAATAGTGTGTAGCTCTGAGAGGAAAGACAGGGTATCTTTACCCATTTAGATGCTGGTTGGAGAGGCTTTCATAAAGAAGTGAAATTTAAATGGAAATCAGAAGGATGAGTGGTGGTTACCCAGGTGAAGAGGCCAAGAATGCCTTTTAGGAAATAGTTGCAGAATCTGTGAAGGACTGAGGAGGGAGGGAGCTTGATGTCTTTAAGAAACTAAAAGATGTCCAATATGCCTGCAGAAAGAGGAGGAGGAGTGCAAATCTAGTTAGAGAGAAAGGCATAAATGTCTCATTATTGTTTGCCCTTTTATCTGTCTCAGATTACTTTAGATTGTACCTTAGTAATATCCCGATTAAGTTGAAACAGGTTAAAAATGATCTCCATGCTTCCAGCTCCATCATTCTTTCTCCAAAATGCCCAACTTATTTATAACAAAAGAAACAATAATCTAAGAATCTTTATGGCAATGTGGTGAGCAGGCTAACAATAATCATTTAGCTTTCTGGGGAACTGTAAAAAGCCAAGATATGGCTGCTTTGGTTGATTTTAATAAGTATTTATTAAACAACAACAACAAAAAAACAGTGCCTCTACTCTGGTCTCTATGAGTCAGAATTGACTCGACGACAAAGGGTTTGGTTTTGGGTTTAAGTATTTATTAGATGCATAAAATACTCCATTCGCCAGTTCAGGCATCAATGGGTCACAATTTTTGCTTTCTAAGTGTTTTGTGTAATTTATTTTTTCGAAAGTTATTCAGAAAACTTTTATAAATAATAGGAAGACTCAGAGATATGGAGTGAGTTGCAAAGGACATCCTCCATGTAAGGGGAAGAACTGGAGTTAAGACCCAGTAACTATGATTTTAAATCTAATGTTTCTTATTTCCCACTAACACATTTGTTTCTAATTTTCAAAAGTTTTTAAAACATATTATCAAGCTCAGCAAGTAATATTTCACAACAGAATAGTGTAAAAGACCTCATATAGATTATATTAATATTTTTAAAATACTTATGAAGATAATATATTCAGGGCTGGAGTTTTATTTCAAAAATAATAAGGCAGGAGTGAAGATTTTATTTCAAGAATAATAAGCCTGTTTCATATTTCATGTAGTATAGACAGCGAAGCCTAGATCAAACATTATTTGAAAAGATACATTTTTTTAAAGACCTTAAGAGAACTTGTCTACTGGAAGGTGCTGATATGTCCTGGTGATGCACAAGGCTTTAAAAATAAATCTATGAGTTCAATTTTTTTTTTTTTTACTTAATATTCAAAGGAGAAAAACTGAGAAGTTAAGAGGTAATGTTTCCCAAAACCAAACTTATTGCCATTGAGTTGATTCTGACTCATAGTGACCCTACAGGACCAAGTGGAACTGCCCCGTAGGGTTTCCAAGGCTGTAGTCTTTACAGAAGCAGACTGCCACATGCTTCTCCCATGGAGTCTCTGGTAGGTTCCAACTGCTGACCTTGCAGTCAGCAGCCGAGTGCTTGCCCACTGTGCCACCAGGGCTATTCCTAATATTTATGGATGATTAAATGTTGAATCAAAGCAAAAATGTTTGATAATAGCAGAATCTATAGGCTGCCATATATATCAACTCCTTGGACATAACTTTTGAGAGAACATCGCAAAGAAAGAATTTACCAAGGATGGCATAGCAAAAGTGTATAGTTCTGCAATAAAGAATGACTAAGTGAAGAAGAATAGAGTTTTGTTCTAAAAACATCATACTCAGCTTCAACAGCTGTGGAACCTGAAAATAGGCATAGCTAGGAATTATAGAAAAATAAGTTGTCAATTAAAAATGGGGAGGAGAGTGATCGTACTTTATTGGGGAATGGCAAAAGGGAGAATGGACTTTTATAAAAAAAAAAATTATGTCCTTTTAAAAAAAGTTCATAAAATGGTGAATGTAATATTAGACATATTAGTGGGACTGAGCAGTTTCTTAATTTCTTCCCCAAATAAAAGCTCTTTCTTTATATCATTCTTTTTGGACACATCATGGTGAGGCAGACTGCGAAACCATTCTCATTTTTAGGTTATTTATTCATTTATACCTAAGACCCACAACTCACGTGAAAAGCCATTGGATTCTCAAAAGGCTGGAACCTCGCTGCCGTGACTGCTGCAGGGCACAGACTGTAGCTAGCACAGCTGGAGTCTATGCGTACACAAACATGCAAGGAGGCTTTCAAACATACTATAGAAAAACAAACTTAAACCAAAAATATCCTTTGAAGTCTTCTTAAAACCAAACAATAGTTTAGCATAACTAGTAAAAAAATGTCTGCCTTGAGCATTAGGGTCTTTTAAGAACTATCTATATGAGATCGAAGTATCAACAGCAACTCAAGAGATTAAATATGTACCTTAGGGGGCAGTGAGTTTATGTTTACAGGAAAAGAACAGCTCAGAAAAGGAGGGTGAGAATGGTTGCACAACTTGGAAGAATGTAATCAATGTCACTGAATTGTACATGTGGAAATGGATGAATTGGAGTATGTTTTACTGTGTATAATCTCAACAAGAGCAAAAATAAACAAAGAAGCCTTCCTGAATGATAAAATAATAATAATATTGCAGAAAAACAAACTTCAGAATAGAAAACTCTCAAAACTTGTTTAAGAATGCAAAGTTTGTCACAATGGGTCATGTCACAGCACCTCAATGTTTCGTTCAACCCTCTCTATCACTCAGGTTCTATTATTTCACCCACCTTAGAGATAAGGAAACAAAGAGACATCTTAAAGGTCAAAGCAGTAGTCAACTGCAGAGCAGAGACTTTAATTAAAGTTAAACAGTTCCAACACGGTTGGCCTCACCTATCTATACACCTGGAAGTTGAAACACACATACATACACACACACACACACACACATACAATTTAGTAAAGTTTGGAGAAGGTCACATGTAAGCGTTTCAAAGTTGAGCATTGCTTATTAATGGTATTGAAAAAAATTCCCAAACACTTTGATATTTTTCAAATAATATTTGAGTGAGAAATAACCACAGCAACAACAAAAAAATAGACTATAATACTCTAAAAATGCTCTTAGTGAGAGTGGTAGGAAGGTGAAAAGGATAATTATACCTGGGAATGATGAGGAAATGGACTGGTAGTAACTGAAACCAAGTTATTGGAGCTTAAAACAGTTTTTCCCATTCTATGAAGTTTTCCCATTCTATGAAGGAAATGCCCACTGACATTTCCTTTCGATGAATTCTTAACTATTTGACTCTTTTGTATGGAAAATTTGTTAGGAAATAATACACTTGATTAGTCATGGATCTCTCAAATATTTTCTAAAGTAGGTAAAAGAACAGAGCAAATAGCCATTTTTAAAGAATCACTTGGCATCACTAATATCTAATGATATAATATGAACCTATCCACATATATTTAAAGGGAATGAAATACAAAATATATTTAATTAATACCCCTAAGTTTTCTTGAAATCTTATTATGAAGGGGTCTATCATGAAGCATTACTATTAATATTTTGAAAAATACATAGCTTAGATTTACTACCTTACTGTTAGAGTTCCTAGAATTAAGAGTGTATGATACCGCACATGTGGGCTGCTCATCAGTAGGCAAAAAGAGACAACTCCCAGACAGTGGGTCACATTTACGCTGAATTGAATTGCTAGTGGCATTTATGAAAAATCTAAAATATCATAGCATGTCTTTTTGGGCTGACTGTCAAAGGAAATAATTCATGTGTCTTGTGGCTCCTTTGGTTTTTAATTCTGAACATGAACAAATGAATGAGCTGAGCCATTCTGGCCTTCTACAATCACAGCACTCCACCTCATTACCCTCAAAGAAATTTGACCCAAGAACTCTAGATGTTTACATAAAGACAAAGCTTTATAGATTTATACATTTTTATTAACTCACATTTACATTTCAAAATTTTTTTTCTTGGAAGTCTATAGTGTTCCATGTCACGTTAGTTACCGAAATGAATATGGATATGCTTTTGAAAGAAATTGCCAATGCTCCTAACTGAATGAGGAGGGTCAATTAGCTACATTATGAACTAATTCCTAGCCAATAGAGGTGGTGCTCACTTACAATATATTTTTATATTTGTATATCATACCTGTAATGTTTACAATACTTTATATACCTAAGATTCAGTTCAGACATCAGACAAAAGTATGAGCAGCAATGACTGCTCAGCCCTAATTTAGACACTTGGGTATGTGTGAGTATAGAAAACAAATAAGAGTATGTGTTACCTGGACCATCATTTGAACAAGAAGGAGAAAGGGAAGAAGATGGCCGTAGCGGCAGAGGAAGCCTGATGACTTGTAGAAGGGATGCTTTCCCTGATATGTTCCCCAATGACTGGTTCTAGAGGTTGGGAGCAAATAATCAGAATCGTTGACATGTTTAAAATGTTTAGATATTGAGAATTTAGAGTCTTACTTTGCAACTCTTTGATTTTCTACTTACAAGCTGTTCTTTCTTTTGTCATGAGGAGCTGAAGTAAAACAGATGGATTTGCTGCCATTGATTTATTCTCGGTCCGTATCACTTAAGTCTGTATCACATCTCACATCGTATTACATTGTCGACAATGGAATATAGACAAAAGAATTCATGTTTTATAGGTAACCCAGAAACCCAGTGCTGTAGAGTCAAATCCGACTTAGAGCGACCCTATAGGGCAGAGTAGAACTGCCCCATAGTGTTTCCAAGGAGCACCTGGCAGATTTAAACTCTCAACCCTTTGGTTAGCAGCCGCAGCACTTAACCACTACACCACCAGATAGAGACACCCAAATTCAAATCCTAATTGTTCCACTTACTATTCTTATAGTCTCTGTCAAGTAATTTAATATCTCTGAATCTCAGATTCTTTATTGATACAATGGAAAATGTAGCTCATAAAATTGTTTTACAAATTAAGTGAAATATTTATGCTGGAAACTTAGCAGGTACCCATGAAGTATTAATTCTTGTTGCTAAGATTAAAGTTTAAGTGACATAAAGATTTCTGAAGAAAGGGAAGATGAGTCCAAATAGCTATAATTCTGAGGAAAAATAGATTGAAAGTATAATTTATAGACAGGTATATTTGCTTTAGGAAAATGGAATTATAACACAATCATATGAAAAAGTAATATAATAATGAGATAGAGCCCCCCCTCCCATGCTGCATTAAAACTTCTGTTTCCTTTGCTGGGCTTCCTCGCCCCTAGCTTTGCGTCTGAATCCTGTTTTTGCTTAGAGGTTATATGTAAACCCTGCTGTACCTGAGTACTATGATTAAGAATGTTGCTGGCATAACTTGTATGAATTCCCGACTTGTACACCCCTTAAAAGTAATTTTCTCCTCTCTCTTGGGGAGCAGAAGCTCCGACTGACTCCTTTTCCTTGTACAATGAAATGAAGGTGATTTTCGTGTTCTCCCACCTCTATCTCTAGCTTATCGGCCAGTATGAGCCATGCCGAGCAAGAACCTTGGGTTTCCTCCTGGTAACAATAATCTTAAAATAGAGAGGTTATCGAATAAACTGGTCAAGTTAGAGGGCTAAATACCATGAAGCAATAACATAGTTAAAACCACATAAAGCAGATGTGCACCAAGAAAAAGAAATACATATATTCTTTTGTAATGTAAACACAGTGACGTAAAAAGTTTTAGGCATTGTGATTCATGCCATGCAGGAGTATCCCTCAGATTCTCTTTGTAGTTCTTTCATTCAGCTGTGCTTATTGTATGCCTTCTTTGAGCTAAACAGAGAGAAATTATTGTACTCTCAGAGTTTATATTCCAAAGGGCAAAAAACTGTAAATCGACAAAAATAAGTCAAATAAAAAAGAGTACAACCTAGCCTAACTCTACCGTGTTTGTCCTGAATGACTGTTTGTCCTGAATGACTAAAAAAAAAAAAAAAAAATTAGAAGGGTGGAATTGTCCTTAACTGAGAAGGGGAAGATGATTAGAGGAACAGTTTTGGGAGAAGAGCAAGAGTTTGCTTTTGTGGGCAACATATACTTGCCTTGACTCAGCCGTTTTTAATGATATTTAAATACTTTGTCAAAAATCCACTGCGGTTGAGCTGATTCCAACTCGTAGCGACCCTATAGGACAGAGTAGAACTACCATAGGTCTTCCAAGGAATAGCTGCTAGATTCGAACTGCCAACCTTTTGGTTAACAGCCGAGCTCTCAACCACTGTACCACCACGGCTCCTTTACTCTGTGAAGAAATTTTTAAATCCCAAACATCACAATGCACTGCAATGTCTTCAAAATTTAGAAGAACAGGTGAATAAAAAAGTGCAGAAAAATAATATTGGTTTAGAAAAATGAATGGGTCTTCTTAATGAGGCAAAGAAGATTTTTTTTCCAATATGTGAGTCTAGAGTACAGTCATACATTACAATCTCTTCACAGCTTTGAGGGATTTGTGAGAGCTTATATTTAAAATGAAATCATTTTCTAGGTGACAAAAACCAAGGCAAACCCACACTGCTGTAATGTCAATTCTAACTCATAGCAACCCTACAGAACAAAGTAGAACAGCCCCATAGGGTTTCCAAGGCCTTAAATATTTATAGAAGCAAACTGCCACATCCTTCTCCCACAAAGCAGTCGATGGGTTGTAACCACTGACATGTCAGTTAGCAACCAAGCATTTAACCACTGTTCCACCAGGGTTCCTTCCTAGATGACAGTGGGGAACATATTTTCTCACCAATTCAATATAAGTTAAATGCCAAGGTGTGCTCAGGGCCACAACTCTAAACTTTATTTTGTGAATCAAAACTTAAGGCACTCAAGCACAAACTTAAGTAACTACATTTGGAGATTGCTAGAAGGAAGTCATAAGTATTGTTTGGGGTTATAGCTAGTGTCAATTTAAAATAAAGTGTTTACAGGGAAAAATTGAGCTCTCATGAGAAGAGTCAGCTTAACCTCTGTAAGCCTTGGGTTTCTCCACTGTAAATAAAGTTGGACTAAATGTTGTCTGATGTCTCTTGTTCTGAAAATTAATGTATGGATGCAAATAATGCCCATGTTATATTTTTTGCCAATGCCGAAACCCATTTCCCTAGCCCTGCTGTGTGTGTTATATGTGTGGGTGCTTTATTTACATGGACGTGTTATTTGCAAAAAATACTGTAATTAGAATCCTAACCATAATGTCATCGTCAAAAATAATGGTTTGTTTTAATTGAGTCATTTTGCTTTCATTATAGTCATACTACCTCTGCTTAACCAAAAGGTCTGCAGTTCCAAACCACCAGGCACTCCTTGGAAACTCTTTATGAGCCAGTTCTACTCTGTCCTATTGGGTCACTATGAGTTGGAATCAACTTGATGGCAATGGGCAATGGGATATATCACCTATTGTGGTAGAGTTGATTTCAACTGATAGCCTGGGTGATGCAGTGGTTAAGAGCTTGGCTGCTACCTGAAAGATTGGTGGTTCAAACTTACTAGCTGCTCCTGGGAGAAAAGATGTGGCGGTCTGATTCCATAAAGATTTACAGCCTTGGAAACTAATTGGGGTAGTCCCACTCTGTCCTATAGGGTCATTATGAGTTGGAACTGACTTGAGAGCAATGTTTTCTGTTTTATAATACCACACTATGATTGGAAAACTCATTATGAGTTGGAATTGACTTGAGAGCAATACTTTCTTTTTTGTAATATCACATTGTGATTGGAAAGGACATAGAGGCCACATTGGCAAGGTCAATAAAATGTCAAACTCTTCTACCACCCAAACCAACCCACTGCCGTCGAGTCGATTCCCACTCATAGTGACCCTACAGGACAGAGCAGAACTGCTCCATAGAGTTTCCAAGGAGCGCCTGGAGGATTCGAACTGCTGACCTCTTGGTTAGCAGCTGTAGCACTTAACCACTACGGCACCAGGGTTCCCAAACTCTTCTACAGGTATACAGTTAATACCCTCTGCCACTGAGTTGATTCCAGCCCATAGTGGCTGATGGGTTTGAATCACCTACTTTTTGCTTAGTAGCCCATCACTTTAGCCACTGCACCACCAGGGCTCCTATACCATTAATAACCTTACCTAAATAACAATGTCTTTCCAGTACACAATGTGTTTAGATTACTTGATTACATATTTCCAATTAAGGCCCACACTTCATTTAATAATTCATGTATTGACAATTAAGTTAACAAATGATTACTTATTATAACTTTTATTCAGCAACCTGTTCTTATATTCTAAGTTAACTTTCTTCTTTCTTCCCTTCTCTTTCCCTCCGTCCTCCCTCCTTCCTTCTTAATAGACATTTAAAAAAAGTTGATATAAATATAGCTTTCTACTTTGTTTAGGGTATGTGGAAATACAAACAACCTTGTTCCTTCCTTAAGGAGCTCCCAGTATAGTGAATAAGAAAGTCACATTTACAGAAAGAGGAAATCAATTTGGTCAGGAATGTAATAGATGTGTTCAAAACAAAAATATCTCAATAAACGGTAAAAGGACATCTGGATAGACTATACACCATTAAACCATTTAAGATCATTTAACCCTCTTAAAGTTTTATACTTGTTATTTTGGAAAAAAGAAAGTTATTTATCTATATAAAAAAATTTTGTTATGCCCTGATAACTCACAAAATATTGAATGCAAGTGATTTAGCAATAAAAATTTAAGGAACCTAAATTTATCCAAGAATGTATTTCATGGTGTGACACAAGAAATCCCCAGATGCTCACAAATTTAGGAAATCGGACCTCTAGCCTTCTAAACTGTGAGAAAAATAAACGGTTTGTTAAAACCACCCACCCACCGTATTTCCATTATAGAGGCACTAAGAAACTAAGACACATAGTTTTAGAGGTTGATAAGTACTTAAATATACAGAGTTCCTTTGGTATGCGAACTTTCTAGAAAATAGTAGCTTGTTTGTATCTTCCAACTATAAATGTTTGCTTATTAATAAGTTTGTTGCTGGTAAAAAAAACAGTTACCTGGAGTTTTCTTGCTCAGGACTTCAAAGATTCTTGAAGCACAAGTTTCACTAAGGTAGAAAAAATTTCTGTATAATGTTGCCTTCTTTAACTTTGAGACATAAGGTCAGAAAAACCCTGATACAGTTTTGAGAGGTCAAGTATCATAGATTCAATCTATTTCAACAGTGGAAAAAAAAAAAAAAAAAGTTAGTGCAAAGTTCAACACATCACTAAGTCTCTCCAAGACTGACATAAATCTATGTTTTAACTTTACAGAGGATGGAGAATTTGATACACAGAGACTTTATACATGGGGAGAACCAGAAGAAATAGGGGTAAGTGTTGGCTGATGATTGAAATTACATTCAAAGGAAGAGGGAGGAGTTGTTGATTCCCAATTAGGCTTAAAACAAACAAAAAAACTAGAAAAAGAAATACAGTGACTTAGATTTACACTAAGATATTTAGTTAGTAGCAGAGCACTAGTTCTGGAGACAAGTAGCCTGGGTTCAAATCACAGCTGCAAGATTTACTAGGTATTTGACACTGAATGTTACTTAACCTCTATAATCCTCAGTTTTCTTATAAACTGTGAATGAAAATACTAAAGGGGGGTTTTGGAAGTCCTATCCTACACTGGAAACCCTGGTGGCAGACTTCTTAAGAGCTATGGCTGTCAACCAAAAGGTCAGCAGTCTGAATCCACCAGACGCTCCTCGGAAACTCTATGGGGCAGTTCTACTCTGTCCTATAGGGTCACTATGAGTCAGAATCGAGTCGATGGCAAAGGAGTTTTTTTAATCCTACACTAGTGCTTATTACATTATTTTAAAGAACAAAATAGAAGAGAACAATGCAGAATTGGTATTGAAAATGTGCCATGAGCCAAGGATTATGATTAACCAATGAGACTCTAGGTAAAATTTCACTGGGGACTTTCTGCTGTAGTTTTATCTTAAAGAGAAAGTTCTCAGATTTATTTGCTGCTCATTGTGCTCTGGGTGTATCTATCAGGAGGGGGTGAACAAATGACTCCTTAGAGAAGATACTGATAGCATTTTTGGGGGAAATGCACGGACATTCTTCACAAAACAATCTTGTCTGAAATTGTATGTCAGTTACAGCAACCACCAAAAATAAGCCTTCATCATGTAATAAATAAGTCATCATATTTTCAGCGTAAAGGGACTTTTGAGATATCACCCCTTTTGGCTTTTTCTGTTGTTATCGTTTGCTTGTTTTCCTTTCTTGGTTGCATGTGGATAGATAAGAATTTCTATGCTGTCATTCCTTTCAAAGGCCACCTTTCTATGAAGCTTTCAGCGGTTTCCGCATCTGGATAAGACGTTGCTCTCATTTGATTACATACCTCATTTTACTGTATCATGCTTATCCCAATTTGTGTTGTACTGAAGTTATATATGTGCATTTTTCAATATTATCATATATCATGATGTAATTATAATATAGTATGATATAGCATCATAGTATGATACAATGAATCAAAAAAACAAACCCATTACAGTGGAGTAGCCACCCTATAGGACAGAGTAGAACTGCCCTGTAGGGTTTTCAAGGAGCAGCTGGTGCATTGGAACTGCTGACCTTTTGGTTGGCAGCCAAGCTCTTAACAACTGCACCACCAGGGTTCCAAGATATGATATGTAAATACTGATCTTTTCATTACTCAAATAAATGAATTATTTTGAATAATTTAAATTTTCACAATGTTTGTATTTTTCTGTAGAACCTGCCACAATATTGGGAATATATTAGGAATTCAGCATATATTTATTAAAAAAATAAATGGATAAATGAACCTTACTATTAGGAATGCTAAATAAAAAATTAGAGTGTTCCATAGACAGCATTTCACCTAATAAAACATTGTTATTTATGAAAACTCTTGAGCTGTTTGCCTGGAATATACACCTAGTAGAGCTGTGTTAAACGTAAACTTTAAATACTGTATGCGTAACTACAATGATTAATTAACCAGGATTTCTCAAGATTGACCATTTAAGATAGGCAAAAAAGACATAAAGTGAATTATAGTAAAAATCACCTAAAAACATGTCAGGCATGCTCTGGACTTAGTATATATGTGACTCAAACTCCTACCCCTTTTTCATCTGAGGGCAAGCATGAGAGTGCATTTTCAGAATGATAACTCTGAAGCACACATTGGACTACCCCATCATCCTCACTTCAGCGTGCTTAATGGCACAAGAAGATGGACTGCTTTATTTTATAGAGATTTACAGCCACAATAGTTGGACCAAAAACGGGCTTTCTTAAAACTCACTGGAGTGCTCTCTAGATCAGTGGTTAGTAACCTTTTTATTTTTATTTTTTCAGTCATAGGCTCTTTTGAAAATCTGATGAAAGCTATGCATTCTCTCCTTTGAAAAATACACATATATAAAGACATCTTTATTTTCCTACCATTCTAGGGATTCAGTTTTCCTCCTGATATCCATCTTTACACCACTTGCTGAAAAACTCTATTCTGAACTTCAGCAAGTTAGGAAATGCAACCTCAATTTCCAACTTCTGAGGCAGAGTCCCACATTTTCTAGAAGAAAATGTGTTTCCATTATTTGGTGATAAAACAAGACCTAAATGAAGACTTAACTTACCAACTTTGTGTACAGAGACCTGGACCTGTGTCACGTTTGGTGAAGATTCTGAAGGATGAGATTCTGGGGGAAATGGGCTTCTAACTTCAAGGCGTCTGCAATTAACGTAAGAAAATATACAAAATAAAATTAAAATAAAGGATATTAGACAAGACTCTGTACACACACACGTTACTTTCTGTCACATGCACACATGCACTGTTGAGTACTCTATCAGCGGTAGTCAGAATGTATTTCTCAACTACTTAGAAGTCTTCAATGCATGTAGCTCTTGTCAAGGGAACTCTCAGAGTATATTTCTACCCAATTTTTTTTTCTTGGGTATTGTTTCCAAATTTGAGAGTTCCAACAATATTAATCCCATATTATCTAATAAAAAGTGAAAATAAACATCTTCTTCCATTTCTAAGGGGTCTTGTAACTTCTTGTTATTTGCTGTGGACTCATTCCCAGTTCTTGGCAACTTCACGTGTGCAGAGTAGAGCTGCTCCATAGTGGTTTCAAGTCTGTGGCCTTTTGTAAGCAGAGCACCAGGACTGTCTTTGAAGGTGACTCTGGGTGGGTTTGAACTGCCAACCTTTTGGCTAGTAGTACAGTGCTTAACCATTTGTACCACCCCGGGACTCCTTCTTTTGCAACTAGAGGGCAGAATAGCATAATATTGGCTTTACTACCAGATATGTCTTTACAAGACAGAGATAGAGAAGTTAGTTTCATGAGAAACAGGCTATGTATTTTTCATCTTGCTATTATATAAGGCAGTAGAGTACAGCCAGAGCTAATACAACTCAGGTGTCTATTTTAAATTTATAGAGTTATAGCTATATTGTCGAGTAGTAGTCCATGGTAAGGATGTACCAAAGTTTGTTTCACCAATCACTCAATGAAGGACATGAGTTGTTTCCAATTTTTAGCAATTATGAATTAAGCTGGTATTCTCATTTGTGTACAGATTTTTGAGTAAACATAAGTCCTTAATATTCAAGAAAAGATGCCTCCTACTACAATTGCTGGGTTGTAAAGTAAATGAATAATTAATTTTATACGAAACTGCCAAAATATTTTCCAGAGTGGCTGTACTATTTTACATTCACATCAACAATATTTTAGAGAACAAGTTTCTCTTCATCTTTGCCAGAATTTGGTGTTTATATATAAATCAGAAAAGTGATTCTTTTTTTTTTCAGATTTCATTGTATAACATCTTTGAGGACAGAACCAGGTCAGGCTAGAAACTTTCATCAATAAAATTAATGAAACAACAAAAGTCTGGAAATTTCTGAGCTACAAAACTTAAAATTGAAAGAAGAGCCTAGTGTACTTTATGTTAAATAGATAATTTTTTGAAGTCAAGAGTTTCCCTAGATGTATTGTCATCCTAAAACATTCTAAATTTACTATAATTTAACTTAAAGAACAGTATTTTAATGACTTATAGCTGTTTTAGTTTTCCTTGGAAGATAGATTATATCACCCTTTGCATCTTTGCTCAATTTTCAACTACTACTTTGTCCTTTTAGATGGTGGAAAGAGAAATTCTTCATAAATGCTTACCTGCCCATTACCACATTTTCATGTACCTAATAAAAAACAGCTTGGGTTAAGTGACAAAACAAAAATTTGATATCAAACAGAATTAAGACCCAACTCCATTAATTATTGGCTGTACATTCTTAAAACTTCCTCAAATCATTTGCCACAGGGCAGGTTTAAACAAACAAATAAATGCACGTATTAGCTTGGATACATTTATTAACACAGGTTATTCGTGTACACAATTCAGTCAGGAAAATCTTGCATGTTTTTGTGCAAAATGACTAGGACTTTGCTGACCACATAACAGATGATCAATACATGAGCTTCACTTTTTAGCTATCCACCCATTCTAGCATCCCATTCCTATTCTGGAAACCCTGGTGGTGTAGTGGTTAAGAGCTACAGCTGCTAACAAAAAGGTCTACAGTTTGAATCCACCAGGTGCTCCTTGGAAACCCTATGGGGCAGTTCTACTCTGTCCTATAGGGTCGCTATGAGCCGGAATTGACTTGACGGCAACAGCTCTGATCTGGGGTTTTTTAATTCCTATTTTGTCATCTTATTTTAATTTGCCTTCCCTGAATTCCAAGATTTCCTGTACTGGGTTGAATACCAAAACCAAACCAAACCTGTTGCCATTGAGTCAATTCCAACTCATAGTGACCCTACAGGACAGAGTAGAATTGCCCCACAGGGTTTCTAAGGAGCAGCTGGTGGATTTGAACTGCCAATCTTTTGGCTAGCAGCCATAGCTCTTAACCACTGCCTCACCAGGGCTCCACTGGGTTAAGTAATGTCCTCCAAAAGTGTATGTTTAGCTGGAACCTCAGAATGTGATCTTATTTGGAAAAAGAGTCTTAGCAGAGGTAACTAAATATGTTAAGGCAATGTCATATTGGATTAGAGTGGATTCTAAACCCAATTACTAGTATTTTTATAAAAAGTCCTTGTAAAGACATGGGACAGCACAGAGGAGAATTCCATGTGAAGACGGAGCCAGATATTGGAGTGAAGCATCTATAAGCCAATGAACACCAAGGATTGCCTGCAACCTCCAGAGGCTAGGAGAGAGGCGTGAAACAGATTCTCCCTCAGAGCCTCCAGAAGGCACCAACACTGTAGATACCTTAATTTTGAACTTTTCCCTTTCAGAATTTTAAGAGAATAAATTTCTGTTATTTTAAGCCACCCAGTTTGTCGTAGTTTGTTATGGCAGCCCCAGGAAATGATTACACCACCTACTTACTCATTGTCCCTACTCCCATTTAATAGTATTAATAGAAGTCTCTTTCTTTTTTTTCTTGTTCGAATATACTTATTTTTTAATTATTGTTATCTGTTCTAAATAAAGTGGATATGACCGGCACAGCCAATTAAGATTGTAGTAATTTCTTTTTGTTTGTTGGTTTTATTTTATTTTGTTTTTAAATGTGTGTCAAACTCCTTGATAATTATTGTTCACGAAGGGCAAGGTAGTAGTATAACTTTTTTATTCTCTTTCTTTTATTTTCCTGTTTATGTCTGTGAAAGGAAAAAAGCCGCATGATTTCACTCCATGTGCAGTTGTTGGACTTGCTCAGGGGAAGACTATACAAAAGGGAATTATTACAGAAGGCAAAAAATAACAACTTGACTCAATATTTCAAATTCTTCAGTAGTTGATATTGATTTTTTTCTTTTTGTATTTCTGCAATGAAAGAAAATAGAGCCACTAAGTGATTATCTTTTCATGATGCTGCAAAATCACGGTGCCATCCAGAGCTTTGTTCACTGAGCTGTCTAGTGCCAGTATTTAACCTGCATATAATTGCTGAGAAGTGGCTGAATCCCAAGTAGTTGGGTTCTGGAATAGTTGACAGCTTTTTTTTTTTTTTTTTTTCACTGAAGCTACTGGTATTCATTTAGTTTACTGGTTTCAGAATGTGCAAACTGTATTTCTGAATTGTCAGAAACTTAATGGAGAAATAACCGTATAACGACATGCACCTTCTAGGCTTGTTTGTCAATGACACCCTCCCGCTGCAAGGTATTTTCGTAAGCACTGCCATGTTAATTATTTTTACATGTTGGTGTAAAAAAAAAAAAACAGCAAAACACGCTTATGAAAATACCTTGCAGGGGCAGGGCACAGCTGGCAAACAAACATAGAAGGTGAGCATTATTTGTGTAAAAATACATTAATCAGTTTTATCCAGATTGCTGTCCATTTGTCTGTATCTCATTTTGTTTATACGTTGAATCATTGGAGATCATCATTTTTATGTCAAAAAGGTTGAATATTAGTAATTTCATATGGTTCAATCTAATAGATATAGGCAATTTCATGGGTCTAAAATCACAACCTCACTTTCATGATGGGATTCCTTTAAACCAGACCAATACATATACAAAATTTTAAGCCATTATATTAATGGTAAAATTAGTATTTCTTCATCCATTCTATATATATATATGTATATATTTTTTAATTTTAACAGTTAAGAGCTCAGCTGCTAACCAAAAGGTGAGCAGTTCAAATCCACCAGCTGCTCATCGGAAACCCTATGAAGCAGTTCTACTCTGTTCTATAGGGCTCCTGTGAGTTGGAATCGACTTGATGGCAGTGGGTATTGGAAAGAGTACTGTGTATTCTGAAGCAAAAAAAAAATTATACAATATCCCCACCTTCATGAATCTTAAACTCTAGTGAAGAAAATTTAATGTAAAGAAAGAAGAAAAATAAACTAGATAAGTAGAATATATATATAGTATATTAAGGTTCTCTAGTGGTAAAAACTGCTTATGCTCAACCACTAACTGAACGTTTGGCAGATTTGAATCTACCCAGCAGTGATGCCATGGAAGAAAGGCCTGTTAATCAATTCCATGAGCTGGAATTGACCTGAATACAGATTTATACTGTATTAAATGGTAAAAAGAACTGAGAACAAATAATAAATCAGGAAAAGAAGACATGGTATAGGGGAGAGGTGTCATGGATTGAATTGTGTCCCCCCAAAAATTTGTGTCAACTTGGTTAGGCCACGATTCCCTATATTGTGTGGTTGTCCTCCATTTTGTGATTGTAATTTTCTGTTAAGAGGAATAGGGTGGGATTGTAACACCACCTTTACTCAAGTCACCTCCCTGATCCAGTGTAAAGAGGGTCTCCCTGGGGTGTGGCCTGAACCACCTTTTATTCTCAAGAGATAAAAGGAAAGGGAAGCAAGCAGAGAGTTGGGATCCTCATACCAAGAAAGTAGCAGCTGGAGCAGAGCTTGTCCTTTAGACCTGGGGTCCCTGCGTCTGAGGAGCTCCTTGACCACAGGAAGATTGAAGGCAAGGACCTTATTCCAGAGCCGACAGAGAGAGAAAGGCTTCCCCTGGAGCTGATGCCCTGAATTTGGACTTTTAGCCTACTTTACTGTGAGGAAATAAATTTCTCTTTGTTAAAGCCATCCACTTATAGTAATTCTGTTATAGCAGCACTAGATGACTAAGACAAGGGGGGTTATAGTTTTAAATCTGGTGTTTGGAGAAAACCTTAAAAAGGCATAAAGACCTGAAGAATTTGAAGGAGCAAGCCTTGTGAGTGTCTGTAGGGAAGCATTTCTGGCAGAAGAAAAGAGGGAGCAAGAAGGAAAGCCAGAGAAGAGATCAAAAAGTAATGGTGGAGCCATATCAGAGAAGGCCTTGTAAAAAATATATTTTTCTTTTATTATAAATGATATGGGAAGCCATGGGAGGTTCTAACCAAAGAAATGACAGCAATTATTTATGTTTTAAGAGATTACTCATCCACTGTGTTGAAAATATGCTTTGGAAGTAAGATTAGGAGAAGAAAGACAAGTTATTAGGCTTCTGCAAGCACTCAGGCAAGTCACACTGGTGGCTTGGAGTGAAATGGTATTGAAGGTAGTGAAAAAGGGTTGGAATCTAGTTTTATGATAATGTAGAGCTAACAATATTTGTTGATATACAGGATATTGAAATTGAGTTCAAGAGAGACATCAAGGATAGCATGAAGATTTTTAGCCTGAGAAGCAAGAAAGATACACTTGTTTTATCTGTATGCCCCTTGGCTTGTTCTGCGTATTGCCTCATTTCCTTCCTGATGTCTTGAAGGGTTCTGTATACTAATCTTTTGTATTCTGCCTCTGGTAATTCCAGGAAGGCACTTTAATCTAGAAGATCCCTGGATTCTTTGTTCTGAGAGCTTGTTGAGGCGATCATGGTCTGTTTCTTTATGTGACTTGATATTGACTATTGTCTCCGAGCCATCTATAAGTTATTGTATTAGTTTATTTTACGTTTGTTTACTGTGTCATAGCTTCTTGCTTTGTTTTGTTTTCATATACCCGAATGGGTTGCTTGAGTGAGCTAGCTTGGTTATTTTTGCCTTTGGAGTTCTCACATCCTATCCCCAGATGGCTAGAGATACCTGGTATCAGGTATATCAGTCTAGGAGTCCATTCACTTTTGTTGTATGAATTCAGCTCAGGTGTCCAGGTAGCTGATCATCAAGTGTGTAGTACAGGCTCTGTCCTACAGTCTTAGAGGGGCAGGGGTGATTGGTGTAGGTACTGGTATCTGGTTGCAGCAGGAGAGTCACACTCTGAACAAGGCAGAGGGCTGAGAATTGTCTCCCACATGTCTCTGAGAAAAGCATGTCCCTGTTCCCTAGAGCATATAGGTGGGTGTGTTCTGCAGATGGACCATGGGCACCCACTGTTTTTGGTTGTAAGGACTGGGAGGTATCAGTTATCCTTGGACCCCTGTCGTGGGTAGCTGGGTGACCTGATTGGAGCCACCAGTCCTTAGGCCCCTGTTTAATGGGCAAAGCAATGCCAAACATCAAACACCCACCTCTCCACTGCACAGCTGAAATGGTTGGAGTCTGCCAACAAGGTTCTATTTTCCTGAAATAGGCCTGCACAGGTCCATGCAGAGGGGAAAAGTACTCAAAGTCCACGGACCACTTACGCCTGGACAGGAGCTGCTTCTGTCTTGAGCTCCCCTGGTTAGTGGAGCTGGAAAATAATTGTTAATTTATTCCTTCTCCAAGGCCAGGAGGATGGCCCTAGACACTCAACTAGGCCTATCTCAGGCCCAGGGGAATCAACAACTGCTGAAGCCAGCTTTGCGGGGGGTGGGGGGGCTACAGTAAAATATACTCAAGTACTTAGCTTTTGCCAAGATCGCCATTCTTCTCAGGTTCCGGAGGTGTGAGTAGGCTTTGTGTCTGGCTGCTTCTCTCTGAGGAAACTGTGGCCCAACACAAGTACCAGCCCACTGCCGCCGCTCCGGGAACAGTTCCTGAGGGTTCCCCGCGATTCAGGCCCTGTAACTCCTCTCTGCTTCTGAAACGTCTCTTTCTTCCCCTGCCCCTCAGTTTGTTTTCTAAGCTTGCCTTTCATGTTCAGGGCTTCTAGCATGTCATAAATATACTCGTTTCACTTGTTCTTTGGGGTCTTTGTTGTGAAGAGGGCTCACGGGAAGTACCTGCCTATTCCGCCATCTTGGCTCTGCCTCCAATAAAAATACACTTGTGATGAAATGAGGTGAAGAGGAGTGTGGGAGAAGTCTGTGATAAAAAGAATATAAAGAATTCATTTTTAAATATGAAAAATTTTAGAGGCTGAATGTCTCTCATCTTAACGATAAGGTTTGCCTGAAAAAGGGACTAGAGCCCTTTGACATGGATCTGTACATATTCCTGTTCCAAGACCTGGAGAAGCTAAAAGATGAGATGCAACAACTGAAGAGAATGGAGATTATGGCACTGTTACCTAACAACAAGGTGAACCACCAGAGCAGCAACGATGTGCTTGAACTACAATGATGCCTAATGTACATATATTTCAAAGCATAATGACAGCTGTCTCATTATACTTTCCTCTTCTCACACAAATTCCTGTTGTTGCTTACCCTAACCTAGGAATGTACTGGGAAGGGAAATTTGGGAAACAGCTTCAGCTTAGCCCAGGTGACCAAGTGTAAAAAACCAGAAATGAGTGGTTTCCTATGCACAGATGGAATTCAGGGAAAAGAACTCAGTTTTAAATGCACTTTTGGGTTGTCCAGCCATGTGAATACATGGTGGGCACATGAGAGCACGCATTGGCCAAAACCCATAGGACTGTATTATCCTAATGTAAACCATGGATTTTAGTTAATGAAAATATATCAGTACTGGTCTTTGAATTATAACAAATGTACCTCAGGAATGCAAGATGTTAATAAGAGGGGAAACAGTGTGCAGGAGGAGGGGAATACACGGGAACTCTCTATACTTTCTGCATCATTTTTCTGTAGATCTAAAACTACTCTAGAAAATTTTTAAAAACCAGCTTTCACACAATGGCCATTTCTATTTACATGCTATGGACATTTCCTTGCTATTGAACATCACTTTAAGATCCTTGTTTACTGAACCCCATATGGCACTCAACCAAACCAAAACATTGCCATCGAGTTGATTTCTACTCACAGTGACCCTATAGGACAGAATAGAACTGCTCCATATGGTTTCTAAGGAGTGGCTGGTGAATTCAAACTGTCCACCTTTTGGTTGGCAGCCACTTTTTTAACCATTGCACCACCAGGGTTCCAATACATCACAGCTGTTATTATATTTATAAGAAGTCATATCATAATGATGATAATTTGTAGGTTAGTAATAAAAAATCATATTTTATAAGAAAGTATGATATTCATTTTCACATTGACCTCTAGTGAGAATGTGATCTTTTTAAATAAATTTCCTGAAATAACTGATTTTTGCTGAGGGAGAACTGTCCTACTAGTGGAGACACTAAATCACACTCCGGACAAGCATGATACATTGATGCTGCTGGGGTTTCCCTCAACTCCTCAGGATACCAAGTACCTTGAGACACTATCTAAATAAAATCCAAAACATTTTCACACTAAATATTTTTCAAAAGCCCTGGTAGCACAGTGTTTAAGCGCTCAGCTAGTAGCTAAAAGGTCTGGTTCAAACCGACTAGCTGCTCCATGGAAGAAAGAGTTCAGAGAGGAAGCAGCACACAAATAAATAATAAACTGCAATATTTTAAAGAAAATTTAACCCTCCTGAATTCCCTGCACTTCTGAGCTCGTTGTTTATCTATAAATGAATGCTCCAACAACTCAAACCTTGTGAAATAATAACTTTCAACTTACATTTGTTCTTGAAGTCATTTGACAGTTACTGTTTCACACAGAGCTAACTCCAGAGACCAACTTCTATTTCCAGCTCTCCAGAAGAATCACTTAACCTCTCTTAACCTTTAACGACAGAGATAAATTGTTCTTTAGCCTATCTCACAGATGTAATGTGACTATTGATGAGATAATGTCTGCAGACCAATTTGATTGTTTCACCAAAAACAAACAAACAAAAAAAGGTGGCATATTTTTAAAGCACCTGAAGAGCAAACCCATGGAATTAGATTCTTATGGCTTTTCACAGCTAGGGGATGAGGTGAGAATCCTGTTGCCTGCAAAAGGGAACACGATTATTTATGATTGCACAATGGATTAAGGAAGATGACCCTTCTGCTTTGGAGAAACCTCCTCGGGTGACTAAATTATATTTTCCAGGGGATTAACTAGGCATTTACATATCTTAAAGATGTACATGAAACCTTTAATATCGCTACTTCTTGGAAGCCTTCAGTATAGATTTACACCTGAACATAAAGAAAATGAAAATCCTACAACATCATGATAAATGGTGAAGAAATCGAAGTTATCAAAGATTTTATTCTTCTTGGATGAACAATAAATGCCCATAAAAGCAGCAGTCAAGAACGCAAATGTAGTATTGCATTGAGCAAATCTGCTGCAAAAGACCACTTTAAAGTGATAAAGAGCAAAGATGTCACTTTGAGGACTAAGGTGTGCCTGAACCAAGCCATGGAATTTTCAATTGCCTCATATGTGTATGAAACCTGGACAATGAATAAAGAAGACAGAAGAATTGTGCTGTTGGCAAAGTATATTGACTGTTACATACATTGCCAGAAGAACGAGCAAAAATTCCATTTTGAAGAAGTATAGCCCAAACGGTCCTTAGACACAAGGATGGTAAGACTTTTTCTCATGTACTTTCACCATGTTATCAGGAGGCACCAATCCCTAAAGAACGACATCAACCAAAAAAAACAAACCGGTTGCCGTTGAGTCAATTCCCACTCACAGCGACCTTATAGGACAGAGTAGAACCGCCCCATAGAGTTTCCAAGGTATACCTGGTAGATTTGAACTGCTGACCTTTTGGTCAGCAGCTGTAGCGCTTAACCAATACTCCACCAATACGCCACCAGGGTTTCTGGAGAAGGACATCATACTTGGTAAAATAGAGGATTAGCAAAAAAGAGAGAGACTCTCAGTGAGATGGATTGACACAGTGGCTATAGCAATGCTCTGAACCTTAGCAACCATTGTGAGAATGGTGCAGGACTGGGGATTGTTTGGTTATGTCATACTTAAGGTCGCTATGAATCAGAACCAACTCAATGACACCTAACAACAACTTCTTGGAAAACAAATCTCTTAGTTGTACTTAGTTTTGTGGCTTTAACAAGTTGCCTAGGTTATAAACCTAGAGATAATTCTAGTATTTTTCATCTTCACTTACCACATCCAATCCATTTCCAACTCCTGACCATTTGTATTCTTAAGGATTTTGCTAACCACTCCTTCCCCACTTGTCCTCATTATTAGGATTTTACCTAAGACTACCAATATTCTCTCACATTGAGTGTTGTGATGGTCTCTCATCTGGCGTCTCTGCCCTAAGTTTTATATTTCTCCAGCCTCCATATGCACGGTCTATACCATCCTCTTTGGTCTATCTCCTATTCTTTTAGCCTAACCTAACCATGACACTCCCCAAAATAGAGCCTTTGCTCTAGTCATGTTGAATTATTTATAGTTCTCCAAAGGTACAATTTTCAAACTTCTGCCTTTTGCAATGTGATTTCTACCAGAAATGTCCCTCCCTACTTTTATGCGGGAGGCAGCAGAATTTAGAGGTCGGAGACAGAGGTTTTGGCACTTGGACGCCTATATTCAAATTCCAACTCCAATCAATCTACAAGTTTGAAAACCCTGTTCCTTATTTTTTAAATGTAAATGGTCATAATAATACCTTGAGGGCTATTGTGAGGATTGAATGTGATTTTAAATCATGTCCAGTATATAGTAAGGAATTTATAATTTTAAGCATTATATTTATAATTTGGCCCATTCCGACTCATCTTTTTATAGTCTTAAGTTGCCACTTTTTTTTCTTTGAAACTCTTTTGATTATTCTTCCATTCCTACCATCTGAAGTAATGTCTCCTATGTTGTTTTGTCTGTCTTGTGTACTTAATATCATATCACTATCATATATTATTAATATTATTTGTTTACATTTCAGTTTTGCCCATTTAATAGAAATATTATATGAAAGGTAGGAGCCAGAGTTTACTTATTTTCCTGTCCTCATTTCTTGGTATAGATTTAGGCCTATGTTGTTCTTGTTAGGTACTGTTGAGTCAGTTCCAACTCAGAGTGACCCTGTGTAAAACAGAACAAAACACTGCATTGTCCTGGGCCATCCTAACAATTATTTTTATGCTTGAGCCATTGTTGCAGTCACTATGTCAGTCCATCTCATTGAAGATCTTCCTCTTTTTTGCTGACTGTCTTATTTTCCAAGCATAATGTCCTTCTCCAGGGAGTGGTCCAAGTAAAATGCAGTCCTTGACAACTTCAACGTTCTCTCTGTTTATCATGATGTTGCTTATTGGTCTAGTTCTGAGGATTTTTGTTTTCTTTATGTGGGGGTGTAATCCATACTGAAGGTGGTAGTCTTTGATCTTAATCGGTAAGCACTTCAAGTCCTCTTTACTTTCAGCAAACAAGGGTGTATTATCTGCATAACACAGGTTGTTAGTCTTCCTCCAATTCTCATGAACCTTTCTTCTTAATATAGTCCTGCTTCTCAGATTACTTGCTTGGCATGCAGATTGAATAAGTATGGTGAAAGGATACAACCCTGATAAACACCTTTCCTGGGTTTAAACCAGGCAGTATCCCCTTGTTCTGATCGAGTGACTGCCTCTTGGTCTATGTACAGGTTCCTCAAGTACACAATTAACTGTTCTGGGATTCCCATTTTTCACAATGTTATCCATAATTTGTTATGATCCACACAAATGAATGCCTTTTCATAGTCAATAAAACACAGGTAAACACCTTTCTGGTATCTCTGCTTTCAGCCAAGATCCATCTAACATCAGCAATGATATCCCTGGTTCTGCATCCTCTTCTGAACCCAGCTTTAATTTCTGGCAGGTCCCTGTTGATGCACTGCTGCAAATGATTTTGAATGATCTTCAGCAAAATTTTACTTGTGAGTAATATTAATGATATTGTTGATAATTTTTGCATTCGGTTGGCTCACCTTTCTTTCAAATAAGCATAAATATGGATCTCTTCTAGTCAGTTGGAGGGGTAGCTGTCTTCCAAATTTATTGGCATAAACAAGGGAGCACTTCCAGAACTGCATCTGTTCGTTGAAACAACTCAATTGATATTCTGTCAAAATCTTCTGTTTAGCTCTTTTACTTCATCATTTTTTCCATCTACTTTAGCTATTGGTCATTCAAAAGCAAGTTTAAGAGTCTCTTTTGATATCCATTTTGGCCTTTTTTTCTCTCCTGTCTTTTTAATGACCTCTTACTTTCTTCATATTTGATGTCATTCCACAACTCGTCTTGTCTTTGATCATTAGTGTTCAAGGCTTCAAATCTGTTCTTGAGATGGTCTCTAAATTCAGGTGAGATATACTCAAGGTCATACTTTGGCTCTCTTGCACTTTTTGTAATTCTCTTCAGCTTTAACTTCAACTTGCATGTAAGCAATTGCTGGTCTGTTCCACAGTTGGCCCCTGGCCTTGTTCTGACTGATGATATTAAGCTTTTCCATCTTCTTTTTCCACAGATGTAGTCATTTGATTCCTGTGCATTCCATCTGGTTAGGTCCAAGTGTGTTGTTGCCATTTATGTTGTTGAAAAAAGTATTTGCTTTGGAGAAGCCATTGGTCTTGCAAAAGTCTGTCATCTAAAATCCAGCATCATTTCTATCACCACAGCCATATTTTCCAGCTACTGATCCTTATTCTTTGTTCCCAATTTTCTCATTCCAATCACTAGTAATTATCAATGCATCCTGATTGCATGTTCAATCAATTTCAGACTGCAGAAATTGGTAAAAATCTTAGGAAAGTACTTCATCTTTGGCCTTAGTGGTTGGTGCATAAGTCTGAATAATGGATTTAGGCCTATAGGAATGTATATTAAATATATCAAGTAAATGAATGAATAGTAAAGTATAATAGGTTGTGCCAGAAAATAGCCTACAGGAATAAGGGAGGAATCCTTTTCTTTACTCTGGGGAAATAAGTGGCCAACAGGAACTTCATATAAGAAATTAGATTCTTTGTAAGTGTGAATGGTCGCTTTCCTTGTGTTCTTGAAGCAAATGTTCTCAAGAGAGCAACAATTTATTATTCAGTTTTTCCTTTGGAGAAATGCCTCTTCTACTTTCAACTGACTACTTCATTAATACTACAAAGTTAAAATTGTTTATTAAGCAGAAAGAATCTAGTGATTTGTAGTAATTACATTTTAGTAGGCTCGAAAGGAGAGATTTATATTGATATATTTGAGTGGATTTTCACCATCCATGTTCATATAATGGGTGTTTATTATTCCTGGATTATTACTAATAGGTTTTTCTTGAACCGTATTGATTTCATAGCTTAAGAAACAGTGAGCAGAATATTGATTATATAGTTTGATATGTCAAAGCTTGTCTAAAATTGTATATGAAAACTTAAATTAGATATTTGTTTAAATATATTTAGATCCCAGCACAAACTTGTCTATGAAAATGTGAACATTAATGGATCTACTTCATTAATTTCTATAATTTTATAACAAAACAATAAGTTACTAAAATGTAAGAAAAAAGCTTTGAAAGTAACACCAATTTTTAGTTCTTAGTATCAGTGAGGCTGAGACCTTTCAGGAGCAAGTGGCCAGGACTGTCTACTACCTACCTCTGGGTGGGTTCAAATCACCAACCTTTCAGCTAATAGTCTAGTACTTAATTGTTTGTGCCACCCAGGGACTGGTATTCCTTATAATGGGCTTCAATTTCTATCCCAGATTGAGTATCAAACTATGCAGTTAGGAAAATGATGTTTGTGACCTAAAACCAGGAAGGCGGGCATGCTGAATTGTCTGTTCAAGAATGGGTTTGTATTTGTCCTAGTATATCTATTTCATATACCTAGTTGTATAAAATGAAGCCCTGGTGGTGCTGTGGTTAAGTGATACGGCTGCTAACCAAAAAGCCAGCAGTTTGAATCCTATGGGGCAGTTCCACTCTGTGCTATACGGTCGCTATGGATCAGAATCAACTCAAAGGCAATGAATTTTTTTGTTTTTGTTTTTAGTTGTATAAAATAATGATGAAATTTAATTATGGGTCTGATTCTGCAACTTAATAATTGTATGACATTTTAAATATTCTGAGCTCCCTTCTCCATCTATAAAAGAACTAAAATCATATTAGACTGACAGATTTTTAAAGAGGATTGAAGGTAATTTTGTGAACCATGCATAACCAAAACCCAAAACCAAAGCCATTGCCGGTGAGTTGATCCCGACTCATAGGCACCCGATGGGACAGAGTAGAACTGCCCATAGGATTTCCAAGGAGAGGCTGGTAGATTCAAACTGCTGAAATTTTCGGTAGGAGATGAGCTCTTAATGGAACCCTAGTGGCCCCACCCGGAGTCCAACACCATGCATTAAAAAAAAAAAAAAAAAGCCCATGGTAAATACACTACAAATGGCAGGTAAAATGATTGGGATAAGACCATTTGTACTCTGAGGCTGTACTTCCCTTCAAACATTATAATGATTGGGCCCTTTTATATCACTTTTATTTTCTCAGTTATAGCATCATATCAGAGACGCACTGTCAGAAATACTTTGAAGATAAAAGGTTAAATTCCATCAAAAAATGGTTAGATGAAATGGAAAAGAATATTTTAAGCTCCTTAAGTTATATTTAAGATATTTAAAAATCTAGTCATGCTTATCTAAGAGAAGAAATCAAAGAAAACTTGTAGTTTTGCAATTTTTTTATACTTGAAACATTTATCTCATTAAAATACAGGCTGTTGTTGTTAGCTGTCTTAAGTCCATTTGGACTCATAGAGACCCCACATGACAGAATATAACTGCCCCCATAGGGTTTTCTAGGCTGTAATTTTTACAGGAGCGTATCACCAGGCCTTCCTCCCACAGAGCTCCTGGGTGTGTTCCAACCACCAACTTTTCGGTTACCAGCCAAGCATTAACCATTGTGCCACTAGGGTTCCATAAACTACATGCATATGTTATAAAATCATTTGCATTAATATGGAAGCATACAAAAAGAAACTGTCTCCCACCAAATCTTGGGTTAATGTCTTTTATCGAATTTTGGACATTTTCAACCATTTTTTCTTCATACAGTAAAACCTGTGAAACCCAGAACCTGTGTAAGACAGAAACCTGGTAGAGAAGGAAAGCTCAAATATTTTTCACTAAAAAGAGTGATAGAGAAGTAAAACTGCATCCTGTCAGAGACAGAAAACTTGCAAGAGCTGGACAAACAAGACAGCCGTGATCAGCTCCAGCTCTCATGGTTTCACTGTATATTCTTTCTGCTTCTTTTTCTCTTTCCTCCCCTTCTGAGACTTCCATTATGGAATATTGGTATACCCTCAGTGGTTAACAGCATGGCTGCTAACCAAAAGATCGGCAATTCGAATACACCAGCCACTCCTTGGAAACCTTATGGAGAAACTCTACTCTGCCCTAACGGGTTGCTATGAGTCAGAATTGACTCAGTGGCAACTGGTTAGATTTTTTGGTTTATTGAGTCCCTGGGCAGTGCATGTGCTTAAGCTATAGCCTGCACTGGACTCCTTAGCCAAAAACCTGGAAGTTTGAATCCACTCAGGCACCTTGGAGGACAGGCCTGGCTACTTGCTTCCAAAAGGTCATAATCATTGCAAACCCTATGGAACAGTTCTACTGTGCACACATGGAGTCATCGTGAGTTGCAATTGACTCCAGGGCAAATAACAACAACAGCATTGTTCCCGGAAACTGATATTTCTCCCCCAGGTGGTAGTGGCTAGTTCCTTTACTTTTAAATGTTTTCAACCAAAGCCCTTCAGGTAATCACTTCTCTGCCAAAAGAGTTCTGGCATTAGTCCTTCAGGAATCCCTCCAGCAGATCAAAACAGACAGCCACAATTCTTTGAGAACAAGGTCCACTATGCTTCCTCTGGCCCCAGAAACTCACAGTGGGCACATGAGCTGCTATATCTAGAGACTTCCATGGAGACAGGCATGGGGGGATGGAGCAAAGGTAATTCAAAATATCACAAAGCTCTTCTACCAGCTTTCAGTCACCTTTTTCTGATTAAATGTTGGTTGGTTGCTATTAACCTTTAACTATTGTCCAGAGTTCTGATATCTTTTCAAAAAAACATCTTTTGGTTTCATTCATTTTCTCTTTTGTTTTAATTTTATTGATTTCTGCTCTATTTTATTTTTCTGCTAGTTGGTTTAAGCTTAAATTGTTTTTCTTTCACGAATTCCCTAAGATGAAAACTTACAGATCTTTCTTATTTTCTAACATATGAATTTAATGCTATAAATTTCCCTCTAAACATCACTTTTGCTTCACCATTCAAAATTTGATGTTGTATTTTCATGTTCACTTAGCTCAAAGTATTTTCAATTTCTCTTGAGACTTCTTTTTTGACATCTGGTTTTTTAGTAATGTATTGTTTAATCTTTATTTTTAATATTCCTGCTATCTTTCTTTTAATGTTTCTGACTTTAATTTCATGGTGCAACTTAAACAGCAATGCAGTTAGTAGCAAGAGCCCTAAAATGGTCAAACTTTTTAGCCCGATTATATTACTTCCGTGAATTTTTCTTAAAAGAAAAACAATGAGCACAAAAATGTCATAGAGAAAGACATGAATGTAAGGCACATTAAATATTGAAAACAGAGTGAATTTAACTCGGATAACTAGGTACAATGTAACTCAATAAAAATAATAGTTTGGGTTTGACATATTTTTATAACATCTTTAAGCCTTTAAGAAGGTCTAAAGGTCAAGTCCACTTATTTTCTTTATGATTATTCTCAATGGAATGTTACTAATCTCTTCTGGCACGGAGAAAGAGTTTTAGGGAGACAGCTGGTAGGCCACGTGGTATGCAAGATCGCCTGTTGAGCTGCACATATTGTTAACATTTAAAGCTAAATTTCTGAAAACAGCAGAATATTCTCTTGGTTTCTGTGCCTTGGTGATTTTTGAGTCACTACAGAAAATAGCCTGTCCGGCATCATGTACTTTTCCACAGACTTGCAGACTCAACAAAAGGCATATTAAAAAGGAAAATGTGTGCTAAAGTGATCTGAAGTCCTGGAATAAAAACAGTGGTTATTGTTACTTACATATTGCCCTGATTTCAAGTATCACTCAGTCTAGGAAATTATAAAATTAAAATTTTAGTTACAATTTCTTGTTCAATTTCTAGTCCCATAAGCTCCAGATGGAGAATATTTCCCATCCAAAACTTTCTTATTTTGCTTTCCTTTTAAGGAGTTTCAATTTGTTCCTAGTGTTAGTTTTCTGGGGCTGCCGTGAAAAAGCACCACAAAGTGGGTGTCTTTAAGAAATGAAGAAATGTATCGTCGCACAGTTCTAGAGATTAATAGTCTGAATTCAGGATGTAGCAGAGCCATGGTCCTTCTGAAGGCTCTAAGAGAGGATCCTTTCTTGTCTCTCAGCTTCTGGTAGCACCAGGGCTTCTTTGGCATGTGGATGAATCTTCCCATGAGTGCTTTTCATCTGTCTGTCTCTCCCTGTCTCTTCTTTTCTCTTATAAGGACACCATTATAATTAAATTAGGACCCACCCTCCTCTGGTATAACCTCATATTAACATTTTTTAAGGCCCCGTTTTCAAGCCGGGTCACATTCACAAGTACTAGGAGTTAGCACTTCAACATACCTTTTGGATAGCATAATTCAAAGAATAACCAGCCTGAAACCCCTCAGAAAACCAAACTTGTTTTGTCCAGTCAATTCCAACTCATAGCAACCCTATAGGATGGAAGTAGAACTGCCACACAGGGTTTCCAAGGAGCTGCTGGTAGACTGGAACTGCCAATCATTTGATTAGCAGCCATAGCTCACCATAGCTCAAAACCACTGAGGCACAAGGGCTCCTAAAACATCTCAAACAGTGTTAACCCCCCATTCATTATTTTTGACATATCTAAGTTAACAGTACACATTTCTCTTCCTTGGCTCTTCCTCCCAGCTATATCCCAGCTAGCAGCACAGTGCACAGCACATACAAACCATTCAGTGATTAACTTCTGAAGAAATACACCAATGGACCCATGCCTCGTTCTAGGAGTTCAAACCTTTTTCATTGCACAACCAAAACTAAAAAAAAAAAGTAAAAAAATCAAATCCATTGCCATTGAGTCAATTCTAACTGCTTGTTGTTGTTAGGTGCCATCCAGTTGGTTCAGCTCATAGCAATCCCATGTACAATAGAATGAAATAGTGTCAGGTCCTGCACCATCTTCACAATTGTTGTTATGCTTGAGCCCAATGTTGCAGCAACTATGTCAATCCATCTCATTGAGGGCCTTCCTCTTTTTTGCTGACCCCCTACTTTACCAAGCATGATGTTCATCTCCATGGACTGGTTCCTCCTGAAAATGTGTCCAAGAATAAGAGATGAAGTCTCCCCGTCTTTGTTTCTAAGGAGCATTCTGGCTGTACTTCTTCCAAGACAGCGTTGTTCTTTCTTCTGGCAGTCCATAGAATATTCACCACTCTTCACCAACACCATAATTCAAAGGAGTGAATTCTTCTTCAGTCTTCTTTATTCGTTGCCCAGCTTTTACATGCATGTGAGGCAACTGAAAACACCATGACTTGGGTCAGGCACAGCTTACTCTTTAAAGTGACATTTTTGCTTTTCAACACTTTAAAGAGGTCTTTGCAGCAGATTTGCCCAATACAATGTGTCCTTTGATTTCATGAATGCTACTTCCACGGGTGTTGATTGTGGATCCAAGTAAAACGAAATCCTTGACAACTACAATATTTTCTTCTTATGTCATCATGTTGTTATTGGTCTAGTGGCGAGGATTTCTGTTTTCTTTATGTTGAGGTGTAATTCATACTGAAGCTGTAGCTCTTGATCTTCATCAATAAGTGCTTTAAGTCCTCTTCATTTTCAGCAAGCAAGGTTATGTTATCTGCCTATCGCAGATTGTTAATAAGTCTTCCTCCAGTCCTGATGTAACTTTATTTTTCATTTAGTCCGGGTTTTCAGATTATTTGTTCAACAAACAGATTGAATAATTATGGTGAAATACAACTTTGAAGCACACCTTTCCTGATTTTAAACCATGCAGTATCTTCTTGTTTTGTTCAAATGACATTCTCTTGGTCTAAGTACAGGATCCTCATGAGCACAATTAAAAAAAATTAAGCATTCTGATATTCCTCAAAATGTTATCCATAATTTGTTATGATCCGTAGCATCAAATGCCTTTGCATAGTCAATAAAACACAAGTAAACATTTTTCTAGTATTCTCTACTTTCATCCAAGATCCATCTGACATCAGCAGTGATATCCTTTATTCCATTCCCTTTTCTTAATCCATCTTGAATTTCTGGTAGTTCCCTGTTGATGTACTGCTACAAATGCTTTTGAATGATCTTCAGCACAATTTTACGTGTGTGTGTAATTAATGATATTGTTCAATAATTTCCACATTCTGTTGGATCAACTTTCTTTGGCATGGCCAAAATATATGGATCTTTTCCAGTTGGTCAGCCATGTAGCTGTCTTCCAAAAGTCTTGGCATAGACAAGCGAGCACTTCCAGCCCTACACTGGTTTGTTGAAATATCTCAATACATATTCTGTCAATTCCTGGAGCCTTGTTTTTCAACAATGCATTCAGTGCAGCTTGGACTTCTTCCTTCAGTACCATTCATTACTGGTCATATGCTACCTCTTGAAATGGTTGAAGGCCAACCAATTTTTTTTGGTACAGTGACTGTATATTCCTTCCAACTTCTTTTGATGCCCTGTAGAATCCTTCACTATTGCAACTTGAGGCTTGAATTTTTTCTGAAGTTCTTTCAGCTTGAGAAATGCTCAGTATGTTCTTCCGTTTTGGTTTTTTAACTCCAGGCCTTTGTATATTTCATTATAGTACTTTACTTAGTCTTCTTGAGCCACCCTTTGAAATCTTCTGATCAGCTCTATGACTTCATTTTTTCCTTTCACTGTAGCTACTCAACATTCAAGAGTAAGTTTCAGAGTCTCTTCTGACATTCATTTTGGTATTTTCTTTCTTTCTTGTCTTTTTTTTTTTTAATTTTCATTGTGTTTTAAGTGAAAGTTTACAAATCAAGTCAGTCTTTCACACAAAAACTTATATACATCTTGCTACATACTCCCAAATACTCTCCCCCTAATGAGACAACCTGCTCCCTCCCTCCACTCTCTCTTTTTGTGTCCATTTCACCAGCTCCTAACCCTCTCTACCCTCTCATCTCCCCTCCAGGAAGGAGATGCCAACATAGTCTCAAGTATCCACCTGATCCAAGGAGTTCATTCCTCACCAGCATCCCTCTCCATCCCATTGTCCAGTCCAATCCCTGTCTGAAGAGTTGGCTTTGGGAATGGTTCCTGTCCTGGGCCAACAGAAGGTCTGGGGGCCATGACCACCGGGGTCCTTCTAGTCTCAGTCAGACCATTAAGTCTGGTTTTTTTATGAAAATTTGGGGTCTGGATCCCTCTGCTTTCCTGCTCCATCAGGGGTTCTCTGTTGTGTTCCCTGTCAGGACAGTCGTCAGTTGTAGCCGGGCACCACCTAGCTCTTCTGGTCTCAAGCTGACGTAGTCTTTGGTTTATGCAGCCCTTCTGTCTCTTGGGCTCGTAATTACCTTGTATCCTTGGTGTTCTTCACTCTCCTTTGATCCAGGTGGGTTGAGGCCAATTGATGCATTTTAGATGGCCGCTTGCTGGTGTTTAAGACCCCAGACGCCTCTCTCCAAGGTGGGATGCAGAATGTTTTCTTAATAGATTTTATTATGCCAATTGACTTAGATGTCCCCTGAAACCCTGGTCCCCAAAGCCCCTCCCCTGCTACACTGGCCTTTGAAACATTCAGTTTATTCAGGAAACTTCTTTGTTTTTGCTTTAGTCCAGTTGTGCTGACCTCGCCTATATTGTGTGTTGTCTTTCCTGTCACCTAAAGTAGTTCTTATCTATTATCTAATTAGTGAATACCCCCTCACACCCTCCCTTCCTCCCCACTTTCATAACCATCAAAGAATATTTTCTTCTCTGTTTAAACTATTTCTCGAGTTCTTATATTAGTGGTCTTATACAGTACTTGTCCTTTTGCAACTGACTAATTTCACTCAGCATAATGCCTTCCAGATTCCTCCATGTTATGAAATGTTTCACAGATTCCTCACTGTTCTTTATCGATGCGTAGTATTCCATTGTGCGAATATACCATAATTTATTTATCCATTCATCCATTGATGCGCAACTTGGTTGCTTCCATCTTTTCGTTATTGTAAACAGTGCTGCAATGAACATGGGTGTGCATATATCTGTTCGTGTAAAGGCTCTTATTTCTCTAGGATATATTCCAAGGAGTAAGATTGTTGGATTGTATGGTAGTTTTATTTCTAGCTTTTAAAGGAAGTGCCAAATCATTTTTCAAAGTGGTTGTACCATTTTACATTCCCACCAGCAGTGTATAAGTGTTCCAATCTCCCCACAGCCTCTCCAACATTTGTTATTTTGTGTTTTTTGGATTAATGGCCTTGGAGTGAGATGAAATCTCATTGCACTTTTGATTTGCATTTCTCTAAAGGCTAATGATCGTGAGCATTTCCTCATGTATCTGTTAGCTACCTGAATGTCTTCTTTAGTGAAGTGTCTGTTCATATGTTTTGCTCATTTTTTAATTGGGTTATTTGTCTTTTTGTAGTTGAGTTTTTGCAGTATCATGTAGATTTTAGAGTTCAGGTGCTGATCAGAAATGTCATAGCTAAAAACTTTTTCCCAGCCTGAATGCAATCATTTTACTCTTTTGGTGAACTCCTTGGATGAGCATAAGTGTTTGATTTTTAGGATATCTGGAAGCCCTGGTGGCATAATGGTTAAGAGCTATGGCTGCTGACCAAAAGGTCAGCAGTTTGAATCCATGAGACACTCCTTGGAAACCCTATGGAGCAGTTCTCCTCTGTCCTCTAGGGTCGCTATGAGTCAGAATAGACTCCATGGCAATGGGTTTGATTTGTTTTGTTTTGGTTTTTTTTCCCAGTTATCTAGTTTCTCTTCTGCATCGTTAGTAATGTTTTGTATACTCTTTATGCCATGTATTAGGGCTCCTATCCTTGTCCCTGTTTTTTCTTCCATCATCTTTATCATTTTAGATTTTATATTTAGGTCTTTGATCCATTTTGAGCTCATTTTTGTGCATGGAGTAAGGTATGGGTCTTGTTTCTTTTTCTTTTTTTTTTTTTGCAGATGGATATCCAGCTATGCCAGGACCCTTTGTTAAAAAGACTGTCTTTTCCCCTTTAAAATGTTTTGGGGCTTTTGTCAAATATCAACTGCTCATAAGTGAATGGATTTATGTCTGGACTCTCAATTCTGTTCCATTGGTCTGTGTATCTGTTGTACCAGTATCAGGCTGTTTTGACTACTGTGGCGGTATAATAGGTTCTAAAATCAGGTAGAGTAAGGCCTCCCACTTTGTTCTTCTTTTTCAGTAATGCTTTACTTATCTGGGGCCTCTTGCCCTTCCATATGAAGTTGGTGATTTGTTTCTCCATCTCTTTAAAGAATGTCATTGGAATCTGGATCAGAATTGCATTAAATCTATAGATCACTTTTGGTAGAATAGATGTTTTCACAATGTTAAGTCTTCCTATCCATGACCAAGATATGTTTTTCCACTTATGTAGGTCTCTTTTGGTTTCTTGCAGAAGTGTACTGTAGTTTTCTTTGTATAAGTCTTTTACATCCCTGGTAAGATTTATTCCCAAGTATTTTATCTTTTGGGGGGCTACTGTAAATGATATTCATTTGGTGATTTTTTCTACGATATTCTTTTTGTTGGTGTAGAGGAATCCAACAGATTTTTGTGTTTTATCTTGTATCCTGATGCTCTGCTGAACTCTTCTATTACTTTCAGTAGTTTTCTTGAGGATTCCTTAGTGTTTTCGGTGTATAAGATCATGCCATCTGCAAATAGAGACACTTTAACTTCTTTCTTGCCAATCTGGGTGCCCTTTTTTTCTTTATCGTGCCTAATTGCTCTGGGTAGGACCTCCAGCACAATGTTAAATAAGAGCGGTGGTAAAGGGTATCCTTGTCTGGTTCCTGATCTCAAGGGGAATACTTTCAGGCTCTCTCCATTTAGGATGTTGGCTGTTGGCTTTGTATAAATGCCTTTTATTATGTTGAGGAATTTTTCTTCTTTTCCTATTTTGCTGAGAGTTTTAATCATGAATGTGTATTGAACTTTGTCAAATGTCTTTTCTGCCTCAATTGATAAAATCATGTGATTCTTGTCTTTTGTTTTATTTGTATAATGGATTACATTAATTGTTTTTCTAGTGATGAACCATCCCCGCATACCTGGTATGAATCCCACTTGGTCGTGGTGAATTAATTTTTTGATATGTTGTTGAATCCTATTGGCTAGAATTTTGCTGAGGATTTTTGCATCTGTATTCATAAGGGATATAGGTCTGTAATTTTCTTTTTTTGTGGTGTCTTCACCTGTTTTTGGTATCAGGGGTATGCTGGCTTCACAGAATGAGTTTGAGAGTATTCTGTCTTTTCCTATGCTCTGAAATTTCTTTAGTAGTAGTAGTGTTAACTCTTCTCTGAATGTTTGGTAGAACTCTGTAGTGAAGCCATCCAAACCAGGGTTTTTTTTTGTTGGGAGTTTTTTGATTACCTTTTCAATCTCTTCTTTTGTTATGGGTCTATTTAGTTGTTCTACCTCTGTTTGTGTTAGTTTAGGTAGGCAGTGTGTTTCTAGGAATTCATCCATTTCTTCTAGGTTCTCGAATTTGTTAGAGTACATTTTTTCGTAGTAAATTGATATGATTCTTTTAATTTCAGTTGGGTCTGTTGTAATATCACCCATCTCATTTCTTATTTGGGTTATCTGCTTCCTCTCCTGTTTTTCTTTTGTCAGTTTGGCCAATGGTTTATCAATTTTCTTGATATTTTCAAAGAACCAGCTTTTGGTCTTGTTAATTCTTTCAATTGTTTTTGTTTTTTATTTTATTTAGTTCTGCTCTAATTTTTATTATTTGTTTTCTTCTAGTGCCTGAGGCTTTCTTTTGTTGCTCTCTTTCTATTTGTTCAAGTTGTAGGGATAATTCTTTGATTTTGGCCCTTTCTTCCTTTTGTATCTGTGCACTTATTGATATAAATTGACCTCTGAGCACTGCTTTTGCTGTGTCCCAAAGGTTCTGATAGGAAGTGTTTTCATTTTCTTTGGATTCTATGAATTTCTTTATTCCATCCTTAGTGTCTTCTATAATCCAGTCTTTTTTGAGGAGGGTATTTTTCAGTTTCCAAGTGTCTGATTTCTTTTCCCTGCTTTTTCTGTTATTGATTTCCACTTTTATGGCCTTATGGTCAGAGAAGATGCTTTGTAATATTTCAATGTTTTAGATTCTGCTAAGGCTTGCTTTATGACCTAATATGTCATCATTCTAGAGAATGTTCCTTGTGTACTAGAAAAGAAAGTATACTTGGTTGCTGTTGGGTGGAGTGTTCTGTATATATGTCTATGAGGTCAGGTTGGTTGATTGTGGCATTTAGATCTTCCATGTCTTTATTGACCTTCTTTCTGGATGTCCTGTCCTTCACCAAAAGTCATGTTTTGAAGTCACCTACTATTATTGTGGAGCTGTCTGTCTCACTTTTCAATGCTGATAAAAAAAAAAAAAAAAAAACTTGATAGAGTATTTTTTATGTATCTTTTAGCCTTGTCATTGGGTGCATAAATATTTACTATGGTTATATCTTCTTTGTATATTGTCCCTGTAATCATTATATAGTGTTCTTCCTTATCCTTTATGATGGATTTAACCTTAAAATCTGTTTTGTTAGAAATTAATATTGCAACTCCTGCTCTTTTTTGGTTGTTGTTTGCTTGATATATTTTTCCCATCCTTTGAGTTTAGTTTGTTTGTGTCTCTAACTCTAAGGGGTGTCTCTTGTAGGCACTATGCAGACGGATCGTGTTTTTTAATCCATTCTGCCACTGTCTATCTCTGTATTGGTGCATTTAGTCCATTTACATTCCGGGTAATTATGAATAGGTATGAATTTAGTGCTCTCATTATGATGTCTTTTTTTGTGTGCTGTTGACAGTTTCTTTTTCCCACTCAATTTTCTGTGCTGAGTAGATTATATATTGTCCTTTCCTTATAGTTATTCTTCTTGATTTTGCTTCTGCTTAGTCTGTATTTTTTTTTCTTGTATTTTATTTTGATGTGTAGGGTATTTTGTTTCCTTTGTGGTTACCTTAATATTTACCCCTATTTTTCTAAATTTAAATCTAACTTTTATTTCTTTGTATCGCCTTATCTTCCTCTCCGTATGGAAGATCTGTCACTACGTTTCTTAGTCCCTCTTTATTGTTTGAATATTGTCTTCTTTTACATAATAACATTGCTGTTACCCTGCTTAGAGTTTTTTTTTTTTTTAATCTTGCTTTTTTTTTTTTTTTTTGATTTCCCTGTCTGGATTGACTTCTAATTGCTCTGCACAGTGTTCTAGTCTCGGGTTGATACCTGATATTATGGATTTTCTAACCATTGAACTCTCTTTAGTATTTCTTGCAGTTTTGGTTTGGTTTTTATGAATTCCCTAAACTTGTGTTTATCTGGAAATGTCCTGATTTAACCTTCATATTTGAGAGACAGTTTTGCTGGATATATGATTCTTGGCTGGCATTTTTTTTCCTTCAATGCTCTATATAAGTCATCCCATTGCCTTCTTGCCTGCATGGTTTCTGCCAAGTAGTCCAAGCTTATTCTTATTGGCTCTCCTTTGTAGGTGAATTTTCATTTATCCCTAGCTTCTCTTAAAATTCTCTTTATTTTGGTTTTGAAAAGTTGGATCATAATATGTCTTGGTGACTTTCTTTTAACATCTGCCTTAGGTAGTGTTAGATGAGCATCTTGGATAGATATCTCCTCATCTTTCGCAATATCAAGGAATTTTTCTGCCAAGAAATCTTCAACAATTCTCTCTGTATTTTCTGTTATCCTTCTCTGTTCTGGTCCTCCAATCACTCGTTCTTCCGTGGTTCCAAAGGTATGAGTAGGCTGTGTGGCTGGCTGCTTCTCCCTGAGGAAACTGTGGCCAAACACTAGTACCAGCCCGATGCCACTGTTCCCGGGAATGGTGCCTGAGGGCTTCCCATGATTCAGGTCCTGTAACTCCTCTCCACTTTTGAACTGTCTCTTCCTCCGTCTGCCCCTCAGTTTGTTCTAAGCTTGCCTTTGATGCTCAGGGCTCCTAGATTGTCATAAGTATACTTGTTCACTTTTTTTGCTGTAAAGAGGGTTCCCGGAAGTGTCTGTCTATTCTGCCATCTTGGCTCAGCCTCCCTTTCTTGTCTTCTTAATGACCTCTTGCTTCATGTTGTTCCACAACTTATCTGGTCTTTGGTCATTAGTGTTTAAGTCTTCAAATCTATTCTTGAGATAGTCTTTATCCTCAGGTTGTTATACTCAAGGGCATACTTTGTTGTGAACTTGTTCTAATTTTCTTCAGCTTCAACTTGAACTTGCATATGATCAATTAATGGTCTGTTCCACATTTGACCCCTGGCCTTATTCTGACTGATGATATTGAGCTTTTCCATCAACTCTTTCCATAGAAGTAGTGGATTTGATTCCTGTGTATTTCATTCGACGAGGTCCACATGTATAGTCACTGTTCATGTTGTTGAAAAAAGGCATTTGCAGTAAAGAAGTCTTTGGTCTTGCAAAGTTCTATCATATGATCATCAGCATTGTTTCTATCACCAAGGCCATGTTTTCTAACTACCAATAGTTCTTGTTTTTGGCTTTTGCATTCCAAATACCAGTAATTATCAATACACCTTAATTGTATGTGTGATCGATTTCAGACTGCAGACGTTGGTAATAATCTTCAATTTCCTCAACTTTAGCCTTAGTGGTTGGTGCATAAATTTGAATAATAGTGGCATTAACTGGTCTTCCTGGTAGGCGTATGGATATTATCCTATCACTGACAGTGTTGTACTTCAGGGCTGATCTTGGAATGTTGTTTTTGACAATGAAAGCAATGTCATTCCTCTTCAATTTGTCATTAACTGCATTGCATATAATATCATCATCTGATTCACAGTGGCCAATGCCAGTCAATTTCAGCTCACTAATGCCTAGATATTGATCTTTATGTGTTCCATCTTGTTTTTGAATATTTACAGTTTTCCTAGGTTCATTCTTTGTACATTCTGTGCTCTATTATTAATGGATGTTTCCAGGTGTTTCTTCTCATTTTGAATTGTGCCACATCAGCAAATGAAGGTCCCAAAAGCTTGACTCCGTTGGTGTCATTAAGGTCGACTCTACTTTGAGGAGGCAGCTCTTCTGCACTCATCTTATGAGTGCTTTCCAAACTGAGGGCCCATTTTATCACACAATATCAAACGATGTTCCACTAATGTTCATAAGGTTTATACTGGCTAATTTTTTCCAGAAGTATACCACCATCCTTTTCCCAGTCTATCTTAGGCTGTAAGCTCAGCTGAAATGCGTCTACCACGGGTGACTCTGCAGGTATTTGAAATACTGGTGGCACAGCTTCTGGCATCACAGCAACACTCAGGCCTCCACAGTATGACAAACTGACAGACATGTGGGTCCATACTGACCCTATATTGTCTCTATTTTGCAAGTTAAGAATCCAAGGCTGAGAGAATTGAAGAAGCCTACATAAATAAAAGTGCTAGTAAATGCCAGTGCTGAAATTCTACAGTCTCTCTAAACCCTAAACTCATTTCCACTTCGTTGACATCACAAGCTTTCTATAATATTAGATAATAGGCCAGGGAACAATTCCAGAGGAAAGGATACACAATGGAATTGGAAGGACAGAAGGCCATAGCTGCCTGAGGATAAGATTAAACCTGTGTACCCTATTGCCATGAATGCCCCAGATAGTCTCTGGCTAGCCACTTAATCATTCAATGATGCTGAGAAAGATGTATAAACATATAACTGACTGTCAGATCAGTTCCTCCGTTAAGATGATAAATGGAATGGCCGTACACATGATTACAGAGAAAGTACATTATGGATTAAATGCAGTGAGGGCCTTGAAACAGGACAAGTATGAATTTGAATTCTGGCTCTATTACTTGACTTGGGCAAGTTCTTTACTTCGCTAAACTCGTTTCTTCATCTGAATAAAGAAATATGGCTACCTAATTGAAATGTTTACTGTGAGGATGAAATATGATAAAGAAATTAAAGGGTTGTGTCAATGAATGATTGATACATAATAGGTTTTACTAAGCAAAAATGATAATATCTTGATAAAAAAAAAAAAAAAACTTCTTGCATTTGTACAATTTTAACCCAATGTGTTTAAATTTGACAAACAGAAAGTCTATAATTTAGACTAAGGGCTTTTCTTTAAATTATGTTTTTGCTTGATTGGTATGAGTCCCTTGCACAAAGTCATTTTATGCTAAAATCCATCATGTGTCAAGGTCTGGAGAGCACAGGGAAAGTCATCTAAAAGAGAAGAAGTTAAAATGCATATGGAAAAAGAATATTCTGAGTATTGCCAGTCTTCCATAGAACTAACACCAAGCTTCCGGGGGCGGGGCAGAATGTTTGTAACCATAGAAATTTTAAAATCTCTTCTATACTAAATAAAAACTCCAAAAATAATAATAAAAATTAACTAATAATAAATACAAAGATTACAGAGATAGTAATGTCATTTGCTTTAAATTGGTTATTTTCTAAAACAAAGGGCTTTCCTGGTCTGTATACATATAATTTGCCTCTCCATCTGGTCTTTTCTATCACTTTTACATTCATTTGTCTTTTATCTCTTCAAGGTGGTTCCAGTTAGAGTGCATGTACTGCAATATACTTAACTTTTAAAATATTTAGGCTCTCTATCTCAAAGAAATTGACTGGAGTGGAACAACTAATGTTGTTTCCTTAGAGCACAATTTAACGTGATAAGAACTTTGAAGTAAACTTCACAGACTCTCATAACTCACTGGCCTGAAAGGAAATACTCTAGCCTTGTGATGGTTGTAGGCCTGATTCGTAAATGCTGGTTTACCAAATGACTGAATTTCACAGAATAAATCACAATACAACCGTTGAAAATTCCTTCATGAATTTACAGCCTGCAGGGGGCTTCATTAGTATTGCATGTTAATGTTGACCATGCTTCATATTTTCCTCCCTCTCTACATTTGGCCCACAGCTGTTGTGTACCAAAATCCTAATCTAATCAGCATCCAATAAAAGAGAACAAACAAATGAGCAATTTGTGTCAGTGGCCCTATCACACAGCTCAGACATAACAGGGAATGACATGGGCTTCTCTAACCAAAGACCTACCTTCAAAAGTCGCAATTGTCATGGTTAATCTACCCCTCTCAAACTTTGCTTTGTAATTTGCTGTTGTGCTTATTGTGTGCCATCTAGTCGATTCTGACTCATAAAGACCCTATAGGACACAATAGAATCTCCCCATAGATTTTCCTAGGCTGTAATCTATGTGGGACCCCTCTTGGCACAGTGTTAAAAACGCAGGCTGCTAACCAAAAGGTTGGCTGTTTGAATCCACCAGTTGCTCCTTGGTAATCCTATGGGGCAGTTCTACTCTGTACAATAGGGTTGCTGAGTCAAAATTGACTGGAAGGCAATGGATTTGGTTTTTGGTTAATCTTTACATATAAGGAGCCCTGTGACACAATGATTAAGTGCTAGGCTACTAACCAAAATGTCAGTGGTTCAAACCTACTAGTCGTTCCATGGGAGAAAGATGTGACAGTCTTTTCTCATAAAAATTACAGCCTTAAAATCGTATGGGGCAGTTCTACTCTGTCATATAGGGTCACTATGAGTTGACAACACACAACAATAACAACCTGTACAGGAGCAGGTATTTTCTCTCTGGTGGGTTCAAACTGTTGACCTTTTGGTTAACAGCTAAGAGCCTAACCATTGTGCCATCAGGGCTCTTTGGCTTAGAATTTTATTTATTCCTTTTTCACTTCTACAAAAGATATATGAAGTGTTTTGCCAAGTGCAAGAAATATAATATTGAATAAAGCTTGATTTCTTCCACAGATAGTCAACGCAGTGTTTCATAACCAACCCTTCCTCACCATCTCTCCTCAACTCCCAAAAAGATAGTTTTATTGTTACCTCCCCTGTTCACCCAGAGTAGATAAAGCACTTACTGTAATGTCTTTGATTGTGCTTATCCCTGTCTTTTTATTAGGTTTCAAGTTTCATGAGAGAAATAGCTGGATATCTTTCATTTTTGAGTCACTGATGTTAATAAAGTAATTAGCACATGGTAGATGTTCAAAGGTGACTTGTCGAATAAATGAATGAATAAATAAGTGCACAAGTGATGAATAAATATTGTTGCATTTCTAGACAAAAATAAAGAAGAAAAGTATAGTCAAAAGAGCACTGGATTAGAAATCAGGTCAACTGAGCTCAAATACTAGCATTGCAAGTGACTAGCAGTTAGAACATAGGTAAAATAATCATTATCTCCCAAATTTGATTTACTGTTAATTAATATTTAGGCCTACCCCATACAAATAGGACATTAAGTTAGTAAAAATGCATAAGGAGCTGCTGACCTTTTGGTTAGCAGACATAGCTCTTAACCACTACGCCACTAGGGTTTCCAAATAGAACATTGGAGTGGTTGAATTCTTATGTTCCTTTTTAGCTAACATAAAACATAATCCATCATTAAAATACAATCAGTCAAAAGAGTACCTAACTTATTATCCCTTTCGTTTTGTTGTTGTTTGCTTTCATTTGTAAACTATGTCCTCGTGTTCTAATGTATTGGTGAAGTAGTCTTAATACTTTGTGGTATTTTATACAGGGAAAAGTTGTAGCCCATAACAATGATTTGGACCAAATAAACTAGAGTCAGAAAAATTTTGACATTTTTTTTACGAGAAGTAGTATAATGTTAAGTTTAGGAAGACGGGAAATGTGAAGACATATAGTGTCTAGAGCAACGAATAGGAGCCCTGGTGGAGCAGTGGTTAAAGTGCTTGGCTGCTAACTAAAAGGTCGGCAGTTCAAACCTACCAGCCTCTTCAAGTGAGAAAGATGTAACAGTTTGCTTTTGTAAAGATTTATAGCATTAGAAACCCTATAGGGCAGTTTTGCTCTGTCCCATAGGGTCGTCTATACGATTAGAGTTCAGCTTGATGGCAGTGGGATTTTTAGAGCAACCAATAAAATATGGTGTAAAGAAATATAGCTAAAAAGCCAATAGAAAAATTAAAATGATATTCAAATATATTTAATTATCCCTGAAGAGGACAGGAAAGGAGAAATAAATGAATAGTAGCTTGTATAAAAATTATTATAAAAGTATAGCTCTAAATCCAAACATATAAAACCGTATTAAATATTGATAGACTAAACATTCACTTTGTGTTATTTCAGTTTGTTTTATGTCATATTTTCCAAGTCAAGGGTCAGCAAAGATTTTTCTGTAAAGGACCAGGTAATGAATATTCTAGACTTTGCAGACCATACGGTTTCTGTCATAACCTACTCAACTCTACCCTTGTAAAGCAAAAGCAGCCATAGATAATTGCCACAAAGGAATGTGGGTTTGTTCCAATAAAACTTTATTTGTGAAAATAGGAAGATAGACTAAATTGGCTCTCAGGCTGTAGTTTGCTGAACACTGTGCTAAGTTAGTGGCTTCTGAGAATGTGTGTAATTCTCGTTTTATAGTATAAATACAATTATTAATACTTAGCCCCTTTGTGGTCTTCAGAAAATTCTGTTTTAAAATAGTGTAGACATTGTTATAAAGAATATCAGGACCAACTATGAAAGACAGCATCCTAATACCCACAATTGCAATGCCAGGTAAGCAGTTTTCATTGCAGAATATTACTGAGAGCTAAACAAATATGCATCAATATCAGTATTACCTTTGTTCTAAAACTATAGCACTGTTATTTTAAACAAAATAACAGAAATTTGAAGAAAATTCAAATGAATAATGCAGCCCACTAGATTTCCTAGAGTTTGAAAATTGGCAAGAGAAATAAATTAATGTGAACTAAAGAAATCGAACAAGCAATATCAAGAGAATGTATGTTTCTGAGTAAGCAATCACTCATAAATAATATAATTCAGCACCATGTATTGAGTAATAAAGATGAATACAAGAAGATTTTTCCTGTGAAATCCTGTTTATTTCATCCTTGAAATAAGACCATTTGACACAGTTTTATGCAGGTTCTCTAAATTTTTCTTTCTTCTTTAAAGTTAACAAATATAAAAGAACACATGAATGCAAAAATATATCAGAGGTACATACACTACCCTTAACACAGGAGAAAAGAAGAAAAATAACTTGAAAGAAACCAGGCTGGAAGATATTAACATTTTAAATGTTTCCCCTTACATGCTACTCAGGTTCTAACGAAATTAAACATCTGGCTCTTTCAACAAGCCTCCCTTGTCTTCAAAATAAATAGGCAGAGAGCACAGACAGAGATGGTAATTGAAAAAGGCTGAGACTAATTAATTTGTGCTGGAAAAAAAAAAATTTCCATGAATGCCATTTCCTAGAGTTTCCAACAGACTTTCTCTTGATTATGTGGGTGATTGACATAAACAAAAGTGTTTACAATTCTAATAGTCACTGAGCAGTTTACAAAGAATAGCTACCTTTTGGTATGGACATGAATAGATAGGTGAACCAATAGAACAAAAGAGAAAATTCAGTAACACACTGTGTGAAAATTTAACACATAAAATCATCTCAAATCTCTGAGCAAAAATAGATTTTTGACAGCTTGTGGTTGGTGACCAGATGGTGATTTGGAAAAACACAAAAATTGAACCAATACCTTGAACGATACATTAAAGTAAGCTTCAAGTGGATTAAAGGTCTAAAAATATAAATAAGTAATTTAAGTAAAAATAAAAAAGAAAATATTATAAGAAAACGTTGGCAAATTATAACTCAATAATGACAAAAAGTTTTTAACACTCTCAAAAATTGAAATTTAATAAAAAGAAATGTTTAATAAATTTAACTATTTTAAAATTCTTTAGTATGGTAAAAAAAAAAAAAAAAAAGCCCTCTGCCATCGAGTAGATTCCAACTCACGGCGAAGCTATAGAAAAGTGTACAAGTGCACCACAGGGTTTCAAAGACTGTAATCTTTGTGGAAGCAGACTGTCACATCTTTCTTCCCCAGAGCAGCTGGTGCGTTCAAACCACCGATCTTTTGGTTGACAGCTGAGCTCTTTAACCACTGTGCCACTAGGGCTCCAAAACAAACAAACAAAAAAAACAATAGATAAAGTAAAAAAAGATTAAATAAAAACGGGGGGAAAATATTTCTAAAATACACACTGATGACAGGTTAATCACATAATATAAAAAAGAACTAACACTTAAGGAAAAAGATGAGTAATATCATTTTTTAAATGAGCAATACTATAACTGACAATTCACAAAATAGATATACAAATGGCACTTAATCGTATGAAATGATGCTAAATTTTCCCATAATAATAGTAATGCAAATTAAATTACACTGAAAAGTCGTTTCTCACCTACCCTACTAGCAGGAGTTTAAAAACTTGATAAACACCCGCTATAGGCAATATGTTTGGTTTTATTTTTTACAGGTGAGGCTGTGGAACAACAGGCAATATCATGTGTTGTTGGTAGGATTGCAAGTATCACAAATTTCTAGGAACCTGGGAATATCGGATAAAAGTACATATCAATTTATAGTTTACTGAGTAATCTTGCTCCTAAGAATTTAACCTGAAGGCTCATTGTCACCAGTATGAAAACAATATGCATATTTTTATTCAATGTGGTATTATTTTTACAGTAATAGCAAAATTTTGGGAACTGTATCAATGCAAAGCATAGAAGACTGAATAAACAAACTATGATAAATTTACACATCCATACAGTAGAGTACATTTACTATGCATTTGCCAAATATAATGAGGAAGACTCTATGAACTGATTTGAAAAGAATTACAGGACATATTGTTAAGTGGAAAAAGAAAGTTGCAAAACAGTATAGATGGTTATATGGTATATTACATTTTGTGTAAATAAGGAGGAGATAAGAATGGACTGTGTGTGGGGGTGAAATCTATATATCTATATATGAACATAAAAAAATATATGAACATATATATATAAATCTGTATATAAATATATGAACATATAAAAATGCCCGTGAGTCTGACAGTCTGTCTTACTGTGGGAGCTTGTGTGTTGCTGTGATGCTGGAAGTTATGCCACTGGTACTCAGATACCAGGAGGGCCACCCATGTTGGACAGGTTTCAGCTGAGCTTCCTGACTAAGACAGACTAGAAAGAAGGACCCAGCAGTCTACTTCTGAAAAGAATCAGCCAGTGAAAACCTTATGAATAGCAGCAAAACACTGTATGATATAGTGCCAGAAGATGAACCCCCGAGGGTGGAAGGAGCTCAAAAGACAACTTGGGAAGAGCTGCCTCCTCAAAGTAGAGTTGACCTTAATGACATGGACAGAGTCAAGCTTTTGGGATCTGCATTTGCTGATGTGGCACTACTCAAAATGAAAAGAAACAGCTGCAAGCATCCATTAATAATCGGACTGTGGAGAGTATGAAGTATGAATCTAGGAAAACTGGAAATGATCAAATGAAGTGGAACACATAAACATCAATACCATAAGCATTAGTGAGATTAAATGGACTTGTACTGGCCATTTTGAATAGAATGATCATATGATCTACTATGCCGGGAATTACAACTTGAAGAGAAATGGTGTTGCATTCATTGTCAAAAACAACATTTCAAGATCTATCCTGAAGTACAATGCTGTCAGGGATAGGATAATATCCACACACCTATAAGGAAGGCCAGTTAATATGACTATTATTCAAATTTAGGCACCAACCACTAAGGCCAAAGATGAAGAAATTGAAGATTTTTACCAGCTTCTACAGTCTGAAATTGATCAAATATGCAATCAGGGTGCATTGATAATTACTGATGATTGGAATGTGAACTTTGGAAACACAGAAGGATTGGAAGTTGGAAAATATGGCCTTGATGATAGAAATAACACATGAGATTGCATGATTGAATTTTGCAAAACCAATGACGTCTTCATTACAAATAGCTTTTTCACCAATGTAAACAGTGACTACACACATGGACTTCATCAGATGGAACACACAGGAATCAATTGACTGCATCTTTGACAATGGAAAAGCTCAGTATCATCAGTCAGAACAAGGTCGGGGACAACTGCAGAACAGGCCATCAATTGCTCATATACAAGTTCAAGGTGAAACTGAAGAAAATTAGAACAAGTCCACGAAAGCCAAGGTACAAACATGAGTACATCCCACCTGAATTTAGAGACCGTCTCAAGGATAGATTTGACACATTGAACACTAATGACTGAAGACCAGATGAGTTGTGGAATGCCATCAAGGACATCATACATGAAGAAAGCAAGAAATCGTTAAGAAGACAGGAAAGAGAGAAAAGACCAAAGTACGTGTCAGAAGAGACTTTGAAACTTACTCTTGAATGTTGAGCAGCTAAAGTAAAAGGAAGACATGATGAAGACTTCAAAGGGTGTTTCAAGAAAACAAAGTCTTATGACATGCACAAAGAGCTGGAGATAGAAAACCAAAAGAGAAGAACATGCCCAGCATTTCTCAAGCGGAAAGAACTGCAGAAAAAATTCAAGCCTAGATTTGCAATAGTGAAGGATTCTATGTGGAAAATATTAAATGATGCAGGAAGCATCAAAAGAAGATGGAAGGAATACCCAGTCATTATACCAAAAAAAAAAAAAAAAATTGGTCAACATTCAACCATTTCAAGAGGTAGCATATGATCAGGGACCGATGATACTGAAGGAAGAGGTCCAGTCTGCACTGAAGGCATTAGCAAAAAACAAGGCCCCAGGAATTGAGGAAATACCAACTGAGATGCTTCAACAAATGGATGCAGAAATTGGAAGTGCTCACTCGTCTATACCAAGAAATTTGGAAGATATCTACCTGGCCAACTGACTGGAAGAGATCCATATTTATGCCTATTTCCAAGAAAAGTGACCCAGCTGAACGTGGAAATTACAGAACAATATCATTAATATCACATGCAAGCAAAATTTTTCTGAAGATCATTCAAAAGCACCTGCAGCAGTATATTGACAGGGAACTGCCAGAAATTTAGGCAGGATTCAGAAGAGGACGTGAAACCAGAGATATCATTGCTGATGTCAGATGAATCCTGGCTGAAAGGAGATAATACCAGAAAGTTGTCTACCTGTGTTTTATTGACTATGCAAAGGCATTAGACTGTGTGGATCATAACAAATTATGGGTAACATTGAGGAGAATAAGAATTCCAGAACAGTTGATTGTGCTCATGAGGAACCTGTACATAGATCAAGAGGCAGAACAAGGGGATACTGAGTGGTTTAAAGTCAGGAAAGGTGTGCACCAGGGTTGTACCCTTTCACCATACCTATTCAATCTGTATGCTGAGCTAATAATCAGAGAAACTGGACTATATGAAGAAGAACAGGGCATCAGGATTGGAGGAAGACTCATTAACAACCTGTGATATGCAGATGACACCACCTTGCTTATTGAAAGTGAAGAAGACTTGAAGCACTTACTGATGAAGATCAAATACCACAGCCTTCAGTATGGATTATGCCTCAACATAAAGAAAACAAAAATCCTCACAACTGGATCAATAAGCAGCATCATGATAAACGGAGAAAAGGTTGAAATTGTTGAGGATTTCATTTTACTTGGATCCACAATCAATACCCATGGAAGCAGCAGTCAAGAAATCAAAAAAGGCATTGCATTGGGCAAATCTCCTTCAAAAGACCTCTTTAAAGTGTTAAAAAAAAGCAGTAGTATCACCTTGAAGACTAAGGTACGCCTGACCCAAGTTGTGGTATTTTCAATCACATCATATGCTTGTGAAAGCTGGATAATGAATAAGGAAGACCAAAGGAGAATTGAAGCCTTTGAATTGTGGTGTTGGCAAAAAATATTGAATATAGCATGGACTGCTAAAAGATCAAACAAATCTCTCTTGAAAGAAGTACAACCAGAATGCTCCTTAGAAGCAAGGATGGTGAGACTGAGTCTTATATACTTTGGACATGTTGTCAGGAGGGATGAGTCCCTGGAGAAGGACATCATGCTTGGTAAAGCACAGGGTCAGTGGAAAAGAGGAAGATCCTCAACAAGATGAACTGACACAGTGACTGCAACAATGGGCTCAAGCATAACAACAATTGTGAGCATGGCACAGGATCGGGCAGTGTTTCCTTCTGTGGCACATAGGGTCGCTATGAGTCAGAACTGACTCAATGGCACCTAACAACAATATATATGAATGTTTTACATACATACAAATAGACATGTGTTTCCATATATATTTATTTTTGTGAAAAGGAACATGGGTGAGAATAAACCAAAAGGCATGTAGGTTGGCAGCATCTGGCTAGATAAGCACGCAACTTTACTTAAGTGAAAGTGGTCATAGCTATTACATACAAGTCATCAGCTAGGTGGCATTTCTTCACAGACCACCTGCAATACTATCACCTGAGGGCTCGTTAAAAATAAAGCCTACTGCACTAGAGTGGTGGGGTGGTGGAAGAAACAGCAAGTAATTCAGTAAGTCAAGGGTGGCAATACTAGAACACAGGACTGGAAATTTCAGTAGAAGTCACATCATATGAGACCTTAATTGTCAGTTCAACCCTTGTCCACTGCTGTGGGAAAAAGAGAACTATCATATAACCCAGCAATGTCATTCCTAGGTATATACCAAAAAGACTTGAAAGCAGATACTTGTACACCATTTTTCATTGCAGCACTATTCACAATAGCCAAAAAGTGGAAACAACCTAAAGCCCATGAAGGGATGAATGGATAAACAAAACGTGGTAGATACACACGTACATCTACTCAACCAGTAGGAGAAAAGAAGTCTTGATACATGCTATACTTTGGATGGAGCTTGAAAATATTCTGCTGAGTGAAATAAGTTAATCACAAAAGGTTAAATATTGTATGGCCTCACTTATAGAAAAAGAAATTGACAGATAAATGTAACAGACCAAAGTTTATTAGTGTTTATTAGGGTGAGAGGGAGAGGGAAAGGAAGAATTATTGCTTAAGGAGTACTGAATTTCAGTTTACAGTGATGGAAAAAAAATAATTAAGGTTAGGATTTCACAGCCAATTAATTTAATTGCCGTCAAGAAGTAGTACGTCAATAAAAAGTTAAATTGGCAAAAGTTGCATGATACATACATATATTGACAACAATGACAAAAAAGAAAAAGCTGCTGAGATTGCTTATGTACAAACAAATTCCTCATGGGATTTGATTCCTTGGTTTGGAGATTTAGGGTCATGGTTTCACAGGACATCCCAGTTGGTTGCCCTAATAACATGTTCAATGCTTCTGTTCTACCTCCTAGTTCTTGGCATAGTACCTGGGGTCTTAACAGCTTGTAAGGGGTCATTCAAGGTACAACAATTGAACAATTGGTCTCTCTTTGCCTGGAGCAACAGAGAAAAAAGAGCAGTCAGGAATAGGAGGAGAAAACGGAATGTGCAGCCAATTGCCTTCACTGTCAGCTGCCTTCTTTGCCATGAGACCTGAAGAGCTGGATGATGTCCAGCTTCTATTCTGAACATTGATTAAATACTCTATAAAAGAATCCTGATCAAAAGGGGAAAAATGCAGAACAGAATCTCAAAATTTCACGGACTCCAGCCTTTCTGGAGCCATTGAGACTGGATGAGCCTCTGAAACTACTGCCCTGAGGTAATCCTTATACCTTAAAACTTGAACCAAAAATATTCCCCGAAGACTTTCCAAAACCAAACAATAATTTAGCTTAACTAGGAAAGAATGTCAGGCTTGAGCATTGTGCTCTTTTAAGATTTATCTGTATGGGATCAAATTGATAACAGTAACTCAAAAGATTAGATAGGAAACTTAGGGGTCAGTGAGCTTATGTTAATGGGGGAGGCATAACTCAAAAAGGAGGGTGAGAATGGTTGCACAACCCAAAGAATGTAATCAATGTCACCAAATTGTACATGTAGAAATTGTTGAATCAGTGTATGTTCTGCTGTGTATGTTCTCAACAACCACAAAAACAAAAAGAGAGAGAGAAAAAAAACTCTACTATTCAAATGGTAACGATGAGCTTTGAACACCTTCTTACTCAGTCACTCCCCACCGCATCCTGAAGAAGAGAGAGTATATACCCAGAAGCCAGCCTGTACTTTCATTTCTTTCCTGTCCTCAAATGTGGGTACTCTGGCATCTCTTCAGATTGAACGCCTACTACTTTCACATGTCATTCTCTGTTATGGTAAAACTCTTACCTTTGCCTGGAAACCACGCAGACCACCTAGACCACACCCCTCATGACCCAGTTCAAATGCCACAGTGCCATGTTTTCCCTAAAGCCTCCCAATGCTGCATCTCTTCTAAAAGTAGAAGTAAATCCTATTCATCTAAGTCCTCAGAATTGTATTTATGTCTGATTTATGAGCTTAAGCCTTGCAAGTTGACTGTTAGTCAGAACACTAGCTCTACCACTTACTGGATGAATGCGCTTGAGCAAGAGATAAACTCTCTGCCACAATTTCCTTGTCTGTGAAATGGGAATTCTTTATAGTACCTATCTCATATTAATCTTGGGGTTAATTGATATAAACTACACAAAGTGGTAGGAAAGTCTGAAATGTTCTGCCAGCTATTAATTGCCATTACCACTGCTCTTATACTCTCACATAACATTATTTGCTTCCATTGTCTGCTGACTAAGCAGCACTTTCCTTTTTTAACTTTTTTATTCAATGTATCATAAAACTCAACCATTTAAATTGTATAATATAATGGTTTTTAGTACATTCACAAAATTCTACAACCATTACAACTAACTTAAGAACATTTTCATCATCCAAAAAGAAATTATGTTCCCATCACGAGTCACTCCCATTCTCCACTACCCTAGCCCTAGGCAACTACTATCTATTTTGTGTTATCTGTAGATTTCATATAAATAGAATCATACAATATATTGCCTTTTGGCTGGTTTAGTTCGTTTTGGATAATGTTCCCAAGGTTCAATGACATTATAACATTTATCAGCACTTCATTCCTTTTTATGGTTGGATAACATCCCAGTGTACAGATAGAACACATTTTGTTTATCTATTCCTCATGAACATTTGGTTTTACGGACATTTGGATTATTTCCATTTTTTGATTGTTATGAATAACACTGCTTCAAATACTTGTGTATGTTTTTACTTGGACATATGTTTTCATTTCTCTTGGGTATATACCCAGGAGTGAAATTTCTGGCCATTTGGTAACACTGTTTACATTTTGAGGAACTGTCAAACCGTTTTCTAAAGTAGCTGAACCATTTTACATCCCCAACAGCAACATACAGGAGCTCTAATTTCTCCATACCCTTGTTGTTCCTGTTGTTAGGTGGTGTTGAGTCAGTTCTGACTCATAGCCACTCTATGTACAACAGAACGAAACACTGCGCAATCCTGCGCCATCATCACAATCACTGTTATGCTTGAGCCCATCATTGTTGCAGCCACTGTGTCAATTCATCTTGTTCAGGGTCTTCCTTTTTTTCAGTGACCCTCTACTTTACCAAACATAATGTCCTTCTCCAGGAACTGATTCTTCCAGATAACATGTCCAAAGCATGTGAGATGTAGTCTCGCTATCTTTACCAACATTTATTGTCTGTTTTTTTGATTCTACCCATCCCAGCTAGTGGGTGCAAATGGTATCCAATTGTGGTTTGATTTGTATTTCCCTAATGTCTAATGATGTTGAACACCTTTTCATGTGCTTATTAGTTATTCATATAGCTTCTTTGCAGGAATTCCTATTCAGATCTTCTTCCATTTTTTAAATTGAGCTATTTGTCTTTTTATTATTAAGTTTTTAAGAGCTCTTTTTAATGTATTCTGGATTCAAGTCTCTTTTCAGATATATGATGTTAAAATATAGCAGTTTTATTAAAGGTAATAAATGTCTCAGAACAAATGGTGAAAGCACCTAGAGAAGTAACTCCTGGTTTCTTGGAAGTTGGTAAATGTTCGTTAGGTGTTTGAGGAGAATTAGATTAAATATTCAAGAGCAATGCTTAAGAGTTCAGAATAAATCACCAATATGAGAATTTAAGCATAAGTAAGGGAGATATTTTCTTTCTAGGACCTGCCTGTCTATACCAGACCTCTTACCAATTCAAATTTCAGAAATGTGCCTTATTAAAGAGACCAGAAAGTTTAATATAGAATAACAGACTTGGGTAATTCTTTGCACACAGATATTACTGCAATTTGAAAATCTCAAATATCAAATCCCAAGGCCATTCCCTCCCTCATGAAAAAATTTACTTTCTCAGTTCTGAAAAAATATATTGGTCTTTTGAGGTACTTTCTTTTTGGCTTCTATATTTTGATGATGGCATTCAGTGTGACCTCTATTTTATCAGAGAACTTGATGGACCCATGTGAGGCCTGAGAAATCTCACAGAAGCTTTTAGAAGTAGCGCTAGTTAAGTTTTGGCGAATGCTTGAGCCAAGGGAATTATTATGTTACCATCACACTTTTTATCACACTTTAGGAGCTCTGATGACACAGTGGTTAAGAGCTCAGCTGCTAACCGAAAAGTCAGTGGTTCAAGTTCACCAGCTGCTCCTTGGAAACTCGATGGGGCAGTTCTACTCTGTCCTATAGGGTCACTACGAGTCATAATCAACTTGACGGACGGCAATGGATTTGGTTTTTTTATTACACTTTAAGTATGGTTAAAATTTGATTCACATTAATTACTCAGGCAGTCAAAAGGTTTTGGTTAAGAAATTTGGAATAAAAAGGGGAAAATAAAGGATGTATTTTAACAAAACCTCATTCTGACAATTCACGTCTCTAAGGTCTCATTTCGATGGGAGGAAGAATTCCCACAGATATGTTACAGACTCCAGAACATCAGGACAAAGTGCATTGCAGGAGTTATGTAATTTTCCGAAAGAATACAGATCTCAGCAGTCATTCTCAGCAGTTTTAAGATGGCACATCTTTATGCAACATTTTGTTTTCTGCAATAGTACTATACTAAATAGGTTCCTGACCACAGAAATTACATCAAGAAAAGCACTGGTTTGATTGAAAATGTGATAACCTACATCTTTAGCCACAACTTTATATGTTATAATTACTCTTGGTTTGAAATTATAGTCACTCTATAAAATAAAAAATAATATCTAACAATTATTGAATGTTTACTGTAGACCACGTATTTTTTCTAAGAATTGTAGCCTTATAGTCATCGTCATAACTATTATCATTCTCATTTTACAGGTGAAGAAACTGAAGTATCCCTGAAGCCTACCAGGTAAAACCTTTGTAATTGCCTATGGACAATCCTAAAAAAAATCACACAGAGGTTTTTAACCAGGAACCAGACTCCTCACTACAATATTATGTAATTTTACATTTTTATTGTGTGTATTTTTTGTGGATTGGCTAATACCTTAGAATATAAACTCAACCAAGACCACGGTCTGCTTTGTTCACTGATGTGGAATGTAGAGCACTGTTTTGTCCATAATAGCTAGAAAGTATTGAATGAGTAAGCAAATGCTTACTCATGAATGAATGAATATATAATTGAATGAATGAATGAATATATAATTCATTTATGAATTAATATATAATTGTGTTTAATGACTGTAAACTTAAAGTCAAAAATGTTTTGGTGGCCATTGGAGATTTTTTTTTTTCAGTGATCTAGGGTTGGATCAGGTCATGTTCTTAAGTTATTTACCCTCTTACCCATCTTGAGCCTGAATCAAGATCTAATTATGAATACACTGGAAAAAATGGAATTTTAATTAAATATTTTGTTGGTGAGTTTAGCTTTACAAAGAGGTGGATTTACTTCCCGTAAGTCTATAAAAATTGTACAGTTAAATGGATGATTTTTATATTTTTATTAGCAAGTTTCCTCTCTGGGACTAGAATATGCTTATGGGAATTCAGTCTTCAAATGCCAAGTTGAATTGGGTTGAATGCAGCATAAACTCTGAAAGTCTCTTAGCTTTGTGTTTGTATATACAACTACATACACATAATTTCATGTACAAGATATAATGAGTGCTTTAAAAAAAATTTTTTTTCTATAGTAGTTTTTCTGGGTTCTATAGAAGGAGATAAATACTTTTGAAGACTCTCTAAAACTGTTGACACTTGGAAACTTGGATTATATGGTTAATATAGAGTTTATGTAACTGTCCTTGTAAACTGTCCGGTTCTTGACTTCAGAGAGGTTCACCAGCAAAGACATATTCATTTTAGAATCATAGAAGCTCCTACTAACATGTGACATTCAAAATGCTTAAATTTAAAAATAAAAATTTCTAGGTAAAGAGAAAAGACTAAAGTAAAAAGTACTAAGTGCTAAAACTACAGAATACAGGTTAGAAATAGAGACTAATAGCTTAAATTTAACTTAGGTGTTTTGGCACATATTTTTTTTTTTTCTATTTATAAAAGGTGACTTCTGTAGAGAATTGTATACAACATTGGAAGATATAATCCCAGCTCAAGAAAAGATGTACAGGCAAATACCATCATATTTATGGGTATTTCCAGGGACCCATTCAATTTTGAAAGAAAATAAAATATCCTTAAAATTAGTCATCTATTTTACCAAAGTCTTTAAAAATGATGATTATTAAGTTCTACTTATATTTATTACTGTCAGCTAGTGAGGAGTAGCAATGTAATAATACATAAATCTTACATTACACAAGCCCTGTTATTTCAGCAAGCAAAAGCAAATAAAATAAAATTAAATCAAAATTCACACGATCAGGAGATTAATATATCTGAATATCCTTAGTAAAAATAATACAAGGAAACTTTTATATCAACTTGAAGCCAAACTTAAATTAATCAAAATGACTTGAATAAGGGCATGAATATGTGTTGAGTCTTGTTCTGGTATAAATGTTCCATGTTGACATTTTATATCTTATTATACAAATTTTTACAAGTGTTTTTAGAATTAATCCTCAAACAATACTTTGAAAAAAGTATTATATAATTTTGTTGAAGAAACTGAGACTCAGAAATAATAAACACATTTTCATACCTGTTGAGTGACAAATGTAAGATTTAAATACCTTTGACTGATTCTAAATCCTTTATACTAACTACTGCATAGCACCAGGACTGAGTTTTTGACTGTAAATATGTCTTATTGTTTCAATCTCACAAAGACATTTGGAAATACATTAGTCCCTGTTTTATTCACTAAGTTGTATACTTTGTGATCAAATTTATTGTGTTTTTCCTCAATGAGAACAGGGACATTATCTGCATGATTTAGTACTATATGCTTGGTGCGTAGTAGATGCTTAATAAATATTTGTTACTATTAAAGCAGAGATGTGAAGAAGGATGAGTAGGAGTGAAGTTGATGTGTGAGAAGCCTCTGAATTTAGAAAACTATTGTGCTGGAATGGGAGAGAACTAGAAGGTAACCAGGTGCCGAGCACTCTGTATAGCCTTGCACATTAATGTTTAGATTTAGAAAGGTAACTTGAGTGTGATACAGATGTGGGAGTAAGGTTTAAAAGTTGCTGCAGTCTAGGAGAAAGATGGCTCTGCCTTAAATGCAAGGACTTTATTTTATATACTCCTCCACAATCTACACCCTATTCACAAAAGTATGGAACATCAATTTTCATAGAATAACAATACAATAAAATTTATCAAGAACTACGCAGATCAGCGGATGAGCATAATTTTAACAATACCGTTATATTTCTATTATTCCAGCCTCAAATTTCATCTCCTTGGTTTCATTCTTAGTTCATATGGTTTATTCTCCTCCAAGTAGTGTGATTATTCCCTTTAAAACATGCATTAGATAATGGGGCTACCTTGTTCAAAATCCTCTGTATTAGTTATCTAGTGTTGCTATAACAGAAATACCACAAGTGGATGGCTTTAACAAACAGAAATTTATTTTCTCACAGTTTAGGAGGCTATAGGAGTCTGGTTAAGAGCCTGGCTGCTAATCAAAAGGTCAACAGTTCAAATCCATCAGCTGCTCCTCAGAAACCCTATGGGGCAATTCTACTCTGTCCTATAGGGTCACTATGAGTCGGAATCAACTCAATGGCAATGGATTTGGTTTATTTATTTATTTGTTTGTTTGTTTTTGGTAGGAGGCTAGAAGTCCGAATTCAGGCTCCTGCTCAGTGGGAAGGCTTTCTGTCTGTGTAGGTTCTGGAGGAAATTTCTTACCTCTTCTGGGCTTCTGCTTCTGGGCAATCTACATGTGACTTGGCATCTCTCTTTTACCATCTCTGCTGCTCTGGATTGCTTGTTTAATCTTGTTTGTATCTCAAAAGAGATTGATTTAAAACACGTCCTACACTAATCCTGTCTCATTAACATAACAGAGAAAACCCATTCCCAAATGGGATTTTAACCACAGATATAGGGGTTAGGATTTACAGTACATATTTTTGGGTGACACAGTTCAATCCATTGCACCCTCCAATGACCTCTAATGCTTGGAATATTGTATTTATCATTGTATCTGTAGCCTCTAGAAGAGTGGCTAGATGAAGTAAGGATTTGGTAAGTATTTAAGGAGTTAAGAAAAAAAGATGACAGAATTAATGAATCTAGGTGATGAGTAGATGACTAGACATGCATCATTCTGATTGGAGTGTTTTGGAGTCTATATTTATCAGAACTCTTGTTTGCAAGTAACATAAACCCAACTCAAAGTGGCAAAAGAAAATAAGAAAAATTTTAGCTCACTTAACTAGGATATCCTAGCTATGTTATTTTTTCCAATATCCATTGGATTAAAGATTTCAAATTATATAGAATTAAAAAAAAAAAAATCTGTCTTGACTCTTCTTTATTCTCTATTAGTCCTAATCCTGGGGTAGTTCTACCTAGAGAATGATCACGCATACCATTGGCAGGTCTAGTCTTATATCCTAGCAGCTTTTCATCCCAGTGAAAGGAGATTTTTTTTGACTCAATATTTTGAACAGAACTATTAGAGTTTACTTTCATTGGTTCACATTATGCCCATGTCCATCTGTATCAATCACCCTGACCCTGGCAGGCCAGGCATAGGTCATATACATATGTTATGCTAGAGATGGTTAACTCCATTCAGACAAAATATAGCTTAAGTGAGCAAAGATCTCCAAAAGAAATTAGGGCTCTTTTACCAGAAAAACGATAGATGTTCAGCATAGAAGCATAATAATTGTTCACTACAGTCCCTAATTCATCAAGTTTTCTTGATAATTTCATCTTCAAAGGAAAAAAGAGAAAACATAGGCATGCCAGTGCAAGACCTTAAAATGACACTACAGACAGAAAGCATATGTGGGAACTCCCTGTACTTCTGGAACAATTTTTCTGTAATCGTAAAACTGCTTTAAAAAGAAAGCCTATCAAAAAATGACATTGCAATCTGAAACTGTACAAAGTGATTACATAAATGGTGTTTTTCTATACATATCCATTTGCAACTTCCTCTGCTTTGTTTGCCGTTATTTTGTAATTTTCCACATCGATGTATTTAAATCTAGTTAATTTATTTGAAGTGTTGTTTAGTATTTAATTGTATGCAAAATTATATTTTATTTTTTCCAGTCTTGTTCTAAAGGACTGTTGGGCTGTTTCTATTTTTTCATATTCCAGTGCAATGAATTACTTAATATGGTCCCACTAGTCTTTGAAAAGCCCTGGTGGCGCAGTGGTTAAGTGCTGCGCTGCTAACCAAAACGTCAACGGTTTGAACCCATCAGCCACTCCAAAGAGAAAGATGTGGCAGTCTGTTCCTATAAAGATTCACAGCCTTGGAAGCCCTATGCGGCAGTTGTACTCTGTTCTATAGGGTCACTATGAGTCAGAATTGACTCAGCGGCAGTGGGTTATAAGTGTTTTTGGGTTAGTCTATGACTCATATACAATAATTGAGTGGGACTATGCAGATAAGGTATATGGAACCTTAAGGAAGGGATCAATCAGTTTTGCCATCCCACTAGGTTTAAAATGAGCCATCCCAGAGGTGGAAGGAAAGGATCTCACCACCACCAAGAAAGGAGAGCCAGGAGTAGAAAGTGTCTTTTAGACCCAGGGTCCCTGCGCTAAGAAGCTCCTGGAACCAGGAGACTAGGAGACGAAAGATAGTGAGGAGAAGCAGCAGCAGAGAAACTTGTGGCAGCAGAACCAAGAGACCAACAGGAGATGGCTCGGCCCATAGAGAAAGAAAGCTGAGTGCCTCTGAGCAGGATGCTCGCCAATGGAGTAGGGTGCCTCCGGGAACTTGGTAAAGCAGGTTTGCTGACCCATGGAGCTAGAGCTGAGCATCTTCCAGCTGAGGCTCATTGGAGGAGTGTGGTGCCTTGGGGCACTTACAAGCAGAGGTAAAAGAACTTTGTAACACTTGCCCAAGAAGGGCAGAGGCCAAGGGGCCAGAGAGAGGTATGCCTGGGGCACGGCTGGGAAGAGGCTGTCCTGATAAAAAAAACTGTATCCTGAGTACTCCTGAAACGTTACTTCCCTAATAAACCTTCATAATCATGAGTATGGTCTGTGAGTTCTGTGTGGCCAATTGCAATGAACTATCAAACCCAGCAGAGAAGTAGAGAGTGCTGTGGAAGGGACAGATGGTGTCAGAAGTGGTAAAGTTCACAGAGAGAAGAGGCCTGACCTCTACCTCATAGGAATCAGCCTTGGGTTATTGGTTGATTCTCTTTCCCCCTTGTAAAATTAGAGGTCAGATGCTTCCGCCATGCCATCTTTACACATATTTATAAAGTTTTGCAGTGAATGTATTTGTGGATATCTTTCAAAACACATACTTGTGTAGAGTGGACACCTGTAGATTGAATTTCTTGGATGTAGTCTATGTTCATCTTGAACTATACTAGGCAAATTGCTCTCTGCCTTGGTTCTACCAAATTAACATTATATTTTCATTAACTAAACTGGGCAAAATGATTCAATTACTCTTTAAAGCTGTGATCATATTTATGTGAATATTAAGGAAACAAACAAATTCTTTGTATTTGAGACTCTGAAAAAAAACAGAGATGCATTACTGTGCTGTCAGTAAAGTGCCTTAAATGCTCTGAGTGATTTATGATAAGTGGACACTGGCTACTCAATCAGGAGGACTCCCGGGCTATTTCTGTACGTATTTCAGCTTGTAGAACCTGGTGGGCTTACTGGAGCTCAGAAATGAAATAGCATCAGAAAGGGAGATGAAGCATTAGAAATCCTACAAAGATTTCACATATCTCATGGATCCTGACAACCTGAAGTAAGTGTTTTGGGCTCTGACTTTAGCAACTGACATTTATGGTTGTTCATGCAAGCTCCACTCAACTCATTCTGAGAACTACAATTTTCAAACTCATTTTACAGCTGAGAAACCTGTCTTAGAGAAGTTAAATAATGCAAACAAGTTTATAAAGAGGTAACCACAACAGTAACCCCATGGGCCTATCCTTTACTACTAGGATTAGGACAAGAGTCTCCTTTATCTTTTACCTTAAGTTTCCAAACTTGGAGGGATAGCCATAGTATAAACTCAGGCAGTCTGCTCATGTGCTGAAAGGAATGTCATGGAGGGTTTTCTTAACTCAGTGCATAGAGATTACAGTGAACCTTATTTAAATTTGGTTGGCAGAAATTTGTGTTTCTTACCTAATAGCTGTTCTTCTTCTCCATTCTAGAAATCTATCTTGTTCCACACTATGAGGTCTCGCATATTTGTGATGACCACCACCTTCCCCTAACACTCACACACAAGAAGAAAAGTAGACAGAATGGTGTTAGTGTGTACATTTACTCACCTTCTGAGATATGTCTGCATTTTAAAGTAAAGAACAGATACTAACTCAAAGGAATAAGTTATTAACAGTGAAATTGGGGGCATCAAAAATAGGTCAGATGAAGAAATATTTGAGTTTGTTCCTCAGGCCATACAATGCAGGTATCCACTTAAAGGTGGCTTTGTCTAAAGGTTCTTGGCAGTGTGTTTGGTAGTTCCTGAAGAGAGCAGATTTTCTCTGCCAAAACTGTCTCCATCCTATCACACTGCATTGCTATTTAAGCATGTGGCAAGATTCCAGCCCAAACCTTGTAACTACAATGCACACCATTGCATTATCCCCTTTCAAATGCAAAATGACATGAGTTTGCACCATGAGACTTTGTTGTTAGGCTCTGTACAGTTGGTTCTGAAGAATGGAACACCGCCCACTCCTGTGCCATCCTCATGATTGTTGTTATGCTTGAGCCCATTGTTCCAGCCACTGTGTCAATTCATCTCATTGAGAATCTTCCTTTTTTTTCACTGACCTCTACTGTACCAAGCATCATGTCCTTCTCCAGAGACTGATTCCTCCTGATAACATGTCCAAAGTATATGAAACGAAGTCTCACCATCCTCGCTTCTAAGGAGCACGCCAGCTGTACTTCTTCCAATACAGATTTGTTTGTTCTCCTGGCAGTCCATATTCTTTGCCAATGCCATAATTCAAAGACATTAATTCTTTTATAGTCTTTCTTATTCATTGTCCACCTTTTTTTTTCAATATTTTAAAGAGATCTTTTGAAAACTATAGTCATATAATTACAGAAAACTACAGCTACAAAAACATATCATTTCTGATATAGGTCATTTTCTAATCTCTGTTGATAACAATTGTTATTTGATAGTTAGAGAACAATAGGGTTGAGATTTAATAGCCTTGACAACTTTTCTTTTTAAATAAGAATTTTTTTTGAAGATTCTACGAAGTTTTATCTTTGTATTGCACATAATTAACCCCAGTAAGATGACAAAATTGGAAGAACTAATTTCCATTAGAGACATTTAATTGTGAATTAATTTAGAAGTATGTGAAACAAGTAGACTTCAAAAAATGAAAACACATGTGATCTCAGTAGGTTAGGATGCATTGGTCTTGACTTACTGCAATGAAAAATGATGTATTCAACAACCAAACCGTTAATGTGTTGAATCCAGGTAAATAATTAGATTTGATAACCTTGCACCTTTTTAAACTCCTTTGACACTATTTCTCCTTCCTAGTGTTGAATTTCATCATATCCGATATAGCTTTACTTTAGTAAACAGTAAGCTTAGGGAATTAAAATCATGTTAAAAACATTCACTATTTCATACATAGATGCAAACAGTTCTTTCTATGCAACGATTTTAGCAGAATATATCTGGCTAATCAGAGTCATTGGGTGGTCCACATGGTTAAGCACCACACTACTTACTCACCATAAGGTTGGTGGTTTGAACACATCCAGATGCTTCTCAGAAGTAAGGCCTGGCAATCTGCTTCTAAAAGGTTACAGCTTTGGAAACCATATGGAACAGTTCTACTTTGCACATTTGGGGTCACCATGAGTCAGGGTCAACTCAACAGCACCTGACATCAACAACAAACCTGCTAAACAAGTGAATGTGTATGACAAACATAACGTAATTTATGGATTTATGTAGCATAGTCTTCTAAAAATTACCAATGTCAGCTATGCCATTTTCAGAATATAAAATACAGGTTTTTCCATACCTAAATAACTCCCTCTGTGTTTGTGATGCTGGAGGACTTGCTTGTTGTTAGGTGCTGTCAAGTATGTTCCATTATACTGACCATATGTACAACAGAACAAAACACTGTCCAGTCCTGTGCCATCCTTAAAATTGTTGTTACACTTGAGCCCATTGTGGCATACACTCTTATTCCATCTTGTTGATGGTCTTCCTCTCTTTTGCTGACCCACTGCTTTGTGAAGCATAAGGTACTTCTCCAGGGATTGGTCCGTCCTGATAACATGTCCAAAGCATGTGAGACAAAGTCTCGCCATCCTCATTTCTAAGGAGAATTCTAGCTGTACTTTTTCCAAGACAAATTTGTTCTTTCTTCTGGCAGTCCATGGTATATTCAATATTCTTTGCCATCTCCATAACTCAAAAGCATCAATTCTTCTCTCGTCTTTGTATCCCTTGTCCAACTTTCCCACGCATATGAGACAATTGGAAACACCATGGCTTGGGTCAGGTGCACCTTAGTCCTCAAGGTGACATCTTTGCTTTTCAACAATTCAAAGAGGTCCTTTGCAGCAGATTTGCCCAATGCAATGCATCATTTGATTTCTTGACTGCTGCTTTCATGGGCATTGATTGTGGATCCAAGTAAAATGAAATCCTTGATAACTTCAATCTTTTCTCTGTTTATTCTTGATGTTGCTTATTGGTCTAGTTGTGAGGATTTTTGTTTTCTCTATGTTGAAGTGTAATCCATAGTGAAGGCTGCAGTCTTTGATCTTCATTAATAAGTGCTTCAAGTAATCTTTCAGCTAGCAAGGTTGTGTCATCTGCATATTGCAGGTTATTAATGAGCCTTCCTCCAATCCTGGTGCCACATTCTTTTTCATACGGTCCAGCTTCTCGGTTTAGTTGCTCAGCATACAGATTGAACAAGTATGGTGAAAGGATAAGACACTGACGTACACCTTTCCTGATTTTATACCCACAGTATCCCCTTTTTCTGTTTGAATGACTGCTTCTTGGTCTATGTACAGATTCCTCATAAGCACAATTAAATGTTCTAGAACTCTCTTTCTTTACAATGTTACCCATAATTTATTATGATCCACACAGCTGAATGCTTTTGTGTAATGAATAAAACACAGGTAAGCATCTTTCTAGTATTCTCTGCTTTCAGCCAAAATCCAGCTGAAGTCTACAATGATATCCTTGATTACAACTTTTCTTCTGCACCCAGCTTGAATTTTTGGCAGTTCCCTGACAACGTAGTTCTGCAACTATTTTTTAATTATTTTCAGCAAAATTTTATTGCATCTAACATTAATGACTTCGTTAATAATTTCCTCATTCTGTTGGATCACCTTTCTTTGAATGAGCACACATATGGATCTTTTTCAATTGGTTGACCAGGTAGCTGTCTCCCAAATTTCTTGGCATAGATGAGTCAGTGCTTTCAGCATTGCATCTGTTTGCTGAAATATCTCACCTGGCATTCCGTCATTTCCTGGAGCCTTGATTTTCTCCAATGCCTTCAGTGCAGCTTGGACTTGTTCCGTCAGTACCTTTGGTTCTTGACCATATGCTAACCTCCTGTTAAATGGTTTCAATGTTAGAACTGCTCAGGAAGTGAGAAATATAATCTAGGTGAAAGATGAAAAAACAGCTAACTTGTTGTCTGATATTATAACATCAGACACGTGACTTTTGGTGGAATTGTATTTTAGAGAGAATTCACAAACTTTTGCTGTTATTTCTGCATTTATGATTATGGTAATTCCTTAATGTATGGTTTGTGAATACCAACCATACACTCTTAAAGGAAAAACAAGGTAATGAAGGCAAAGGTAAGGGTATTAAATACAGATTGGAAATTAGGAATATGGTTTATAAAAGATTTTTGTAGCGCTGACTACTTTGTAAATTAAGGAATCTCTATAGTCAATACTTTCTGAAGGATTCAAAGTAGGTCATGGAGGAATATGTTTTCTTTCATTTAATAGGGTTATACTAGGCCCAGGCAGAAAACATAAGCCAAAAATCCACCCTCCCCACAAAGCAAAGGAAATTCTCTAAATTAAATATCATTAACTTAAGAGTACTTTTTTTAATTTAAATACAAGTTTCCAAACATGAACTGTTGCAGTCAGTGTTCAGCTTCTGATTATTTATGGTAATGAAAGAGAACATTGGCATGAACCAATCCAAATCAAAATAAATCAGATGAACATATAAATTAGCCACTGAGTCACAGAATATTCTCTATAGACAAAAACAGCAGTAATATTTCCTGAGTCACAGAATATCCTTTAACTATACTCCATTTGACCTATGTTTACCATGTATGCTATTTTCAGATCTTGAAAACACATTAGAGAAAACAAAAATTAAGACTCTATTGCCTCATAGTGGGCACACATATTTGGAAACTAAGATATTTAATTCATATGAGAAAGTGTTTGACATTACAAAACATCTTGTCTACATTGACCTTATCAATATTTAACTACTCCGGCACCAAAGGCTAATGAAAAAGTAGAGATTGTGGAGTCAGAAACGGTTTGAATATTTCTTAAATCTTTGAATTTTGCACATCAATTAACTTTTCCCAGCCTCAATTTCTTTTTCTGTAATAACTACAACAAAAGCATGAATAATGCGAATGTATCAAACCAGGAAATTGTAAAGATTAAAGAATTATGATATGTATATAATTACATTGTGCTCAATATTAGTTCCCCACTTATTGCGTACACTGTTTCTGCTGCATAATTTAAAACCCCAGTATTATCTAAATGAATCACCTAATTGCCTCTTAGGCATGTTGTTCTTTTTGCCAGGAAAGAAAACCTTCTACCCTTTTGTTTCCTCGTTCACTCCTTTTTGTTCTTCTGTGCTCAGTCCAGATAGCTATTCCTCCAGAAAAACTCCCAACATCCCTGGACTTAACTTGCCTACTCCCTCTCTGTACTACCCTAGGGCCCGGTGCCTACTTCTGCTTAAAAATAATTGTTGATGTATCCCTGTCTCACCTGCCAAAATGTAAGTGCCTTTGGGTAGGTAATCATGTTTGTAATTTGCATCCCAATGTCCTTATTGCCAAATACAGCGACATCTATATGGGTTTTGTTGTTGTTGTTATTTTAGATGTAATATACAATTTTTCTAATTCTTCTAAAAAAATATATAGTATATTTTAGAAACAAAAATGTGCACATGTTGAGTTTTGTTCTGCTGTAAGATGAACTAGAATGTAGGCGGTTTGGAATCTCAGCCTCTGATTGCCTTGCTTCTGCTCCTTTACTGCCATCTTCTGACATGATCGATGTTTGCTGCCCAGGTCATTCGTCACTTTTCCCTCCTCTTCGTGGATTGAGTTTCTGGGCAGCACTGAAGGTTGGAGCTAAGACTGCTGGTGCTGTTATTGCCGTTGCCGATGATGTTCTTCTTTACTTCCTTTCGCCTTAAACTCAGGGCCTCCTCTGATTCAGTTTCCTGATGGAAAAAGCTAAGAGATGGTCAAAACCAGTCCGAGAGTATTTCACTGGGACCAAAACTACTAAAATGAAAAGACAGTACATTATTCATGGCAGCAGTTATAGCGTTGGTGATGGTTTTTAAGTGTTCTATTAAAACTCAAGGGGCACAGATTATAGTCTAATTTGAATTTGGAAGAGTCATTAGACCTCACTTATCTGTAAAATGATAAGATTGGGAGTGATTGTCTTCAAGGTCTCTTAGAGATACCGATTTGTATGGTTCTCTTTCGTTTTATGACATTTAATTCTGTCACCTAGCATAGTGCATGATACATAGTTGTTACTCTTAGAATACATACTGATCACAAAGCACATTTACATGGCTAATTTCAAAGATACTTTAACTGCTTTGTGAGGTAAGGAGAGAAGACATTGTCCTTTCAATTTTATAGTTAAGAAAATTTGCACATGTATTTTAAATTTGTTCAGTAAGAAAAAAAACATTGTGAGCACTAAAACTCCAGATGGTAGAAAGCCAGGGACAGGAAAATGTGAAAAGAAAAACAAAACTGGGCTCCCAGTTATATATGAGCCATGTCTGAACCAAGACGTTAGGACAGAGCTGAAAGACTATGATCATCAGCGGGATAAGCCACAGGACGTTCTCATCTAACTACGGAGGTGAGAAATAGGTTCCACGGGATGTTCCCATCTAACTACGGAGGTGAGAAATAGGTTCCACCGGACGTTCTCATTTAACTACGAAGGTGAGAAATAGGTTCAAAACTTTATAGGCAGTGTAAAGTCAGGGGTTGCAGGGATGACAGAAATATGAGCAAGAAGGCATGAATTACGGAATTCAGTATGAAGATCAGAATGGATCATACACCTAGATGTAAGATACAAAACTATACAACTTGTAGAAGAGAAAAAAAGCTAGGTGACTTTACTTCTAGCAATGACTTTTTAGATATATCACCAAAAGCACAATTCATAAAAGAAAAAATAATAATAATAAAGTTAAGATGGACTTCATTAAAATAAAAAATTTCTGCCCTGTGAAAGTTAAGAGACTGAAAAGACAAGCCACAATTTCATGAGAGGGAAGAATTATCATCAACATCAGCCCAAGGCTGATTCCTATGAGGTGGAGGTCAGACATACCTCCACCCACCAACCTTTTTACCAAGTCTGCCACCGGCCCCCCATACACTCTCTACATCTCTGCTAAGTTTGATAATTCATTGCATTGACCACATACAACTCACAGACAATACTCGTGATTATGGGATTTATTAGGAAAGTAACAGGTTACAACTCAGGAATAGGATCAAGAAGGATGCAGGCAAAGTCTCCCTTCTTTGGTGCAGGACAGCTCTTTCAGCTCCTCTCTGCCATGCAGGGCTCCTCTTGCCCCCCTCAGGACAGACTTCCTCTCTTGGCCTTCAGTTTTTGGCCCATCTTGGGCCTGGTCTCTGCCCTGCTTGGGCAAGAGTCACAAAGCTCTTCAGCTCTACCAGTAAGTGCCCAGAAGCACCCCATTCCACTAGGAAACCTCCTGCCAAAGGCTCTCAGCTCTCTTACTCTGTGGGTCAGCACACCCACTGTAGCTGCCTTGCTTCGTGGGCCTGGAAGCCTACTGTGCCATTTCACACCAGTCTCCTTGTTCTACCATTACTGTTTCTCTGCTGCCACTTCTTGCCATCTCTCACCATCTCTGACGTTACAGCTCTCTCTGTCTCCTGAGTCTAGAAGTTTCTCAGTTCAGGGACCCCAGGTACAAAGGATACACTCCACTCCCAGCTCATCTTTCTTGATGGTAGTAAGGTCCCTCCTCTGTTCTGGGATTGGGTCTCTTTTTATGATGAGCAGGATGGTAAAACTGACCTACCCCTTCTTTAGAGTCCCATACTCCTTATTTGTATTGTCCCACTCCCACAAGGGTTCTATGCACCTTATTTGCATTTTAGCAAGCTACCCAATCCCCTTGGTGGGCCACAGGCACCTTATTTGCATAGTCTCATCCAATCACTGTGTGGGAGTTACAAGGCAATGTAGACCAAAAAGGTCATATTATGTAATTTACTGAACCATGCTAAGTCTCTTTTGTGTTCAGATATTCCCTGGATTCTGTAAAAAGCTAGAGAGAAATAAATTGCCTTTTAGATGGTAAAGGTGTAAGTTAATATGTGTTTGAATCTGACTTTGACACTTTCTACCTGAGTAACCACAAACAAGAACTTCAGCTTTTGGAGCCTCTATTTTCTAACTAACATACGCAACGAGGATATCAACAACTGTTTTGTAGAGCTATCGCGAAATGTAAAGAAAATATCTTGGGAAAAGTTTATCATGCACTAACAAATTATAAACAAATACTAGCTATTTTAAGTAAATTAACAGTGGTATTAAATCTGCAAATAGCATAGAAATTTCAGAGAGTGGTTCATTTGTCAGTGTGAAATAATGCTGACATTCTTGTTCTTTCTTTTAGGATTTAGAAGTTGTTTTTAAATCAGATGTGCTACTACTTGTCTTAAATATGTTTGCTTCCTGTAGTCACTATTTTTATCCTATCAGTCACTGGTGGTGTACTGGTTAAGAGCTCTGGCAGCTAACCAAAAGGCCTGCAGTTCAAATCTGCCAGGTGCTCCTTGGAAACCCTATGGGGCAGTTCTACTCTGTCCTATAGGTTTGCTATGAGTGAGAATTGACTCTATGGCAATGGGTTTTTTGTTTGTTTATTTGGTTGGTTGGTTTAATCACTGGTAGAACAAAGGAAGAAAAGTCAAATATCTGAACCTTGTAGCCAGAGTGAGAGTTATGCGAAAACCTGCAAATTTTTCAGATTAATGCAATAGTAACTAATGTCTGTCATGGATTGAATTGTGTCTCCCAAAAATATCTGTCATCTTGGCTAGGTCAGGATTCCCTTGTATGATTGTCTACCATTTTATCATCTGATGTGATTTCCCTACGTGTTATAAACCCCATCACTATGATGTAATAAGATGGATTAAAACCAAAAAAAAAAAAAAAACATTGTTGTTGAGTCCATTCCGACTCATAGTGACCCTACAGGACAGAGTAGAACTGACCTATAGAGTTTGCAAGGAGCCCCTGGTGGATTTGAACTCCTGACCTTTTGGTTAGAAGCCTTAGCCCTTAACTGCTACACCACCAGGGTTTCCAAGATGGATTAGTGGCAGTTATATTGATGAGGTCTACAAGATTAGATAGTGTCTTAAGCCAATGTCTCTTGATATATAAAAGAGAGAAGTGAGCAGAGAGAACAGGGGACCTCATACCACCAAGAAAGCAGTGTTGGGAGCAGAATGCATCCTTTGGACCTGAGATTCCTGCACTGAGATGCTCCCAGACCAAAGGAAGACTGATGCATCACAAGGACCTTCCTCCAGAGCCAACAGAGAGAGAAAGCCTTCCCCTGGAGCTGGTGCCCTGAATTTGGACTTCTAGCCTACTGGACTGTGAGAAAATAAACTTCTCTTTGTTAAAGCCATCCACTTGTGGTATTTCTATTGTAGCAGCACTAGATGACTAAAACAGTGTCTAAATGAAAAAGCTCAAGACCTTCTTCCACCACCAGTCCTCACTCTCCTGACCCCAGTAATCCCTGGAATCCTAGAGTGCTTACCTTTCTTCTCCCAACCCTGGCTCTAATTTTCTGCTTCTCCTGGAGTTCTCATTCTGGGCCCTCCTGCTTTCTATACTGCTTTTCCTCATTCACCTGTTCATGCTTTTATTCCTTCTCATCTGTTATTTGATAAAATATTTGTTCTTTCTTGATATTTCTACTTTCATCCTCTGTTTTTTTTGGGCTCTTCATTCCAAATCTACTGAGATAGTGTTTTACTCTATTTCTTCGTATTGCTTTTTCAGTTTTATTGTTGTTCTGGATGACATGAGCACAAGACAAATAACAATTATTAATGATTCAAACAACAGCACATTGAAAATTTGATATGAGGAATGCAAATTTCCTCTGTTTTCCCCAGTGACAGGCTGTCTGTCAAAAATCAACAAGTCTTGCAAGTTCGAGTAAATTCTCCTTTATGCTTTAGTTTCCATGTATGTGAAGAAGCCTGTAGTTCCAAAATGCTTTACTACTTACCAAGAGTGGAAAAAAATCTGTTAAACCTTGTTTAATAGTGTGATGATGTCAATTTAGGAATATCTAATTTTACCTCATTGGTGAACCCCCTGGAAGAGATGACATTTACCTTTGGTGGAAGCCATTGCTAGGCTAAGATCAGCAGTAATTAGGGTATTTTGTCAGCTACATGCAGAATTTCCAAATCGTTGGGAAATTTATGTGCGATAATCTACCTGTCAAAATTTTCAGGCTTAAAGGTGATAATTACAGACCATGAAAATCTTGCTAAATAAAATAAAAGTAGAGTTTGTTCCTTTCAGGTTTATCAAATTTAATTTAGGCCTAAGACTGATACTGCTTGTGTATTTGGGCTTGATTATTTAGCTTTGAGTATGTAAAACAATAAATGTGTCCCAAGGCTTCCTCATTCTTTATCTTTCATACCTTAGTCAAACTTAAAGGTTTCAATAGGGAATGCTTTAACTTATGTACTTGTGGCTCAAGTACTTATATGTTCTGCAGTTTTAAGTGTTTCATAACAGAAATAATGGAGTGGCTAAGAAAGGGCATAATGCTTACTTGAAATTTTTAAAAGGAATTGTGCAGAAATTTGTTTTTAATCTACAAATGGCAAAGCCACCTACCACCTGAAAAATATCTCCCACATCAAACACTACAGAATTTAAGATCTGTTAATCTCCTTTGATTCCTATTTCACCCAGTATCATCACTTCCCATTCTCACAATTTATTTTTCCTGTGGAGGTGAATGTGAAGTTTGCTAATAGTAAGATATTATTAAATGTAGGGAAACTGGATTTTCTTTCATTTATTTAACAAATATACATTCTATCCCGTCTATGTGTTAAGCAAAGAAATGATACAGTATAAGGTGTCCAACTATCTTTTTTTTTTTTCAAAATTGTTTCAGGTATTCTAGGATATTTGAATTAACATATACATTTTATAATGAGTTTGCCAATTTCCACAAAAAAGAAAACGTGCCAGGATTTTTGACTGAAATTGTGTTGAATCTATATTAATTTTAGGGAGAATTTATATCTTAACAAAACTGGGTCTTTCAATTCATGATCACTGTACCTCTGATTATGTTTTATTGTTATATAGATATACAATTAATTTTTGTACACGGATCTTGTATCCTGCAATCTTGCTAATTGTACTTGTTAGTTCTAGAGGCTTTTTTTGTTTGTTTAGTCTGTTTTTGTTACCACATGTTGGTCTGACACTAAATTTCCCATTAGCACTCACACACTTCCAGAAATATCTCTTTGTGAGTGCCATTCAGATAGCTATGACACGAATCACAATTTTTACTTATTTTTTTCCTATATGCTTAGTTTTCCCTTTAATTTTAATCAGCCTTGGCAAATATAAAATGATATTATATGCAGAGATACCTGAAGTTTTTTTTTTTTTTAGTGTCTTGTTATTTTCTTAAATAATGATTATGATTTAAAGATTGAATGATGAATCATAAATAAACAGCAGATATTGGGAAACACAAAACCCCATTTTAAATCTAATGATACAGGTTTGGGCCTACAAGGCAGTCTTAAAAATTTTGGAAAGAAAATCAAACTAAATAAAACAGAAAATAACTTCAATGTATAAATGACCAAAACACTAATACTTCTTTTTTTCAACAAATGAATTGTTTCTAAATAGGGCTAAGACCACCAAAGTGGTAATACTGCTTCTCTTGGTCTCTTATAACCATAGAACAGGAAAATGTCTTTGGATAGATGCATCATAGCCACTAGCTGGGTACCGGCAACCAGAGGGACAGGTAGAAATAGACTTCATTTCCACCATGAAAGAAGTGCTGGGAGCAGAGACCATCCTTTGGACCCAGGGTCCGTGCACTGAGAAACTCCTAGACCCAGGGGAATACTGATGACAAGGACCTTCCCCCTGGTCTGGAAGAGAGAGAAAGCCTTCCCCTGGAGCTGGTCCCCTGAATTCGGACTTCTAGTCTCCTAGACTGTGAAAGAATAAATCTGTTTGTTAAAGCCATCCTCTTGTGGTATTTCCATTATAGCAGCACTAGATAATTGTCTTAGGCTGGATTCTCTAGAGAAGCAAAACAAGTAAAGCATATAAATATATATAGAGAGAGATTTATATCAAGGAAATGGCTCACCGAGTTGTACAAGGAGGAAAATCTCAGGCTGGAGGCTTCTCCTAATTCTGATTCACATAGCTGCAGGGGCTGGTGAACCCAAGATCAGCAGGCCAGACGGCATGGCTGCAGTGATACTGGCTCAGTATTGTCTGGTCAATAGAGGAAAAATATCAGGTGGTCAATAAATATTTTTAATACTAGATTTGAAAACAATTTTAATACAGTCAACCTTTGGAAGGCAATATTTCTCAAAGTTTAGCCCCAAACCATATGAAGCTGAATTGACTAAAATGCAATTTTCTAAACCCCACTGTAGAATTTCTCCTAAACCAGAATTTCCAGGGGCAGGGGGCAGGGAAAAATAATCTGTATTTTTAAGTAGCTCCTTAAGAAAATATCTGAACACTAAAGTTTGAGAAACTTTGTTCAGGATATGTTATGTTAGGTGAGTAACTCAATTATTCTGAGTTTCTTCTTACATCCTAATGATAACAGATCTAATCTGTCAGCTAAGTCAGGTCAATTGCATCTCCTCAAAGCTACAAACACCTCTCTTTTCTATCAACACCAACACCATGCTTAATTCAGACCCTTCTTATTTCTAAGTGACTAGACCTTCACTGTTTAACACTGTAGGCACTTACTATTTATGACTATGGAACACCTGAAAGTTGGCTAGTGACTGAGCAATTTAATTTGTATTTTTTATTTCATTTAAATATACATTTAAAATGAACATTGAATTCATTGTTCCTGAAATATAACATTTACTCATTTTTATGATTTTGCCTGATATTTCTCTGAGGATGCTAGTTTGATGAAGTTAATGCTAAAATCCCAAATACTAGTGAGCTCCACAAAATAATACCAGTTATTCTAATTTAATCTCTTTGAGGTGCATTACTTTTAGGCCTAAAAATCTCCATGGTTCATGTTTTCATGGACTTCCTTCATCTCTAGAATTTTTCACGAATTTAAGAGAATTGCAAGGGTTTTCTTTGTTTACTTATTTATTCATTTTAAATATTAAAGGAGAGAGATGTCCTGTATGATGGATTTGAGAATATCTATAGACATATTTCTGGGAAGTCTTCTGGAGGTTAATATATTCTGCCCCTTTTTGAAAGCCTAGGGTCATCACTGAAAAAAGTGCTGAACATCAGCTGGAATTTTTTTTTTTTTTTTTTTTCCCGAAATAAGATCTTCATGAGGATTAAAGTTTCTAAGGTATATGGGAAAGAGGTACTATGGGGAAGAAGAGTGTAGTTATAAATATTTATGGGTGAATATAAAGACTTTCCATATAAGAGAACATACTAAAATCCATTGCCATCCAGTCCATTCCAACTCATAGCAGGTCCGCAGGACAGAGTAGAACTGCTCCCAGAGAATTTTCAAGGCTATAAATCTTTAAGGAAGCAAGGTTGCCACATCTTTCTCCCAGAGTGGCTTGTGGGTTTAAACCACAAACCTTTCAGTTAGCAGCTGAGCACTTAACCACTGCACCACCATAGAAAGTCAAAAAAGGGCAAAAATCAATTAAATTTTTATTTCCACTTCTAAACTTGCGCAGTGTTGGGGGAGAAAGACTGTAGAGGTTAGGTGTCTTCATCTTCCCCTATAAGCAATGAATCTGTTATCCTCAATTTTATTTGACTAAATTGGGGCAAGATGGAATTAGGCTGCCACTTGGCAGTCTGTGGTAAAGATAAACATTTTTCTTTAAGTCGTATAGCTCAAGAAAGAGACTGCTCTGGAATCAGCAGTATTAGTTTCTGTTTCTACAATATTTCTTAAAAATCTGTTCATAGATTTGATATGATTGCCTGCTGATCCCAAAACACATATGCTCAAGTCATGTCCTAGAGCAAATAGTTTATAAAATGTTCCTCTTTGTCGTTTTCAATTTAACTTACTTGAATATGAATTCAATTAGGAAATGTACTACAAGCCATTGCTTATGTTCAACCCAGAGTATAAGCTTCAAAAAAACAAAGCTGACATATAAATGATGTCCCTATTTAATCAAGAAATGCTCTTGGATATTGTAATAAGGCCTATGGCTACAGAATGTGAAAGTGGCAGAGAAAGCATGTTAATTTAGCAGTTAAAAAAATATATATACAGAACTCAAATTAAAATGAGAATTATTTACCATGCCAAAATCTTATAAAGGTTGGTAAATGTATCAGCCTGTATCCCTCAGGTATGTGCCATGAAAGTATAACCTGTAATAACCTGGCATCAAAGGAAAGAGCATTGTTGTAAAATAAGTGTCATCTGTACCATAATATGGCATCATCTTAACCTGTAATATATGAAATCACCTGTCAGCTCTCACAAATTATTGCCCAGGCAATTGCAGATGCCCTATCTATCCATAAAAGTGTCTCTAACTCAACCACTGTAAATCACAGACACTTTCTCAGGTCAATCTTCCTTCCAACTCATAATTTTACTCTGAACACAATAAGTAGTCTTCATGAGGTTCACCCTTCAGCCAAAGATTGGACAGTCCCATAAAACAAAATGAGACTAAAGGGGCACACCAGCTCTGGGGCCAGGACTAGAAGCCAGGAGGGAACAGGAAAGCTGGTAATAGGTAACCAAAAGTTGAGAAGGGAATGTGTTGACATGTCATGCGGTTGTTAACCAATGTCATAAAACAACATGTGTACTAATTATTTAATGAGAAGCTAGTTTGTTCTGTAAAGCTTCATCTAAAGTACAATATAAAAGACATAAAATATACATACAAATAAATAGTGTTCATTTTTTCATTCAACATTTCCTACAACCTCACTTGGATCCCAACTCTTCTCTAGCCTTGAGTGAGGAACACTTAGACATATCAATAATTGCGTCACTTAAATGGAAGCTTAGTATCTTCTAGTGTCACAAATGTCAGTGGTCAGATTATTACTGATGCTATTCCTACGCCTAGATGACTAGTAAAAACTAAAACTTCACTCCACATGGAAATTGCTAATAACTACAAAATATATTCCATTAATCCCACACTAAATGTATCTTCCCTATTCAACTTCTCTTTAATCAGATTCCAAATGTGGCTGCTGTCACCCTACAGGATGACAAATATGACGGAGGGGGATATAGGAAGACAAAACAATCTTAACCGACTGTGGCTAAACTGTCTTATTTTGCAAATTTTATAATAATAATAATAAAACATACACATGTAACTATTAACACATCACTAAAATCTCTTAGAAGAGATCCTGTGTAAATAAGAGGTCCTTAATCTTTTATTCTATTAGCCTCCCAGTAAATCTGCCTCTGACTGTTGCCCTAGCACCTAGCACCTGAAACATAGTAGGTAAACAATAAATACTTGTTAAATGCATAGATAGATCTATTAAAGTTCAGAAGAAGTTGAAGTAAGCTTGGATATCAGAAATCACTGCTTCTAGAATTTATATGACATATTCTCCCACAAATAAGGGATTTTTACCTGTTCTTCTATCTTATCCACAACTATCTCCTGACAAACTGCAGGGGAACTTTCCCCTCTTCCAATATGAATGCTCCGTGTCCACACTCAGAGAATAGGCCCTGTTCTTTTGTAGATACCTAAGCTTCACAGTCATCATCGTGACTATCGCCTGCATCTTTACCAGCTCCAGTATCCCAGCTGAACTAATATAGGCACAAACCCTTAATTATCCAATGAGCAACTTGGCCCCTAAAGACAAGTCCCCCATTGCAGAGCAGGATTTTGGTTCATTTTTGCATAGCAAAAAGATCCAACAAAAGTATTTTATAGTTTTGTTCCACAGCTAGAGATTAGTCCCTGTTCAGCCATTCTCCTACTTCAGCAAAGTGGTAGACTCTACCCAGTGCCAATGGGTTTGGTTTTGGGTTATACTCTGAACTACAACTCCAATCACAAAAGCTTCCCTAATTCCAACAGGATAAGTGGATTCTCTCTCCTCTCAGCCAACCACCATATTTGTAGCTTCCTTTGGACACTCATCTCACTGCACCTTCTTAAATTAGTGGGGTGTTCTGAGGCCTGTACCTACTATTTATGAAGTTTTTAAGGTCTTTTGCATTTTTTTCCATACTAAAAGTTCTTAAAAACTTCAGAAATAGTAGGTGCTCTTCTCAGAGCACCCCACTAATCTAAGAGAAGGTGCAGTGAGATGTGTGCCCAATAAGAGCAGCAAATACAGTGGTTGGCACAGAGGAGAGAGAACCCACTTATAATGTCAGAATCAGGGAAGCTTTTGTGATTGGAGGTGTAGCTCCAAGTATAACCCAAAACCAAACCCATTGTTGTGGAGTCAATTCTATCTCATAGTGACCCTATAGGACAGAATAGAGCTACCCCATAGGATTTCCAAGGATTGGCTGGTGGATTCAAACTGCTGACATTCTGGTTAGCAGCCAAGATCTTAAGCAAGTGCAGGATTCCGTAAGTCAATGGAAGACGAGAGTGGAAAGAAAGGTTGAAGCCAGATCACCAAAGTTTTGGCCATGAGACTAAAAAGGTTTCAATCTTTGGTGGGCAATAGCAGCCACAGAAGCTTCTGAGTAGAGACCAAGTGTAATCACAGCTGTGAATCAGGATGGTCAGTCTAGGATGAGAGATACTAGAAAAAAAGAGAAAGAAGCAGAACCAGGTAAGAGACTTTAACCAGACCACTGAAAGTTATCAATGAACAGGTAAATACTAAAATTATTAGACTGAAACAGATCACTTCCATGGTTGCATGAACTTCTACTTAATTGTCAATTCCTCTAATTATCAAAATTCTCATGGGGTCACCATGAGTCGGAATTGACTCGACAAAGGTTTTATTTGTCAAAATTTAGCTATGCTTCTACCACCTAATAATCATTTTGCAGATGGTTGTACTTATACGGTATTTTAACTTCAGTGCAATTCACAGATATGAGGAACATAACTAACAGACATCACAGCACATTGCAGGTATTAAGCTTCGTTCAGTCTGCCATCATCAATAAAACAAGAGTCAACAATTTTTTTCCAAGTGCATATGTATTATATCATCATACATGAATTTGAATAAAATGCATATCATTAAAAGAGAATTATGGAGATAAGTGATTTTATTCAGTGATAGATGAAGGTCACAGAATGCCTACTAAAATTATAATAAAGCCTGTTTTCTAAAAATCTTTTCGATGGGTAGCTCTGGGAACTCAGAATTTTCCTGGGAAAAAAAATTTTTGTTTTTCTTTTTCAGAGAAAAGAAAGTAAAAGCCAGTAAACAGTCAGGCCTCCTGCCAAAGGAAAATTATCTATGCCTAGAATGGAAAAATTCCCAGCATATGAAGTTTTTTTTTTTTTTCCTTTATCTCTGTGGCATAGTCGTGTCCTATTATTCCAAGAGCCTCTGGCAATTACAAGGAAAATAGCTAAATAGTTGAACCACTGGGCACGTCATTAAGATCACTTTCTCCCTTAAAAACAATTGTATATCAAAAGCTTGGCTGTGATCCTTGCTTTGCCCACAAGGTGAAATTTCTCATGACATCCAAAGTCTGAAAATAATTGTTCAGAACATAGGAGAAAATAAATGAATACCTATTAAGTTGCTAATGTGTGCTATGGAATATGCTCAGTCATTCATATGCATGTTCTCACTTAATGCTTGAGACTGTCCTTTAAGATACATGTTACTATCCTGACTCTACATTGGAAGGAATGGAGGCAAAGAGGTGATGATATTTTCCCAAAGTTATGAATCTGGTAAGTGAGGCAGAGATTTGGATTTGCGTCAGGTGTATCCTTTAGCAAGCATGCTTTTACTATAAGAATACAGTTTGGAAATCAACATGTGTTGAACACTTCCCAAGAAGGAACTTTACAGTTAAACATTGTGATAGAAAAAGAGACTTTGCCATGGGATAGGATGTATATTTGGATCTATTTATATCACAAAAAAAGTAAAGGGAGAAAAAGAGACTTTACATTTGCCTGCTCTTTATTTATTTATTTTTTTCACCATTGAAATGTGACATTCTCCAAGTCTGTTGAGTGTACTGCATCTTCACTGGTATATCCTGATTTCTACCGACTGTCAGCGCTTTCACCAGTGTACTTGTCCAAGTCACCATTTCCCGGCTAAAGGACTGTGAAGTCTCCTAAGTGATCTGTCAGTTTTCTCTCTTGACACTCTAGAATCAATTTTCCAGATATCAGTGAGAGCAAGGTTTTTAAAATGTCAGGCAGGTCATATTGTATCCTACTTAAAACCCCACAGAAGTTTTCTCCTAAATTCGCTGTGGCCCCTGGCTGCTCTCCCTGGCCTTATTTCCTACTACATCCAGCCCCCTACTGAGAAATGGCTACCCTGGTCCTGCTGAAACTGAAACTAGGCAAAACTCACTCTTGCCTCCGACTGTTTTTACCTGCCTGGCTCTTCCCCATGACTTGCACCCTTTTTCGTGTTGATCTCCTCAGAAACACATCCCTGATTGTTCTATTGCAAAGAACATCCCCTTGACACTCTCTATCTCCTGCTTCTGCTTGATTTGTCTTCAGAGGCCTTGTCCCTATTTGACAGAACATTATGTACTTATTTCATGTGGCTCCCCTAGACATTGTTGAAATTTGGTGGTTTAAACCTACCCAGAGGTGCGTTGGAAGACAGCCTGGCCATCCGCTTCTGAAAGCTCACGTGCTTGAAAGCCCAACAGAGCAATTCTGCTCTGCACGTATGGTGTCATCATAAGTCAGAATCAACTGGATGGCAGCTAACGGCAATGAACTTTATTAATATATGTCGTTTACTGCTCTAACTCCAGTGTCTGGTACAGCTTCACAAATATTTCTTGTATGAATAAACAAGCAGGTGAACGAAAGGAAAAATTAGTCCTATTCCCACTTTCCTCATTTTATTTCACAAGCACTCTCTGCCCATTTGCCATTGTGTAACAGTCTTATGCTTTAACTGCAGGGGTCTCAGCAAAACCCAGGTCTTTACTTTCCTTGAATGGAGAATCCTCTCTGCTCCTTTTGTGTATGAGGAACCCATTGCTGGGAGTCTTCTAGCAGTGCTAGGAGAGAAGGAATGCTGCGAGAACCACAGAGAAACATTGGGAAAACTTGATAACACTGAACTTCACCACAACTACTGAACCCACCCTACCTCTGCCTTTATACTTACTTCTTTTTCATTTTTTTTTTTTTTACCATTGAGTAGTAGAGCCATTGGGATGTTTATTACTTGCAATGGAAAACAGTTTAACTAATACAGATTCACATCCTATGACTGGTATTTAACAAATATAGCTCTTCATCATAACTACCTTCACTATCATCTCTACACTATCAGCTATTGCCAGTAAGAATAAATAATCATTAAGCAATATTTTCCTCAAGGTTCTACCTCCCTTTTAAAAACACTTAGGAACTCAAAGGAAGATCAGATTATTAGGTGGGATTTTACTGAAGTCATTTGTACACTTTTTTTTTTTTTTCTGTTTGCCTGAATATGTATTTTAGTTTGTGTCAAGGAACTCCGGTTCTAAAACATTCTACTGTCTTTGAAGGGTGATTGCTATCAGAAGCTAAACTGATCTCCTGGTTTCCTGAGAAATTAAATTGATGCTTTCAGAAATAAACATAAATCTATTTGACTTTTTAAAAAATGAATGGCATAAGCTACAATCACAAGCAAAACTTGGAAACTCTACGGAAAGAAGAGAAAGGCAAGACAGATGGGTAAATTGGTACAGTAACTCTCTTGTCTTAGGGTACCCTATTCAAAAAAAGTATCATAACAAGAGATATTAATGATAAATAAGTGCAAAATCAGCTTCCTCCTTGGCTTGCAATTCTTTATGAAGTACAAACAAGTTATGTGATATAATTTAAGGAAAAAATAAAGAAAAAATGATTCTCATGGAAAAGTTATACATAAGGTAAAAAAAAAAAAAAAACCCATGCCATCGAGTCAGAATACAGAAAATACAAAACAGCAAGTTGGATATATTACACGGATTAAAAAAATATTGAAAATCCATGAAATATAAAATAGTAAGTTAGATTGTTGTTGTTGTTAGGTGCTGTCAAGCCAGTTCCGACTCATAGTGACCCAGTGCAACAGAACAAAAAGCTGTCTGGTCCTGTGCCATTCTCACAAGCATTGCGATGTTCGAGTCCATTGTTGCAGGCACTGTTTCAGTCCATCTCAATGAGGGTCATAACCCTGGTGGCATAGTGGTTAAACGCTATGTCTGCTAACCAAAATGTCATCAGTTCAAATCTACCAGGTGCTCCTTGGAAATTCTATGGGTCAGTTTTACTCTGTCCTGTAGAGTCGCTATGAGTCAGAATCGACTCGACTTTATCAGGTATGATGTCCTTCTCCAGGGATGGGTCCCTCCTAATAACATGTCTAAAGTACATGAAATGAACTCTCGTCATCCTCGCTTCTAAGGAGCATTCTGGCTGTACTTCTTCCAAGACAAGTTTCCTCAGTCTTCTGGCACTCAGTGGTATATTTACTATTCTTCACCAACACAACAATTCAGACAATACACAAAAATAATGAACATAGGGGGAAATTTAAATTCCATTTAAGACTATGTAGTGCAAGAATTGGTGATGCCATTTGTACCCGAAGACTTTGAAAAGTACATAGTGAAGATGCAAAGATTTTTATCTTATGAATTCTCCTGCAAGCAAAGGTCATACACTGGCCCAGGGAATAATTATACATTGACCCTAGAATATACTTCCATGTAAGCTAGATGTTACTTTCATAACTTATATTAGGGTTAAAGTCTTAACTTTTGAAAACAGTTATTGCAAAATTACAATTTGTTGTGTGATTTCCTTCTACTAGTTATTTGTCATAATAATACTGACAGCCTGGTTTAATGAATTCAGCTTTTACTACACAGTGTTCTATGGTACACTAAGTTGTTCCAAATGCTAAATGTTAGGAACTAGGAACTGCTCATATAAAAAAAAGGAGTGACTCTGTTTTCAAAAATATAAATCGGAACAATATTGAATTAATGTTAATCTGATTCTTTCCTGCAAAACATATCAGAGATTTTAACATTCTAATGGACTTTTTAAATGTCTTGGAGAGGCTTACTTTTAAACATATGAGAACACTTTTAACATCTAAAGAATTAGCATTTTAAGGAACACAGTTTATAATTTGCTTGTATATATATATATATATTTTTAATTTACATCAGTGGGATAGATGAACTTTTTTAACAAATTCACTCTGTGCTCATAGTTACTCTCTCTAATTCATTCTCTTTATATAGATACAGATGTAGATGATAGAGACATAGATACAATTATGTTGTTGTTGTTGTCAGGTGCCATTGAGGCGGTTCCGACTCATTGCAACCATATGCACAACAGAACGAAACACTGCCCGGTCCTGCACCATCCTCACAATCCTTGATATGCTTGAGCCCATTGTTGCAGCCTCTGTCAATCCACCTCGTTCAGGGCCTCCCTCTTTTATGCTGACCCTGTACTTTGCCAAGCATGATGCTCTTCTCCAGGGACTGATCCCTCCTAACAACATTTCCAAAGCATGTAAGACGCAGCCTCGCCACCCTTGCTTCTAAGGAGCATTCTGGTTGTACCTCTTCTAAGACAGATTCATCCTTTTGAGAGTCCATAATATGTTCAGTATTCTTCATCAACTCCACAATTCAGAGGCATCAACTCTTCTTCGGTCTTCCTTATTCATTGCCCAGCTTTCACATGCATATGATGCAATTGAAAATACCATGGCCTGGGTCAGGCTCACTTTAACATTCAAGGTGACGTCTTTGCTCTTCAACACTTTAAAGAGGTCCTTTGCAGCAGATTTACCCAATGCAATGCCTCTCTTGATTTCTTGACTGCTGCTTCCATGGGTGTTGATTGTGGATCCAAGTAAAATGAAATCCTTGACAACTTCCATGTTTTCTCCATTTATCATGATGTTGCTCATCAGTCCCGGTGTGAGGATTTTTGTTTTCTTTATGTTGAGGTGTAATCCATACTGAACTCCGTGGTCTTTGATTTTCATTAGTGCTTCAAGTCCTCTTCACTTTCACCAAGCAAGGTTGTGTCATCTGCATAATGTGGGTTGTTAATGAGTCTTCCTCTAATCCTGATGCCCATTCTTCTTCATATAGTCCAGCTTCTCGGATTATTTGCTCAGCATATAGATTAAATAGGTATGGTGAAAGAATACAAATCTGACCCACACCCTTCCTGACTTTAAACCGATCAGTATCCCCTGTTCTATCCGAACAACTGCCTCTTGATCTATATAAATGTTCCTCACGAGCGCAAAAACAATTAAGTGCTCTGGGATTCCCATTCGTCCCAATGTTATCTATAATTTATTAAGATCCACACAGTTGAATGCCTTTACGTAGTCATTAAAACTCAGGTAAACATCCTTCTGGTTTTCTCTGCTTTCAGCCAGGATCCATCTGATATCAGCAATGATATCCCTGGTTCCACATCCTCTTCTGAAACCGGCCTGAATTTCTGGCAGTTGTCTGTTGATATAATGCTGCAACTGTTTTTGAAAGATCTTCAGCAAAATTTTGCTTGCGTGTGATATTAATGATATTGTTCTATAATTTCCACATTCGGATGAATCACCTTTCTCGGGAATAGGCATAAATATGGATCCCTTCCAGTCAGTTGGCCAGGAAGCTGTCTTCCATATCTCTTGGCATAGACAAGTGAGCACCTCCAGCACTGCGTCTGTTTGTTGAAACATTTCAATTGATATTCCATCAATTCCTGGAGCCTTGTTTTTTGCCAATGCCTTCAGAGCAGCTTGGACTTCTTTCTTCAGTACCATCGGTTCCTGATCATATGCCAACTCTTGTAATGGTTGAACATCAACTAATTCTTTTTGGTATAATGACTCTGTGTATTCTTTCCAACTTCTTTTGATGCTTCCTGTTTCTTTTAATATTTTCCCCATAGAATCCTTCACTATTGCAACTCGAAGCTTGAATTTTTTCAGCTTGGGAAATGCCAAGCATGTTCTTCCCTTTTGGTTTTCCATTTCCAGCTCTTTGCACATGTCGTTATAATACTTTACTTTGTCTTCTCGAGCTGCCCTTTGAAATCTTCTGTTCAGTTCTTTTACTTCATCATTTCTTCCTTTTGCTTTATCTGCTCAACATTTGAGAGCAAGTTTCAGAGTCTCCTCTGACATCCATCTTGGTCTTTTCTTTCTTTCGTGTCTTTTCAGTGACCTCTTGCTTTCTTCATGGATGATGTCCTTGATGTCATTCCACAACTAGTCTGGTCTTCAGTCGCTAGTGTTTGATGCGTCAAATCTATTCTTGAGATGGTCTCTAAATTCGGGTGGGCTATACTCAAGGTCATATTTTGGCTCTCGCAGGCTTGTTCTGATTGTCTTCAGTTTCAGCTTGAACTTGCATATGAGCAATTGATGGTCTGTTCCACAGTCGGCCCCTGGCCTTGTTCTGACTGATGATCTTGAGCTTTTCCATCATCTCTTTGCACAGATGTAGTCAATTTGATTTCTGTGTGTTCCATCTGGCAAGGTCCATGTGTATAGTCTCCGTTTATGTTGGCGAAAGAAGATATTTGCAATGAGGAAGTCGTTGGTCTTGCAAAATTCTATCATTTAATCTCCAGCATTGTTTCTATCATGAAGGCCATATTTTCCAACTACTGATCCTTCTTTGTTTCCAACTTTTGCATTACAATTACCAGTAATTATTAATGCATCTTGATTGCATGTTCGATCAATTTCAGACTGCAGGAGCTGATAAAAAGCTTCTATTCATGTTTGGCCTTAGTGGTTGGTTCATAAATTTGAATAATAGTCGTATTAACTGGTCTCCCTTTTAGGTGTACAGATATCATCCTACCACTGACAGTGTTGTACTTCAGGATAGATCTTGAAATGTTCTTTTTCACGATGAATCCAATACTATTCCTCTTCAACTTTTCATTCCCAGCATAGTAGACTATATGATTGCTGAATTCAAAATGGTCAATCCCAGTCATTTCAGCTCACTAATGCCTAAAAAAAAAAACTAAAAAAAAAAAACAAATGCCTAAGATATTGATATTTATGCATTCCATTTCATTTTTAATGACTTCCAATTTTCCTAGATTCATGCTTCGTACATTCCAGGTTCTGATTATTAATGGATGTTTGCAGCTGTTTCTTCTCATTTTGAGTCATGCCAAATCAGCAAATGAAGGTCCTGAAAGCTTTACTCCAACCACTTCATTAAGGTCGACTCTACTTTGAGGAGGCAGCTCTTCCCCAGTCATCTTTTGAATGTCTTCCAACCTGGGGTCCTCATCTTATAGCACTATATCAGACAACGTTCCACTGCTATTCATAAGGTTTTCAGAAGTAGCTGATTCTTTTCAGAAGTAGACTTCCAGGTCCTTCTTCCTAGTCTGTCTTAGTCTAGAAGCTCAGCTGAAACCTGTCCTCCATGGGTGACCCTGCTGGTATCTGAATAACAGTGGCATAGCTTCCAGCATCACAGCAACATGCAAGCCCCCACAGTATGACAAACTGACAGACACATGGGGGAGATATAATTATAAAGAGAGATATGTAGTTATATATGTGTATATATACGTGCATGTGTGTGTATTCAGCTTTTTGTACACAGTGTTTTGTGGTACACTAAATTGCTCAAAATGCTAAATGTTAGGAACTACTCATACAAAAAGAAGAGACACTCTGTTTTAAAATACACAAATTGAATAAACATTGAATTAATGTTAATCTTACTCTTTCCTGCAAAACATATCAGAGATTTATATATACACCCACTCCTCACAGGTTGCCATGGTTAGATTCCAAAGATCAGGTCATTATGTGAAAATCAGCATTACGTGAAAATGGAGATCACATCAGATCACAAAATGGAGGATGACTACATCATTACATAATTGCCAAATTACATCATTACATAACTGTCAAGCCATTAAGAATAAAAGCTTTGCCAAGTTGACACATAACTTTAACGATTACAACCATCATTACTCTTGTCTTGTACCTTGGCATTTGTTACTGCCAGACATACATCATTAATGTGCAAATTAGTTGTATAGTAGATTGTTTACTAATGTCATAAATGTGAAGTGTCAGAAAATGAAATACCGGATAAGTGAGAAGTAGGTGTATACTTATATATATATATTCAAATTGACTTTGAAAATCCATTTCACACCAATATGTTGTGATTGTAAAGTGAATACATTTATATACATTTATAACATCTCAGGAAGTCTCATTTTTTACACTGACGACTGTAAGGATGTGGGCCTTCTCTAGAAAAGGTCTTTAAAATTATCTTTCCACTAATTATTGAACCTCGGAGCCCTAGAGGCCCAGTGGTTGAGAGCTATGGCAGTTAACCAAAAGGTAAGCAGTTCAAATCCACTAGCCACTCCTTGGAAACCCTATGGGGCATTTCTACTCTGCCGTACAGGGTCGCTATGGGTCAGAATCGACTCGATGGCAATGGTTTTTTGCTAATATTCAACCTCAGAGCCTTTATGCAGTTCAGGGCATCATCAATCAATATTTATTGAGTGCCCCAAAGGTTTTTAGGGGCACACGTTTATGAGACAGCACATATACAATGATGACTTTTAGAACTAATTACAGACCTGGCTTACCAACCACAACAAGCATCCTTATTCCTTTATCTGACCAACATCTTCAATGATTCTAGTGTTCCAAGAGCCTCGATCATAACTAAAACAATGCCCTAGTATGCATTACGGTAGGTTTCAAAGTAATCTAGAAATATTAACGTATATTGTCCAGGACCAATAAAAAGGAAGACTTGGAATAGAAAAAAAAAAAAAAAACTGATTGCAATTGTACACTGCCAAAGGGCTAGTGGATTCTATATTATTTTGCTTGTCTGAGGCCTGAGCTAGAAGTTTTCTATAGAGACCTTCAACTAAATACTTAAAGGAGAAACCATGAGCGTTGCATGTTTCGTATTGAAAATGCTACTTCACACACAAAAGCAACCGTTTGAAAAATAATCAATCAGCAAAAAGTTTTGTCTATGTGATCTCTAAAGAGTTTGAATTGTCTTAATCCCTCTGAGGTAAATGAATCAACCGGTTTCTGTGGTACGGTGGCACTACAGGCAAGTGTCTTAGCCATCTAGTGCTGCTATAACAGAAACATCAGAAGTGGATAACTTTAACAGACAGAAATTCATTCTCTCACAGTCTATTAGGCTACAAGTCCAAATTCAGGGCATCAACTCCAGCGAAAGCCTTTCTCTCTCTGTTCATTCTGGGGGAAGGTCCTTGTCATCAACTTACCCTTGTGGAGGAGCTTCTTAGCTCAGGAACCCTAGGTCCAAAGGATGAGCTCTGCACCCAGCGCTGCTTTCCTGGTGGTATGAATTCCTCATGTCTCTCTGCTCACTTCTGTTTTATATCTCAAAAGAGATTAGTTTAAAACACAATCTAATCTTATAGATTGAGTCCTGCCTCAACAACATAACTGGTGCTAATCCCATCTCATTAACATCATAAAGATAGGATTTATAACACATAGGAAATCACATCAGATGGAAAATGGCATACAGTCACACAATACTGGGAATCATGGACTAGCCAAGTTGACAGACACTTTGGGGGACACAATTCAATCTATGACAGCAAGCATGACTTAATATGATATCCATGCATTTGGGTAGTATCTATTTTGGAGCCTTTACAAATACCTTTATGAACATCTATGTAAGTGTTTTAGCTTAGTGTACAAACATGTTTCCTCTATGTATAGACCTATGAGTGAGATTGCTGGGTATTAGAGTCTGTCTGTGTTTAACAGCACTATATAATGCAAAGAGTTCTCAAAAGTGGATGAACCAGTATAGTCTCACAACAGCTTTGTATGAATATTCTATTTCTCCATATACTCATCAACATTTGGCATCTTCTATTTTATTTTAGCCATTCTTTTTTTCTTTTTTTTGGAGAAACTTGTCTTTATTTTTATTGTGCTTTAAGTAAAAGTTTACAGCTCAAGTTAACTTCTCATACAAAAACTAATACACATATTGTTGTGACATTAGTTTTAATCCCTGCAATATGACAGCATGCTCCCCCTTTCCACCCTGGGTTTCTTGTGTCCATTGAACCAGTTCTTGTCCCTTCCTGCCTTCTCATCCTGGCTCCGGACATTCTTACAGGTGTACCTTAGTATTATGTTATCTTTTACTTTACATTTCCCTGATAATTAATGAAATGGAGTGCTTTTTATGTCATTATTACCCATTTGGCTATCCTGTTTTTTGAGGTATTTGATAAAAATCTTTTGCTCATCTTTCAATTGAGTCATCCGTCTCTTTCTTACTGATTTTAGAAATTCTTTATATATTCCATATAAAAGTCCTTTGATGAATATGTATATTGCATATATCTTCTCCCACTTTGTATGTTGCTTTTCCAATTTCTTCAAAGTGCCATTTGATAAACTGATTTAATTTTTTTTTAATTTTAATTTATTCAAATGTATGCCTTTTTAGGTAGGATGCAGTAGTTGCAGCCAGCCAATTTTGTTGTTGCAGTTGCAACACCCACACTTATCAAGTTAAGTTGTCTCAGTACAGATACTTCAAGACACTGACAGACTTAATGAATTCATACTTTATTAATGTATTGGAGCAAACCAGTGAAAATACAGGCAGTCCCCATCTTTAGCCAATAGACTGGAATAGCATCTTTAGAAACTGGAGCATATTGGCCATAAATTTTTGTTTCTAGTTATTGGGATATACCTTTTCTTTTATTGCTCACAGCTAAATACCCGACTACTCTTTCAGCCCTCCCCATCATAACTACTGATTTTCTCTTTGCTTGATAGTCTTTTTCCTTCTGTATTGATATTTTCTATTATTTTTCTTTTTGGATGTTTTTAAACAATGTTGGTCATGACACTCTAAATTAATTTCATATCCCACTGGTGAGTTTTAACTCCATTTATAAAAACAGTACTAAAATTTGGTGATGTGAAAATTACATATATATATATATATATATATATGATTGTGTCTGCTGTAGAACTTTTGGTCTAGTAAAGAAATCTGTGGGTAAGGTACTCCAGATCAAGAAAATCAAGTAAGTCTTCTTGGAGACAGTGACACTTGGCATAGATGTCTGAAAGTAGGGTCAGCTTAGTTAAACCAATAAAACAGTAGGGTGAATATAGAGGGAAAATTTCATCAAAGAAATCTGTGCTGCATGTAGAAAAAAATGGGAAAGAAACCAATAATTATTGAGTAATTACTATATGCCTGGCACAATGCTAGGTAATTTGCAAAGGCTGATCTCATTTAATCTTTATTAAAAAGGCTATGAGTTAAAATTAACCACATTTTGTTAATTAGACAGTTGCTTTTCTTCCAAGTGAAAGGACTTGCCCCAAATCACATAGCTAGTGGATACCAGGGCCAGGATTCAAACTTTGTCTGCCAACTGCATAACTTTCAACTATTCAGTTTTTATTGAGTTATACATGCGGATTTTCTTTTTCTGTTCCTTTAAAAAAATATATGAACAGTACTTATGAGCTTATCTCATTTTCATTCAAGAGATTACTTCGGCAATTTGAGAACTGAAGAGAAATATTGAATGGAATCAAGGAAAATAGTTTTATTTACTTCTCTTCAAAAGTACTTCCCAAACAAGAACACAGATGATCTGTTTAAAACATAATCTATGTTCAATGGATACACTTTATGTCTTAGAAAGAACCATGTTCTCCCTTGAATGTTCCCAAGTATTGCTGTGAGGTTTCACTGGTCAGAGTTTCTTGATTTTCTCTTGTTCTTCATAAGATCCTTCTTAAAGCTATGAGTGTTAAGTCCCAAGTCAAGTTATTTAAGAACCTGGACACTGGAGAAAGACAATACAAATCCTGGTTCCAAATGAAGATGCTACCTTGAACAACTTATTTAACCTCAGTTTCATCATCTGTAAAATGGTGGTATTAACACCCATCTCACAGTGTTGGTTGGATTTAGGATTATGTATATAAAGCAGCAAGCAAGCAATGAAAATTAGTAGTTTTTAAGTGTGTTATCTACAAGTCACATAGAATTAGTTTTAAACCCTGACTTCATCTTTGCCTGAGTAAACAAGGAATGTTACTTAACATCTCTAAACCTTTCTTTTCCCTCCCAAAAGTAGGGGTTAAAAATCAGGGACAGATTAACCAGTAAGCAAGGTATGCACGGGCTTACTTATGCTTCCTTGCTTATTGAGTAATCCATTCCTGTTAACTACTCCACTCCTTTTGGAATAGCTGTGAGATTATATAAGATAATCCTTTCCAAAGGCTTATCACAAAACTTGTTACATTTCAACATACAAATGTTAGCACTTATCATTCCTAATGGGTTAATGAAATGCTCATGTATGAAATAGATGCTCCCAGATCTTAACAGACAGGACTTTAAAGCCCTACCAGGAAAACCTATCTAATTAGTGCAAGAAATCTTCCATTCTGGAGAATTATCAAACTTTACCCATTAATACAAACATCTACTTTCATAATCCTATGGTGGTATTTCTGAAAGACATGATACACATCAAAGCAAATAATACATTGAAGATGATTAAGGCAAGTACAAACTTTTTAAGTATGTTTGTTTTGATATTTGAATAATTAATTAGAAAAAGTATTCCATGTAAATATTAAAACTGATGTTTTCCCCACCCATTGACTCAATGTGGTTTAGGTCATAGACTGATTCTTTATTAAATTGGAAGCAAACATAAAAAAATTCCATCTGAGACATAGAATATCTTTTCTTTATTTGGCAATTCTCCCTGTGAAGTCCTTAAGATATTATAAGCCACTTTGATGAGATCTTAATGATGATTATATGATTTTTTTAACTGCCATTACTTCAGAAGAATCCAGTTGTTGCTCAAGATTAATGAGCATTTCTGTAGGTTATACGCCAACACTTGAGAAAGAAATAAACAGGATTTTGAAGTTGTTCGGTACACAGCAAACCATAACTAATACATCTCACTAATTTCCCTTCCTCTTATGTAATAGATTTTTTTTCTGATAGATAATCTGGTGACCTAAATGTCACTGAACAATTCCATCTTTGAGACCCATTTTATCTAAGTACTCCTATCTGGATTGGTCCTTTCTACTGGTACCTTATATTCAATTCATAGCTAGTGATGTTGTAGGTGCCAAGGTTGGAATTCATAAATGTGGAAAAACCTTTCATCAAAAAGGCTTCACAAGGCAAATCAGGAAGAGTTCTCTTGTCCTTTTATATGTTAAAGGCCTAGGAGTGAGATAGTCTTAATAACTCTGCAAAGCAACTTCCAGTTTGATTGAAGTCAAGACACAGATAATTGGTCGACTTATATCTTGCAGAGCAACCTTATGGTTAGTAAAGTGGTCTTCATAAATCTTAAAACAATCAGCCAATGTTTCCACACAGCTATGAAGCCCCGATGGCACAGTGGTTAAGAACTCAACTGCTAACCAAAAGGTCAGCAGTTCAAATCCACCAGCTGCTCCTTAGAAACCCTATGGGGCAGTTCTACTCTGTCCTGTAGGGTTGCTATGAGTTAGAATCGACTCGATGGCAATGGGTTTGATTTTGGTTTTGCATATATACTAAATCAACTTCCCAGTTATAATTGATCATTTGAAATCCACTCATTCCTTTCTTTCATCACTTAATCTCATTGACCTATAAGCATTGGCTAATTAATGGCACAGAGCTACCATTTTGAAATAACTAAGAGCACTATATTTTGGCTACATTTACATACAATCTTATCTATGTAATAAATTTTTATACAATTATAAAAATAATTTTTACAATTATTTTTCATTTATATCTCCAGATTAAAAAATCCCAAAAGTGTTATTGATGTCAAATCTTCCAGGTTAATTCCTAAATGTCAATTAAGCACTAGCTAATTATCTACCAGTAAATCCTATGTGTCTACATTTTAACCAAACTAAACCAAACCCCTTGCAGTCGAGTGGACTCTGACTCATAGCAATCCTATAGGACAGACTAGAACTTCCCCACAGGGTTTCCAAGGAGCTCCTGGTGGATTCAAACTGCCATCCTTTTAGTTAGAAGCCGTAGCTTTTAATCACTATGCTACCAGGGTCTACATTTTAGAATACAGAAACTGAGAAATCTGGCTGGAGTCCCATAGAACTTAAAACAAGTGAACAAATACACTCTTTGCATTAATTTTATTAGGGTCTTAAGGATTCATTTCAGAGAGTTCATCTAGAAAGCTATTCAAAAAAACACATAATTCGCTAATTATGTTTTCTCACCTAGAAAGAGAATTTAGATTTTAAGGGTTGTATATTCATTGACGGAAACCCTGGTGGCATAGTGGTTAAGTCCTACCGCTGCTAACCAAGAGGTCAGCGGTTCCAATCTGCCAGGTGCTCCTTGGAAACTCTATGGGGCAGTTCTACTCTGTCCTATAGGGTCGCTATGAGTTGGAATCCACTCCGTGGTAGTGGGTTTGGTTTTGGATTTTTTATATTCATTGACACAGTGGTTGCAACAATGGGCTCAAATATAAACAATGGTGAAGCTAGCACAGGACCGGGCAGCGTTTCCTTTTGTTGTATATGGAGTCGCTCTGAGTAGGAACTGACTCCACGGCACCTAGCAACAACACAATATATTCATTTTAATTTAGTTTATTTTATTATAAAATATTCTATAAAAACAATTATCATTCAAACAGAACATTTTCATAGTGCAGAAAATTCAATTTCTTGAACATACTTTCTGTACCAGAAAATCTTTCCTAATTATTTAAATCGAGTCCACCTGCGAATATATTCTTTGTTGCTCCCCGTTGCATATATTATTTCACCTAAAATGTCTTATCAAATTTGATGTAATTACTTACCAAGTGGAAGCCTCTTCCTGTCCTCGCTCCCATCACTCCAAACCCATTATTCCCATTTTGTCTACTTCCCACCCCGAAAATATTTTTTGAACACCCCAGAGCTACAAAAAGGAACGTGAAACAGTCTCTGTCTCAAAGCCTTACAGACCAGCACAGGAGGCCACACGAAAATTAGGAGCTCTGGAGAACTGGTCCCAGGTTCTACAATTCAACCATAATCATAGGGTGACTGTGACCAGTAAGAATCATCCGCCCTGTGCATTGGGGTAGGCATTTCAGGCTCTGCAATATTTTTAAAATGACCTTGAATCGAGCCTTCATAAAACAAGAAGTTAGGATTGTTCAGATAGAAGTGTCCCCTGGAGTATAGAGAAGAAATATGTTTTTAGAATCTATGTAAGATTTAAGACTGTGAGATCAGAGTGCGCTACATAAACAATGGATCCTAGATAGGTATAAAACAAGCCTTTTTCAGGCTAAGGACCTTGGATAACGTCCTGCAACTTTTCTTCTATAAAGTCCTGCATGAAAGAATGAGAATGGGCCAGTGACGTTCCAAGGAGGTCTTCATTTTTATCTGTGATGTTCTATTATTCCCAGTGGAAAATAATGTATTAAATATTACCAATATTTTTTTTTTCAAAAATATAAATCTGAAAAAATGTATCTGAAAGCAAATGTGCCAAAATATTAGAGGTGGTTGATTTCTGGAAGGAAAGAATACAGGTTTTATTTTGTTTCCTCCCTTGATCTATTCTTTTTCATATTTTTAATACCATCTAAAATTTTAAAATTACCCACCCCAGAGAGAAATTATTTAATTGGAAATTTGAATGTCAGAGTAAAGAAGGTAAAGAATAGGTGCAACAGTACCAAGTAGGAGCTGAAAACAATAATCCCCATAAGGTGAGATGAGTTTCCAAATCAAGGCAGCAGAGGGAGTAGAAGAAAATGAAGTTTAGAAGCTCACTTCTGTCTTGTACAAGAAGCAGCCTGAGCAATTCAGTCCCCTCTATTACAATGACTTGGAGGTGTTCTTTCATATAGCTAGAGATATTTTTTATTAAGAACTATAGCTAATTTTTTGCAGTGCCTGAATGAGAACAAAAGTACAAAACACCCACGAGTCAATATGACAACTTTAAATTAATTCCTGGATTATTTTAAGAGTTGATCTAAATGTTTAAAAGAAAGTTAATGTGCAGAAGACTTAAAGCCAAGATTTAATAGGAATCAAGTCACCTTTTTAGGGCATAAGATAAAGCTGTTATTGACATTAACTGTCTGTGAAGGTGGTAACACAAAGCAGACAGATTTAAAAAGTCATGCTCTAGTCCCACAATGTCTTCAAGAAGTTAAGTATGTGTGTGAGCTTGAGCAATACAATTTATATCTCCCTGGACTCAGATGAGGGAGCCCTATTAGCGCAGTGGTTAAGAGCTTGGCTGCTAACCAAAAGGCTGGTGGTTCAAACTCACCGGCTGCTCTGCAGGATAAGGATTTGGCAGTCCCCTTTTTTCCATAAAGATTTACAGCCTTGTAACCCTGTGGGGCAGTTCTACTTTGTCCAATAGGGTCACTATGAGTCAGAATCCATGGCAATGTTTTTTTGGACTCAGATGAGCTCTTTAAAACTTTACAGAAGACAATCTTTCTTCATTGCTTTCTTTTATGTGATAGAAGCCAGCTATGTCTATAATTCTTAGTTTGCAGTCTTCCCGTCATCCTTCTCTCTTTTTAGATCTGGGGAAACCCTGGAAGAAAGGCTATTTTCACTTACATCAGGATTGGGTGCCAGGAATGGAAGGACAAAATTGAAAATTTTCTACATAGATTACTCAGAAGTAGATGTAATATATGATATAAATTCAAATCTTGGCTTAAAGAATAAAGGGAGCAGTATTAATCATTAAGCCCTAGAGTACAAAAATAAAGACAGGAGAGGAAGGATCAGGGGCTAAGGAGGTTAGCAAGTGAGAGTGCAAAGTAGCAAATCTGGATTCGGCGAGGAGATTCATGATGTGGGTTGTCTTAGTCATCTAGTCCTGCCATAACAGAAATACCATAAGTGGATGCCTTTAACAACAAGAAATTTATTTCTTCACAGTAAAGTGGGCTAAAAGTCCAAATACAGGGTGTCAGCTCCAGGGGAAGGCTTTCTGTCTCTGCCAGACCTCTCATCAATCTTCCCCCGGAGTAGAAGCTTCTCAGGGCAGGGACCCTGGGTCCAAAGAATGCTCTCTGCTCTTGACACTGCTTTCTTGATGGTATGAGGCTCCCCACCCCCCCACCCCCCCACCCCCCGCTAGATTCCCTTTCCTTTTTAACTCTTGAGAGATAAAAGGTAGTGTAGGCCACACCCCAGGGAAACTCCCTTTAGAATGGATCAAGGATGTGACCTGGATAAGGGCATTACAATCCCACCCTACTCTTCTTTAACATAAAATTGCAATCACAAAATGGAGGACAACCACACAATACTGGGAATCATGGCCTAACCAAGTTGACACATATTTTGGGGGGACACATGCAATCCATGACATGGATTATAAACAAAGCAAGGGTACTGTGAGAGCATTTTCACTGGGTGATAGCTGCATGGGTAGTTATTAGCGTTCCTATTTTGTAAACAAGGGAATTGAGACTTGAAAGTTTTAATGTCTCACCTAATTTCACATATATATGCTCTAGCAGGCTTATTATTCAAACCAAGCCTTGTGACTGCAGAGTCCACAATTAATGTCTATGTAATATTGACCTGAAGACACTGAAAAATTTTTTACAGCCCTTTAAAATATATTCAGGCTTGCTTGTTAGAAGGATCTTTTTGTCATGGTTAACTGGTAAAGGCTATGTTAAAGACCTTGTCTGCCAGCTAAACATTCTCAATTCTTTCATGTGGCATGCATTCCAGTTCTGCCAACACCTATTTATTCTTCCTGTTTACCTTTCATTTTGAAAAGAAACTTGTGTATTAGTCCAGGCCCACCAAGAAACAGTCATTAAAGTAGGATTAAATGTGCAAAAACTTTATGAGAGAAAACAGGAAAGAAGTCAGAAAGTCAGGGAGAGCCGTCAGAGTATAATGCAAATCCAAACCCTTGTGAAGGAGGAAGGAAAGAATGATTGGGTAAAAGTGTCCTAGAGTGCCATGCAGTCTAGAAAAGTTCAGCAAGGTCAGAGTCTTTGAGGAGCCCCATGTAACCAAGGAATGGGTCCGATTTAATAGCCAGCTGCACATTGACTGGGAGCTGCTCATCAAAAGTGTGGCTTTGGAGGAAACACTGCAGTGAATTTTAGAGTGGAACAGCTGGGGCCCTTAGTCAATTCCCAGCAGTTAGAGATCTACAAGATTCTCATGGCTTCCATACCTGATATCCAAAGTTTCATATAAATTTTTTTTTTAAATTGACACTGTCCACCCCATATGTTATAGGTCTATGAGATTTAGATGGCATTCTGGTGGCGTAGTGGTTAAGTGCTACGGCTGCTAACCAAAGGGTCGGCAGTTCGAATCCACCAGGTGCTCCTCCTAAACTCTATGGGGCAGTTCTACTCTGTCCTATAGGGTCACTATGAGCAGGAATCGACTCGACGGCACTGGGGGGTATTTATAAAGATTTCCTTATACTTCTCCACTACCCTTCCTATTTTCAGATGAAATTCATGAAAAGATCCTTGTAAAGATTATTTAAGCGGAAGGAAGAATTGCAAATCTAAATTTGAATTTCAAATGAGTTGGGGAATAACAGCAAAATCTACTGCCAAGGGTAAAAGCATATTTTCTTTCTCAAAGTCCAATAACTTGAAAGACAAACCAAGAGCGTTATGGATCTTTGGAATACTGAATTAAAAATAGTTCATTTTGTTGCAGGAGATAAAGGGCAATACTTAAATTTACTCAGATGAATGTGGGGAATCATGGGAGAGTGGGACTTAACACTGTAAAGTGGCCGCTGTGTGTCAGGGAACATGATAAGTGATTTACATTGAACCCTCATAATGATCATTGTAGAAAGAGATTATTAGTTTCATTAATAGATGAAGAGAATAAAACTCAGTACATGTGCAGGGTCAGAGGCCCAAACTAAAATGAAAGTCACTGCCATTGAGTCGACTCTGACTCATTGTGACTCTATAGGACAGAGTAGAACTGCCCCCTAGGGCTTCAAAGGCTATAGTCTTTATCGAAGCAGACTGCCACATCTTTCTCCCACAGAACAGGTGGTGGGTTCGAACAGATGACCTTTTGGTTAGTGGCCAAGCACTTTAACCACTATACCACCAGGGCTCATGATCATAGCTTATAGGGTCATAAAACTAGGAAGTGGCAAAGGCCAGATTTGTGGTACGTGTGGCTCTAAATCTTGTCATCTTTTCAAGTGTAGGTATTTTCATTTGTTTTTCAAAGATTTTCCAGGTAACTCAAATATATCCATACTCATTCTATATGCTGTGAGGGAATGAAAAAACAGCAAATGAATGAAAACTTATAAATCCTCAATGTTTCTATCAAGAAGTTTATAATGTAACTGAAAAAGACAAAGACTATTTGCAAAAGATGCCGAGTTTTAAAACACAAAACCAGTCATGTACTGCATGCATAGTAGATAGAATAAGTGTTCACCATGAGACAGTTATTAATGTGGGCTTTATGATTGATTAGAGACATTCAAAACTAACAAAATACAGCAGATATTTTGGCATTGGGAATGAGTGGCAGATTAAGAAGCCTAAAATTGTGTTCCACCTCTAACACTGAACACCCAGTCATCTTAAATTACCTTTTATAAATCTTAGGTTCTATATCTTCTAAGTGGGAAAAACCAAACTCACTTCACTGTGTGCTATTGTCAGAATTAGATAGGAAAATGCTTTGGAAAAACAAGGAACAATTTCATAGTCTGAATGTAAAAGGCGTTAATATAGGCAATGAGATTTGTTTTTATTAGAAAGGCAAATTCCAGTCATTTTTAAGTAGATAAAATAAAAGTAGTTAACCTAACTGTCAAAACTTTCAAAAAGAAAACACCAAAAATATTTGTTCTTGAATTCTAAATTTTTTCTTTGAATTTTATGATTCATCAATCTTTGAAATGTTTGTATAGCTCACTGATGTTTAAGAGATAGCAAAGATCTTCAATAAGATTTTTAAAGCTTTGGAAAGAAACATCCAAACTCCGTCCAAAAGAAACCTAAAAACAAAACAAGAGAAGAACAGGAAGGCATAACTCCAGAATAGAAAACACCCTCAGATTTCACACAAAAAGATATATCTCAAAATGATGAATCGGAGAATGCTAAGTAGACTATACTCTTAGGAAATGGACTTTGGATCTCCAGTAAGAAAAACATGTTTTTTCTAGTCTATGTTCATTATTGATTTAAAAAATATAGATTTTTGCTGTTTGCAATGTGCTCACGTTAATATTTATTAACACATTTAATTCTCTAAATAGCACTCTGAGACAGTTGGTCCCACTTTACAGATGATAAAACTTAAGCCCAGAAGTTTAACTGACTTGCCAAAGGTAGACATAGGACATGTCTTACACTCTGAACCCTTGTTCTTAGCTATACAGTGCAGTGCATACTGGTTTATATTCTAGGGACATATTAGACCCTCTCTGGCCCCATTGACCTTGAACATGTGCAGCACATTCCCTTCTCATGGGCTTTGTACTTGCTGTTGTGTTTGCCTGGAAGCCTTTTCCTCCAGATACCTCCAAAGCACACTCCCTCATTTCCTTTTCCTTTCTGCGTAGACAACACCTCCTGAGAGTTTTTCCTTGACAGCCCTTTCACATGCTTCTCCTTAAACCCCCCAAAAACGAAACCCAGTGGCGCCGAGTCAATTCCGACTCATAGCGACCCTATAGGACAGAGTAGAACTGCCCCACAGTTTCCAAGGAGCGCCTGGTGGATTCAAACTGCTGACCCTTTGGTTAGCAGCCGTAGCACTTAACCACTATGCCACCAGGGCTTCTCCTTAAGCCACCAAGGCTTCTCCTTAGCTGCTGTATTTTATTCTTCATAACGACTATCACTTTTCATGGCATCTTATGACTCATTGGCTTTATTCTACCTTTTCCAATAGAATATAATCTTTATGAAGCTAGCATCTTGTCTGCCTTGCTAAACAATGCCTAGAGCAATAACTGGTAGATTGCAAATGCTGGATAAACAAATGAAGGGGTGGTCTTGAGCCAAACCCTGTGTTAGCAGCTCAGAAGATACTACCTCATTTACTTTTCAAAGATTCCTTCTAGGTGTGGGTATCATTGTTTCCAATTTTTACAAACAAGAAAGCAGATTGAAAAAATTAAATAAATATACCAGATGCACATAAGTACTAAATACACAGACAGGATTTGAGACCAGACCCAGAGGGTTTCAAAATCCCCACTTTTTCCAGTGCACACTGTGCCGCCCCTCTAGTCACACTGGAATCAGAAGTCGGGCAAATGAAGTCTTATTTCCGCTGCAAGCATTATTTTATATCATGAAAGCATGACTTACTTCAATATTTTCATTAAACTCAGGTTATATTTACAGAAGAGTGCTCCTTCACCCCATTACAATCAAATCAGAGTTCTGGTGGTGTTTTTTGGTTTGTTTTGTTTTCTAGTATATTTTCAACTATCTTAGTAATTCTACTGAGAAATGTTAATTTCTTCATTGAAAAAACGATGGGTGATTTCTTGAACATGGGGATTTTAGTAGGTACTTTTTCCTTAACCCTATGAGGCTTGGGGCCAAATTTGAATTGTAAGATTTCTTTTTTTTTTTCATAATGCAGAATGAAAGTCTGCTGGGCAAGTGGCCACGGTTGTTTCTGCACCATTCCATATAAAATGAATCCTCCTTTTCCTTTTGTCCTTGCAAATTGATTTTATGAATCCTTTATATTCTTCCAAAATACAATCTCAGTATCATCCTGGGACAGTCTTATAAATGCCTGATTACTCAGTTTTGGAATGCTTATTTCCAGGAATATCCATATAGTCATCTTTCCTGCATGAGACTGTCCCTTTGGTTTACGATAGCAGCCATATAATATAATATGATAAATGCAGAGATGGTCTGACAAAAAGGATTTTTGTGGCTATCTTTCCTAGGAGATGGAATATAGAACTAATGCTTTGAAATAAATAACTTTTCCATTATTTCTAATAAACCTAGTACTAAGCTGAACATTCTCAACTCTAAATGGAGCTTCTAAAATGCATTGCAATGTGGGATTGGTCCCCATGAATGATTTTTGTAAGTTTGTTTGAGAAACTCAGGAAGCAAACACCCATGGCTTTGGTAATATGCATCAGCTATGTGGACTGTAAGACCAGGCAATGTTTCTTTCTGTTGCCCATAAGGTCTCTATGAGTCTGAACTGACTCGATGGCACCTAACAGCAACAATAATGTGGACTGTAAATACAGTGAGATGAGAGCACTTTTTTTTCCTCCATCCGTAATTGTCTGAGTTAGAGAAATGTGTTTGGCTGTATAAGCAATTTGATTGTTGACAGAATTTTGAGTAATTCTGATTCAATGTGTGAATCTGACATAAGTGAAACATAAGGAAACAATTTCTGAGAAATATTGTGAACAGGTTAAAATGACAAATAAATAGATTTAGAACCAAAAGCCATGATAAGATAAAATAGCACTCAGTAAAGTTAAAGTTGGATACTAATAAAAAAATTTCCATTTTTATTTCTCACAGATTTTTTTGGCCATAAAGGCAATAAATGTCAACAGATTCAGGCTAAATTTTGTCTTGTTTTTCTTTAATTCATTCTAGAAGTTTAGAAAAATCAGCTAAGAGAAAATATATTCTCTGAGTTACACTTATAAAAATTGTTCACTTGGAGACTTATACAGAAGACTTTGTAAGAAATAACATTAAACTTTTTTAAAGTTGTATTATTATGATCCAGTTAAAATTGCGATTATTTAAATTAAAGTTAGCTATTTTCCAAATAAAATAACGTTAGGTCTGTTAAGAGAGCCCAAAGCAGATTATACCAAATTTTAGCTTGCCTCCAAAGGAGAAGGGTTTGTAAAATACAGTGTGTGTTTTGAAATGAATGAAGGACCAAAAACCAAAAAACCAAACCATGGTGGTTGAGTTGATTCTGGCTCATAAAGACCCTATAGGACAGAGTAGAACTGCCCCATAGAGTTTCCAAGGAGCACCTGGTGTATTTGAACTGCTGACCTTCTGGTTAGCAGCCGTAGCTCTTAATTACTACACCACCAAGATTTCCGAATAAAGGACCAGGGACCTGAATTGATTGTAACCACTAGCAAGGGAATGGTTGCTATAGTAACAGAGATAAACTGATCCACATTGAGAGGAAAATGTTTGTAGTGTGACCAGCCAAATAAGAAGGAGACTTCTATACTGCATTCCCTGCTGATGTGTGTTTGCACTCTAAGAAGGAAAGTTTGGAAGGTATCTCTGGCTATCATAGTAACAGGGAGATAACAGGGGTACAGTTTTACACTAATGTTTCATAAGCTTTGCAGAAATCTCGTTTGTTTAAAACTAAAAGCTTTAGATAAACTGTCATGGAAAGTATCTCACCAAAGACTAGCAGTCTATGGGGAGCCACTGGATAGAATGTGAGAGGTTCTAAGACCCAGGAATAGAAAAATGCTAAGGGTTGCAATTCTTGAGGATCCACATTAACTAAAAGATTCTTTAATACAAATACTCCTAGGAGCCCAGTTGACGCAGTGGTTCGATTGCTAACTGAAAGGTCAGCAGTTCAAATCCACCAGTCTGTCATTGGAAACCCTGTGGAGTAATTTTGTGCTGTCTTATCGTGTTTCCATGAGTTGGAATGGACTTCAAGGTAACGAGTTTGGTTTGTTTGTTTTGTTTTGTTTTGGTCTAGAGGTCTCAGGGGATGTTTGTACCTAGGTCACTAGGAGAAAGGACAATGAAGTTAATTTGTGGAGAGTGTTTGCTCACCTGTATTATACCCATTGCCTGCTCATCTATATTATACCTGTTGCCATCGAGTCAATTCCAACTCATAGTGACCCTATAGGACAGAGTAGAACTGCCCCGTAATGTTTCCAAGGAGCGGCTGATGGATTTGAATTGCCAATCTTTAGGTTAGGAGCCAACCTCTTAACCAGTGCACCACCAGTGTTCCCTATATTATAAAATCAGTAAAAATCATATTTCTTATATTCTATGTAATAATAATTTCCAACTTATGAATATATGGATGCCATGTCTGGGGCAGTGTTATGGTATGGTGAGGAGGAGGCAAGGAGTAGAGCAATTGCCTGAATTTATGAATCTACGTGTATACGAACAATTGCCACCAGGGCCAATCAGTGAAATTTCTCTCACTTACACTAACATTTTTTCAAAGGTGTGTAAATATGATTAATGTATTTAAATAGTAGAGAATTTCAAGAAGTCATACATCATCTTAAATATTTTTCATATATTAATACAATACACCATGTATACACAGGAATAGATGACTGGAGATATGTATATGTATATATACGTGTGTGTGTGTGTGTGTGTGTATATATATAAATATATACTTTTTTCCCCAAGGTGTCTAATGCTTAAAACATTAAGACCCACTACTAGAGAGAATAGGTCTGTACTATCACGTGTGTGTGTGTGTGTGTATATATATAAATATATACTTTTTTCCCCAAGGTGTCTAATGCTTAAAACATTAAGACCCACGACTAGAGAGAATAGGTCTGTACTATCACGTGTGTGTGTGTGTGTGTATATATATAAATATATACTTTTTTCCCCAAGGTGTCTAATGCTTAAAACATTAAGACCCACTACTAGAGAGAATAGGTCTGTACTGTCACCTAAGAAATCATCCCCTCAGGGCCTAGGTAGAGATCATTTATCAGATGTTGTTAACTAAAGTTCCCTTTTCAAATAGCATTTCCATTTTAACCACATCTTTCAGTGTATCACTTGAAATAGGAGACACTTCTGGATTTTGAAAAACTTAGCAGAGGTGTAAAACCAAAATGAAACCCATTGCCATCAAGTTGATTTTGACTCATAGCAACCCTATAGGACAGAAGGGAACTGCCCCATATGGTTTCCAAGGAGCAGCTGCTGACCTTTTTGTTAGCAGCCTGAGCTCTTAACCAGTACACCACTGGGTATAGAGGCTAGAAAAACTTTTGTTGATAAACCACCTTGAGTAACTCTCAAATCAAAACATTCAGACTTCATCTCTCAAAAAGTGCTCCCGCCATGCATCATAATAAATATTTCAATTGAGAATTGTGACACCCACCTTTCATTATTCCAGAAGCTACTTTGTTTCTCTAAATTATTTTTAGCACCTTTTACCTTTCATTCATTATCCTCTATTTTGTTTTTGTTTTTCCTCTCCTTAAAAGATGAACTCATTGCCTTCAAGTCAATTTCAACTCATAGCAACCCTATAGGACAAAGTAGAACTGCCCCATGGGGTTTCCAAGGAACGGCTGGTGGATTCCAACTGCCAACATTTTGGTTACCAGCTGAGCTCATAAACACTGTACCACCAGGGCTCTTTATTTTCCCTAGCAGTCATCATTTCATCAACCCATTTCCCACTATTGGCCGATCTGTGTTTTTTATTGAGTCTAAATTAGACTCTAAGAATTCGTTGGTGGTAGGAGTCAAAGTATTCATATCAAACTGTGAAGGAGCTATGCCAGAATATGTACAGAATTGTTTCATTTTATTTTAAACAATGGCATATGTTTCTGGATTATGGTTTAAATTTTCCTACTGTTCTCACCTTTTTATCCAAGCAAGGTGTTGTATACTTATTAGTGGAGATTGGTCCTGTTAGTTGTCTTAATCAAAGATTTCTCCTGCCTGTGCCAGAAGAGTGGAGTATGTTTACATAGCACAATAGGTTGTTTCTTGCTCATGCTGTAGGGATAAAAATTATTCCCCTGGCTGAGCTATAGTTTATGAACGCACGTGGAGCAGAGAGGCAGAATTCTTTACTTGTTTGCTTAAAGATAACAACTAGTTATGAATAAGATATGTCACTGTTTGTCCAGGCTATTTTCTACATTTTAGCCACTGATTTGAAAACTTCTTATATTTACTGAATTGAAGGATGCTGAGAAAAAAAAGTAAAAATTTCTTTAAATATACCATTCCTCATGCGTGGCACATATACCACCATACCTAATGCCATAATCAATCTGAGCTCTTCCCTGCTGAGACTAGACCCAGCCCACATCCTGTGAAGAGACCTTACGTGGATATTTCAATACCTAACTTAAAATCTAGTAAAGACTCAATAAATGCTTTCTTGAATGAATAAATAAATTAATGAATTAAAACAGACTAACTGAGAACTGATCTGAACCTCATGCCTCATGTCTTCGGCTAACTAAACTGAAGGATATCTTTTGCTGAATTACTCTTGCCAAAGAGTAATTCAGCAAAAGATATCTCTTTATTAGATTCATGAATTAGAGGGAAGAATATGAATAAGGGTGAGATCCTAAGTTAAATCTTCCGACGTGATCAACACAGCCCTCCGTCTAGCAACTCGTAGGGAACCCATGTGTTACCTCTTAAATATTATAACAATACCAGCCCCCTTAACCCCCACCTGTTTGTCATTTTGTTCTTACTTTGATCATCTGCTCATACAGTGAAATCTAATCTTTTGTGTTTCTCCAGTCACGCATTTCATTAGATCACCATTAAAAAAAAAATCATCTCTTAATCTCCATAATCACAGTCATCTCTCAAAAAGCAGCAGGATAATGGGTTGACAACCCTGACCCAGAAAATATCATTTAGGGTTAACTTCCTCCCAAATTAACATTCCTCTGATGAGCTGCCCAGGAGAATAAAGTTGCATTGCCTGACAGTTCCTAGCCCCACCCAGCTGATCTCTTGTATACAGAAATGTGAATGAGACTTCTATTACCAAGTTACTAAAAGCATCTCTCTGTAGCCTTGCCCATATCTTCACTTAGCCCATTTTAATTTCCATTGCAGTCTGTCTGAGATGGAGTTAGTGCTATCGTTTAATGGCAACAAGATCTCTTCAAGAAAAACAACTCTAAAATCCATCCATCCATCCTATTGAAGTCAATTGTCTAGGAAAGAAGTGAATACAGAAAACTTCTTGGAGAGACAGTTCTCCACTTTTTTATTTCACTTGGATTTTTTTTTTTGAGTGAAAATAATCACCAGGGAGCCTGGAGTCATTGTTGATTACGATACAGTGATTTTTTTTTTTTCTTTCCTGTGTTCTTTGAAACTTCACTAGGGTGAACCTCGCTTTTCTTAACTGAGAATTTTGCAATGTCAGCTGTGATGTTTGAACTGGATAATCTTTCTCCTGGAAGCTCCAGACGGGAGCGTGTTTCCAGCTCAGATTTTAATTTAACCTGTCTGACTGAACTCTCTAGCGATTCCTGTCAGTTGGAACTTCAGCACTCCAATTCTGTTCCTGATGGTAAGCTAAACTTTAGAGTGTTATTTTGAGTATCTTACTTTATACCTGTGCTTCTGTAGGGTCAGATGTGTAGAAAACAAATGTTGATGTCACCTACTTTGTGGTGATAGAGCTGATGCTAATTCTAGTTTCTTATTTTTTTCCCAAATTTTATAAGTAGACTTTGTACAAAAAGAAGAGAGGACTAATTTTTTGCTTATGTATTGAAATATCACAAAACATTTCTAGTGAAGTCAGAAAAAATGTTAATGGTGAAGTAGACCTTGTTTCTCTGAACAGTCAAGCCTATCAAGGCATAGTTTGGTTTAGGATAACTAATGAAACCAAGGATCTTACCCACGGACTGCACAGTAAAAGTTCTGTCACCTTCAATTAATCTCTTTTATCTCTACCTCCTTTTATGAAAATGGAAGGGTGATTTGTATTTTACGTTCTCATTAAAAACAAGGGAATATCCTTATTGTTTGTGTTACTTTGTGTTCTGACTTAAATTTTCTGTGAGCTGACAGTTTTGATAGAAATCAATTTGAGGTTTTTTTTTTTCCTTTGGATACCTAAAATGGTACTTAGCTAAGACTGCATATTCTTCATTTTGTTGTGCAGTTTAGAGGCAACTAGACTATATGCTAATAACTTGTATTCATCAAAAATTCTGATGGTTTGTTTTATAATAAACAGCTCTAAGGTGTTGATAAAGAATCAAATGTGTTTTGTAGAAAGCTTTACAGCAATAAATAGATAACATTTTAAATAGCATTCTATTGAAAAATTATATTGTGGTTGAGTTAGCTTTCCTCAAAGGTTGTACAGTATGAATGTAAAAAGTTAAGCAAAGCCTTTATAGCTCTAGATGTTACTAGAGGTTGATCTTTGTCCAACGAAAAATACTTGTTGGAATAATAGATTTCCTTTGGCAACGAGATGATTTTTCTAAGAGAACTTGATCCACATATTCTTATTATCAGATGATTTGGAAAAAAAAAAAAAAAAAAACTTTCGTTTGACCCTGAACCAATTGCTGATTTATTGTTCATAGATGTTTTTGTATGAGTTGTTTTACAGCATAGGTTCTTCTGTAACCTGCTCTGTAAGACACCCTTTTCTAAACTTCCTTTCTACTGTGATAAAAGAGACTCCTACTCTGTTATTTTTTTTTTTTTCTTAAATCAGAAGAAGTATTACTGTGTGCTAAATCTTACAATTGCCTGGAGATGGGAAATATATTTCTTTATAAATCTACATAGATTTATACAGTGAAGTTGAATTGGGCAAAGGAGCTTATGAACAAAACATTTGTCAGTTCAATCCTGGTTTCATAGCCGTGTTCCTTTTATCTTTTTTGGTCTTCCGGTCATCTCTGTCACAGTGACTGCACCCATTTCATTAGAGTCAACAGTTGTCCTCATGTAGCTGACATGCACACGTATACCTCAGCTGTAAATTCTCCAGAAACGCATGCTAAAAACACTCAAGAGCCTGGCAGACACCCCCACCTCAATATTCTAGAAGTGTCTCAGATTTAACCCACTTAATCAGAAAGAACTTCCTAAAAATGTCCCTTCCTCCTGACATCCCCATTTTTGTCAATGACACCTGGTCATCTCAAACATCCGTTAGCGTGTATTATGATATAAAGTATTTGTATGTAATTTCTTTTAATATTTGTCTTCTACCGCTTACTTCTTTGTCCACGATTATAGCCCCATAGGAAGCCCTGGTGGCATAGTAGTTAAGTGCTACAGCTCCTAACCTAAAGGTTGGCAGTTTGAATCCACCAGGTGCTCCATGGAAACTCTATGGGGGCAGTTCTACTCTGTCCTATTATGTTGCTATGAGTTGGAATCAGCTTGACAGCAATGAGTTTGGTTTTTTGGCTTGTATAGCCCCAAACCCAATGGATTCTTAAAATATGTCTTATCTCACTGAAGTTAAGTCACTTAAGTCACTGGAGGACTGAAAGTCACTTAAGTCACTGAAGGGCTATTTATGCCTCCTGGTTGAGGCACATGTATAGGCTCCTAACTGATTTCACCTTCTCCAGGTTTTCTATAATTAGCCTTGTGTCCACTGAAAGAAAGACCAAACTTCGTGAAACACAAGCCTGACCCCTCCCCACCTGAGCCCAGGGTTTCTGTAATTCTGAGTGCCCTCTGATAAACCTGGTGCTCTAGGACCTAAACTCTCTGGCTTTTCCAGACTTTGCCAAACTCTTATTGCCTAGACATATTCTACAAAAAATGCCTTACACTTTTTAACCTCTGTTTATATTAGTATTTAGTTATAATTTCCAATAATTCTTTCCCCCACCTTTATTTATTAATCTTCTACTGAGGTTAAATGCCATCTTCTTCCCATTTGATTATGGTTATCTCACTTTTGAAAGAAGGGATTTCTTTTGTTAAATTTCTTCAAAACATTTGTTTTATCTATAAAAATGCTCGTATTTTGACTTTTATTGTAACTACTTATCTGTATAACTCATCTTATATTGCATTATGTTTCTTGATTGTAGTTGTTATTTCATAATTGTTTGTGCCTTATGCATGGTACACATCTAATAAATATGACTACATAAATGAGTTGGAATCGACTCTATGGCACTGGGTTTTGGTTAAATGATCAAGTAACACATCATAATTTACTTTTTAATATGTTTCCTGACATAGGGAGTATTTGTTTTTATCAAATTATACATGAATTTGGTCTGCCAAAATATGAAGCTGAAATTATCACACAATCTGTTACCTGATGGTAACATTTTGCAGGGCAGTACTGATGTGGAATGTGTCCATCAGTTGAACCTTTTAAGAAACATTAAGCATTCCAAAATACATTTTGTATGCTAAACCTGTTCACCATGTTTTCAGTAATTAAAGTTTATTCATTCATTTAAAATACGGTTATTGAATAGGATTGGGAATTAGTGGTTTGGTGTTTATATAAAAATGAAGATAAGGTGGAAGTAGCAGTGGGAAAGTATACTGTCTTTTTAATCCCAATGGTATGACAATGCATAGGAAAATAAAATACAGCAGATGACAATCCACAGAAAGTGAAGAAAACAAAAACCAAACCCATTCCCGCCAAGTCGGTTCTGATTCATAGCAACCCTATAGGACGGAGTAGAACTGTCTCACAGAGTTTCCAAGGAGCACCTGGTGGATTCGAACTGCCAACCTTTTGGTTAGCAGCAGTAGCACTTAACCACTACACCACCAGGATTTCCAAAATGAAGACGGTACATCTAAAAAGAGAGATATGTTCTATTGCTAGAAAAAAAAAAAAAAACTATATTTATACCTTTCACTTCTATATGATTTTAAAAACAACATATCTGCAGAGTCTCAATAGTTTTCACAAGAAATCCGTGAGGTAGAGCTCATTTATCATAAACTCCATTCAATAGAATGAGAATCTGAAGCCCAGAGAAGAAACATAATTGAGCCAAAGAAACACATGTATAGTAAATGTGTGTGTGCACGGGCGTCTCTCTCTCTCTGTGTGTGTGTGTGTGTGTGTGTGTGTGTGTGTGTCAGGGTGATGGAAGGGACAGAGGGATGATCAGAATGTCATGAATTTTTTTTTTTTTTTCCAGCTCCAAATTCACTGTTCTTTCTTCTCCCAAACACTACTTGGAAATTAACCCTAAACACAGTCCCAATGGGGGGTGAGGGGGCGCTTCTTTTATTCCAGAAATGGATTTAATCAGTACTGAGAATATAAATGTCTTCTTTCCTCTCTGGCTTTTGGAATGTGCTCAATTTTTAAAAAACTCTTTGTCAATATTTTTTTAACCTAGAATTTCACAAATTTATTAGAATCTGGAACACTTTTACAGAGAACATTTTCTAACATCCTGCAAGATATTTGGGGGCAGGGGATTTGGGTTTAAAGAAGTAAATTATGTTACTCTGAGGAAGCAATTTGAGGACTAATTAAAAAGTCAAACAAGAATAAGGTCCTGCTTAAGCTATGCTGCCTTAGACAAGGTTTTGATATCTCTACTTGATCAATTTCCTCATACATAAAATGTCAAAATTAGATTAGTTGAAATTGAAGACCACCCCAGGCTATAAAAAAAAGATTTCTGGAAAAAAAAATACTTAGAACACTTCTAATGAACCCAAGAACAAAAAGATGGGTGAAGACAAAGCCTCTCTTTATATGTAATTTACTATATTGGAAATAATGAGTCAACATTTGCAAAGACCTTTATCATTTACAGAGTTCTTTGATGTTTGATTCTCTTGAGCACCATTTAAAATCAAATAATTTTATTACTCCTTTTCTTTTCTTTTTTTTTTTTTTTTTAGATAAGGAAACTGCACATCTAAGTTGCAGTGACATGTTAGTACGTGGCAGACCAAGGACTTAGATCCAGGCCTTCACCCATTCCAAGTATTATTCCCCCTACACTACTATAAGTGCAACTATTACCAATTGCTGTCAAGTTGATTCCAACTCATAGCAACCTACTGCTATTACTATTTGACCTATGATTGTGACAATAATCAGGAATTTTAAAAATGCCAATAACTACTATTTTTAATTACTGTGTAATCATTTGACATTCTGATCTCATTAAATCCTCTTGACATTGTTATCACACATGGAGAGGTAAACTATTATTGTACTTACCCATCATATTTCACATATAGATTTATGTATCACTAATTTACACACTAATCTATCCTTAACTTGGAATGGTTGAATTGATATCTTTGAAAGAAAAGACACTGATAAGTAACTAGGTGGCCTAGGAAAGACTGCTTAGCCTATTGATGAGTAAATGTTAACACATTGATTTGAAATGACTATGTTAACTTTGAATTTGCCCTGTCTACTTACTGAGGCATTTACAGAATCATTTAGCATTTTTAATGATTTTTTTTTTTTTTTTTACATTGGAAAGGTTATTCAATCCAACATGTTTCTAGGAAACTAATCCTAGAGTATAGTATTACAAACTAGTATAAAAAAAAAATTGACATGATTATTGTATCTTTTAAAATTGACATGATTGTTATATCTTTTAAAATTACCTTTTACTCATTTCCATGAGAGACATTATCTTCTCTAAGTTCCTATTCTAAAAATTCCAAAAATCTTACTAAGGTGTTGATGTATTATAGCTTTATAATAACTATTTGAGACAAAAAAGAATCCTTTCTCTTTTATTTATAGATAAAAAAGATTAGCTTGAAGTGATTTACCCAGAGTCACACTGCTACTTTTTAGCAAAAATGGAGAGAAGAACTTGGTTCTTATGATTTTTTTTCCATTGTGTTACACACAAAAAATAGATCTACCCTACTGGAGTATGAATGAGTCATAAGACAATTAACTCTGTGTGTGAGTATGTGTGTGTGTGTGTGTGTGTGTGTGTGTGTGTTTTCTCAGCCAATGACTAATACTAAGGTCACATGTGATCCCAAACAAATAACATATTTTCAAAAAAGAATTATATTATCCAATAGTATCCACAGGAATAAACAAGAACTCTTTATAAACACTACATAATACCCCCATCAAACCACATGACCACATATACGCACAGCACACACATATGTATTCAGTCATTGCGTCACTGCATTTAAATCCTCTGTCAAACTACACTACATGACCTGATAAACACACACACAAATTCACAAACACACATTCTGTTACTGAATTAGAGAATGTGAAATATTTGTATCTTTCTGGATATGGCCAAGGAATTAGAAGATGAACAGCCTCTATATGCTACCAGCTGGAATCTAGAAGTGGCTGATCAATTTGCTGAAAGTTGTAAATGAACTAAAGTCAGCATGAAAAGGCAATCTTCCCATGGTCATGGGTGATTGTGTTTTTTATGAGGTGGCCTTTGCCATAATAATCTCTTTATCTCCGGAAATGAGAAACATGATTTCTAAGGATGTGCAAAGAAGCCTAAAGAGTAGACTGTTGAGGTTCTCTAATATTGGCGTACAAGACGACCATCAAGACAATTTCATCCCAGAAGGCTTAACCAAAGAATAAGTGTTAGGCCATGTATAAACAAATTCAGTTAAAAGGAATTGGCAGTCCTGACTTCTTCAGATGTTTAGTACTATGACAAATCGCCACGTGAGTAATCGTAGTTTTGCTGCTATCATCATTCACTATGGATATTGGTTATATGTCCACTCTTTGCCAGCTCTTTGACAATCTCTGTGAGCAATATAAAGTATTTGGAATATTGAATTCTACTATGAATGTGCTCTCTAATTCTAGTTATGGAAAAAAATAAAATCCGTATGTGATTGAAATATGTTACAATTTTAGCCTTCCAGTCTCTTCCAGAGAAGCAATGTCTCTAAGCAATGGCTTAAAGAATGGCACTTTAACAAGGCATTTCCCAAAACGTAGTTCACAGATCACTTGCATTAGAATTATCAAGATGTTTACAATACATGAATATTCCAGATGCCATCCAAATCTATGTGAATGTAGCCCAGGAATCTGAATGTTAGACATTCCTCAGGTTATGTTCACACACAGTAAAGTTTAAGCAACAATATTGTGGCCATGGGGAATGATAAGATCACCAGCAAGGGCTGCGTACAATGATGGTGACTTTTTTTCAGGTATTTCTGATGATGACAGCCCTCAATCAACAATAGCCCTTTGGTTAGCAGGCTTTTATGTAATGATGATGTATTTGTTTAGATACTTGGAAGCGTTTCCCTATCTTTCTTTCACATATATATTACATTTCTTAGAAGAATTCAGATTCAAACCCTTTCAGAAAAACCTCATTCTCTTTTTCTATAACATCTCCCTTACCCTATATTGGACACCAGGGCACCCATTTCTATGACATTAATATTGAAATGTTTATCTTCTGCATTTTAAATGTTTTAGATTTTAGGTATTGGATGTGGCTTTCAATATAGTTTCATCAAATAGAGATTAAAACTCCCACAGGATAAGAGATATGTTGTACTTCTATTCCCCGAAGAGGTACCAGGAGAGAACTCTACACAAGAAGGAGCTAAAATACTTGTTACTAATATGAGTTTACCAAGATGGACCACTTGATAGAAACCTTTCATTTCCTCTGTGAAATGTTTCAATCTCTTATGTCTTAATAAGAAGCCTTCTATTAAGGCCTTCCATACTCTCTCAAGAAGATCAATCTAGGCTCATATAAAATGCATACTTTTGGTGCCTTGGAAAAATGAAAAGTCAATGCTAAAGTGATGTTGTAAAATAATCTCCAACAACCATCATTACGTTAAGTGCTTACAGAATATATTGCTACTAGGATTTGAGTATATCTATTATAATTCATAGTGATGAGTTAAAAAGTGGCCTTTCCTGTAATATGCACAGGAGTCCTAAGGGAAGCATTGGTAAGTGGTTTTTGCATTACTGTATAATACCTGGGTGAAGTTCACTAAACTTGATGTAGGTAGATATAAACGATATAGCTATATTCCCTCAAATACTGACTATTCATGCCTCCCTAATACCATTTGAAAACATTCACTCTGCATTTTAGAACATGCCTTGGTACCTTGGTTTACTCATTATTTCGGTCAATAAATCAAAGTGTATGGCAAAATCTTTATGATGAGATTATCAAGTTAGCATGATAAAATATGGTCACATTTATTCACAAAGCCCTTGCTGAGAAGCAGTTTCCAGGGAGGACTCTAAACCGGTAGGTAGGTTCTCATCTAAAGTATGTAATCAGGTGTGGTAACCAATTATAGAAAATGTATTGCCCTGAAGCTTGCACGAATTATGCTCTTTAAATGTAAAGTGAAGTCAAGATTCCCTTTATAGTTTGATTCCAGTATGCTTTAACTTTTAAGCGGCAAAGAAAGTAGTATGATGGATCTACATACTGTGAATTATTCAAACACTGCACATATGAGAGTATGTCCATGTCCGTACAAGAGTATATCCAACACAAGATTGAGAACGCCTATTTTTAATTTATCAGCAAGAAGACAGAGGTCAATGAGTAAAATCTTTCTGGAAAGAAATTTGATATTTTATAGCAAATAGCTTTCAAATAATGCCAGGAATTTTAATTATAGAAATTTGTTCCCAAAAAATCAGGTACATGCACAAAAATAACAAATCAAAGATGTTCATTGCAGTGTCACTTATTATAGGGAAAATAAGAAATAACTTGAGTGTCCAACAATATTTAATTCATTAAATAATTAAATTATAATACATTTCCAAGATGGACTGTGTTAGAGGCTATATACAATTTTATAAAATATTTCAGTTTTAGAGGTATTATCCCACTGCAGTTGAGCCAGTTATGACTCACAATGACCCTATATGACAGAGCAGAACTGCCCTATACGGGTTCTAAGGCTGTAAGTCTTTGTGGAAGCAGAATGCCACATCTTTCTCCCAGCGGAGCGGCTGGCGTATTTGAATAACTGATCTTTCAGTTAGCAGTGGAGGGCTTAGCCACTGTGATACTAGAGCTCCTTAGAAATATTACAGAAAGTGTTATTGACTTTGGGAAAATGTTCATGATATAACATTGAATAGCACAGAAAAATGATATGCACAGCCTTATACTATTTTTGCATTTATGATTATGTGAGATTTGTGCACAAAAGCAGTACCATAAATGCCTATACCAAAGTAGGAAAAAAGTGACCAATGAGGGATGGTATCATAACATAATCTATTTTTTTCTATGTTTTAAAATTTTCTTTTTAAAAAAAAAATTTTTTTATTGTGGTTTAAGTGAAAGTTTACAAATCAAGTCAGTCTCTCACACAAAAACCCATATACGCCTGGCTACACACTCCCGATTACTCTCCCCCTAATGAGACAGCCCGCTCTCTCCCTCCACTCTCTCTTTTCATGTCCATTTCACCAGCTTCTGACCCCCTCCACCCTCTCATCTCCCCTCCAGGCAGGAGATGCCAACATAGTCTCAAGTGTCCACCTGATCCAAGAAGCTCACTCCTCACCAGCATCCCTCTCCAACCCATTGTCCAGTCCAACCCATGTCTGAAGAGTTGGCTTTGGGAATGATTCCTGTCCTCGGGCAACAGAAGGTCTGGGGGCCATGACCACCGGGGTCCTTCTAGTCTCAGTCAGACCATTAAGTCTGGTCTTATGAGAATTTGGGATCTGCATCCCACTGCTCTTCTGCTCCCTCAGGGGTTCTCTGTTGTGTTCCCTGTCATGGCAGTCATCGGTTGTAGCCAGGCTCCATCTAGTTCTTCTGGTCTCAGGATGATGTAGTCTCTGGTTCATGTGGCCCTTTCTGTCTCTTGGGCTTGTAATTACCTTGTGTCCTTGGTGTTCTTCATCCTCCCTTGATCCAGGTGGGTTGAGACCAATTGATGCATCATAGATGGCTTCTTGCTAGCCTTTAAGACCCCAGATACCACTCTTCAAAGTGGGATGCAGAATGTTTTCTTAATAGATTTTATTATGCCAATTGTCTTAGATGTCCCCTGAAACCATGGTCCCCAGACCCCTGCCCCTGCTACACTGGCCTTTGAAGCATTCAGTTTATTCAGGAAACTTCTTTGCTTTTGGTTTAGTCCAATTGTGCTGACCTTCCCTGTATTGTGTGCTGTCTTTCCCTTCACCTAAAGTAGTTCTTATCTACTACCTAATTAGTGAATGCCCCTCTCCCACCCTCCCTCCCTCCCTCCCCCATTTCGTAACCACAAAAGAATGCTTTCTTCTCAGTTTAAACCATTTCTCAAGTTCTTACAATAGTGGTCTTATACAATATTTGTCCTTTTGCAGTTGACTAATTTCACTCAGCATAATGCCTTCCGGGTTCCTCCATGTTATGAAATGTTTCACAGATTCCTCAATGTTCTTTACTGATGTATAGTATTCCACTGTGTGAATATACCATAATTTATTTATCCATTCATCCATTGATGGGCACCTTGGTTTCCTCCATCGTTTTGCTATTCTAAACAGTGTTGCAATAAACATGGTTGTGCATGTATCTGTCTGTGTAAAGGCTCTTATTTCTCTAGGATATATTCCAAGGAGTGGGATTGGTGGTTCGTATGGTACTTCTATTTCTAACTTTTTAAGGAAGCGCCAAATCGATTTCCAAAGTGGTTATACCATTTGACATTCCCACCAGCAGTGTATAAGTGTTCCAATCTCTCCACAGCCTCTCCAACATTTATTCTTTCGTGTTTTTTGGATTAATGCCAGCCTTGTTGAAGTGAGATGAAATCTCATTGTAGTTTTGATCTGCATTTCTCTAATGGCTAATGATCATGAGCATTTCCTCATATATCTGTTAGCTACCTGAATGTCTTCCTTAGTGAAGTGTCTATTCATATCTTTTCCCCCTTTTTTTAAAAAAAGAGTTATTTGTGTTTTTGCAGTTGAGTTTTTGCAATATCATGTAGATTTTAGAGATCAGGCGCTGATCAGAAATGTCAGAGCTAAAAACTTTTTCCCAGTCTGTAGGTAGACTTTTTACTCTTTTGGTGAAGCCTTTGGAATAGCATAGGTGTTTGATTTTTAGGAGCTCCCAGTTATCTAGTTTTTCTTCTACATTCGTTATAATGTTTTGTATACTGTTTATGCCATGTATTAAGGCTCCTAACGTTGTCTCTATTTTTTCTTCCATGATCTTTATCGTTTTAGGTTTTATATTTAGGTCTTTGATCCATTTTGAGTTAGTTTTTGTGCATGGAGTGAGGTATGGGTCTTGTTTCATTTTTTTGCATATGGATACCCAGTTATGCCAGCACCATTTGTTAAAAAGACTGTCTTTTCCCCATTTAACTGTTTTGGGGCCTTTGTCAAACATCAACTGCTCATATGTGGATGGATTTATGTCTGGATTATCAATTCTATTCCATTGGTCTATGTATCTGTTGTTGTACCAGTACCAGGCTGTTCTGACTACTGTGGTGGTATAATAGGTTCTAAAATCAGGTAAAGTAAGGCCTCCCACTTTGTACTTCTTTTTCAGTAATGCTTTATTTATCCAGGGCCTCTTTCCCTTCCGTATGAAGCTGATGATTTGTTTCTCCATCTCATTAAAGAATGTCATTGGGATTTCGATCGGAATTGCATTAAATGTATAGATCCCTTTTGGTAGAATAGACATTTTTATAAATTTAAGCCTTCCTATCCACGAGCAAGGTATGTTCTTCCATTTATGTAAGTCTCTTTTGGTTTCTTACAGAAGTGTACTGTAGTTTTCTTTGTATAAGTCTTTTACATCTCTGGTAAGATTTATTCCTAAGTATTTTATCTTCTTGAGGACTACTGTCAATGGCATTGATTTGGTGATTTCCGCTTCGATGCTCTTTTTGTTGGTATAGAGGAATCCAACTGATTTTTGTATGTTTATCTTGTATCCCAATACTCTGCTGAACTCTTCTATTAGTTTCAGTAGTTTTCTGGAGGATTCCTTAGGGTTTTCTGTGTATAAGATCATGTCATCTGCAAATGGAGATACTTTTACTTCTTCCTTGCCAATGTGGATGCCCTTTATTTCTTTATGTAGCCTTATTGCTCTGGCTAGGACTCCCAGCACAATGTTGAATAAGAGCGGTGATAAAGGGCATCCTAGTCTGGTTCCCGATCTCAATGGGAATGTTTTCAGGCTCTCTCCATTTAGGGTGATGTTGGCTGTTGGCTTTGTATAAATTCCCTTTCTTATGTTGAGGACTTTTCCTTCTATTCCTGTTTTGCTGAGAGTTTTTATCACGAATGGGTGTTGAACATTGTCACATGCCTTTTCTGCATCAATTGATAAAATCATGTGATTCTTGTCTTTTGTTTTATTTATGTGGTAGATTACATTAATTGTTTTTCTAATGTTGAACCATCCCTGCATATCTGGTACAAATCCCACTTGTTCATGGTGAATTATTTTTTTGATATGTTGTTGAATTCTGTTGGCTAGAATTTTGTTGAGGATTTTTGCATCTATGTTCATGAGGGATATAGGTCTATAATTTTGTTTCCTTGTGGTGTCTTTACCTGGTTTTGGTATCAGGGATATGGTGGCTTTATAGAATGAGTTTGGTAGTATTCCATCCTTTTCTATGCTCTGAAATACCTTTAGTAGTAGTGATGTTAACTCTTCTCTGAAAGTTTGGTAGAACTTCAAATTTTCTTGATTCATCATGTATTAATTTTCTAAGTAGAGAAAATTAAATTACATTAAAAGAATTTTGTCCTTCTATACATTTGAGAAAAAGAGAAGTAATTTATATAATTTACATGAATTTAGACATAGAAAGAGGCAAATTGTGCTCCATTTCTTGACTGGTTTGTGACATCTGAGAATTTTCAGTTCTCCACTTTTCTCTAGCAAGATCTTGATAATCCTTATTCCAGCCTCATCATTAATCTGGGAGTGTAGTACAGAGTTCACATGAAAGCATTAGGATGCTCAGAAAACTATTGTTTTGGGGGTTCTTGAAGATATTCTTGTTGCCACTCTTCTCTCCTGTCTTACCATTCTTCCAGACCTAGTCTTCAAAAAATTCTTCCATATCTAGAAATAGCTGACACTCACATATTTATATACTAATCATTAATTATAACTGATTAAAATTGTAGTTGTCTCTTTTACGAGTCTAATTATTTTTAATTTTTCAAAAAGGAAAATCATTTTACTCTGTTTCAGAAAGAATAATTCAGGGAAAGCAAAGGCACTGGATGGAATCGGGGTGCTTTGTCCACTATATAAAGGCTGGAGTAAGCATAAAGGAAAGAGAAGGTAAATACTGATAGCTGTAAATAGATGGTAGATAGATGGATGGGTAGACAGATGGACTGATTGATAAAGGTAGATAGATAGCTGCCGTCTTGTTGACTCTGAGTTATGGTGACTTTATGTAACAGAATGAATCATTGCCCAGGTCTACATCATCCTCACATTCATTAGCATATTCGAGCACATCACTGTGGCTATTTTGCCAGTCCATCTCACCAAGGGTCTTCCTTAGCTTCACTGGCCCTCTACCTCACCAAACATAATTTCTTCCTCCAGCTATTGATTCTTCTCAATGAAGTGTCTACAGTGAGTGAGTCAGACAATGTTCTATTGAAATCCATAAGTTTTTGATTGGCTAATTTTCAGAAGCAGATAGTAAGGCCTTTCTTCCTAGTCAATCTTAGTCAGAAAGCATCACTGAAACCCATCCACCATGGGTAACCCTGCTGGTATTTGAAATATTGGTTGCATAATTTTCAGCATCATAGCAACACACAAGCCATCATAATGCAACAAGCTCACAGATGAGTGGTGGTAGGGATATCAAAAAACTAACTATAAGGGAAAAGAGGATTATAGAATTATAAGTTATAAAGACAAGTACATAAAAACAACAACAAACTAAGGAAAGCAAGAGACAGAATTGTAAAATGGAGAAATAATTTATTTCTCAGGCTGGTAGCTGGAGATAACTAAACCCTGTCTGCCTGATTTAAGCACGAAGAGGTTAACTAAAAGCTGTTTTATCATTCACAGATTCATTGCATCAGCATGAGAAACTGACTTTCAACTAGGTTTTCAGTAAAAACTCTGAGAATACGTGGTTGATTAGCCAAGAAAAGACAGACATGGCTGTTCTGCCTTCAGAGCCTACAGCTTCTACTGAGATTGAAAACCCATGACCTTGACTTTGACCCCAGGACCACACTAAAAATCACTGATTAGGCCATTCATGCGAATTTGCTGCAAGGGCCAGAGATGTTGAATCTGAAAACCAAAAAGTGTTCTACAAATACACATGTAATTCTGAGTTTCCTAATTCATTCTGCAAATGGCTTTTATACCAAAGTCCCTTGAGAATTTGCATTATATTGTTTCTAAACCAAGAAAACCCATTGCTGTTGAGTTGATTTCTGCCCACAGCGACCCTATATCTCAGAGTAGAACTGCTCCAATAGGGTTTCCTAAACTGCAATCTTTATGGAAGTAGATTGCCACATCTTTCTCCCATGGAGCAGCCAGTGAGTTTGAACCTTTTGGTTAGTAGCCCAACACTTAACCATGGCACCACCAGGGCTCCTTCTATTGTTTCTAAGGGGAACAATTTTCCATATTCCATGCTGTGGACTTTAGAACTTAATTCTTGAAGCACAAACAAGCTGCATGTAACTTGAGATTCATCGTTCAGGGGGAAATGAGGCAACAATTCATTATAATGTATGCTGAAGGATAAATAAATGGTAAAGAATAAGTATTCTAGACTTCCAGAAGAATAGATAAATGTGGCCCCAAGTGAATACAAAAGGAAAGAAATTATAAAGAGGATCAGGCTTTATAAAACAAAGGAGGAGAACATTCCTGGAGAATGAAATTCAATAAATTTGAATGTAGAATGGGGTGTCATAAAGTATTTATTTGTATGCTTGTGTATGCCTATATTTGTTAGCTTATTTTTTTGTTACTTTGGCATATGTGTCTCCTTCCTTCTATACCAGTACTCTGGTTTCCTCTTGGGGAGTTAACCCCTTTCCTACTTGTTGATAATGTAACTCATATAACTCATACCTCTAATTTAAACTGTGCTTGAAGGCAGCATTCCTTCCAAGTATTTCAATTTTGGGGCCATATTAGTTATTACTAGTTTAAGTTGGCTCATCTGGCACTTGCAACATGTAGTCATTGATGTATGTGGTAATACATTTACAGTTTTTGTTAGGATAGCGACAAGACCTGCCCGCCTAACGGGAAAGATCCATGTTGTGGGGAAATGGGAAGTAAGTTAAGTATGGCCAAAATGCAAATTAATAACATTGGCCAGTACCATTGATAGACACTTTACTATTTGCAAAAGACTCATTTTAGCTTTCTTCTCTTTCCGGTCAAGGAGTGGTGACATTAACTGGGCCCACTGCCAAAAAATCATTTTTAACTCAAGGAAGTCAAACAAACTGTGTTCTTAACTTCTGCCCTCAAGATTCCTGATTCCATATCCTTTCACAGCTAAAATAGATGGAAACTGAACCTCATGTAGAAGTTTAATTTGTCCCCAAGGCAATATTGTTCTTTTTCTTCCTCCCACTAACGAGAACTTTTCAGTAGGCGGATAAGGAGATGACTAATCTTTGACTTGTTTACAAAAACCTCCCAAGTGGTCTCAGATTGGACTAGCCTGTCTGATTCAGTTCTATTTCAGGGTGGAATCCGTGTGTCTTTCATGTTCCTATTTTTTTCATTTCATGCAGGGATGAGACATAAGTATAAATGAATGCTTATAAAACCACTGAGAGATGTCATAGTTTAACCATCTAGTCAAGAACAGGTCAAGGATCCTTCTACACTCTGAGAAGCTGTTAATATGAAATTTGTTAATATTAATGGTTTCCTTTATCTACATTTTCAGGTTACCTTGAAAGCAAGTTCCTGTGGACTTTATATTCTCTAGTATGAAATAAATAAATAAATAATTCTAGCAGATCATGTTTTCCCCTTCTTTATAGAAATATGTTGGGCAGATTTTTTTTAAAGAAAAAAAAACTTCCTTTGCCCTATTCTCAGTCATGATGTTTGAGTTAGCTATAACCCCATTCTCTAGTAGTGTGCCCGACGGATTTATGATAAGAATATCTTATGATTAGAAGGAGGGCTAAGCTTGCCCAATCACAGTAAACTTTGGGGCTTTAGTGGGCAATACAGGGTTTACCTTTTGGCTTGGCGAGGCAACTTGAGGCTTGGAAATAGTCATGAGAGACTGGAACTGTCAGGGACCACCTGTGAAGCCTGAAGATGGACAGACAGCCATGAGATGGATCTTTCCGTAATATATGAGCGCAAATCAGACTCAGCATAAACTAGCCTGACCCCAGAGCTCAGTTAAATGAGAAATTAAATTATTTTGTTTTCATAAACAAGTTTATATCAGGCTTTATATCGCTGTTTATAGTTTAGAACTATAGAAAATACTTATTTCTTTCTGCCTAGTCCCTTGCAAAATTTATTTTTCTTCAAGAAGCTCTCAAATAGTACCCATCTGTTAATCTTTTTTAGAAGTAGTTGGTGGCTTTATCATGATCCTTATCATATAGCATAATGATATATTCACCTATCTCTACCTCTTATGTTGTAGTTTACTACAATTTATTTTAAAAGATTTATTTCATACTTAGTCTATGGCATAGGAGTCCCTGGGCAAAGCAAACAATTAATCACTCAACTAATAGGCGAAAAGTTGCTAGTTCAAATCCACCCAGAAGTGCCTGGGAAGACAATCCTGACAATCTGCTTCTGAAAGGTCATAGCCTTGAAAATCCTGGAGAATGCAGTTCTACTGTGAACACATGAGGTCTCCATAAGTTCAACTCGACTCAACAGCAACTAACGACAACAACAACAACTGTGCCATATTATATTAGGTGTCGGGGATTCAGTGGTCCCTGCCTGTATAAACTACCAGACTGATTTAAAAAAAAAAAAAAAAAAAAATCTTTGTGATCAAGTCAATTCTGACTCATAGCGACTCTATATAGGACAGAGTAGAACTGCCCCATCGGGTTTCCAAGGAGTGACTGGTGGATTCCAGCTGCTTTTCGTTAGCAGCCATAGCTCTTTACCACTGAGCCACCAGGGCTCCACCAGACTGATAGATTATTGTAATTACAGATGAGATGTGTTTAAGTAATGGAAGGTACTTAAATTAGGAAGGCTATGGAAGATGAATGTTTAAAAATAGTAATAATAATTACAGATGTGATATATTTAGCCAAAGGGGGAACCATGCAGTGCTAAGACAGTATGGTGTTTCCTTGAGATAGAATTGATCCCTTGATCATGGTGTTTTGTTTAACTTGATTTTTCTTTATTGTTTATTGAATATCCAGCTTTGCCTTAATTTATTTCTTTAATTTTTGAGAGTAGACACTTGGCATACAGAAGTCACATATCTGAGATATTCAGAAATTTTTCAAATTAACAAATAAATATTTCTAGGGCTAGTAAATTTTGCCTGAATCATAAATCACCAGAAGTCACATATATTACAATGTGTCCACACACCAACCTTGTTGTTTTTTCAGTTTTCACTAACATTTTATCTTTTACCTTATAAAAATTTTACACTGACTAGAGCGCTCATTGAAGTAGATTAAAAAATGTCCTTTCCTTGTTTCCATATAGCCATATCGTAGTTGTTTTTTTCCTAATCTAGGGTCTTCTATTGGATTTTTATTCTGTCCTATGCCAGGGCCATTTTTTCTAAAGAAATTATCGTTTTGTATATGACTTTACAAGAGTTACTATTCACTGAAATGATAAATGAAGAAAAGATGAGAAGAGAACAATATATTAGGAGCAAATGCTGGCTTTGATCAAAGAGACACTATTCAACTTTGTAATGCAATAAGTTACAAGTAAATGATAATGTGGATTTCCATTGTGTTCAAGAATATAGAAAAAATAAATATCAAGTTTGTGAATGTCATGATTGTGAAATAGTAAAATGTTTTCATTTTAATGAGGCTATAATTTTTTTTTTTTACTTGAGGGGATAATGTTTGGATATTCATATTGCACTTATATAAATAATGTGGTATTATCCAAATAAAAGGTTAAGAAACAGAAACGAGTCTGTCTCCACTCCAAGCACTGCAATTTATAAGTTGTATGGATAAAGCATTGAAACTCTCTGGGTCTTATGCTTCTCCCCTAGAATACGTTCTGTTTTTATTACTGTTCCTTAGAGCCTGCCAGGTCTTAACATATTGTGTTGTTGTTAGTTGCCATTGAGTCAATTCCAACTCATGGCAACCCCATGTGTTACAGAGTAAAACTGCTCCATAGGGCTTTCAAAGCTGTGATCTTTTGGAAGAAGATAGCCAGGCCTGTCTTTCGAAATGTCTATGGCTCAGTTTGAATTACCAACCTTTCAGCTAGTAGCCAAGTGGTTAACCATTTGCATCACCCAGGGACTCCTGGTATTAACATAAAGCTTATCAAATGAAACATTGACTACTAGTAAATTCCTGTTGGAATTGTAGTAATGATTTTAGGCAGAATATTCTTATTTACTCTGCTATCTTTGAGTTCATATGTGAAAAGGTCAGTTAGAGTTTGGGATGCAGCCTGTGTTGGAACAGAATGAACCTAACTAATCCTCTGAGGACTGGGCTCAAAATACTAGTTTCCTTTAGTAATACCCTTTAACCTACTCATATAACTGGGTGAGTCCAGAGACCTATAATCAACAATTAAAATTTCTTGGAAGTATTTACTCCAGAATCTTATTGATCTCAAATAACCTTCTCAGTTATTTTAAGTCATATTATTAAAAAAAAAACTTAATAATGCATGATGAACCTTGTTCAATGAAACAAATGTGAAATGTCTAGTGAAGACAGATCCATTTAAATCTTCTATTAAAATATGACCAGGTAGATACCACTACACATCTATTAAAAAATAGAATGGCTAAAATCCAAAACACTGCAACACCCAATGGTGGCAAGGATGTGGAGCAACAGGAAAACTCATTCAATGCCAGTCGAAATGCAAAATGGTACAGCCGCTTTGGAAATTTATCATAAAATACAGCAATCATGCTCTTAGGTGTTTATACAAGTTAGTTGAAAACATGTACACACACACACACGAACCTGTAAACAAATGTTATAGGAGCTTTATTCATAATTTCCAAAATTCTAAGTATCCAAGATGTCCTTCAATAGAATGAATGGATAGACACACTGTGGTTACTGTTGTTGTTAGGCACTGTACAGTCAGTTCCAACTCATAGCTACACTATGTACAACAAAACGAAACACTGACCAATCTTGTGTCAACCTCACAATCATGGTTATATTTGAGCTCATTGTTGCAGCCACTGTGTCAATCCATCTCATCAAGGATCTTCCTCTTTTTCATTGACCCTCTTCTTTACCAAATGCGATCTTTAAGGTGGCGTGTCAACTTGGCTGGGCCATGATTCCCAGTAGTTTGGCAGTTATGATATAGTTTGACAGTTGTATGATAATGTGATCACTTCCATGATGAGATTTGATGTAATGTGATCACCTCCATGATGGTATCTGCTGTGAGTAGCCAATCAGTTGAAAGGGAGTTTCCTAGGGGATGTGTCCTACATCTAATATATGTGGACTCTCTGGCAAGGCTCAAAGGCTTTTGCTCGCTCTGGATCCTGCAGCTGGCTCCTGTTCATCTGATCTTTGGTTCTTGGGACTTGAATTAGCACTTTACCTGCTGTCTTGCCTGCCAGTCTTGGGATTCCTCTGTCTTCACAGCCTGTGAGCAAGAGCCCTGCTCTCTGACCTGCCGACCTGCTGATCTTGGGTTCACTAGCCCCTGTAGCTACGTGAATCAGGAGAAGCCTCCAGCCTGACCCACAGATTTGGTACACTCCAGCCTCTACAACTACCATTTAAACCATTTCCTTGACGTAGATCTCTATATAGAGATATTTATAGTTTTATTGGTTTTGCTTACCTAGGGAACCCAGCCTAAGATACCAAGCATGATGCCTTTCTCCTGGGACTGGTCCCTTCTGATAACATGTGCAAAGTATGTAAGACAAAGTCTCACTATCCTTGCTTCCAAGGAGCAATTTGGCTGTATTTATTCCAAGACAGACTTGTTGATTCTTCTGGTAGTCCATGATACTGTCAATATTCTTTGCCAACACAATTCAAAGGCATCAATTCTTTTTCGGTCTTCCTTATTCATTGTCCAGCTTTCACATGCACATGAGGTGATTGAAAATATCATGACCTGGGTCAAGCACACCTTTATAGTACATCCATACAAACGAGTATTATTCAGTAATAAAGAGGAATGAGCTATCAAGCTACAAAAAGACATGGAGGAAACTTAAATGCATAATACTAAGTGAAAGAAGCCAATTTGGAAAAGTTATAGACTATATGACTCCAGCTATATGACTTTCCAGAAAATACAAAGCTATAGAGAAAGAAAAAAGATCAGTGGTTGCCAAAGGTTCAGAGGGGAAACAGTGAGAAATGGAACACAGGGCATTTTTATGGCATTGAAATGGTAGACACATGACAATATGCATTCGTCAAAACCCGTAAGACTGTGCAACACAAAAAGTAGCCCCTAATGTAAAATATGAACTGTAGTTAATAATAATAATGTATAAATATTGGTTTACCAATTGTAACAAATGCATCACAAGAATACAAGATATTAATAATAGGAGAAACAGAGCAGTGGGGAAAGGGCAGTTTATGGGAACTCTGTACTTCCTGCACAATTTTTCTGTGAACTGAAACTGCTCTAAAAATAAAGTCTATTAAAAATACAACATAATTAGCATTGTGGTATTTACGAATAATATGCTGTGGAACACAGTGGAGGGAGTGATATGTTCTGCCAGAGGTTAGGAAAGCAACCTTAAGAGAAAATATACAATGGAGGGGACATTTGAACAGACTCCTTAAAAACAAACAGAATTTTTCCAGAAAATGAAAACAGAAAGGAGGAAGGACAGTCTAGGAAAAGGGATTAGCATAGTCAGCCAGAGAAAAGCACCTGAAAGAAACCTGTATTTGAGATATAGAAATAAGTCTATAAAACCACCTCAGAAAACACCAGAGACAATCATTTCTCTGAATATTAAAATTTTGTTCATATAGCTAGTAAAATAGTTTATGTGTCTCTCAGGCTACTTCCCTCCATCAAAGTCTAAGTTCTTTAAGGCAGGGACCATTTCTAATTTATCTAGCATATTATCTGGCCCATGGTAGCTGTTTAACAGGTTGTTGCTCAATGAAAAATAATGTAGCTGGACTGGGAGTTGTGTAGGATTGAGACTTGAAAAATAAGAAAGTTATGTCGAGACAATTTGGAATGGGATTTGAATTTCAAAACAAGGCATTTAGCCTTTATTTTTTTCAGTAAGGACCAGCAATCAGGGGAATTTAATTAGGTTAGTGACATGATCAGAGCTATTTTACTGATAGTTTAAAAGAAGAAAGGTAATTTTCTTTGGTCTCAAAAACTAAGGCTAATTGCCTGGGTAAATATTTTAATTTGTCACACATTTCTCTTAGTTTCTTTAGTAAATATAAATAGCTTCTAAGTAGTTATAGGTGGGGACAATAAGTCTCCTCCCCACAGTCTCGTTAACCCACTCCACTGCCTTCGAGTCAATTCTGACTCATAGAGACCCTAGAGGACAGACTAGAACTGCCTCATGGAGTTTCCAAGGAGCGCCTGGTGACAGTCTTGTTACCAGTTTGTAATAGAACCAGCACACGCTGCCACACGCACAAACACTTCTTAATCAGCCAGTGCAAGACAGTTATTATAGTTCTCTAAGCTTAATGAGGAAATCCTGGTGGTGTAGTGGTTAAGAGCTACAACTGCTAACCAAAATGTTGGCAGTTCAAATCTACCAGGCACTCCTTGGAAACTCTACTGGGCAGTTCTACTCTGTTCCATAGGGTCACTATGAGTCGGAATTGACTGGACGGCAGTGGGTTTGTTTTTTTAAGCTTGATGAAGTCTCAGTTTCTGTCCTTTTAGGCTTTCCAATAGCATTTTGCATGACAGATTCACCTGAGGTAAAGCAATCGTATTCTAGGAGCAGGATTCACCTATGTGAATCAGGCACCCAAGTAACCTCTGATTCTGCAGCTGAGAAACAAGGCTGTTTAGGAATCAAATCAAGGAAATGAGTCTAAAGGGTCTAGGCTATCGCCTTCCAGATTTGTATATCCGGTAATATAAGCTCAAGAATACGTTCACACTGTTTCTAAACAATCCACATATTTTGAGCACCACTGTTTTCCCAATGAAAATTCATGTCTAATATCCACTGTGTTCATTACAAATCATTGATGTTGGCTGCAGATAATAATAGGTAAAGTCCTTATGTAAATAGGTTCTAAGGTATAGAATAACTCTACCTAATTTTTACCATTCTAGGGTAGAGATTAGAATTAAGACACACACACACCTATCACATCACATCCTCTTTGCCAAGGTAATTTAAAAATTATACCACAATTTTCTAACCTTTAAGAATTTTTTTTTTTTTTTTTGTCTGAGTACCATGCTAAACTTTCTATACATTAATCTGCCAGAGCTCACTTCAGCACTCTGGAACCAAAACACAGGCAATTCTGCTGCTTTTGCCAATCACATTCAGGTATTACACAAGTCAAGTTTTCAGATATTAAAAAGTTCAGAAAGTAAAGTGACTGTCTTAGTTATCTAGTGCTACTATAACAGAAATACAACAAGTGGGTGGCTTTAACAAACAAAAATTTATTCTCTCACAGTCTGTTGTTAGGTGCCATTCAGTCGGTTCCTACTCATAGCGACTCTATGCACAACAGAATGAAACACTGCCCGGTCCTGTGTAATCCTTACAAATCATTGTTATGCTTGAGCTCATTGTTGCAGCCACTGTGTCAATCCACCTTGTTGAGCGGCTTCCTCTTTTCCATTGACCCTGTACTTTGCCAAGAATGATGTCCTTCTCTAGCAACTGATCCCTCCTGACAACATGTCCCAAGTTGCAAGACTCAGGCTCCCCATCCTTGTGTTCTGAAGCAGCATTCTTGTACTTCTTCCAAGACAGATTTGTTCATTCTTTTGGCAGTCCACGGTATATTCGATATTCTTCACCAACACCACAATTCAAAGGCGTCAATTCTTCTTCAGTCTTCCTTATTCATTGTCCAGCTTTCACATGCATATGATGCCATTGTAAATGTCATGGCCTAGGTCAGGTGCACCTTAGTCTTCAAGGTGACATCTTTGCTTTTTAACACTTTAAAGAGGTCCTTTGTAACAGGTTTATCCAATACAATGCGTTCCTTGATTTCTTGGCTGCTGGTTCCATGGCTGTTGATTGTGGATCCAAGTAAAATGAAATCCTTGACAACTTTGTCTTATTTCCATTTATCATGGTGTTGATCATTGGTTCAATTGTGAGGATTTTTGTTTTCTTTATGTTGAGGCGCAATCCATACTGAAGGCTGTGGTCTTTGATCTTCATTAGTAAGTGCTTAAAGTCCTCTTCACTTTCAGCAAGCAAGGTTGTGTCATCTGCATAACGCAGGTTGTTAATGAGTCTTCCTCCAATCCTGATACCCTGTTCTTCTTCATATAGCCCAGCTTCTCAGATTATTTGCTCAGCATACTCATTGAATACGTATGGTGAAGGGATACAACCCCGGCACACAGCTTTCCTGACTTTAAACCAATCAGTATCCCCTTGTTCTGTCAGAACAATTGCCTCTTGACCTATGTCAAGGTTCCTCATGAGCACGATTAAGTGTTCTGGAATTTCCATTCTTCTCAATGTTATCCATAATTTGTTATGATCTGCACAGTTGAATGCCTTTGCATAGTCAATAAAACACAGATAAACATCTTTCTGGTATTCTCTGCTTTCAGCCAGGATCCATCTGACATCAGCAATGATATCCCTGATTCCATGTCCTCTTCCGAAACCAGCCTGAATTTCTGGCAGTTCCTTGTCAATATACTGCTGCAGCCATTTTTGAATGATCTTCAGCAAAATTTTGCTTGTGTGTGATATTAATGATATTGTTCTATAATTTCTGTATTCAGTTGGATCACCTTTCTTGGAAATAGGTATAAATATGGATCTCTTCCAGTCAGTTGACCAGGACCATATTTCTTGGCATAGATAAGTGTGTACTTCCAGTGCTGCATCCATCTGTTGAAACATCTCAACTGATATTCCGTAAATTCCTGGAGCCTTGTTTTTCACCAATGCCTTGAGAGCAGATTGGGCTTCTTCCTTCAGTACCATCAGTTCCTGATCAGAAATGGTTGAACAGTGACTAATTCTTTTTGGTATAATGGCCCTGTGTATTCCTTCCATCTTCTGATGTTTCCTGCATCGTTTAATATTTTCCCTATAGAACCCTTCAGTATTGTAACTCAAGGCTTGAATTTTTTCTTTAGTTCTTTCAGCTTGAGAAATGCCAAGCGTGTTCTTCCCTTATGAATTTCTACCTTCAGCTCTTTGTATATGTCATTATAATACTTTTCTTTGTCTTCTCGAGCAGCTCTTTGAAATCTTCTGCTCAGTTCTTTTACTTCATAATTTCTTCATTTTGCTTTAGCTGCTCGACGTTGGAGAGTAAGTTTCAGAGTACCCTGACATCCATCTTGGTCTTATCTTTCTTTCCTGTCTTTTCAATGACCTCTTGCTTTCTTCATGTATGTTGTCATTCCAGAACTCATCTGGTCTTCGGTCACTAGTGTTCAATGTATCAGATCTATTCTTGAGATGGTCTCTAAATTCCAATGGGATACTCAAGTCATATTTTGGCTTTCATGGACTTGTTCTGCTTTTCTTCAGTTTCAGCTTGAATTTGCATATGAGCAATTGATGGTCTGTTCCACAGTCACCCCTGGCCTTGTTCTGACTGAGGCTCTTAAGCTTTTCCATCATCTTTTTCCACAGATGTAGTCAATTTGATTCCTGTGTGTTCCATCCAGTGAAGTCCATGTGCATAGTTGCTGTTTATGTTGGTGAAAGAAGGTATTTGCAGTGAAGAAGTCGTTGGTTTGCAAAACTCTGTCATTCGATCTCTGGCATTGTTTCTCTCACCCCCAACCCCACGTGTCTGTCAGTTTATCATACTGCGGGGGCTTGCTTGTTGCTGTGATGCTGGAAGCTATGCCACCGGTATTCAGATACCAGCAGGGTCACCCATGGAGGACAGGTTTCAGCTGAGCTTCCAGACTAAGACAGACTAGGAAGAAGGACCTAGAAGTCTACTTCTGAAAAGAATCAGCTACTTCTGAAAACCTTATGAATAGCAGTGGAACGTTGTCTGATATAGTGCTATAAGATGAGGACCCCAGGTTGAAAGACATTCAAAAGATGACTGGGGAAGAGCTGCCTCCTCAAAGTAGAGTCGACCTTAATGAAGTGGTTGGAGTAAAGCTTTCAGGACCTTCATTTGCTGATTTGGCATGACTCAAAATGAGAAGAAACAGCTGCAAACATCCATTAATAATCAGAACCTGGGATGTATGAAGTATGAATCTAAGAAAATTGAAAATCTTCAAAAATGAAACAGAATGCATAAACATCGATATCCTAGGCATTAGTGAGCTAAAATGGACTGGTATTGGCTATTTTGAATCAGATAATCATATAGTGTACTCTGCTGGGAATGACAACTTGGAGAGGAATGGTGTTGCATTCATCGTCAAAAAGAACATTTCAAGATCCACCCTGAAGTACAACTCTGTCACTGATAGGATAATATCCATGTGCCTACAAGGAAGACCAGTTTATATGACTATTATTCAGATTTACATACTAAGCACTAAGGCCAAAGATGAAGAAATAGAAGATTTTTATCAGCTGCTGCAGTCTGAAATTGATCAAACATGAGATCAGGGTGCATTGATAATCACTGGTGATTGGAATGCAAAAGTTGTAAATGAAGAAGAAGGATCGGCATTTGGAAAATACTGCCTTAGTGATAGAAAAATGCCAGAAATTGAATCATCTCACAGTCTAGGAGGTTAGAAGTCCAAATTCAGGGTGTCAGCTCCAAGGGAAGTCTTTCTCTGTTGGCTTTGAAATAAGGTCCTTGTTACCAATCTTCCTGTAACAATGATATAAAAGCATCAACCTTTCACGAAATTCAAAATTTCTCCTATTTTCCTGTCTCACAGCTGGGAACAGCAGAAAAGCAGCAAGGAGGAAAAGAGGGAGAGTGATGTAGTTTCTTCAGCCTTTCTTCACCTTGCTTTTCTCCTTCTCCTTTTCCAGAGTGGGGAGAGGAGAATGTAAAAAGGAATTGCCTGACTATGACAGTTGTAATCCAACATTGATAATCTTTGAGTGGCGGTTATGGATTGAATTATATTCTACTATAATATGTGTTGACAGCCTAATATGTGGATGTAATCCTATTTGGGAATAGGTTTTCTTTGTTATGTTCATGAGGTATATCAGTGTACGGTTTGTCCTACACCTAATCACTTCTGAGTAATTAAAAGAGCAGATTAGTCACAGAAGCAAGCACAAATCAAGGGAAGATAAAGACCACAAGAAACCAAGAAGCACCAGGGCTACCAAAGCTGAAAGAAAGGATCTTCCCCTAGAGGTCACATAGAGAGAGAGAGCATTTCCCTATAGCCGGTACCATGAATTTGGACTTCCAGCCTTCAAAACTGTGAGAAAACAAATTTCTCTTCCTTAAAGCCACCCACCTGTGTTATTTCTCTTACTGGTGTACTAGGAAACTAAGACAGTGCCCAGATTCCAGCTTTTCTTTCTTTCTTTTTTTTTTTTTTCCTTGTGGTTAAATTTTTTATGGTTTTCTGGAGATTCTCTTAGGTCCCAAACTCAGCACTTCCTTTGGGGACCTCCTACTGCAAATTCCCTTGGTGGTTTACTGTACTTCCCTGCTGACATTTTGTAGCACCGCCACTGCTACCCCCCACTCGCACACGCATTTCCTGCAATCAGGACTTGAACCTCAGGTAGACCTTTTCTGATGATGGAGTTTTCCTCACCATGGCAGGCTCTCTTAGGCAGAACCTTTTCAGAATGTCTGAAGCCTAATTACCTTCCTAAGGGGTTAGCACACAGGCTAACAGTAATTTTGCCCCTAACAAATTCCTGAAGGGCAAGAAGCTAGCTAGTTACACTGCAGTTGTCTTTCTTTGCTTTGTCACCTGGGGCATCTCCAGCACCTCTTTCCTTTAGAATGTTCCAGGCAAAAGTAAAATAATGATTTCTTTGATTCTTCGGGGAGCACAGAACAATTTTTTTTTTTTTTTCCTGACAGGATGTTTACCCACTGTCACTCTGTTACTATCGCAGTCCTAAGATACTTTCATTTCTATAGTGCATCTTGAGGAAAGAGGGTTCAAGTGCTGGTGAGATGCCAACCCTCCCCCCTACCCCAGCAGTCACACTTATTCTCTGAAGTACTTTCCTTGAAACTGCACCATTTTGTTTGAGGTAAAAGCACAAAGGACACTGTGGGAGGGTGCGGAGCGTATACAGCAAGCGAACGCTTTTCCTCTGAGGGTACAGCAGACCCTACTCTTCTTTTCCCTACTACTCTCTCACATTCTCTTACATGTAGCCAGAAGCTAAGAGATATGCTAAGGAAAATACTTGTGTGCTTTATAGTCTGTAAGTGCACCTAGCCTCTTTCTTTAGAATGCAAGTGTTGTTTTCATCTATTTTACTCACCATCTATTTATTCAAAGCAGAGAAAACAGGAAAAGTCTCATTTTGCATCCTGTTAGACATTCTGTAGCTTATTCTATACCCATATGATCCCCTAAGCCCGTCGTCGAGTTGATTCTAACTCCTTGCAGCCCTACAGGACAGAGTAGAACTGCCCTATTATGGTGTAGTGGTTAAGAGCTACAGCTGCTGATCAAAAGATCAGCAGCTTGAATCCACCAGGAGCTCCTTGGAAACTCTATGGGGCAGTTCTACTCTGTCCTATAGGGTCACTATGAGTCAGAATTGACTGAATGGCAATGGATTTGGGGATTTTTGGTTACAGAGTTTCTAAGGAGTGGCTGGTGGATTAAAACTGCCGACCTTTTGATTAGCAGCCGTAGCTCACCATAGCTCTTAACCACTGTGCCACTAGGGCTCTTATGGTCCCTTAGAAGTATGAACTATTATCTCTATTTTACAGATGTAGATACTGATGGTCCAAGGGAGTACCTTATCTCTCTAAGTGATACAACTCAGGTAGAAATATGCCCTACTTGAAAGCCCAAACATGACTCTACTCCTGTGAAATTTGAGCAAGGAGATTTGAGCAAGGAGATTTGAGCAAGGAGGCTACTGAGCAAATAGACACTGATTTGGGACTCAAAGGTGATTGTCTGGACAATCGCTAATTTGGTATGTGGTCAGCTCCTCCTGGAGCAGTCACTGTGAAGTAAAGGTTTTCTGTTCCAGAAGGTTCCTCAGAAAGCCTGGGTAATTTAGTTGTTGATTACCAAGTTGTTTTGAATATACGGATCTTAAAGTATGAGATCCAGTCATTTCTGCCTCTGAGATTTTAGACAGAAGTTAATGGGTATAATCATATTTCCAGGTAAAATGGCAGTTGAATCGAAACTACCAACCCATGCCCAAAAGAAGCCAAATCAAAAGCTAAATCTTCATAAGTATCCTCTGCTAGTACACGTAGTCCCCGACTGCAACATATCTGAGTTATGACAAACTGCACTTACGACCATCTTTTTTTTTTTGGCACATCTTTTTATCATTAGCAATATGTACTACATACCATGTTTCAGTGCATAATTTGCTCATATAATCATTCTCATGCCAACCCCAAAGACAAATGAAGATCAGATAGGTCAGATTTGTAAAGACACTGATAATCAAAGGCAATAATAACGAACATTTAAAAAAAAAAAATCTGAGGTGTTTGACTTACATCAGAACTGACTTAGAGTTGTTGGAATGGAACCCCTTCACAAGTCAGAGACTACCTGTAATTTTGTTCCTGTAAACTTTAAGAGAAAATCCAAAAAAAATTTAAGAAAAACTGAGGTACATTCATATATCTAAAGGTTGGAAACTGAAATAAATAATGGCAGCTAATAACAATGTATTTTTATAGTTCCTCAATTGCAATTCAACTTTCATGCTTTCATTTCCTACTGGATATATCAGAGAAACTTAATCTTAATCTTAAAATAATTGAAGTGAAGAAATTGTCAAGCCTAATTTGATTGCATATTTGAAAATCTGGTTAAATTTGTGCTTTGGAAACATTTAAATACAGGCTTACTTTATATAATATTCTCTTAATTTCAAAATTACTAATTTGAGCTTCCATTTTATATTACTTAAGTCATGCATATGTGTGGGTCATCCTATTCACAGCCATAACATCAACTTGCCCTGATATCCTAACATGACTTAAGTCATCTATCTCCAAATGCAGGTATTATATGATTAGAAGTACTAACTACTATGTTTTTATGCAAATAATATGCACCTTCTATGTTTGTTTGCCAACCGTTCCCTCCTCTCTGTGAGGTATTTTCATATTTTTATACATTTTGCTACAAAAGATTAGCATAACACATTTATGAAAAGACTTCACAAAGGGAGGGATCAGTTGGCAAACAGAAAGCATGCATTATTTTCATAAGTCTGGTGTTTCTTATTAAACTTCGTCTATGTTTCAGAGTTAAGGCTTATTTCCTTTGTCTACATTTTTATCACTTCCACAAGATAGGATTAACATTATTTTCTTCCTGGTTAATACTTGAAAAAAAATTAGTTTATTTTTTAACATGAACTAATATCCCCCAGAAAAGACAAGATGGTGTATAGAAGACATTGACATAATAATTATTTGACAAATGAAAATTATTTTTTGTTCCTGGTACAAATCTGTTCCAGAGATGGTAGACAGAGAAATGTGTGCAAAGACAAATTAATCAGAGTATTTTCAATCAGAACAATCTAGCTCAAGGTTAGTAAGTAATTTCCTCTCATTTAGGGAGTAGCTGTACTGAGGTTTTTGACATGCTGGGACATTGTGGGCACTGAAACATTAAGCTGGGCATTAGGAAGATGAATGAGCACACAGGAATGGGGCTTTTCAGTGTGACACTGAATTTTTACTTTGCTCATTGCAAAACTGTGCTTTTTCAGTTAATTATAGTTAATTCACAAAATAAAGTCAAGTTAATAGAAAATGTGGTTCCCAAAGTGATTATTTTACACAGATTAAGGGCCTTAAAAAATTAAAGCTGATTTTTCAAAGTGAAAACGGCTTTCAAAAAATCTGACCCTTAGATGCTGGCTACTCATCTAAGGGATCATTTTCTATAACCTTGAAAAATTTGAAAGAAAAAGCTCAGCAATACTTCTCTTCTGTACCTATAGCCTAATTGCTTCATTAAGTGTTCAGATGTTTAAATCCCCATATCTCTACCAAAAGTCTAACATGGTCAAGTGCCTTCAACTGTTTCGTACCTCAGTTTCTGCATCTTAGAATAAGAATATAACACGTAAAACCCATTGCCATCGAGTCAGTTCTGACTCATAACAACTCTATAGGACAGATTAGAACTGCCCCATATGGTTTCCAAGGAGCAGCTGGTGGATTCCAACTGCCGACATTTTGGTTAGCAGCCATAGCTCTTAACCACTATGCCACCAGAGTTTCCAACTTAGAATAACAATATAATACATATATTACTATATACTTATATATATGTATATATAAAATTAACACTAAAGTGGTGCCAGGCATTCTTCTATATGCTTATATAATTTAGTTTATTTAATCTCCATAATGGCCCAATGAGAAAGGTACTATAATTATAGAGAAGAAACTGAGGCACAGAGGTTTTAAGCAGGTTGCCAAAGATCACACAGCTTTTCAGTGATAGAGCTAGGTGGAACATAAGGACTGATAATTTGCTCTTAATATCTACATTAGATGACAAAAAAGGCAATAAGATATAGAACTAGTAAAAGAAGCTTTAAGATGTAGGCATTTTCTTTTTTATTACTCTACTCCATAATGAGTCAACATTGAAATCTCTGAAATAATGATGTCAAAATCCCTCCAAATGTATGTATGATTAAACACGTATTTTCTGTCATTATAATTTAGAAAACAAAACAATTCATACAATGTTAACTAAGCCCTTTACTGAGCATGGAGAACGGAGGCTACCCACAGAGAGCCACAGCACTGCAGACCATTTAACCACAGGGCAATTGAGTAATTGTTAACACATTATAATAAATACCAAAACAAAGATATTTCTACATATTATGAAAATATTGTTAGCCTTCACTGAAGGAAAAAGAAGTAAGCCTCATGTTGTCCAAAGTACCTTTTTAAAGACTATTTTGATAAGTGCTTTTAAAGCTTTACAGAAATATTTCTTGAGATTTATACACATAAGTATATTTTTAAAAGTCAAGACAAATAGCATGACTTTGACTTTGGTCTGAGAGAAGCAGCAGCCTTGGGAACAGTAGTCTTAAGCCAGAGTGGCCAGAACAGGAAGTGTAATGAGGTGGTTTTACTTTTGTCATATATTTCCAGTTTCCTGGTTCATGAAATTGGGTTACATTTTATAGCATCTAAAGAATAAATTTAACAACAGCAACCACAAAAACGCGTTGCTATTGAGTCGATTCTACCAAGAAGCGGCTGGTAGGTTCGAACTGCCAAGCTTTTGTTAGCATTCAAGCTCTTAACCACTGTACAACCAGGTATCCAAAGAATGTTTAAATTGTAACCTGACCTTTCTCTTCAAAGGATATCCTTTTTCCAATTTCCTTGTTTATTCTGACTACTGAGTAGTGACGTGTGCTATGGTTCCTATTATGGTGGTAAGGAAATGGGAGGAGCAGGTGGAAGTGGGTGTGAGTCTAACTTTTTTCGTCTTCGATTGGAGTTTTGTCTGAGATCAGAGTCCTAAAAGTAATTAAGGTAGGGAGAAATCCATGTACTAGTAAGAAAGACAAAGGAATTAGAGTTGGAAGAACTAGGTTCCAGTACTAGCTCTGTCACTTAATAACTTTATAACCCCAGAGGAGACAATTAATCACCAGAATCATTATAGCTTTAGTAGTACAATAGGAATAGCTTTGATCTCAGAAGTCTCTCAAGAGCATTAAGTAAAGCTAATTGATGCAAAAATTCCAGGTAAACTGTAAAAAAAAAAAAAAATTTTGTGTATAAAACACAAAAAAATAAATAAATTATAAATGATAAACTAATGTGGTTTAGTAGCAGTAGTAGTGATTATAATTTTAAAAGTAATAATATAAGTTTTTTGACAGTTAATGCCAGATGCACTTTATTTTGTACAAAGACCTTTGGTGTTTTATCGTAACTGGAGAGCAGGTTCAGTTTTATTGGCCCCATCAGGTGCTGTTCACATTGTATAGAGCAGTACTTTATATTCTTGGTAAGGCCACAAGTAAATTTGGAAGTTTAAGTGTGAAATGTTCATGACATACAGACAAAAATACAGACAAACAGATATAAATTTGCAAAGGGCTTGAGATGAGTGAATCTGGGCCAATAATACTCTTCAAAAGTAGAAGGTAAAATGTTTTATCAATTGGACTAGCTAGTTCAGTAACTTCCCATACCCAGGGCACCTAAAATCTGTCTGACCTTTCTCATTAGTGATTCTCGGAAGCTTCAACATTTGTCAAGAAAGAGTGTCAATCCCCAGGGATTGAAATACTCTTTAAATGCAACCATTGTGCTCGTATCTCCCAACTTCTGAACTCCCCATGATAATGACATACTACTCTAACAGGGTCTTAACCCAGGGACCACCTTACCATAAAAAACTTTTTATTTTAGGACAGGGAAAGTAGAGCAATGGCCCTACTCACCAAACCACTGCATGTGCAATAAGGACCTATCTGGAATCAAACACTGAGGGGCACAGGTGTATCAGTAGTTAATTTCAAGTGCTCTACATAAATGTTAAATCAAGACCAAACTGAACCCATTGCTAGGGAGTTGATTCCAACTCATGGTGACCCTAATGAAGGCGTACAATTACCCCACAGAATTTCCAAGGCTGTAACCTTTATGGAAGCCGACTGCCACGTCTTTCTCCCACAGAGCAGCTGGCAGGATCAAACTGCCGACAACCATTGGGTTAGCAGTTGGGCGCTTAAGCACTGTGCCACCATGAAAATAACATAATTCTGCTTTCCCTGAGTCCTCATTGATTTTTGGAAGTTATTCATCTCTGAGATTCTAATTATAATTTGAGCCCTCTTTTTAGAGGCCTAATGAATGAGGAACCATATGAAATATTCAGGATTTCAATCTCTGTAAGGTCATGTAGCATAGTTACTGAATTATCCCTAGTTTTTAGTGGAAGTCAATTTATTATCTACCCACTTTTTGCCATGGAGACTTGAGGGCCTATTTATCAGTAAGTCTGCCATTCCCTCCTCACTCCCTAATTTGATATAGGCTGGCCAAGCCCTACAAATACTTTAGCGTGAATAATATCAACTTATCCTATGCGGTTGTCATGTGGCTAATAAATAAGTTTAATAAATGAATTCATAAACCATTACCTTAGTCAATAAATAATAGCTTTCTCCTGACTGGATGAGTCAATTTATTGATGTTGGTTTTGTATATTCTCCATCTTTTAAATGTAAATCTTCCTCTCACTGTGACCAAGCATGCTGGTGAGATACATTCCTAATATTCCTTCATCCCTGAAAAATTCTTTCTTGAAAAAAAATCTCTGTTCCGTATTAGGCAATTTGAGATTTAAGTAAATTTTGTTCCAGACCTTGCTTTCTCACTGACTGAAGGCTGTTTTATTGAGAATAAAACTTGGGAAAAATAAGATAAACCTATAAATTTTGTGTATTCTAAGAGTAACAGCAGCTAAGGACATTAGTATTATATTCTAGCTAAGAATTATTAGCAGGGGCCATAAATAGCAAGTTTACATAAATGTTGCCACTTATTCATCTAATTCCTTTTATGTACACACATGAACACGCACACACAATATTTCTGTGATATCACATAAAACCAAAAAAAAAAAAAAAATCTGTTGCCACTGAGTCGATTCTGACTCATAAAAAAAAAACCCAAACCCACTGCCGTCGAGTCGATTCCGACTCATAGCGCCCCTATAGGACAGAGTAGAACTGCCCCCTAGAGTTTCCAAGGAGCACCTGGAGGATTAGAACTGCCGACCATTTGGTTAGCAGCTGTAGCACTTAACCACTACACCACCAGGGTTTCCAGTGACAAAGTAAAACTGCCCCATAGATTTCCTAAGGAGCACCTAGTGGATTTGAACTATCGGCTAGAAAAAAAATTTCATCTCAGTTCAAGTTAAAGCTTTCAAAATACATAGCTATAAAGATTTCCCCAAGTCAATATTTTCATGGTATACTTTTTAGAATTTTTATCTGATTAGGGACCGTGCCCTGGAGCAGTCAAGCCAATGAAACATACTCCAAGTTTATTAAGGAGACACATACATCACCCGGGACCTGGCAGCAACACAGATTGGCCTACGTAGTCCCAAGGAGCAATTTTATATTAGAGCTTATATAGAATCTTACAAGGGTTACAAGTGTCCTTGTAGTCCCCTACCAGACATTTCTTTATTAGGCTAAAGATAAACATATCCGATACCTGGGCTCTGATTTTCCTGTGGGGGTTGTAGGCCACAGGTGGTCGTGTTACCGGAGAATGACCTCCGTTCTTGTCTTCGGTGTAGGAAAGAAATCAAACACTAAGGCAAATAGTGCCAAGTGAGCAAAGGTTTATCAGCAAGCAGAGGGTTAGTAGTAAAATACGCTTGACTAGGAAGTGTCAACTGAGTGCACCGGTAGTTGATTTTTTAGGGTTTTATACCCCTTTGGCTCTTCTCTGTTAACATTAAAAAGCCAGAACAGGACCCCCTATGGAGGCTATTTCCTTGGCTAAAGATTTAATTACCAAGTTAGGGATCTTATCAAGTTAGGGACTTTATCAAGTTAAGGGCTTTATTTATCAAATCAAAGACCTCTGTAAAAATCATTTCCTTGGCTTAAGTTTAACTACCGGAGAGACCATCTTACTGAGGAATGTCACCACTCCCTGTCTCTTCCTTTATAAGGATTGTCTTATTGAGGAATGTCACCACCCCCTGTCTCTTCCTTTATAAGGATTGTCTTATTGAGGAATGTCATCATCCCCTGCCTCTTCCTCTTCCCCAGTGCAAGCTCTCCCCCTCCCCCTTACAGTCAGACATAACAAAAGGTTATTTGCATCAGTTTAAAACAAAGAACAAAGTCATTAACATTTGGTCAAAACGAAGTCATTAGCAGAGGTATGTGAAGGAGGAGGTAGGCAGAGGAAGAACAACTTACAGGTTTATCATGGCCTTAGTTATGAAAGCTCTCAGTTGCCCATTTTGAAATAGGCATAAATATTCTGGGGAGTATTTGGGGTCACAGAATGACAGCAACATTCATCCAACAAGTGTTCAAAGCTTCTGTGAATATAAGAATTATAAAACAAGCATCTTAGTATTAATCAGCATTAATTTAGTCATCGATATATAAAGTAGATAATGGAACACCTTTCTCTAATGTAACCAAGTTTCTAAGTTTATGAGTTTTTCATCAAATTTTCAGTAACTACAATTAGATATTTTTCAGGTACACTGTTTGCACAAAGATAATTATGTGACCACATGATGCACCTTTATTAAACTTCTGATGAAAGCAACATTTCCTTTGTTCCCCCCTGAATTGTCCATTTATTCAAATACCTTCTGAGCATCTACATATGAAGTACTGTGATTAATACACATTTACAATCGAAAGGAGAACTTCATACGCATTCCTATGGTATGGGGAAGACAGTGAAAAGAGTTAGATTTTGGAGAAAAGATAAAATTCATAAAAATGAGAGAAATATAAAGGAAAGTTACACTAGGTAGTATGGAAAAGTGGAGGCAAATTTTGTCCTATCTACACCTAACATAACCTAACAAAAGACCTCTTTAAAATGTTGAAAAGCAAAGATGTCACCTTGAAGACTAAGGTGTGCCTGACCCAAGCCATGGTGTTTTCAATTGCCTCATATGCAAGCGAAAGCTGGGCAATGAATAAGGAAGACTGAAGAATTGAGGCCTTTGAATTATGGTGTTGGTGAAAATTATTGAATGTACCATGGATTGCCAAAAGAATGAACAAACTTGACTTTGGAGAAGTATAGCCAAAATGCTCCTTAGAAGCAAGGATGGCAAGACTTTCTCTTACATACTTTGGACATGTTATCAGGAGGAACCTGTCTCTGGAGAAGGACATCACATTTGGTAAAGTAGAGCATCAGTGAAAAAAATGAAGACCCTCAATGAGATGGATTGACACAGTGGCTTCAATGATGGGTTCAAGCAAAGCAATGATTGCGGGGATGGTGCAGAACCAGGCAGTGTTTCTTTCTGTTGTACATAGGGTCGCTATGAATAGGAATCGGTTGGCAGCACCTAACAACAACACTTAACCAAGACTATCTCCAAGCAATAAAAAAATTCTCCGAAAAATAAGAAATAAATTCCTCCAGTACCTCAAATCAGCAATTGCTTCTTCTGATAGGTAACAAAATCACCTATGTCTAATAATGCAAAGAAATATTTGTATTTATGTATAAAACTAAATAACAATATAGAATTATTTTTGTTTTGCTTTGGGAGCTAAAAGTAGGCAAGGATGATGATTGCATGGCAGCTGTGTCCCATTTTCTGGTGAGCCCATCAAAAGCATTCTTATTTCTGTTGGAGTGTGTTTGATTTTGAGCACTTCCTTTTGATAGAGTTTCCATCTCTGTTTAATAACCTATCTGTTCTTGCATGTTGTCTAATATTGTATTTCTATCAGAGTGCTTAACATGTTAATCATAGTTATTTTAAAACCTTTGTCTGATAATTCCAAAATCTGTCATATCTAGGTCTGATTCTGATGTTTGCTTTGTCTCCTCAGTGTGTTTTTTCTTGCCTTTTAGAATGCCTTCCAATTTTTTGTTGAAAGCCAAACACGGTTTATCACATGATAATAATTGACACAAAAGCCTCTATTTTAAGAATTCATGTTGGACTGTGTTTAATATTTTCTGTAGCTGTAAGTACAACAGCCTTCAAATTTTGGGGGTTCTCGTTTTTGCCTCCCCTCTTGACCTTGTGCTTCCTTAGGTATTCAGCCTTAGAGCAAGTCTCCCTCTTTCCGCCCTTTCAGCAAATTGACAGTTGTAATACTGAAGCCTATTGTGGCTTCACAGGAGAAAGGCCTGGTAAACTGCTTCTATGAAGATTACATCCAAGAAAGCCTTATGGGGCAGTTTTACTCTGTCACAGGGAGTCTCTATAAGATGAAATCAACTCAGTGGCACCCAACAACAACAACAACTGGCATGCTGGTTAAGTATGGGAGAAGGGAAGCATACCATAATCTTAATTTCAGTCTTTTGTTGGGTTTGTGCCTTGATACTGTGGCGTTCATAATTGTCAATATCTAGTGATATTTTTTTAGTGATATAGTTTTATTTCACTCTTTGGTAAAAACAAGGATAGACGGGGCTGGAATGGGAGGAATGCCCTTTCTCCAGTTGGGATAGGCTCTGATAGTCTTTTCCCTAGAGGACAGGTCTTTCTTGTGGAAAACACCAGGCTTATTTTATAATAATGACTTTCCTTTCTTCATCCATGAGGAGATGTTTCTCAGATCTTTATGCAAAACTTGATAGGTTTCCTAGAAGTAAAATACACAAAGTGTGGGGTCCCCCTTTGACTGGGCCTTCAGGAGTTTCTCACTCTAATGTTAGTGCAAAATCAGCCTCCAGCAATTCAACAAAATAACCGTTTAAGTGTTCTTACCAATTATGACACCGAAGCCATTGCCATGTAGTTGATTCTTACTCATAGTGAACCCAAGCAACAAAATAAAACTATCTCATAGAGTTTTCTAGCCTGTAATCTGTATGGAAGCAAATTGCCAGATCTTTTCTCCCACGGAGCAGCTGGTGGGTTTGAATTGCCGGTCTTAGGGCTAGCAGCCCAACACATAATCACTGTTCTACCAAGTTTCCATTTTTACGGCTCCATAAAAAACCCATTGCAATCAAGTAGATTCTGACTCCCACACCCAGTGACTCCAGTGGCCTCTAAACCAGGGAAACAGATCTGAACTGTGACACTTGAGTTTCACCTATCTCTCCAGATTTCAGTGTGACAGTTTGCTCTGCAATCTCTACTCTCTGATACCAGAACCAAATAAAACCAGTAGCTGTGGAATCAATTCCAACTCATAGCAACCCTGCAGGACAGAGAAGAACTGCCCCATACGGTTTCCAAAGAGCAGCTAGAGGTTTTGAACAACCAACCTTTTTTGATTAGCAGCAGAGCTCAAGAAATGGCAAAAATTTTCAGTTGTTCAGCTTTTTCTTATTGTAAAGATGGAAATGATGATCTCCAATCTGTTTATTTTTCAGAACTGAAACTGAAGTCTTCATCATCATTTCACTTCCTGAGTGCTAAATTATCTCATTAATCCTTCAAATGCCTCTATATTGTGTTTGTTTTTGTTTTCCCAGTCTCTCCACTACTTCTCTACTCCCTTTTGCCTCTTCAGCACTCATCCCTTTCATCAAAGATTTGTTGCTTCTTTTAACAATTCTCTTCTCTTCACCAATGCATCCCGCAAAGTAGAGAAGAAGGTAGGAAAAATAAAGCTGAAACTTGTGCAAATAGTCTTCAGGTCAAGAGCCTATGACATTCTGTGAACAGCAGAATCTATCTCACCATTCAAGACACCTTCCTTGACAACTGTAACAACCCGAAATTTTTTTTTTTTAAGTTAAATGAGATAGCACCCTTTATAAATAGTGCATATTAATAGAAATGAAGTTTCTTGAGGAAGAATGGTCATGGTTTTACTTTATAATAAATGCATCAGACCCTAGCTATCTGTTGTAGAAAGTTCTGAGTGCTGACCTTTGAAAGAGGAATGACCAGGATGACACACTGTAGTTGTGTGTATTAATATTAATAATAAGGCCTCTTTCTGGAGCCATCTAAAACCCTGGGATAGATGCTTTCTCTACTCTCTTGTTTTATATGTAGAATCTTTTGGATTTTTCTCTTCTTTATTTTTCCAGCATAAATCCAGTAGCAAAAATTCCTACTCTAAAAGTTTAACTAAGAACTTTTTAACTCAATTTGTAATACTCACTATCCCAGGGCTTTTCTCTGCTTCCTCACTTCTTCCTTAGGTATTATCTGTGTTCAGTCACATTTGCTGATCCCTCATGTCCCAAGCGGCTGCTCCATGTCATTGTTTGTCTTACTGCAAATTAGCATTTTCCAAACAGGTGGACTAATATGAACTTCCTGAAAGGATGACATTTAACAATCAGTTATTTATACAAGGTAGATAAATGTGTAACAGTCTTAAGAGAATGAGAAGTAAGCACAGCTCCAAGCTACTAAAGACAGTAGTTTTAAAAAACTGTATATATATATTTGTGTGTGTATGTGTGCTGTTAGTTGCCATCAAGTTGGTTCTAACACACACACATACAGACACACACACACAGATCCAGAACATGGCATGTATACATGTTTTATGTAAACACAAAATTGAAAGAAAGGGGGAGAGTTGGTATACTACGAGGTAATGGTTTCAGTCATCTTTTGAAGAGTTGATTCTAAGTTGTCACATTAAATTAGCGCATCTGACAGTCACCACCTAAATCTGCTGAAAATTTTCAACTCTTGTCTGTTTACTATCCACTAGATCAGGGTTTCTCACATTGCCACTATCCTCCTTCTTTGCAGGATAATTCTGCATTGCAAAGGGTCTATCCTGTGCATTGTAGAATGTTTAGCAGCATCTCCAACCTCAGCACACTATATGCCAATAGCATCCATCCCCCACTTGTGAAAAACAAAAATATCTCTAGGCATTGTCAAATGTTCCCTAGGGTGGGGCTGGGGGTGCAAAATTACCTCTGGTTAAGAATCACTGGGCTAGACATTTAAAAAATCCTTTCCCAGGAGATGTTTAAACCCAAGAGAAAACGATATGGGTGGTGGAGAGCTTTAAAACAAATATGAGTTACAAACTTGGGCAGAACTTCAAACATTTATATTGGAGTTCTTGTGTTATCTAAGCCTGCTAAATCATTCTATTTTGTACTTTGTGTTTGTTTTCTTTGAGTAGAAATCTTCAATAATTATCAGTGTAAGAGGAAACCATGACTTATTTTTATTATGGTAAAATAAGCAAAGCTCTTTTCCTTGGGACTCCCAGTTTTTTCATGAACCCTTTCTTCAGGACATAATAATGCTAAGTATTATACCAGTTTGTGTGGCTGAAGAAAGTAAGACACACAAAGATAGCAAGGTCTTCATCTAAGGTTGTTGTTGTTAGTTGCCATCAAGTCAGCTGTGACTCATGGTGACCCTATGTGCAACAGAACACAACATTGCCCAGTCCTGTGCCATCTCTAAGATCACTGGTATGCTTGAGCCTATAGTTGGAAGCCTATAGTTGCTTTCCAACCTACAGATTTCATCTTCCAGTACTTTATTGGACAACACTGTGTTGTCACCCATAGGGTTTTCGTTGGCTAATTTTTGAAATTATATCCCCAGGCCTTTCTTTCTAGTCTGTTTTAGTGTGGAAGCCTGTTGAAACCTCTGTACCATGAGTGACCCTGCTCGTATTTGAATTACCCATGGCATAGCTTCTAACATGACATTAACACACAAGCCACCACACATAACAAACTGACAGAAGGGTGGTGGTCATCTAATGTTCTTAACCAGTTACCCAGAATCCAGGAGGAAACCCAGAATGCTAATGTCTATCTTTTCTTGCTTGTGGCTTAAGATGCTCACTGCTGATATCTTCAGTTGTGCTTTTTATTGTAAGTACAAAAATGCATGTTCTCTTCTTCATACCAACGAAAAAAAATATCCATCTATTAAAAAAAAAAAACCACTTTCTAATGAGGTCATGTCAAGAAAGGGTTCTCTGCTTATAAACCCTCTTATCTCTGCATAATGTTAGGTGCTGAGCTAGAATAATTCAATGTCACTCAGGAACTGAGTGAAAGGAGAAAATAGAGTCTGTAAAGTTTCAGAGCAAATTCAACCGAAAGGAATTATTTTTGACTTGGGGATAAGGAATGATCCAAGATTTGTGGGGCCTGAAGTGTGTATAATTTGTGAGATTATATACACTTTCAAGAAATAGTAATACAATGTTATTATTACACATATAATATTAAACATGCAAGGGAACACTTAGATTCAGAAAAGTGAATTATTACAATTACATTTTTTGAAAGCTGACAAATAGCACAGACACACAAGCAACAGAAAAATCACCTGTTTTGTTCTTCATTAACTGCCTGATATCCTCTATCATACTTTTTCCTCTAAAATTTTTGACTTCATGCTCTTTAATAACCTCTACATGTGACATTGATTATGCAATAATTTTTCTATAGTGAGAAAAAAAAACTAAATTTATTCTTTCTTCTATTATGCTTGGTTGAAATTCATTCTTTTTATTTAAAAAAAAATTACTTTCATAAAATATGTAGGCTAGGTGAATGTATAGAGACCCAAATTTATTAGTGGTTGCCCGGGGCAGGCAAAAGGCAGGGGAACAGGAAGGCTCCTTGCTTAGGGCACACTGAGCTCCTGTTAAGGTTGATGAAAAAAATTGGAAAAGGATAATGGTGGTGATTGTACAACATGGTGAACACAAATAATGTCACTGGATTGTACATATGAAGGATGTTGAAATGGCAAATTCTTTCTTACAAAAGTATTTACCACAATAAAAAAGTTAACGCCATGTAAATTTTTAGAATTATTATCAAATTTGGAAAAGCATCTCTCATGTTTCTTTTATTATGTAAGATTTGGAATAAGTTCTGGCTTGGTATGTTCTGAACACTTTTCTTCCTCTATGCACAAACTTCTGCAGTGAAGCAGCATAAACTCTTCTCCCAAGACCTTATACCCCTTTCAGCACCATAGACACATTCATTTCACAATCAAAATCTCTGTTCTCTCACCTTTGTGTCATGGTGCTGAATGAGTTCACAAAGTGGATGGTGGGAATACTTCTAGAAGCCAACTTTACAACATGACTGCCGACAATAACTTAATTCTACCTAGGTATGGCTGCTGAGCTTGTAATTGCACTAAATGCAAAATATGGAGCTCTAGCTCTTGGCTGCTAACCAAACTGTCTGAAGCCTGAATCCACCCAGCGTCTCAGCAGGAAAAAAGACCTGGCGATGTGCTCCTGTAAAGATTGTTGTTGCTGGGGTGTCACTGAGTTGATTTCAACTCATAACTACTCCATATGACACAGGAGAACTGCCCCATAGGGTCTTCTTGACTGTAATCTTTATGGGAGCAGATTGCCTGGTCTTTCTCCTGTGAAGCTGCTGGGGGGATTCTAACCACCAACCTTTGGGTTAGCAGCCCAGCGTTTAACCCTTGCACTGCCAGAGCTCCTTACAGCCTAGGAATTCTATGTGGCAGTTCTACTCTGTCATATAGTGTCACTATGAGTTGGAATTGAATCAACAGCATATAATAACAACAAATGCAAAATAAATACATTCCCAGTTTAACACCCCTTTCAGGTCACAAAAATAATCCTGACCACTCCAAAGCCATATGATAAAAGGTGAGATGTGGCAGAAGGAGCTCAGAGTAGAAAGAAACCATAGTACTAATGCACTGTTACTTTTGCAAAGTTTACAAAAAAAATGATCATGGGAACATATTGAAGTTGGGGCACTTTGAATTGTGTTCTTTATAAACTTCATAATATATCTATTTCTGCTTGAGGAGTATTATCAGTAGAAAAAAAGTAATGTTTTATCATTACACAGAAGCCATTTCATTACTTGGGCTATCTTTTCCCATCTTGATTTTCTCTTGAAGTGTTTATTACTATATGGCAGAAGCATAGATATGCCATAGTTGTGTATAAGAGATAAGATGGGCTTTGTGTCTGTTTCTGGATTTTCTTCTGGTAAAGATTAGAGATACTGGCTTCAGGTTTGGCAGTCATGGATTTAAATTCTGGCTCCACAACTTTGTTAACCATATGGCCTGGGAAATTTTACAGAACTATGTTTAGCTTCATTCTCTCATACTCCACTTTGAGATGATAATGACTCATTACAAAATTTCATAAGATAATAGATGCAAACTGCTTAATACAGTACCTGGAACAGTGCTGTTAGGTGCCATTGAGTCAGTTCTGACTCACAGCGACCCTAAGTACAACACAAACACTGCATGGTCCTATGTCATCCTCTCAATTGTTTCTACGCTTGAGCCCATTATCGTGGCCACCGTGTCAATTCGTTTCTTTGAAAGCCTTCCTCTTTTTCACTGACCCTCTTCTTGACCAAGCATAGGACAGAGTAGTGTTCCATAAATAGAGGGTGGGAGCCCTTGTGCTGCCAGTATTGTATTGATCTATGGCTGTACGTGTGATATAATTAATCTAAGTCTTGGATATTAGAGACCATTCAGATACCCTTTTTCCCAGTGTTGGCAGCTTATATTTAGCCTTCCTGCTCCCTCAACCTTTGTATCAACTTTTCCGGAATATCCTAATTCTGTGCTTTCACCCCAGTCTTTTACATCAATACCCTGCACATTCTGTAAGTAGTCCTGTTCAATAGTAAAATCTTGAGCCTCTGGCTCATTGTAACCTTTATTTCTCACTTATTTCTAATTGACCATTTGAACTATTTCTTTTCTCATCCACTCTGACCCCTATACTCACTTCTTCAATTTGGAAATGATGCTGTTTCCCTTGTCCATTTGTAAAAGTTCTCTCTAGATTATAATATGTCTTTTACCCTCTGGCCCATTCCTCTCCTCACCCCTGGTCATCTCATCTCACTGGGTGCCAAACTCTATGGCCATTCTTGGCACAATGTTCTCATGCCTACTGGATAGAGCTGCAGTGCGTTAATATTTTCAGTGGAAATTTTAAGTGACGCCTAGATTCCTAAGCTTTTATTCACACTCTTACCTGAGAGCCAGCATCACAAACTACCACATTTTGTCAGCTTAACACATGTGTCACCATTCATCAAGCGGCCTGGGTTCCATGGGGTCAGACAACTGAGCAGGGGTGATGGTAATATCACTCCAAGATCCCTTTGCTCTTCTCCTCGTAAAGAATAAATTATCCCAAAATTCAGCAAAAAAAAAAAAAAAAAAAAAAAATCCTAGTTGACAGAAAATGTACCCTCTATGGTTCTTTGTCTAGATATGCATTTATTTTCGTTTATTCCTTTATAACTTTTTTCGGAAAATCTGCTATATATACTAGTCACTTTGAAAATCCATGAAAATTCAGAAGAAAGGAACTTCAGTTTTTGCCCATCACATCCAATCAAACATCAAGCTCTTTCAATACTGATTTGGAATGATTTTGTAATTTGCCCATTTCTCTATCATTGAAATCACTTTTCTTTTATAGGCTAGAATCATCTAACTCCTAGTCCACTACTAAATCTTCTAACTAGAACTGCTCTGTTTCTATTTTGTCCCTCTTCAAGCCATTCCTCTTAGGGAGTAAGAATGTTATTTTTCAAAAGTGAACCTGATTATGTCTCTCCCTTACCCCAGCCCTTTCAAAATGTTCTCTTTCACTTCAGGATGGAAATTAAAATCCTAGACATGGCCTACGATTTTGTCTCTGCCTATGTCTCTGGTTCACTGTCTCTTGCTGCTTTTCTCCTTATTGGCCTACTTTGTATTGCTACTGGAGAGCATTTGGTTGGTTCTTTGAGTGCCTTTGGTCCTTCTCCATTCTTAAAACTCTGTTCCTGCAGCCTGAACACTTCCCCTATCTCCTCTGTGGTACCACTTTATCTAGCACATAACTATCACTGCAGTTACACTGAAGAGCCACTTTCTCAGGACAGCCTTGTTGATTAGGTCACATAGGTCATTTGCACTTCCATTTTGTATATTTCTCATTCTATAGTGAAATTGTATCTTAATTATTTGATATTTCCCATTAGACTGTAAATTTCTTAAAAACAGTCTATTACTAGATCACCAATGGACTCCTGGTATGTTGCAGATTGCATGTAATGAGCACCCTGAAATATTTGTTGATTAAGAATGACAAATTAGTGAATAGCTACTATCCTCGAGGGCCAGTAGGTTCATGGGCAGCCAGAGAATTAAACAATCAATGATAATTAGGTTGATTAAGAACTCAAAAGTGACAAAGATCGTCATGGGAGCATAGTAGAACAACTGAAGCACTCTTCGGAAATTCAGGGAAAGCTTCTGTTAAGAACCTGTTGCTATGGAATTGATCCTGACTCATGGCAACCCCATGTGTTACAGGGTGGAATGAAGTCCATAGGGATTTCTTGGCTGCAGTCTTTACAGAGACAGATCACCAGGCCTCTCTTCTGCTGAGCTGCTGGGTGGCTGTTTGTGCCAACCAGTAGGGACAGGCAGAAAAGAAAATGAGATAGTCCCAGTCGAAAGAGATGCTGCTAGTTGCCGTTGAATCAGCTGTAAACATTGCTAAGCACATAATAAAAAGAACAAAGTCACAGAAAATGTGGTATGTTCAAGGTGCTGAAAATAATTCCCTGAATCTGTGGCCTGTGGTACATGTGGAACAGTAGCAGGGATGAAGCAGGAGAAGCTGACAGCAACCAGATCTCCAAGGATCTTGACTAGAAAGACATACTAAGTTATTTATAACTTGATAGAAGGTACTGGATGGTTTTAAGCAGAGGGTAACAAATCAAACTTCTTATGTGCTGGAACTGTTTCTCACCCTTTGGCTCAAGTGCCCTGAGGAGTAGTCTTTGCCTGGATCACTCTAATAGGTACAATTCTCACAAGCTTCTTTTTAGCTTCTTAGATTCATATTCAGCCTTCATTAAACGATGCAAAATCATGACCCTGAAACACTTTTTTATTAAACACTTACTGGTTAGAATAAAGTTTTCAGTAACTCACATGGGAAAAGTTTGCAGATTACAATCTATGAAAGGCAAGATAAATAGCATGGAACATTTATTTCTGTGAAATAAATTGCCCTCAGATTTGGGGATAAAACCAAAAAAAAAAAAAAAAAAAACCCAAACCCATTGCCATCGAGTCAATCCCAACTCATAGTGACCCCGCAGGACAGAACAGAACTGCCCCATAAAGTTTCCAAAGAGCGCCTGGTGGATTCAAACTGCCAACCTTTTGGTTAGCAACCATAGCACTTAACCACTTCACCACCAGGGTTTCTAATTAATAAGGAAACCCTGGTGGCATAGTGGTTAAGTGCTACAGATGCTAACCAAGAGGTTGACAGTTCGAATCCGCCAGGCGCTCCTTGGAAACCCTATGGGGCAGTTCTACTCTGTCCTATAGGGTCCCTATGAGTCAGAATCCACTCGACGGCAGTGGGTTTGGGTTTTTTGGAAGCTTAAATATATCATCCTCAAATCTGAATTTCTAAAAATTCACAGTAAACCCTGAAATAAATTATGAAAATTTATATTACCGAAAATTTGTACCATTGCTTTATACATTTGCTATATTTTATGACTACGATGATTTTCATCAGACATGGCTCGATTTGTAAGAGACTTCTTTGGAGCCCAAGGTGAAAGTCACAGTTGGATTGTCTATGTAGCACCACCATCTGCTGGTCAAATTTTTGTACACACCTCTATATCTTTCTACTGTTCAAAAAAAAAAAAAAAAAAGATTAAGATGTTGATATCAAACCAAACCAAACCCACTGCTGTTGCATGAGTCCTGACTCATAGTGACCCTACAGGACAGAGTAGAATTGCTCCATAGGGTTTCCAAGGAGCTCCTGGTGGATTCAAATCACTTAACTTTTGGTTAGCAGCTGTAGCACTTGACCACAATGCTACCAGGGTTTCCTTGATAGGTATTGTGGAATTAAATCTGTAGAAAGCAGGCATGAAGCAATCAGTAATTCATCTCTGCAGTTGACATTAAAAAGCCCCTTCCTATGTGTCTTATAAGAAGCTTTCAGCTTCCATTTGTTCACCTTGGGCTAGATGATCAAGAAAGACAGATCCTTTATTAATGCAAGATTCCACTTGTGATTCCTGTGTGCCTCTGGCAGAAGGCTGTCTTCAGTCATGGTGCTCTCTTCTTCCAAGACCTTATACCCCTTTCAGCACGGTAATTCATACAGCCGGTTCCAGTTTTGTGTGATGAGTGAGTTGAATATTTTGCTATTGGTGTACAGCAAGATTTTTATTTCTTAAAACTACTGACCACACAAGTAAAGTTGGGGTCAGTTCCTTTGGTAAGTTGGCCCTATTGAAAAGAAAAACTTGTATAAGGTTTTAAAAAATATAACCCTTACTTTATATTTAATTACATACCTTGCTTCCGCATAGGCAAGAACTTCCATGACAGAGACATAAGTTGCATTAAAATAAGTCATGTACAGTGTATCCTAACCTATTGAGTCTCCAAGTGTTTAGATCTGACAATATATCTTTGGGTGGCACAAATGCTTTGTACTTGGCTACTAACAGAAAGGTTGGCTGTTCAAATCCATCCAGCAGCACCAAGAAAGAAAGGTTGGACAGTCTGCTTCCCCAAGATTAAAACAAACAAACAAAAAAAAAAACCTGTTACCATTGAGTTGATTACAACTCATGGCAACCTCATGTATTACAGAGTAGAACTGCTCCATAGGGTTTTCTTGGATCTAAAGAAGCAGATTTCCAGGGCTTTCTTCCACAGCCCTGCTGGGTGGATTCGTACCGCCAGTCTTTTGGTTAGTAGTCAAGCACAAACCATTTGCACCATCCAGGGATCTTCCCTAAAGATTATAACCATTGAAAACTCTATGGAGTGCAGTTCTACCCTGCAAACATGGAGTTGCCATGAGTCAGAATAGACTCAACAGAAACAAGTTGTAAGTACAAGACTTTGTGGTTTGCATCTTGGTTTAGAAGAGAGGGTAAGATTTTTTTTCTTTTTTAAATTTTAACATTTTTGTGTAATTCTAAACCCATTTTATTTGAGCAGACTGCAAACATGAGGGAATAGAACACAGGATAGCAAAGTTGTAATAGTGAGACATAACAGGGGTATAAGCAGGGTCAGTTTGGGGAACTCCAAGAAGGGACTCTTCAGTGGAGAACACTTGTCAATGAGGACAATAAAGAGCCTATAAAGTGTCTATAAAAGGCCTTGAATGGAAGGAAGAATAAACAAGAAGTAGGGGAATCTAAAGATAATTTCTATCCCTTCATTTTTGAATTTAGATTATTTTTATTTCATACTTCATTGGTTAGTTTTGTGTTGAAATAAAATGATCCTCTAATGGCCTTCTTATTATAGATTTATCTCTTCACAAGATATTTTCCAGTTCTTATCCCAAAGCTTCCTTTTTTATGTTCCTCAGAGTAGATGCCTCTCACAGACAAAGTCTCTGAGGTTAAACTTCAGATCTGTCCTCAGGAGCATTGGCCTTTTGTTGGGGACATGCTTGCCTAAATGAATGGATTCTAGTCTGCTAAGAGTGCTCAAGCTTTATGAGATTATGCTTAAATGAAATGGCTGTAGTTGAGTCACTGTTGACCCACCGTAGCTGTGCATTTGTTGTTCATGTGTGTTTACATGGGGCTTTAGTTTGAGAAACTGCAGCCTAGAATCTCTGGAGAGGTGACTTACCCAGCTTTCTCTCTGACATATACAATAACAGTAAGCCAATCATCTTTAATTAGTGACTTTACTGTTCATATATAGAAGAGTAACAGAAAACTTGGTCACACAAGACAAGAGAGTGTCATGGATCAGAATTAGGCCCATGGAACTTTGAATTTGAGTTCTTCCTCTCATAAACTATATATCTTTCGAAAAACTAAATTCTTCTATGCCTCCATTTCCTCATCAATAAAGTGGGTATAATGAACCTGCCTTATTTAAGCATGGAATGAGGCTATAAAGGTAAGATGCTTGGCATAGTTCCTGTCTGATAGTTTTCAATAAGTGTTACATATTGTGATTGTTATTATGTAATTATAACTATCATTTGGAACCAAACACTCCTATATTCGAAGTAGTAATCTGCCACTTGCTAGGCATACAAAATTCAGGGAACATATAAATTTTTTGGTCACTCTTTTTAAGGCATCTGACACAGAAAATGAAATGTAGTGAAACACATGGTGAGTGTTCTTTCTCTTTGAAGATAGCATTTTCAAGTAAACCTGCTTTGAAAAGGGGGCAATTTTTCCCCCCTTTATGCCACATCAATCAGCCCTCGTAATAAATGTTCCCTGATTTTTCTTTTGGAGAACCTTCTATAGGGAAATTCTATATGATCTTGTTGGAGCTGACTGTATTTTGCATAAGACTTGTCATTTTAGGAGCAGTTCTACTGTGTTCCATAGGGTCACCATGAGTCGGAATCAACTTGACAGCGATGGGTTTATTTGGTTTTGGCTCAGAGATGCAGGAGTAAATAATTCAGGCCCATGAGAGCTAACTGTAGAGGTCCTTCCAAGGAATGAGTAAGGAGAAGGTGAAAATCTAGAGCTGCCAGGGCTCCTTGTGGCCATTCTGTGGAGATATTTTGCCGGGTAATGAAGCTAAAAGAGGAGAGTGGAGTGAAGAGGAGAAAGAGTGTTCTGATAATACATTGGAAGCCCTTGACCCAGGCCTTCTTGAAAAAAAATTATGTAGCACTAGATTTCCTCATTACATGACTCAATAATTTCCTTTCTTGCTTCAGCCAGTTTAAGTTATCATCTGCCTTTGCAGCTAAGAGCCCTGAAAAATGAAAGTGTTTATGATGAGTAATTATTTCTAGTTTTTTCACATATGAATACACATCTCTGATTTCAGGATATATTATGGCCATTGTTGCATATTCTTTTTTTAATATTCCTAAAACAGCACAGAGAATAAGTTAGTTCAGTGTATTATATTTTTCTTTTGAAATAATTCATCTTTGCCAGATGTGTTGCTTTTAATTTTTCATTCAATTTGAATATGTGGACCAGATTGCTTTGTTGGAAATTACCTTGATGCAATAGTTCAGTTCCAGTCAAGTATCACAGGGTTCAATCTAGCCTAGTGCCTTCTCTAACTGTGAGAAATTTGTCTCTTATTAGTCATAATACTTTACTTATTTGTTCAATCAACTGTACATAGTTCAAGAATTGCTAAGTCACACTAGTGTGAAAGGAAGACCCACTACATTAATTTTAACATTTATTTGGCTTTAGCCTGAATGCATTAATCAAACTAAAGTGTTCAGAAGTTTCTTACATTACCTGTGTTTTTTTTTTTTTTTTTCCTATTTCCTCCATCATGGTGGTTTTGTTATTTATGTGAAATACAGTTAGGTTTATTTGTTTCTGTTTGTATCTCATTTTGTGTCCCCCCCGCAAAACTACTAATTTTGGTTTTATTTACTCATTTGTCTGCTTGTTTGTTTATTGATAGGTGTGAAATATTACTATAGTTCTAAAAGCCAGTTATATGCACAAGGGTATACTCAGAGAAGTATCACTCCACTCCACTTTTTCCCTACCTTCTTGCCTGATCCACTCACCTCTGAAAGGTAGCCAGTCTCAACAGTATGTCCTATATCCTTCTTGTGTTTCTTTTTCCACAAATGAGCAAATATGTGGATATTTTGTTATTCCCTCTTCTTTCTTAAATACAATTCTTTCATGCTTTGCTTTTTCACATGGCCGTATATTGGTTTGTAGAGTTCTCATTCTGTTTTCATAGCTGCATAGCACTCCATGGTGAGGTTGTGCCATATTCAGCCCTCTCCTAGATGTGAGCATTCATGTGGTTTCTACTATTTTTCATTTACAAAAAAATTCTGTTTTCTTTTACTAGATTTTTTTGCCTCAAAATATTTTGAAACTTTTAAAGGAATAAAATGCTTTTAAAAGAAACATGTAATACTTTCCTCATATTGATCCATGAGATCTGATAGTGTGAAATATTAACTCAAGGTCTGCAAACTCCTCAATTATCAAGTAAATATCTTATTCATTTTCTTCATGATGCCTCTGGAGTCAAAAATGGGAATACACACATCTATGGGTTTTTTTGTTTTGTTTTGTTTTAATTTAGAAAAACAAATATATTTGGGGTGAAATTTCATTATTTATACATTTTAAATACCAAGGGTTCTTTCTCACCTAGTGCTCCTCTTCACCCTCACAATTCTAAGATTTGAAAGTCTGGCAAAACTTGGTATGCATTCTATAATTTTCACTCAAAAGATTTTGGCAGCATCTCTGAAATTCAATATTTTTTTTAATCTATGTCCTTCTGGATGAGTTTTAATTATGTGCATTTCTTTTGTAAAAATACATATCCTGTTGGAACACTTTATATAATTTATTTTAATATTTTGCAAAAAAAATGCAGTTGACAGGAATCATAACACATAAATCTTTAGAAATTATTTTTAAAATGGTTTCAAAAGATATGTGAAGGCCATTTTTTTCTTGTTCTGTAAAAAATATGAGTTATAGAAGAATGTCAACAACAATGCTCTTTGTCTCTGTTCTTATACTAAGGGTGAATAGCTTTAATCTTTATACTTTTCAGTGTAGGTGAAAGGATTTACAATAGATATTCTCTTCATAAACTGAAAATTAAAAATAAAGAAAAAGAACTATGTATGTCAAAATGCATGTATCTATACACAGAAAACCCTGAAGAATCATCAAGAAATCTACTGAAAATAATAGAAGACTTCAGCAGAGTACCAGGATACAAGATAAACATGCAAAAATCAGTGGGATTCCTCTACACCAACAAAAAGAACGTTGGAGAGGAAATCAAAAAATCAGTACCATTAACTGTAGGCCCCAATGAGATAAACTAAAAAAAAAAAAAAAAAAATTTTTTTTTTTTTTTAAACTACTTAGGAATAAATCTTACCAGAGGTGTAAAAGGCCTGTAAAAAGAAAACTACAAGACGTTACTGCAAGGAGCCAAAACAGACCTACATAAGTGGAAAAACATACCTTGCTCATGGATAGGAAGACTTAACATTGTAAAAATGCCTATTCTACCAAAAAGATCTATAGATACAATGCAATTTCGATCCAAATTCCAATGACATTTTTTAATGAGATGGAGAAACAAATCACCAATTTCATATGGAAGAGAAAGAGGCCCTGGATAAGTAAAGCATAACTGAAAAAGAAGAACAAAATGGGAGGCCTCACTCTATCTGATTTTAGAACCTACTATACCGCCACAGTAATCAAAACAGCCTGGTACTGGTACAACAGGCATAGAGACCCATGAAACAGAATTGGGAATCCAGACATATGAGCAGTTGATATCTGACAAAGCAGTTGATATTTGACAAAGACCCAAAGACAGTTAAGTGGGGAAAAGACAGTCTTTTTAACAAATGGTGTTGATATAACGGGATATCCATCTGAAACAAAATGAAACAAGACCCATATCTCACTCCATGCACAAAAACAAACTCAAAATGGATCAAAGACCTAAACATAAAATCTAAAAGGGTAAAGATCATGGAAGAAAAAATATGGACAACGTTAGGAGCCCTAATACATGGCATAAACATTACACAAAACATTATAAAGAATGTAGAAAAAAAAACTAGATAACTGGGAGCTCCTAAAAATCAAGCACCTATGCTCATCCAAAGACTTCACCAAAAGAGTAAAAAGATCATCTACAGACAGGGAAAAAATTTCTAGCTATGACATTTCTGATCAGCACCTGATGTCTAAAATGTACATGATACTGCAAAAACTCAACTACAAAAAGACAAACAACCCAATAAAAAAATGGGTGAAAGATATGAACAGGTACTTCACTAAAGAAGACATTCAGGTAGCTAACAGATACATGAGGAAATGCCCATAATCATTAACCATTAGAGAAATGCAAATCAAAACTACAATGAGATTCCATCTCGCCCCAACAAGGCTGGCATTAACCCAAAAAACACAAAATAATAAATGTTGGAGAGGTTGTGGAGAGTCTGGAACACTTATACACTGCTGGTGGGAATGTAAAATGGCACAACCACTTTGGAAATCAATTTGGCAGTTCCTTAAAAAGCTAGAAATAGAACTACCACACGATCCAGCGGTCCCACTCCTTGGAATATACCCTACGGAAATAAGAGCCTTTACACAAACAGATACATGCACGCCCATATTCATTGCAGCACTGTTTACAATAGCAAAAAGATGGAAGCAACCAAGGTGCCCATCAATGGATGAATGGATAAATAAATTATGGTATTTCACACAATGGAATACTACACATCAATAAAGAACAGTGATGAAACTGTGAATCATTTCATAACATGGAGGGTTCTGGAAGGCACTAGGCTGACTGAGTGAAATTAGTCAGTTGCAAAAGGACAAATATTGTATAAGACCACTAACATAAGAACTTGAGAAATAGTTTAAACAGAGAAGAAAATATTTTTTGATGGTTACGAGAGGGGGGAGGGAAGGAAGGAGGGAGAGGTGTTTTCACTAATTAGATAGTAGGTAAGATCTATTTTAGGTGAGGGGAAAGACAACACACAATACAGGAGAGGTCAGCACAACTGGACTACACCAAAAGCAAAGAAGTTTCCTGAATAAACTGAACTCTTCAAAGGCCAGCTTAGCAGGGGCGGGGGTTTGGGAACCATGGTTTCAGGGGACATCTAAGTCAATTGGCATAATAAAATCTATTAAAAAAACGTTCTGCATCCCACTTTGGAGAGTGACGTCTGGGGTCTTAAATGCTAGCAAGCAGCCATCTAAGATGCATCAATTGGCCTGAACCCACTTGGAGCAAAGGATAACAAAGAACAGCAAAGACACAAGGTAGTTATGAGCCCAAGAGACAGAAAGGGCCACATAAACCAGACTACATCAACCTGAGACCAGAAGAACTAGATGATGCCTGGCTACAACTGATGACTATCCTTACAGGGAACACAACAGACAATTCCCGAGGGAGCAGGAGAGCATTGGGTTGCAGACCCCAAATTCTCGTAAAAAGACCAGACTTAATGGTCTGACTGAGACTAGAAGGACCCCGGTGGTCATGGCCCCAGACCTTCTATTATCCTAAGACAGGAACCATTCCCAAAGCCAACTCTTCAGACAGGGATTGGACTGGACAATGGGAAAGAAAATGATACTGGTGAAGAATGAGCTTCTTGGACCAAGTAGACACATGAGACTATATTGGCATCTCCTGTCTCAAGGGGAGATGAGAGGACAGAGGGGGTCAGAAGTTGGCTGAATGGACATGAAAGGAGAGAGTGGAGGGAAGGAGTGTGCTGTCACATTAGCGGGAGAGCAATTAGGAGTGTATAGCAAGGTGTATATAAATTTTTGTATGAGAGACTGTCTTGATTTGTAAACTTTCACTTAAAGCCCCAAAACAATTAAAAAAATACACGTACCAAAGTTTAGGTGTCAGTCCCTATTTCTAACAAGTATTCTGTAGTTTGTATCTTAGCACCTTTTGTGTCCGTCTTTAATCTTTGCTTAGACATTCAACTCTGCTTAAATCAAAGTGTTTATGAATGCCACAGGTTAGTGTGAAATTCAGGAGCTGCACTAACTCTAAAATATAGAGTCCTTCTCTTGTGTATGGCTCTGCAAGACAAGAACTTAACTGTTAGATAAACTGTATTTTAACCTTATAAATCGAAGATTCCAAGTTTAAACAGTTTAGAAAATCTCTTTCTCAAAAATATTTCTCTCCCTCTCTACTACCATTCCTTCTGTGCTATACATACAATCATGTGTGTCCGTATGCACGTGCGTATGTGTGTGTACATGTGCAAATATCTAAAAATGAAATAAACCTACAAGGTTCATGCCATGTTCAGGCTGATTAGACCAGCTTCTCACCTTGGCTTGTCAAAAATCACAAAGATAAAACTTGCTTATTTGTTTTTCAGAAAAAAATTTTATCGGAATAATTTCTATGAAAAGCTCTCTAATGTAAAGGTAAAAAGTGGTTAATGTATTTACTTAATATGCTGTACTTTTTTTATTATTATTTCTCAGTATGTTCAAAAACGAAAGCTTGGTATTAATTTCAATGGTCTTGATATAGAACCATAGGTTGTTAGTGGTGAGAAGGGTTTATGAGGTAATCTGGCTTAGCATTAAGACTCTTTCAGATTTGGACTCTCAAAATATTCTATTTAAATATGAAACTATTAAAAACAATTACATAACTATTTATTTATTCAATATTTGTTGAGTGTTTACTACTGTGAAGGTATTGTCTAGGCTCCACCTCATTGAACAAAACAGTTGGTTTCTGCACTTGTGTTGCTTGTATTTTACAGTGCGAGGCAATGCTTAAACAATAAACATAATAAATAGAAAGTGAGAAGTGTTGTGAGTCAAACAAAATTGAGAGAAGAGAAAGGAGCGTTGGGAGTCCTTATATTAGTCAAACTTTTTACAAACATTTGTTGCCTAAGAATTCATTATATAATAACCCCATAACGTATTTAAATACCACTCAATTTTTGGACAGTTAAGATTTTCCAATTCATTGCCTGAAATTTGAAAACCTAAATCTAAAGTTCCATTAACTAAAGATAACTCTTCATATGCATTTGTGGTATTATGTCAATTTTTGTCCAAAATTTTTTTCAGTATTTATGTTTAATCCTTATTTAGGTTGAACAATATGTACAATTTTGTATTTAGCCATCTTGAGTCCATTCTTTTGGCACTTGTGTCAATCCATCTCATTGAGGGTTTCCCTCATTTTCACTGGCTCTCTACTTTACCAAACACGATGTCATTTTCCAGCAATTGGTCTTTCCTGATGAGGTGTCCAAATTAAGCAAGTGGAAGTCTCTCCATCCTTACTTCTAAGGAACATTCTTTATTTCTTCTAAGACTGTTTTGTTTTTCTTCTGACAGACCACAGTATAGTCAATATTCTCCAGTGCGTCAGTACTTCTGACTTCCTTTTTCTTTGTCGAGCTTTCATATGCATATGAAGCAATTGAAAAGACCATGGCATGGGTCAGGCACACCTTCCTTATCAAAGTGACATCTTTGCTTTTTAAAATTTCAAAGAGGACTTTTGCAGCAGATTGCCCAAGAAAATATATAGTTTGATTTCTTGTCTTCTGCTTCCATGGGCATTCATTGTTGAACCAAGCAGAATGAAATCATTGACAGCTGCAATATTTCTCCATTTATCATGATATAGTTTATGGGTTCAACAAGACCTAAATTCTTTTGCATCTGGGACCACAAGCTAGTTATCTCTCAATTGTGCTAATTAGAGCTCTCCTTCATGCAGTGAAGCAAGAAGCAGGGCTAATTTCTGTCCCAATTTATATTCAACATATTGCAAACGGACATGACTTGTGTTCAAATTTACCTTCACAGCTCTCTACTGGCCGTTCTTTCTGTCTGGAACAGTCTTCCCCCACATCAGCCTGGGCTGGCTCCTTCTCACAACTCAGGTCTCAACTCAAATATCTTCTCTCTCAAAAAGACTGTTCCTGGCACTCTATTGAAGCTGCCCTTCCTCTTGGTGACTTTCTTTCACATTACCTATCTTATTTTCTTTATAGCAATGAAGTTAAATTTAATTTCCTTTTTTAATTGTACTCTCATCCTCTCATGCCCCAACCTTAGCTCCCCTAAAGCCCAGCTGTGTTTGCCTTTGTCTCTGGAATAGCCCCAGCCTCAACAAAGTACCTGGCAGAGCATTGGTGTTCAATAAATACTTGTTGAGTAAAGAATAACTACAAGTGCCTTAAATTTCCCATGGTTAAGATATTCTGGACAATTGTCATCATCTTTAATTCTGCCTTTTCACTGTAGTTTTCATTAGCAGATTATATGAGAATTAACTAAATTGACACAGCGAAGAAAAAAACACTTTTACAGTAGGGTAGAGTAAGGTTGTAGAGTATAGTAAGTTTATTACAGTTAGTTTGCTGTAGTATTTAAGATAATGGTTGTGATCCAAATTGATTGCCAGGTTTAAATTCTGGCTCAATTGCTTACTTGGGGAAACTATTTAACCTATCTCTGCCTCTTTTTTTTTTTTTTTTTAAACCTATAAAATAGAGACAGCAATAATAACAAACTCATAGAGTTATTGGAAGGACCAAATAAATTTTTTACTATATAATGCCTATAATAATACATGGTACATATTAAACATTTGACAATGTTGGTTGTTTTTATTGTTGTCACTATTATTATTAATATAATTTGTCTATTATTCGGTGACTTTAATATAGTCAGTGACTGAAATTCTCATCTTTGTGTTGTCCACTGTGCATATGATGAAAAGAGCAAAGGTATAATCCCAACATACCCAGTAAAGCTGTGCATAAAGATGTTCACATCTTTACTCATACTGGTGCTTTCCTTAAGGTATAGCTGTTTGCAGAGACTTGTTTAGGTTGGTGCTATTACATAAAAACAAACCATTGCATAAAAATTGGCCATTCCAAAGATGCTGGATATGTGCTGCTGGAAACTAAAGCACCAGCCTTGCACTTTGTTCCCATGGTTCTTAGTCCTGTAATATGACCATGGGAATTTTTTTCATTGAATTTGGTCCTTAGAGACATGCGATATCAGAATCAAGCTTTACTAAAATGCATTCTTTAAATATGATTTCTCTTTTTTCCTTTCAGTTTCTTTAGAAAAATATTTTGGCTGCCTGGGTAAATAGTGTGAGTCAAATTTCATCTGAACTTATTGTGCAATATAGGAACTTAATAATTCCCTTGACACAGGCATTCATCCAAACTTAAACTAGTACCACAATGTTAAAAGAGACATCTCATTACACCTGAATGTCCTGAGTGAGATTCTTCAACATCAAATGCAGGCATAATGGAAATTAGAAGACCCAGAAGAAAATACTGAAAAGACCAGTATCTTCTCCCAAAACTGAGAAATCCAAGTACCTCATGTGAGGGACAGTGACCTTAGGATTTAATGTGTAATATTTTTTGGGTTTATATATATGTATATTATATATATATATTAATTTCACAGTATGTATTAAAATTAGTTTACATGCAAGAATTTTTGTTAAAACCTGTTTCGTCTTAATGAAGCACATTTCTTAAATATGAGAGTTTACAGCTCTATACATAGTCATAAAAGTAGTTTGGGTGACCTACGACTGAAAAAATGAAACTTTCCCTAATATATTGCCTCTGATTTATACTGAAGTCAAGTTTTGCCTTAGGATTCTACTTTCTTACTTTAAGAGTCCTAACACACCTGACCATCATATACTGAATATTAACTTTATACAATTTAATTCTCTAGGTATTTTCCCCATTTCTGCTCAGACACATTCCTACCTTTAAAGTAAATACTGTTTAATTAGTAAGATATAGACCAGCAACTTTAATACAGAATAATACATCACCCATGGTAGACAGGCTTCAGAAGAGCTTCCAGACTAAGACAGGCTTAGGAAGAAGGTCCTGGTGGTCTACATCTTAAAAAACTGGCCAGTGAAAACTTTTTGAAAAGCAGTGAAACATTGTCTGATATAGTGCCAGAAAATGAGCTCCTCAGGTAGAAAGGCATTCAAAACACACCTGAGAAAGAACTGCCTTCTCAAAGTAGAGTTGACATTAATGATATGGATGGACTCAAACTTTAGGACCTTTGTGGATGTGGCATGACTCAAAATGAGAACAAACAGCTGCAAACATCCATTAATAATCAGAATGTGGAATGCATGAAGTATGAACCTAGAAAAACTGGAAGTCATCAAAAATGAGATGGAACACATAGAGATTGATATCCTAGGTGTTAGTGAGCTGAAATGGGCTAGTATTGGCAATTTTGAATCAGACAATCATAAGGTCTACTCTTCTGAGAATGACAAATTGAAGCAGAATAGTGCTGGATTTATTGTCAAAAAGAGCACTGCAAAATCTATCCTGAAGTACAATGCTATCAATGAGAGGATAACATTCACAAGCCTACAAAGAAGTCCAGTTAATAAGACTGTTATTCAAATTACTCACCAACCACTAATGCCAAAGATGAAGAAATTGAAGATTTTTACCAGCTTCTGCAGTCTAACATTGATCAAACATGCAATCAAGATGCATTGATAATTACTGGTGATTAGAAACAAAGAAGAAGGATTGGCAGTTGGAAAATACAGCCTTGGTGATAGAAGTGACCCCGGAGATTGCATGACAGAACTTTGCAAGACCAACAACTTATTCTTTGGAAATACCTTTTTTTCAACAACATAAACAATGAGTATACATATGGACCTGACCAGATGAAATACACAGGAATCAAATTTATTTCATTTGTGAAAAGAGGCTATGGAGAAGCTCAATATTATCAGGCCAGGGACCAACTGCAGGACAGACCATCAATTGCTCATATGCAAGTTCAAGATAAAGGTGAAGAAAATTAAAACAAGTCCACTAAAGTCAAAATATAACATTGAATATATCCCATTTGAATTTAGAGGCCATCTCAGGGATAGATTTGACACATTGAACACTAATGACCGAAGACCAGACAAGTTGCTGGATAACATCAAGGGCATCATACACGGAGAAAGCAAAAGGGCATTAAAAAGACAAGAAAGGAAAGAAGGAAGGAAGGAAGGAAGGAAGGAAGGAAGGAAGGAAGGAAGGAAGGAAGGAAGGAAGGAAGGAAGGAAGGAAGGGAGGGAGGGAGGGAGGGAGGGAGGGAGGGAGGGAGGGAGGGAGGGAGGGAGGGGGGAGGGAGGGGGAGAGAGGGGAGGGAGGGGGAGAGGGAGGGGGGAGGGAGGAAAGACCAAAATGGATGTCAGAAGAGAGGCTGAAAGTTGCTCTTGAACATAGAGAAGCTAAAGCGAATGGAAAAAATGATGAAGCAATAGAAACAAACACCAGATTTCAAAGGGCGGCTCAAGAAGACAAAGTGAAGTATTATCATGTAATGTGCAAAGACCTGGAGTTATAAAACCAAAAGGGAAGAAGGCTCTCAACATTTCTCAAGCTGAAAGAACTGAAGAAAAAAATCCAAATCTCCAGTTGCAATTTTGAATGATTCTATGGGTATAAATATTGAATGATTCAGGAAGCATTAAATGAAAACGGAAGGAATAAACAGTCACTGTGCCAAAAAGAATTGTTTGATGTTCAATCATTACCAAAAAAAACAAAACCAAACCCAGTGCTGTCAAGTCAATTCTGACTCATTGCAGCCCTATAGGACAGAGTAGAACTTCCCCATAGAGTTTCCAAGGAGCACCTGGTGGATTCAAACTGCTGCCCTTTGGTTAGCAGCCGTAGCACTTAACCACTATGTCACCAGGGTTTCCTCAATCATTACAAGAGGTAGCATACAATGAAGAATCCATGATATTGAAGGAAGAACAAGCTGCACTGAAGGCGTTGACAAAAAACAAGGCTCCAGGAATTGATAGAATACCGATTGAGATGTTTCAACAAAAAGATGCAGCTCTAGAGATGCTCACTCATCTATGCCAAGAAATTTAGAAGACAGTTACCTGGCCAACTGACTGGAAAAGATCCATATTTGTGGCCATTGCTAAGAAAAGTAATCCAAAAGAATGCAGAAATTATTGAATATCATTAATACCACATAAAAGTAAAATTTTGCTGAATACAATTCAAAAGTGGTTGCAGCAGAACATTGACAAGGAACTTCCAGAAATTCAAGCTAGATTCAGATGAGGACTTGGAACAAGGGATATCATTACTGATGTCAGATGGGTCTTGGCTGAAAGCAGAGAATGCCAGAAAAATGTTTACCTGTGTTTTCTTGATTATGCAAAGACATTTGACTGTGTAGATCATAACAAATTATGGATAGATAATATTGTGAAGAATGGAAATTCTAGAACACTTAATTGTGCTCATGAGGACCTGTACATAAACCAACAGGCAATTGTTTAAACAGAGCAAGGAATACTGTGTGATTTTAATCAGGAAAGTGTGTGTTAGGGTTGTATCTTTTCACCGTATTTATTCAATCTGTATTGTGAGCAAATAAGCTGAGAAGTCGGACTATATGAAGAACAAGGTATCAGGATTGGAGGAAGACTCATTAACAACCTGCGTTATGCAGATTACACAACCTTGCTTACTAAAAGTGAAGAAGATTTGAAGCACTTACTGATGAAGATCAAAGACCACAGCATTCAGTATGGACTCCATCTCAACATAAAGAAAACAAAATCCTTACAACTGAACCAGTAAGCAACAAAATGATAAACAGAGAAAAGATTGAAGTTGTCAAGGATTTCATTTTACTTGGATCCACAATCAACACCCACGGAAGCAGCGGTCAAGAAATCAAATGATGTATTGCATTAAGCAAATCCACTGCAAAAGACCTCTTGAAAGTGTTAAAAATCAAAGATAGCACTTTGAAGACTAAGGTGTGCCTGACAGAAGGAATGGTATTTTCAATTGCCTCATATGCATCCAAAAGCTGAACAATGAATAAGGAAGACCAAAGAAGAATTGATGCCTTTGAATTATGGCGTTGGTGAAGAATATACCATGGACTGCCAGAAGAACAAACAAATCCTTCTTGGAAGTACAGCCAGAATGTTCCTTAGAAGTGAAGATGAAGAGACTTCATCTCACGTACCTTGGATATGTTATCAGGAGGGACCAGTCCCTGGAGAAGAACATCATGCTTGGTAAAGTAAAGGGTCAGAGAAACACAAGAAGACCCTTAATGAGATGAATTGACACTGGCTGTAAAGATGGGCTCAAACATAGCAAGGATTGTGAGGGTGGCCCAGGACAGGCCGTGTTTAATCCTGTTTTATGTAGGATTGCTATGAGTCGGAACTGACTAAATGGTACCTAACAAGTTACATAAAAGTAGCAATAAATACCTAGTATTTGTAGAGCATTTACTACATGACAGAAACTAATATATCATTCCTTAAAGCTTATTTCAAGAAGCCTTGATGGCACAGTGATTAAGTGCTCTGCTGCTAAGCAAAATGTTGGTGGTCTAGACCCCTCCAGCGGATCCACAGGCGAAAGATGTGCAGTCTGCTTCCATAAAGAATACAGTCTTGGAAACCGAATGGGGCAGTCCTGCTCTGAGCTATGTCATCATCAGCAGGGATTGAGCTGGTTCACTGGGATTCTAACTCCTGCTGTGACTTTCCATTTCTAACAAGTTCCCAGGAGGTTATACATAAAAACCACCCAGGGATGTTAAACTGCAGATTCTGATTCTGTGTATCTGGGGTAGATGTGCAAATTTTCGGCAAGGAACTTGTTAGAAATACAAATTATTGGCAAGGGTTCAAACTGGAATTAACCATTTCAAAACCCTGCTGAGTCAGAATTGACTTGAAGGCAATGAGTTTGGTTTAGAAAGTTTAGTTCGTTTAGTCATGCCAATAATCATATCTATAGGTGCTAATAAACATTTTACAAATAAAACAACTGAGGTACAGGGAGTTTGAATTACTAAACCAAGATTATTGAGAAAGTGTGTGGTAGAGCTGGAATTGTAACCTAAGCAGTGTCTAAGGCCAGGGCCCAAACTCTTAACTACTCTGCTGAAAGTCAGGTATGAATGTAGTTCTAAGAGGACATAGATAAGCTTTTCATTAGTTTTTTGGTGAAGTGCAAAAAAGAGAGGTTCCAAGGAAAATAACAGAGAGGATGTGACATTTGAAATGGATTTTGAAGGATGCATAGATCTCCAGGTAGATGGTCAGAGAAAGGACAAAAGGACATTTCAGGTAAGGAGAATAGCCTAATAATTTAAAAAAAAAAAAAAAATTAAAGGCAAAAAAGAAATTGGAAAAAAAAAATCTCTTATCATTGAAAACCTTGGTTTGAATTGATGTCTTTGTGAACAGAGGAGGGTACTAAAGTGCATGCCAATTTCTGGGTGCATTACCTCTTCTTCCTAGTGTGGTGGTAACTGATGGGATTTGAAGCTGTTGTGAACACTCCCTTTGCCCCTAAATAGTGTTCATAGTATTTATATTACCATTTTTTTTGTCCATCTTTTGCTTAATCTTCAATGCCAAGTTTAGAAATATCTACCTTCCTCTTCGTGAAACAGTTTCCTCAAGGGTAGAATTGTCCTTTTCCCTTCCTTCCAGTTCCATAGCATTTACTTTCTCTGTACTTCTCCACCAAGGAGCCCTGGTAGTGCAGTGGATAAGTGCTTGGCTGCTAACTGAAAGGTTGGCAATTTGAAGCCACCAGCCACTCAGAGGGATAAGATATGGCATTCTGCTTCCGTAAAGATTACAGCCTTGGAAACTCTACGGGGCAGTTTTACTCTGTGGTCTAGGGTCACTGTGAGTTGGAATCAGCTTCTCCTTAAGGAGTGCTTCCTGGTTGCGCAATGGTTAAGGGCTAGGTTGCTAACCAAAAGGTTAGCATTTTGACTCCATCAGCCACCGCATGGGGAGAAAAGACCTGGTGATCTGCTCCTGTAAAGATTCAAACCAAAACCCACTGCTGTTGAGTTGACTCCGACTCAGCTTAAGAAATCCTATGGGAAAGTTCTACTCTGTCATATACAGAATCCTATGAATAGGAATTGACTCAACAACATACTTCTCCATGGTACTCATTACTTTCACTATAGAGTTTACATATTTACATATCATTCCATTCACCCATTCATATCTATCTAGCAAGCTAGCTAGCTAGTTATCCATCCATCCATCTCCCCAGAAATCCTCTGCAAAGTTTTATTGAATGGAAAATTGCATAATAGCAGTTAAAATACTTGGGCTATGTGTCCAACACAACTAGATGGGAATACTAACTCTGCTGTTTACTAACTTACTATCTAGCTAGCAAGTTAGTTAGACAATCTGAAGCTTATAATCCTCATCTCTGAAGTGGGCATAAAGTATCTCCATCACAACACTGTTGTGAATATCAAATCAAATAATGAATGTAAAATACTTAATGTGAGGACTAATTACATTGTAGTTATGATTATTACTATTGTTGAGATAAACAGAAAGTCTACCGCAGCAGACATTTGAGTCAGAGATGAAGAATAGATCACTGTTTCTCAATTTTTAATGTTTAATGTTATTTTTAAACGTTAAATGCAGCCTACATGACTTTACCTCAAAATACTAATGCTCAACTGATCTAAGTTTGGGGAAAGGATCTCCATTTTTAACAAACATGCCAAGTGACTCTGGAGCCCAGGTGACATAGTGGTTAAGAGCTTGACTGCTCACCAACAGGTCAGCAGTTCAAATTCACCAGCAGTTCCTTGGAAACCTTACGTGGAAGTTCTACTCTGACCTATAGGGTCACTATAAGTGAGAATCGACTCGACAAGAACAGGTAACAAGAGACTCTGCTGAAGATGATGTAGGCTCCATATGTTTAGATTTTGAAGAAATGCCGAAACAGAATCATTGACAATCTGACAAAAAGAAAAAAAAAAAAAAACTTAGCTAAACAATATACTTATCCTGCAGTGTTGCCAGTCTGGATTCATTCTCTGTCTCCTACCCTTCCTCTCTCCCTCTGACATCTCTCCTTCCTCCCTCTTTTCTTCTGTTTCTAGTTTTAAGAAAGAAAAAAACAAAAACAAAGAGAAACACCTGTTTTATTACCCATGTTCTTTCCAGATTATGTGTATTTTGCAAGAATAGATGCTTTGATGCTTATATGTAAGAACACTCATATATTTCTTTGATTTACAGAGAACAAAGAAAATGCTGTGATAAAGCCAAAAAAAAAGAAAAAGAACGAGCGGAAAAAGAATCTATACAGTGGCAGTGATTTAAAAACAAAGCTATTGCTAAAATCCAGTGTTCACTTTAATTTGGTTGACTAAAGTTGTATTTTGTTTCTGAAAATGCAATTGAAAGCTCCCGGTTGTGATTTTAACTGTTCTCAGAACAGAGCGTTACAGAAGCATACTGCCACGTCTTTCTCCCATGGAGTGGCTGGTGGGTTCCAACTGCCAACCTTTTGGTTAGCAGTCGAGCACTTTAACCACTGTGCCCTAAGGGCCCCTTGTTTGATGAATAACCATCAGAAATTTTTACAAACAAAAAATACTACTACCTACCAATGAATCCCACATGAAAATCTCATTGGAGAATGGTTTTGTTTTGGTTTTGTTTGCTACTTTGAAGGTTTTACAATTGAAATCTCTGGGCTCATTTCAGAAATTCTGATCAGAACTTTTTAAATGAGGCCCAGGTATGTGTACTTTTTAAAAACTCTCAGGGGAGTGTGTGATCATCCAGGTTTGAGAACCACTAACTTCCCAAAGAGTGACCTCTAGCTTCCATTCTGCCTAAGGTGCATTCTCAAACATAGATATCTATTTCCTAACCTGGACCTATTGAATCAGAATTATCTTGGGGGAAGCTTCAGCAATCTATAACAAAAACAAATTCTTCTGAAGATTCTTATGCACGCAACAGGGAGAACCAATACAAACTAAATATTCGAAATACGCTCCACGCCTGTACATGGAATAGAAAAAGGTATCAGATACTGAAAGGTCTGAGAAATATTCCAGAGGCTATTCTGTTATTTTCTATGCCAAACTTTATTTTCAAAAGCTTCAAGCCTCAAAAAACTGAGCGAATAGATCAATGAATGCCTGTGTAAATGTTTGTTTTAATTCAGTGGGTTATGATCCGTTACTGTCTTTACTCTTTTTGATGCTCAGATTTCCCAAATTTGACCAGTTCCTTCAAGCAGGCTTTTGTATTCTTTCACACGTGCCATCAGTTTTTGTACATTCCCTTCCTTTCTGATACAGTAAGATGTTTGCCAGCCACAGATCTAGACTCAGCCATTTTTCCCAAGAGATCTGGTCTTTTTAGTGAGGAATGGTATTTAGAAATGAAGATTTAGGCATTAGATTTGTTCCTTGCTCCTGAGAGGTTTTGTCTCCGATGTTTCTTTCTACTTTAAGTCCACAGTGCTAGAAAAATATTTTTTAGCATTAAAAATTAAATTGTGCTGATATCTACAATTCCAATCAAATGATACAATCTCTGTATTTATATCATCTCCTCCTCACTGAGAACCTTGGCTTCCAATGCTGTTTTTCTTATTCACTCCATGATACAACATACGTAGAATATTTTCAGAATGACCATGTCAACAACAAGCCAACCATTAATATTCAAGATTTCTTTACTTTTTGTTGTTATTGTTGATCTTACAGTATGTTCCAATGAGAGTATAAGGTCTGAGTACTGCATTCAAAAGTACATTGGATCAATGGTATTTTTCCTCTTCTCCACAATTTAAGTGCGTTTATCTTAACAATTTGATACACGTTTAAGATTAATCATATGTGATTATATTCAATTTTAAGATTTTTTCCTAACTCTATTGATTTAATCTTATTTTCTGCATGTATAAATTAACATGGTTGAAAATCAAAAATATTATAATCAACAAAAGCAGTCTCATTTTCTATCTTACCTTTTCTCCCCGTTCCCATCCTGTAAGTACCTAACTGAATTAAATTGATTTATTTTTACTGTGCTTCTTTTTGAAAAAATAAATAAGATTGTTTTAATTTGCTCTTCTACCTTATTAAAATATTTTTAAAAAGATAATATACAATATATACTCTTGGGAAGCTTGCTTTTCCTAATAAATAATATACCCTGGAAATCACTCCCTATCATTTCCATAAGCTGGATCTCTTTTGTTTTTATAGCTACATAGTAATAGTACTTCATTGTTATAATGTATCATAGTTTATCCAATGATTTTCCTATCTGTGGGCAAAAAGAATGTTTCTAATATTTTGCTATTATAGTGACTCAATGAATGAAACTGTCTACATATGGTTGCATGTTTGTATTTTGGAAGGTTAATTTTTAGAGTTAATTCCTAGAAGTAGTATTGCATATGATGTGAGGTGTTTGTTTTTAATGGTATTTATTACCAATTTCCACTCCAGTCCAGAAGGTGGTAACATTTTGCACTGCCAGCAACAATGTAAGAGAGACACTACTAAACCACAACCTCTCAAGTAGAATGTGTTGTCATACTTTTTTTCATTTTCACCAGTCTGATAAATAAATGGTACCTGAGTGTGGCCGTAATGCACATCTATCCCTTTATAAGTGCAGACTGAGAATCTTGTGTGGTTTGTACTGGTCAATTTGTGGCTTATACCGTTTCCTGCTTTGGCATCCATTAATTTCTCCTAGCTGCCTTTGCACCTAGTTTCTGACATCATGGTTCCTATCTTTTCTCTCAACTGTCTCTCGATATTTATGGGTTCTAGTTTGTTCCCCACCTATGCCCCGCATGGGTGCCAGTGATTAAAACATCTCCCATTTCCTGCCCTAAATCTTTGAACTGACCAATAAGTCTTCAGTCCATGAAGCCTAGCCAACCCCACCCTGATTGCCAATCATAAGCCCTCTCCTGCAGGTCCAACTTGTGTGACCTCCTCTGTGGCCCTGCGTGGAGGCATGCTACAGTTTCTTCTACAAGACCTATGAGTACAAAATTTATTTGTTTTCTGGCTTTCCTGCATGAATTTCACTTCTCATACCACACCTGAAGGACCATTTACAACACCCACAAACCCTTTGGGTCAGACTTAACACATATTGTAGGGGCATCTGTGTATTTTTGTGAACTGTCTATATCTTTTGGCTATTTTCTATTAAATTTATGGTATTTATTTCCTTGTTTTTAAAGAATTCTATATATATTACTGAGACTATAAAATTGAAATATATACAGAAAATATTGTCTTCCTTTTTTTTAATGTGGACTTTATGATGTTTTTTGGAAGCTTGAAAAGCTTTTTTTAAAATTTAGGCAAATGTATTAATTTATTTTAATGTATCAGGATTTTTGACTGAGCCTATCTTCACACTGAGGTTAAAAGGTTTTCAATTATATTTTCTTCTAGTATTGTGTGGCTTCAATTTTTACTTTTAGACCTCTGAATTACGTGAAGTGGTTTTCTATGACTACCGTACAGTATGGATACAATGTTATAATTTTTCAAATGATGACCCAACTGCCCCATGTACAAATTTCCGTATGGACATGAGTCTGTTTCTAGATTTTTCCTTTATTTCACTGAGCCATCTGTGTGCATTTATGTGCTGGTAACAAAAGGAGAATATGCAGTGACTATAAGAATTTTTTTTTCCTTGTTTTCATCAGTCATCAGAACAAATAAGAAACAGACTGTTGAGAGTAGAAGGAAATGGCATTGCAGAAAGAGTTGTTTCAACTCAATTAGTGCTGGAGGCTTTTTCAATTATCATCTCTGTGTTAGCTAGCTATTTTGAAGCAGGTCTTCAAACAAGCTCCTTCAAGTTTGAACCTCTGCTGAGAATTTGCATTTCTAACTAGTTTCCAGGCTGTGCTAATGATACTGGTTAGGGACCAATTCTAAGAATCACAATTAGAGCCAACCAAAACCAAACCCATTGCTGTAGAGTTGATTTTGACTCATTTGTTGTTTTTAGGTGCCCTCAAGTCAAGTCTGACTCATACAAGGCCTATGTACAACAGAACGAAACACTGCCCTGTCCTGTGCCATCCCCACAATCATTGTTATATTTGAGCCCACTGTTGCAGCCACTGTGTCAGCCCACCTCGTTGAGGGACTTCTTCTCTTTCACTGACTCTTTAAGTTATCAAGCATGATGTCCTTCTCCAGGGACTGGCGCCTCCTGAAAACATTTCCAAAGTACATGAGACAAAGTCTCATCATCCTCACTACTAAAGAGCATTCTGGCTGTACTTCTTCCAAGACAGATTTGTTTGCTCTATTGGCAGTCCAAGGTATACTCAATATTCTTTGCCAACACCATAACTCAAAAACATCAGTTCTTCTTTTGTCTTCCTTATTCATTGTCCAGCTTTTGCATGCATTGAGGCAATTGAAAAGATTATAATTTGGGTCAGTCACACCTTAGCCCTCAAAGTGACATATTTGTTTTTAACACTTTCAAGAGGTCTTTTACATCAGATTTGCCCAATGCAATACATCCTTTGATTTCTTGACTGCTGCTTCTATGGGCACTGATTGTGGATCCAAACAAAATGAATTTCAAATCATACTGACCCTATATGACAGAGTAGAACTGACCAATAGGGTTTCCAAGGCTGTAATCTTTATGGAAGCAGACTGCCATACCTTTCTCCCACAGAAAGGCTGGTAGTTTTGAGCCTCCAATTTTTCGGTTAGCAACCAAGTGCTTAAGAACTTCGCCACCAGGGCTCCACACTAGTAGAGCAGTGGTTCTCAAAATTCATTATATACAAGAATCACTAAAGAGTCTTGTTAAAATGTAAATTCTGATTCAGTATATCTGGGATGGAAGGATAAGTCTCAGTGGGGGTTTGAATGATCCAGTTCAAAGCCCTGTTTTGAAAGATCCTGTTCTGAAAGATCCTGATGTTTTATTTAGTTGGAACTCCAGTCACTTTTAAGAGAAACGACTTAAAATTTTACAGCTCTCAGGCCAATCTCTTTCAAGTTACCCTTCTATCCCAAATGAGAAGGCCATTATATGTGCTTCTAATTTTAGCTTGGATATATTTTTTGATATTTGTTTACTTGAATGAATGACTTAAAATATAAACTCCATAAAAACTGTCAATTCATGTTTTTTACCAGAAAAGACAGACTTAAAGAATCTTCTCAAATATATCCTCTTAAAACGAGTCAGTGTAGATGAATTTGATTATTTACGCAGATACCGTTTACTCAGACATAATCGTTCTGTTGAAATGACTTGATAAATTTCTTAAGCTTTTATTTCTTGTAGTTTTTCTTGCTCTATGCAATGTGCCATTCTTTGTTTATTGCCTTTAGAGTTCTGTATTTTTTTAAATTTTTTATCGTGATAAATATATATGTAACAAAACATTCGCCAGTTCAACAATCTTCACGTGTACAATTCACTGACAATAATGATGTTCATCATGTTTTTCTACCATCACTCTTCAATAACAGTGAATGTGTGCAGTGTTTTATTTACATGGGATTTAGTGATGAAAACAAAGGGTTAATTGTTTTAAAAAATGTATTCATTCTATAGAATGAAAGTAAACATTATACTTTGCAGATAAAATAGGAAATAAAACACATTGACAAGAATATAGACTGGTATTCTGGAGTTCATTCTCAACTGCTACACAAAAAAAAAAGAACTGATTAAAGACCTTAGCCAGGCTTGGCTGTGGGAATTAACTGTGTTGTGATCTGGTCTCCATTACTTCTTAAATTAAATGGACTTGAAGGCAATTAACAACAACAAATGCCTCTTGTGGGTGACCCAGGGTAGTTGTGTTAAACTAGACCATCCATCTGTTCCTTGAAAGTACTGGGCAGAAAAGAAATATAAATATTCTGAGCATTTCTGTGTCACTAAATATATTCTTCCCCATGTGTCTGTCAGTTTGTCATCCTGTGCAGGCTTTCGTGTTGCTATGATGCTGGAAGCTATACCACCAGTATTCAGATAATGGCAGGGTCACCCATGGAGGACAGGTTTCAGCTGAGCTTCCAGACTAAGATAGACCAAGAAGAAGGACCTAGTAGTCTACTCTGAAAAGAGTCAGCCAGTGAAAAGCTTATGAATAGCAGCAGAACATTGTCTGATAACAGTGCCAGAAGAGGAGCCCCCCGGGTCGGAAGATAACTGAGGAAGAGCTGCCTCTTCAAAGTTGAGTCGACCTTAATGATGTGGATAGAGTAAAGCTTTTAGGACCTTCATTTGCTTATGTGGCACGACTCAAAATGAGAAGAAACTGTTCCAAACATCTGTTAATAATCGCAACCTGGAATGTACAAAGCATGAATCAGGGAAAATTGGAAGTTGTCAAAAATGAAATGGAACCCATAAACATCAATATCCAAAGCATTAGTGAGCTGAAAGGGACTGGTGTTGGCCATTTTGAATCAGACAATCATTATCACCTACGATGCTGGGAATGACAACTTGAAGAAGAATGGTGTTGAATTCATGGTCAAAAAGAACATTTCAAGATCTATCTTGAAGTACAAAACTGTCCGTGATAGGGTAATATCCATACACTGGAAGACCAGTTAATACGACTATTATTCAAATTTATGCACCAACCACTAAGACCAAAGATGAAGAAAGAGAAGATGTTTATCAGCTGCTGCAGTCTGAAATTGATCAAACATGCAATCAGGATGCATTGATAATTCCTGATGATTGGAACACGAAAATTGGAAACAAAGAAGATGAATCAGTAGTTGGAAAATATGGCCTTGGTGATAGAAACAATGCTGGTGATCAAATGACAGAATTTTGCAAGACCAATGACTTCTTCATTGCAAATACCTTCTTTCACCAACATAAATGGTGACTATACACATGGACCTCCAAAGATGAAACACAGGAATCAAATCAACTACATCTGTGGAAAGAGACGATGGAAAAGCTCAATATCATCAGTTAGAACAAGGCCAGGGGGCGACTGTGGAACAGACCATCAACTGCTCATATGCAAGTTCAAGCTGAAACTCAAGAAAATCAGAGCAAATCCACGAGAGCCAAAATATGACCTTGAGCATATCCCACCTAAATTTAGAGACCATCTCAAGAATAGATTTGATGCATTGAACACTAGTGAACAAAGACCAGACAACTTGTGGAATGACATCAAGGACATCGTACATGAAGAAAGCAAGAGGTCATTGAAAAGACAGGAAAGAAAGAAAAGACCAAGATGGATGTCAGAGGAGACTCTGAAACTTGCTCCCGAATGTCGAGCAGCTAAAGCAAAAGGAAGAAATGATGAAGTAAAAGAACTCAACAGAAGATTTCAAAGGGCGGCTCGAGAAGACAAAGCAAAGTATTCTAATAACACGTGCAAAGAGTGGAGATAGAAAACCAAAAGGGAAGAACACGCTCTGCGTTTCTCAAGCTGAAAGAACTGAAGAAAAATTCAAGCCTCGAGGTGCAATAGTGAAAGATTCTATGGGGAAATTATGAAACGATGCAGGAAGCATCAAAAAAAAGGTGGAAGGGATACACAGAGTCATTATACCAAAAAGAATAAGTTGATGTTCAAACACTTCAAGAGGTAGCATATGATGAGGAACTGATGGTACTAAAGGAAGAAGCCCAAGCTGCTCTGAAGGCATTGGCAAAGAACAAGGCTCCAAGAATTGACAGAATATCAATTGAGATGTTTCAACAAACAGATGCAGCTCTGGAGGTGCTCACTCATCTATGGCAAGAAATATGAAAGACAGCTTCCTGGCCAACTGACTGGAAGAGATCCATATTTATGCCTATTCCCAAGAAAGGTGATCCAACCAAACACGGAAATTGTAGAACAATTTCATTAATATCACATGCAAGCAAAATTTTGCTGAAGATCATTCAAAAATGGCTGCAGCAGTATATCAACAGGGAACTGCCAGAAATTCAGGCTGGTTTCAGAAGAGGACATGGAACCATGGATATCATTGCTGATGTCAGGTGGATCCTGGCTGAAAGCAGAGAATACCAGAAGGATATTTACCTGTGTTTTATTGACCATGCAAAGGCATTCAACTGTGTGGATCATAACAAATTATAGATTACATTGCGGAGAATGGGAATTCCAGAACACTTAATTGTGCTCATGACAAAGCTTTACATAAATCAAGAGACAGTTGTTCAGACAGGACAAGGCGATACTGATTGATTTAAAGTCAGGAACGGTGTGTGTTAGAGCTGTATTTTTTCACCATACCTATTCAACCTGTATTTAGAGCAAATAATCCCAGAAGCTGGACCAAATGAAGAAGAATGGGGCATCAGGATTGAAGGAAGACTCATTAACAACCTGTGTTATGCAGATGACACAACCTTGCTTGCTGAAAGTGAAGAGGACTTTAAGCACTTACTAATGAAGATCAAAGACCACAGCCTTCAGTATGGATTGTACCTCAACGTAAAGAAAGCAAAAATCCTCACAGCAGGACTAATAAGCAACATCATGATAAAAGGTGAAAAGATTGAAGTTGTCAAGGATTTCATTTTACTTGGATCCACAATCAACAGCCATGGAAGCTGCAGTCAAGAAACCAAAAGACACATTGCATTGGGTAAATCTGCTGCAAAGGACCTCTTTAAAGTGTTAAAAAGCAAAGATGTCACCTTGAAGACTAAGGTGTGCCTGACCCAAGCCATGGTATTTTCAATCACATCATATGCATGTGAAAGCTGGACAATGAATAAGGGAGACTGAAGAAGAATTGACGCCTTTGAATTGTGGTGTTGGGGAAGAATATTGAACATACCATGGACTGCCAAAAGAACGAACAAATCTGTCTTGGAAGAAGCGCAACCAGAATGCTCCTTAGAAGCAAGGATGACGAGACTGCGTCTTACATACTTTGGACATGTTGTCAGGAGGGATGAGTCCCTGGAGAAGGACATCATGCTTGACAAAGTACAGGGTCAGCGGAAAAGAGGAAGACCCTCAACAAGGTGGATTGACACAGTGGCTGCAACAATGAGCTCAAATGAAGTAACGATTGTAAGGATGGCTCAGGACCAGGCAGTGTTTCATTCTGTTGTACATAGAGTTGCTATGAGTCAGAATCAAATCAACGGTACCTAACAACAAGTGTGTTGTATATATTATTTCATTTAATATTAGGCCATAAGATGTGTTATGACTGCACAAATTTTGCACTAAATAATCTTTATTAGATGTTCCATGTGGCCCAGTGGTTAAGTGCTCAGCTGCTAACTGAAAAGTCAGTGGTTCAAACCCACCAGCCACTCCATGGGAGAAAGATATGGTAGCCTGCTCCTGTAAAGATTACAGCCTTAGAAACCCTATGGGGCAGTTCTACTCTGTCCTATAAGGTCCCTATGAGTCGGAGTCAACTTAACAGCAATGAGTTTGGTTTGATTTGGTTAATTTTCAATAATTTGTTCTTAATACAAAAATAACCCTATATATATTAAAAAAAAAAAAAACCTGTTGCCTTCGAGTCGATTCCAACTCATAGCGACCCTATAGGACAGAGTAGAGCTGCCCCATAGGGTTTCCAAGGAGCGCCTGGTGGATTTGAACTGCCAACCTTGGCTTGGGTCAGGCACATCTTAGTCTTCAAGGTGACATCTTTGCTAGGTTTGCAGCCGCAGATCTTAACCACTAAGCCGCCAGAGTTTCCAATAACCCTAAAAAAAAAAAACTAGTGCCATCGAGTCGTTTCCGACTCTTGGCGATGGACTAAACGGTGCTTCAGGACAAACCCAAACATCCCTCCACCCCAACAATTTAACAGCTTAACACAAATGATGTACTTCTTTCTCATGCAAAATACTCTGCAACTCCCTTCCAAGCAGTGTCTCAGGGACCCTGACTTCTGTCTTAGGGCTTTGTGCTCTCAACATGTAGCCTCCACTCTCACTTCAGCAGGAGGGGAAGAGATTATATATGAAAAGCCAACATTTGTGAATACTTCTGACTGCAAGTGGCCCATGCGACTGGTCGCTATTTCTTACAACCTATTGGTTAGAGCTATTCAGATGACCCCAATCTAACTACAACCAATTACAAGGGAGGCTGGGAAAGCAGGATACCATATGGAATACTTGGTGAGTGATAACTCTGCCACTTGCATTGCAGAATGTCTGCTCATTAACCTAGGAAAAGCTTCCTTTTCTATTTACATGCATTTGACATTATTTCTCTGGATTTGAGTACTTTGTTTTCTGGTTGAGTACCTCTGTGGTCCATCTATCTGTGTTTGTGAATATGAACTAATATTAGAGGATGAATAGAATCAGCTTTCTCTAGAGGGCAGAGTAAACTTCTGATTGCACTCTGAGCTGAAGAAGTGCCTGCAATGGGCATAGATTGAAATGCCACAATACTCACTGTGTAATATGTTTCAACTACCTCCCAGGTGAAATCACTTCAGGGTATTCCTGTCTAACCTCTTTATTCCCAATATACAGACTACCGTTAAATGGTAAATCTTCCAAGGGATACTACTTCATAGTTTTATTACTGCCTGAGGTTTATATATGTTGTCAGTGAGTTGGTTTTAAGGAAAAACTTCTGTTGGATTCATCACTGTTGTCTTTCAACACTGAAGCAGTTTACCACCTGAAAGATAAGGCTGTAGCACTAAATTGGTAACCAAGAGAACTAAATCATCCTTCAAGCTCCACCTCTAGCTTATTGTTTTCCTCTCTGAACATTTCAGTGAGATTCCCCAGGCATTAGTTTCTTAATCTGTCAAACAAAGATGTTGTATGAGTCTCTCTCCAGATGGATGCATAGATGATGTTGCCGTTGCTATTAGGTGCTCTCAAGTCAATTTCAACTCATAGCGACCACATGTGACAGAGTACTACTGCCCCATAGGGTTTTCTAGGCCATAGTCTTTATAGGAGCAGATCATCAGGTCTTTCTTCCATACAGCAGATGGGTGGGTTTGAACCATCAACCTTTCGTTTAGCCACAGAGCCTTAACAGTTGTGCCACCAGGGTTCCTTAAATACATAGATAGAACCTGTGTTTTAAAAGAAATTTGTCTTACAACCCATGGCTATTGGCACATAAATGGAAATTCTGTAACTGAAAAGAGGGTACAGGGAAGGGGCAGGAGACTCTTGTATTCTGTGTCAAAGTCTGAGGCACAACTATCAAATTCCAGATCTTCAAGGAATAGAGTTTGCAATCCACTGAATTAGATCATTGTCAGCACTTATCTAACTCCTAAAGTCTGTGATTTTACAATTCGAATGTAAAAATAGGGCTGGTTCTATCTTTTTTATAGGTCAAAATTAATAAATTTACTACAAACACAAATATAGGAATTCTTTGCCTTCAATAATACAATCTGTTTCCCTGCATTTCTTTAACATTTAAAGTAAAATGTGTGAAAGAATATTAAGTTAGCGAGGCAGTGCCATGTATAGACAATGCATAAAATGTACTCAAGTATTCCTTTGTTTATTTTTTCTCCCTAAGGGAAAGCATGTGTCCTTGAACTTTTATATCAATATTTTAAACACATAATAAGAAGAATTTTCTTAAGCAATGTACAAAGTGTTTTGTTTTCATAAAATCAAATTCAACTTTAGCCTTGACTTCAAAAGAGACTTGGGAAAACATATTTTTTAATATGAATTAAAAATATGCATGCCTTTTTAGTTGCTGATTCAATCTGATTCTGGGGTATAAAGTACACAAAAGCTTCATGAGAAAACATTCTGGAGATACTTACACACTCAGAAAGCCATGGATTACTGCAAGCCTTACAGGAAATCTTTTTTACTCTTAAATAATTATCCCTTTGGCTTCTGAACTAAAAGTCCAGAGACTTTTAGACAATGAGCCAGTGAGGGCCCTGAGAAGAGACATATAAATTGTGTTCTATGATTTGGTTTCTAGTATTTAAATTGCTATGGCAACATTTAAACACTTTCAAGGTTTCTATCACTTTTTTTTTAGTCACTCTAGTAAATGATGTTGACCAAATGGTGTTTTTGATCATTGAATTATTTTCGTAATTTATTTTATCTAAGGCTTCTCATCCACAGAACCTGAAGACAGGTAAAGACCCTTGCCAGTGTGCACACATACACACAAACACATCCTTATACATATGTATAGAAAAATATACTTTTTCTCTATACATATATATTTATACACTTCTTATATATTTTTTTCTGTTCACCCCTCACCCAATGAGCCATGTTTCATTCAAAACAAACCCTCTTTTGTTCTTTCAGTTTTATTTCTAAGGTATAAACAAAAGTAATATTTAAAGTGTGTTAGTATTTATTATGGCCTGGTAGACCATTACAAGAAATTGCCCTAAGAGGCTCTCATAAACCCTAAAAGAAGCCCTTAGGTGGTATGAGAGCAAAAATCTCCCTTCTTAGATTTAGGTTAATTGAAAGCCAAATTCCACACAGGATAATGAGACTGGGGTCATAGCTATCCTGTCTAGCATGTAGATGCAGGAAGCAAAGGGCTTCTTTAACACTTCACGTTAATGATGACTGTGTCCATAGGGTCAAATCGACTCCAAGGCAATGGGTTTTGGGTTTATGTCCCTAGAAGGTAAACCCTTTTTCACCGCACTGTGTCTGGTGGAAACCATTGCCGTGGTGCGTAGCACTTCTCTGCACATACATAACACAATGTTTAGCCTGCTGCAACAATGCTTTACAACCGTAAAAAGAACACTAAAATTTAGAAAATAAAAAGGGAAGTTATTGGAGTCATTTTTTTTTTTTTTTTTTGACAATTTACAATGAGAGAGTACTTTAGCTTGAAGTAATCTTAAGAAATCAGTGAATGGAATGCCCTTTTTTCTTTACAGATGAGGGAGTTGGAAATAAGAGATGATGGTGGTCTTCTCCAAGGCTCAACAGCCTTTATTAGGCTAAGATTTCAGGTCAAAAAACATGATTGTTAATTCACTATATCACTACATCTCATTTTTGCCAAATTTGAAGATAATGTCTGAGTTACAAATGAGCCAGGTCACTTTCTGGCTTATTTGGGAGGTGTTGCACAAGGTCTCTGTCACAAACTGTTCCTTTGCTTGTTTTACATATTTCATTGGATGTTGAACAAACTCATATTAGGATCCAGGATAGTAGTTTGAGAAAATAAAGAAGAGAGCAGGGTGCTGCTCTAACAACAAAAAAAAAACACTGCCATCGAGTCGATTCTGACTCATAGCAACCCTATAGGGCAGAGTAGAACTGCCCCATAGAGTTTCCAAGGAGTGCCTGGTGGATTTGAACTGCTGACCTTTTGGTTAGCAGCTGTAGCACTTAACCACTACACCACCAGGGTTTCCGCTGCTCTAACAAACAGATACCTTAAATTTGGAACTGGCTTTAAAACTGTGAATGGGTAGAGGCTCAAGAGTTTTAAGGTGCCTTTTTAATAGTAAAAGCTTAGATTGCATTGAACAGGCTGTTGGTAGAATTACGGACATCAAAGAAAATTATGGTGAGGACTCAGAAGTGAGGAAAGCTGTTACACTAGAGACGGCACAGATGGTAAGAAGAAGCCACAGAGAAACAGCAGCAGTAGAACCAGGAGACCAGCATGAGACAACACTGGAGCCAACCCACAGAGTGAGAGAGCTTAGTGCCTTTGCACAGGAAGCTTCTTGGAAAAGTGGGTTGCCTCCAAGCACTCAACAGTGAAGCTAGGCTTGCAGACCTACAGAGAAAGATAGCTGAGTGCCTTCTGGCCAAAGTTTACTGGCAGAGTAGGGTGTCTCCAGGCATTTATCAGTGGAGCTAAACAGCTTTGGAACACTTGCTCCAAGAGGGCAGGTTTGGTCTGTGAGACCCAGAGGACAAGAGGCCAAGGAACTAAGAAGCAGAAGCTGAAGAGACAAGGAGAACAGGAAGCAGAGCTGCCTCAGTCTCAAAGGGTAGAGTCATGACCTCTGGGGTCTCAAACGGTGGAACCATGGCCTCCAAAGTTTCAAAGAGTCAGATCTTCACCAACTTGGTTCTGCAGTGTGGGACTGCCTTTCACAAGTGCCAGAGGGATGGGGCCAGATCTGCTGCCCAAAGTTGAGGAGGCAGGGCTGCCATGCACAAGGGGCAGAGCAACAAGGTCTGCTGGGGCTGAGGTGGTAGAGTCATCACTCGGATGGACTAGGATAATGGGGCTGCCCAAAGCTGAGGGAGCAGAGTTGCTATCCAGTGGGCCTGGAAGGTGGAGCTGAAACCCAGGGCTGAGGGTCCTCCACTCAGAATCCAGACAATATGGCCAATATCTATAGTCTGGAGGGCAGGACCATTGTCTAAATAGTCTCAGAGAACAGAGGATAATTTTTAAGCCTTGAAGGCTAATGTACTGTGTTCTGCTGACTTGGTGCTTGTTATCCCTTCTTTCCCTCCAATTACTCCCATTTGTAATGGAAATGTCTAGCTTGTGTCCATTCCACTATTGTACTTTGGAAGCAGATAACCTGTATTCTAGATTTCAAAGATGAAGAAGAATTTTGGATTTGGAACTTGGAGTTGATTTAAGACTTCTGCTATGATATAGTGGTGTGAATGTGTTTTACATGTGGCAAGGACATGAATTTTGGGGGGAGGCTCAAAGGGTGGAATGTTATGGATTGAATTGTGTCCTCCAAAAATGTGTGTCAACCTGGCTAGGCCATGATTCCCAGTGTTGTGTGATTGTCCACCATTTTGTCATTTGATGTGATTTCCCTATGTGTTGTAAATCCTACATCATTGTTAATAAGGCAGGACTCCATCTATAAGATTAGATTGTATCTCGACTCAATCTCTTTTGAGATATAAAAGAGAGAAGTGAGCAGAGAGAAGGGAACCTCATATCATCAAGAAAGCAGTGTCAGGAGCAAAGTCTATCCTCTGACCTGAGGTTCCTGCACTGAAATCTCCTAGGCTAGAGAACGATTGATGACAAGACCTTTCTGCAGAGTCAACAGAGAAAGAAAGCCATTCCCTGGAGCTGGCACCCTTAATTCAGACTTCTAGCCTACTAGACTGTGAGAGAATAAATTTCTGTTTTTTAAGCCATCCACATGTAGTATCTCTGTTATAGCAGCACTAGATAACTAAGACAACATGCAATATCAACCAAACCCCCTGTATCTGTAATTTCATTTTAGGAGAAAATGTTAACACCTGGATTGTGCTTTAACATCTGGATTCAGCCATCTGAAAACTAAAATTTAACAAACCAGGCCATTGACCTTCCCAGGGCTAAGATGGTTCTTTTTAGGCTAGTGACTTATGAGTGCATGTAGTGCTTACTGGGAAAGGTCTTACAAAGTTCAACTGTGCACCAAAGTAAAGGTTGTAGCTGCCCTATTTCAATCAATTTCTTTGGATCAGAGAGCCTAAATATTTTAAGACCTAGTACACTGCTAAACTTTCTACCTAAAAGAACAAACAGGGATGACCTTGAAAGGAGAAAAGATAAATGAACACATAAAAGGATACAAAGCACTTCTGGAGAAAGAAAATTTACTGGCCAAATAAACAACTTTTAAAATGGCCCAATTATAATAAATGCAATTAGAATCTCTATCTAAAATCTTCAAAAATATTACCAGCATTGCTATTATTTTAGGAAGTCATTACTTACTACATGCAAGGGGGAAAAAATGCATTTTGTGAACATTTTGCGCTTTCTGAAGCTTGGGATTAGTGTTTTTGGTGGCTGGCAAAACTCAGAAGCCTATGTATCACTAGTCATTTTTGTTATAAGATTTGAAGTGACTATTCTTTAAATAACAACTGGAAGCATACGTTTTAACATAGAATGATTACAAGAAGCACATATCAAGCACTTATTAAGATTTAATGCTAAATCATCAGTCTAAATAGAAAAGTTTCTGATGAGAAGCGTCTGGGGTCTTAAAAGCTTATAAGCAGGCATCTGAGATGCTCCATTGGTCTCACCCCATCTGAAGCAAGGGAGAATGAAGAAAACCAAAGACACAAGGGAAAGGTTAGTCCAAAGGACTAATGGACAGCGACTACCATAGCCTCCACCAGGCTGAGTCCAGCACAGCTAGATGGTGCCCAGCTACCACCACTGACTGCTGTGACAAGGATCACAATAGAGAGTCCTGGACAGAACTACAGAAAAATGTAGAACAAAATTCTAACTTGGTTTGAGAGAGACTAGAGAAGCCCCAAGAAAAGGGCCCTCAGACACCGTTTTAGCTCAGTAATGAAGTCACTCCTGAGGTTCACCCTCTAGCCAAAGATTGGACAGGCCCATAAAGCAAAATGAGACTAAAAGGGCACACCTGCACAGGGGCAAGGAGGAAAAGCCAGGAGGGGACAGAAAAGCTGGTAATAGGGAACTGAAAGTCAAGAAGGGGAGAGTGTTGACATGTTGTAGAGTTGGCAACCAATGTCGCAAAACAATATGTGTACCGATTGTTTAATGAGAAGCTAGTTTGTTCTGTAAACCTTCACCTAAAGTACAACAATCAAAAAAAGAAAAATAAACAAATAAATGAATAGCAAGCTTTCTATGCCCAATTAAAAAACTTGGGGTTAAAAATTATGGAAGCTCAGCAGGTATTACTATATATTTAGAGGAAAATTGTTAATATGTTCAAAGTATTCCTTATACACGGTCTGAAAATGCTTTATCTAATTTAGTCCTCAGCATAAGCATTAGAGGTAAACCCACTGCCCTTGAGTCGATTCTGGCTCATCCTTAATATTCTAATTTTATAGATGAAAGAATAAGTTCATCAAGGTTAAAAAATTGTCCTAATTGAATGATGGAGCCCACAGCAAGCCCATACTTTGTTCAGTCCTTCAAGCTGTTTCCCTGTAATCAAGAGTTCTACCATGTTATTTATTACTCTCCATGAGGAAATAATTCAATAGCTAGGCTAGAGATTTTCATCTTTTTCTATATACCTTACATTAATTAGGAGAACAGCTGGGGTATTTAAGATACAGTTAAGGCAAACACCTTTTAATCTTATCCTAAGGCAACAAAGGTGCTTTGTCCTTCCATTTTCATTTTGTATTCCTCTGTCTGACATTATTCCCTGATTAACACTATTATCATAGAGAAAGGGCAGGTCTATCAGGGGAAAAATAACTTTGGGTTTAGATAGACTTGAACGCCAGCACCACCACTTCTCAAAGGATTATTTGGTAGGGTACTCCAACACAGAGAGGTACTTTTAGTATTCTCTTATGTGAACTGGGAATGATTAAAGTTCCATCCTCATTGGATCATTGTGAGGATTGAGTGAGAACTGTGTATGGAACTTTTTTGGTACGTGTTAATCGTGACCTGTTCATTGGTTTATATTAAACATCTTAGTTATCTACTTCTCTTTAGGTTTTCCATTCAAGCAGTGCTGTCTTTAATTTCTTGTGAGTCTTATTAGAAGGAATCAGAACTGGAGAAGTACATCTAAGACGAGGTTGAGGATACCAGTGAGATATAAAACATGGAAGGGTATTTTCGTGCCCTACATGTATGAAATATTAGCAAACTGTACAGAAAAGTCTCTTATGGCAACCATTCTCTACATCTTTATCATTCAATGCATTAAATCTGCTTAGGTGATATCTTCCTTTTTGAGTTTATTTTTTTAACTCAGTTGGATTTTTTTAAGTACACATTGAATGTTAAAAATACAATGATCAAGCAGGTTATAAACAATTCACTTCTCTCTAGTTTCATGGATTCTGTGTTTGGCTAATGGAGTAGCACTTCTCAGTGGCCTCTTTGGAGGTGGACAGGAAGCAGGCCTCCTAACCATCACATGCTGAGATAACTTCTTTACTTGGCTTGGCCTATAGACCAATTTCAAACTTCATGAGTCTATAATCCAGTTATTGTGCATGGTGTTAAATGCCAAAATATCATCAGACAATCTGTTATTTGAATTTATGATAGTAAAGAGAACATCACCTATACAGAAGAATAAGTCAGAAGTGAGACATTTACAGGGATTTGGGGTCCAAGCTCAAATGTTTTAAGGTGTCTTGTTTTTTAAGAAGGGGTACAGATTGGGAATGGGCCAAGTTCATGATGTAATAGTTTAGGGCTGGTGAACACAGCAAAGCAAGATTCTTGAAGTAAGTTGTGATAAAGGAACTGTTGTTGATAAGCAAGCTGTTTGTTCAGGTAAGCAGACTAGGGACTCCAGAAAATTGATCTGTAGCAACGGTCTAGAGCCAACAGTGAAGTTGTTTGTTAGTTTCCAATCTTATCTTTCCCAAGCAAGCTTTTCTGGAACAAACAACTAAGTCATGATAACATAGGTGGCCCTCTGTCATATCTAAATCATGATGACAAAAATGGTCTCAATTAGCAGAGTCACACTGCTACAGGGGAGCCCAGCCTTCTCAGAACCCAGTATAATACCCCAGAGAGTTAACTGGGGAAGACTAGTCACATATTATAAACCTCAGTAATCTGTTACATGGCCTCTGTAATGACCTTCATTTGAGGGGATGGTAAGTTATGGCAGGAGAATTAGAAAGGTAACTAATGGAGCTGGAGGCAAATGTGAGGCTGGAGGATAACAAAAAGCAAGGTAAACATAGGAGGAGCCCCTTAAGGGTGAAGAAAGTGGTTGGGTACTATTCCCTGTCCTCTGTTAGTTAAGAGAGTAGGAAAAAATAGGCTGACCTCTTTGAATTCAAGTCACTAGATGATTTTTGGTAATGTCTTACAGCTCCAAAATCATAATTTATAAAACTGTATTCTGCATTGAAAGTTAGTCTCAGAGAGGTTATGATGAAGTTTGGACTAAATATGGAGGTTACTACTGGTAATTTTTTGAATGAAGCAGTGAAACACCACTGAATGTAAGAGATTCATTCTAGTGCTTTGGATATTGCCCTCCTTTAGCTTTTAGATTTCCTTTATACGACTCCTTTACTTGCATTTATGATCTTACTTATTTTCCAGACAGATCATAAAATAGTGGGTAAAAATTTGAAAATTTTCACTATTTATTTATTTATTTAAAATAATTTTTATTGTGCTTTAAGTGAAAGTTTACAAATCAAGTCAGTCTCTCACACAAAAACCCATATGCACCTTGCTACACACTCCCATTTACTCTCCCCCTAATGAGACAGCCTGCTCTCCCCCTCGACTTGGCTATTTTTTTTTAACCATTGATATTACCACTTATTAACTATACAATTTTAATTAGGCTACCATACTCTCACAAGCCTTATTCTATAATATACTTATTACTCCTATAAGTTTCTTACTCTATAATACAGAAATTATTAAAAACAACTTCACATGGCTATGAGTCACAGGAGGCAGGCATGTGAAATCGCCTAACACAACTATCCCTATCACAAACAAGACACTCAAAACATTTTATTTCTTTTCCTTCATTTTACTGTTTCTTTTTTTTTTTAATAATTTTTATTGAGCTTTAAGTGAACGTTTACAAATCAAGTCAGTCTGTCACACATAAGCTTATATACACCTTACTACATACTCCCATTTACTCTCCCCCTAATGAGTCAGCCCTTCCAGTCTATCCTTTCGTGACAATTTTGTCAGTTTCTAAGCCTCTCTACCCTCCTATCTCCCCTCCAGAAAGGAGATGCCAACACAGTCTCAAGTGTCCACCTGATACAAGTAGCTCACTCTTCATCAGCATCTCTCTCCAACCCATGGTCTAGTCCCTTCCATGTCCGATGAGCTGTCTTCGGGAATGGTTCCTGTCCTAGGCCAACAGAAGGTTTGGGGACTGTGACCGCCGAGATTCCTCTAGTCTCAGTCAGACCATTAAGTCTGGTCTTTTTATGAGAATTTGGGGGGTCTGCATCCCACTGATCTCCTGCTCACTCTGGGGTTCTCTGTTGTGCTCCCTGTCAGGGCAGTCATCAGTTGTGGCCAGGCACCATCTAGTTCTTCTGGTCTCACGATGATGTAAGACTCTGGTTCCTGTGGCCCTTTCTGTCTCTTGGGCTCCTAGTTGTCGTGTGACCTTGGTGTTCTTGTTCTTCATTCTCCTTTGACCCAGGGTGGTTGAGACCCATTGATGCATCTAGATGGCCACTTCTTAGCATAAGACCCCAGACGCCCCATTTCAAAGTGGGATGCAGAATGTTTTCATAATAGTATTATTTTGCCAACTGACTTAGAAGTCCCCTTAAGCCATAGTCCCCAAACCCCCGCCCTTGCTCCGCTGACCTTTGAAGCATTCAGTTTATCCAGGAAATTTCTTTGCTTTTGGTCCAGTCCATTTTAGCTGACCTTCCATGTATTGAGTATTGTCCTTCCCATCACCTAAAGTAGTTCTTATCTACTAACTAATCAGTAAATAACCCTCTCCCACCATCCCTCCCTCCTCCCCTCATAACCACAAAAGTATGTGTTCTTCTCAGTTTATACTATTTCTCAAGATCTTATAATAGTGGTCTTATACAATATTTGTCCTTTTGCCTCTAATTTCACTCAGCATAATGCCTTCCAGTTTCCTCCATGTTATGAAATGTTTCACAGATTCGTCACTGTTCTTTATCGATGCGTAGTATTCCATTGTGTGAATATACCACAATTTATTTAGCCATTCATCCGTTGATGGACACCTTGGTTACTTCCAGCTTTTTGCTATTGTAAACAGAGCTGCCATAAACATGGGTGTGCATATATCTGTTCATGTGAAGGCTCTTATTTCTCTAGGGTATATTCCGAGGAGTGGGATTTCTGGGTTGTATGGTAGTTCTATTTCTAACTTTTTAAGAAAACGCCAGATAGATTTCCAAAGTGGTTATACCATTTTACATTCCCACCAGCAGTGTATAAGAGTTCCAATTCCTCCACAGCCTCTCCAACATCTATTATTTTGGTTTTTTTGGATTAATGCCAGCCTTGTTGGAGTGAGATGGAATCTCATCATCGTAGTTTTAATTTGCATTCCGCTAATGGCTAATGATCTAGAGCATTTTCTCATGTATCTGTTAGCTGCCTGAATATCTTCTTTAGTGAAGTGTGTGTTCATATCCTTTGCCCACTTCTTGATTGGGTTGTTTGTCTTTTTCTGGTTGAGTTTTAACAGAATCATATAGATTTTAGAGGTCAGGCGCTGGTCTGAGATGTCATAGCTGAAAATTCTTTCCCAATCTGTAGGTGGTCTTTTTACTCTTTTGGTGAAGTCTTTAGATGAGCATAGGTGTTTGATTTTTAGGAGCTCCCGGTCATCTGGTTTCTCTTTGTCATTTTTGGTAATATTTTGTATTCTGTTTATGCCTTGAATTAGGGCTCCTAACGTTGTCCCTATTTTTTCTTCCATGATCTTTATTGTTTTAGTCTTCATGTTTAGGTCTTTGATCCACTTGGAGTTAGTTTTTGTGCATGGTGTGAGGTATGGGTCCTGTTTCATTTTTTTGCAAATGGATATCCAGTTATGCCAGCACCATTTGTTAAAAAGACTATCTTTTCCCCAATTAACTGACACTGGGCTTTTGTCAAATATCAGCTGCTCATATGTGTATGAATTTATATCTGGGTTCTCAATTCTGTTCCATTGGTCTATGTACCTGTTTTTGTACCAGCACCAGGCTGTTTTGACTACTGTGGCTGTACAATAGGTTCTAAAATCAGGTAGAGTGAGGCCTCCCACTTTTTTCTTCTTTTTCAGTAGTGCTTTACTTATCCAAGGCTTCTTTCCCTTCCATATGAAGTTGGTGATTTGTTTCTCCATCACATTAAAAAATGTCATTGGAATTTGGATCGGAAGTGCATTGTATGTATAGATGGCTTTTGGTAGAACAGACATTTTTACTATGTTAAGTCTTCCTATCCATGAGCAAGGTATGTTTTTCCACTTAAGTAGGTCCTTTTAGTTTCTTGCAGCAGTACTTTGTAGTTTTCTTTGTATAGGTCTTTTACATCTTTGGTAAGATGTATTCCTAAGTATTTTATCTTCTTGGGGGCTACTGTGAATGGTATGGATTTGGTAATTTCCTCTTCGATGTTCTTTTTGTTGATGTAGAGGAATCCAAGTGATTTTTGTATGTTTTTCTTATAACCTGAGGCTCTGCCAAACTCTTCTATTAGTTTCAGTAGTTTTCTGGAGGATTCCTTAGGGTTTTCTGTGTATAAGATCATGTCATCTGCAAAGAGATCATTTTACTTCTTCCTTGCCAATCCGGATGCCCTTTATTTCTTTGTCTAGCCTAATTGCTCTGGCTAGGACCTCTAGAACAATGTTGAATAAGAGCGGTGATAAAGGGCATCCTTGTCTGGTTCCCGTTCTCAAGGGAAATGCTTTCAGGCTCTCTCCATTTAGAGTGATGTTGGCTGTTGGCTTTGTATAGATGCCTTTTATTATGTTGAGGAATTTTCCTTCTATTCCTATTTTGCTGAGAGTTTTTATCATGAATGGGTGTTGGACTTTGTCAAATGTCTTTTCTGCATCAATTGATAAGATCATGTGGTTTTTGTCTTTTGTTTTATTTATATGGTGGATTACATTAATGGTTTTTCTAATATTAAACCAGGCTTGCATGCCTAGTATAAATCCCACTTGGTCGTGGTGGATTATTTTTTTGCTAAGTTGTTGAATTCTATTGGCTAGAATTTTGTTGAGGATTTTTGCATCTATGTCCATGAGGGATATAGGTCTGTAATTTTCTTTTTTTGTGATGTCTTTACCTGGTTTTGGTATCAGGGAGGTGGTGGCTTCATAGAATGGGTTAGGTAGTATTCCATCATTTTCTATGCTTTGAAATATCTTTAGTAGTAGTGGTGTTAACTCTTCTCTGAAAGTTTGGAGAACTCTGCAATAAAGCCATCCAGGCCAGGGCTTTTTTTTATTGGGAGTTTTTTGATTACAGTTTCAATCTCTTTTTTTGTTATGGGTCTATTTAGTTGTTCTACTTCTGATTGTGTTAGTTTAGGTAGGTAGTGTTTTTCTAGGAATTCATCCATTTCTTCTAGGTTTGCAAATTTGTTAGAGTACAATGTTTCATAATAATCTGAAATGATTCTTTTAATTCCAGTTGGGTCTGTTGTGATGTGGCCTCTCTTGTCTCTTATTTACGTTATTTGTTTCCTTTCCTGTATTTCTTTAGTCAGTCTGGCCAATGGTTTATCAATTTTGTTAATTTTTTCGAAGAACCAGCTTTTGGCTTTGTTAATTCTTTCAATTGTTTTTCTGTTCTCTAATTCATTTAGTTCAGCTCTAATTTTTATTATTTGTTTTCTTCCGGTGCCTGATGGATTCTTTTGTTGCTCACTTTCTCTTTGTTCAAGTTGTAGGGACAGTTCTCTGATTTTGGCTCTTTCTTCTTTTTGTATGTGTGCATTTATTGATATAAATTAACCTCTGAGCACCGCTTTTGCTGTATCCCAGAGGTTTTGATAGGAAGTGTTTTCGTTCTCGTTGCATTCTATGAATTTCTTTATTCCCTCCTTAATGTCTTCTATAACCCAGTCTTTTTTCAGGAGGGTATTGTTTCAGTTTCCAAGTACTTGATTTCTTTTCCCTAATTTTTCTGTTATTGATTTCCACTTTTATGGCCTTATGGTCTGAGAAGATGCTTTGTAATATTTTGATATTTTGGATTCTGCAAAGGTTTGTTTTATGACCTAATATGTGGTCTATTCTGGAGAATGTTCCATGTGCGCTAGAAAAAAAAGTATACTTTGCAGCAGTTGGGTGGAGTGTTCTGTATAAGTCTATGAGGTCAAGTTGGTTGATTTTAGGAATTAGGTCTTCTGTGTCTCTATTGAGCTTCTTACTGGATGTCCTGTCCTTCTCCGAAAGTGGTGTGTTGAAGTCTCCTACTATAATTGTGGAGGTGTCTATCTCACTTTTCAGTTCTGTTAAAGTTTGTTTTGTGTACCTTGCAGCCCTGTCATTGGGTGCATAAATATTTAATATGGTTATATCTTCCTGATCAATTGTCCCTTTAATCATTATGTAGTGTCCTTCTTTATCCTTTGTGGTGGATTTAACTTTACAGTCTATTTTGTCAGAAATTAATATTGGTACTCCTGCTCTTTTTTGCTTATTGTTTGCTTGATATATTTTTTTCCATCCTTTGATTTTTAGTTTGTTTGTGTCTCTAAGTCTAAGGTGTGTCTCTTGTAGGCAGCATATAGACGGATCGTGTTTCTTTATCCAGCCTGAGACTCTCTGTCTCTTTATTGGTGCATTTAGTCCATTTACATTCAGCGTAATTATAGATAAGTATGTGTTGTTTTATTTTTTTTTATGTGTTTAGTGCTGTCATTTTGATGCCTTTTTATGTGTGTTGTTGACCATTTCATTTTTCCACTTACTTTTTTGTGCTGAGACATTTTTCTTTGTAAATTGTGTGTTCTTCATTTTCATAGTATTTGAGTTTATGTTTGCTGAGTCGTTACGTTTTTCTTGGTTTTTATTTTGAGTTATGGAGTTGTTATACCTCTTTGTGGTTACCTTAATATTTACCCCTATTTTTCTAAGTGAAAACCTAACTTGTATTGTCCTATATCACCTTGTATCTCTCTCCATATGGCAGTTCTATGCCATCTGTATTTAGTCCCGCTTTTTGATTATTGTGATCTTTTACATATTGACTTCAATGATTCCCTGTTTTGAGCATTTTTTTCTTTTTTAAAATTAATCTTAATTTGTTTTTGTGATTTCCCTATTCGAGTTGGTATCAGGACATTCTGTTCTGTGACCTTGTGTTGTGCTGGTATCTGATATTATTTGTTTTCTGACCAAACAATTTCCTTTAGTATTTCTTGTAGCTTTGGTTTCGTTTTTGCAAATTCTCTAAGCTTGCGTTTATCTGTAAATGTTTTAATTCCTCCTTCATATTTTAGAGAGTTTTGCTGGATATATGATCCTTGGCTGGCAGTTTTTCTCCTTCAGTACTCTATATATGTCATCCCATTGCCTTCTTGACTGCATGGTTTCTGCTGAGTAGTCTGAACTTATTCTTATTGATTCTCCTTTGTAGGAGACCTTTCTTTTCTCCCTGGCTGCTTTTAAAATTTTCTTTCTCTTTGATTTTGGCAACTTTGATGATAATATGTCTTGGTGATTTTCTTTTTGGATCAATCTTAAATGGGGTTCGATGAGCATCTTGGATAGATATCCTTTTGTCTTTCATGATGTCAGGGAAGTTTTCTGCCAACACATCTTCAGCTATTCTCTCTGTTTTCTGTCCTCCCTCCCTGTTCTGGGACTCCAATCACACGCAAGTTATCCTTCTTGATAGAGTCCCACATGATTCTTAGGGTTTCTTCATTTTTTTTAATTCTTTTATCTGATTATTTTTTCAGCTATATTGGTGTCAATTCCCTGGTCCTCCAGATTTCCCACTCTGCATTCCAATTGCCTGAGTCTGCTCCTCTGACTTCCTATTTTGTTGTCTAATTCTGTAATTTTATTGTTAATCTTTTGGATTTCTGAATGCCTTCTCTCTATGGATTCTTGCAGCTTATTAATTTTTCCACTATGTTCTTGAATAATCTTTTTGATTTCTTCAACTGCTTTATCAGTGTGTTCCTTGGCTTTTTCTGTAGATTGTCTTATTTCCTTTCTGAGGTCATCCCTGATGTCTTGAAGCATTCTGTAAATTAGTTTTTTATATTCTGCATCTGGCAATTCCAGGACTGTATCTTCATTTGTGAAAGACTTTGATTCTTTAGTTTGGGGAGTTGTAGAAGCAATCATGGTCTGCTTCTTTATGTGGTTTGATATCGACTGCTGTCTCTGAGCCATCACTAAGATATTGTAGTGATTTATTCTATATTTGCTCACTGAGTCTTATCTTGTTTTGTTTTCTTTCAATAAACGTAGATGGGCTACTAGATTGAGCTGTCTTGATTGTTGTAGCCCTTGAATCACTTATGTCCTATTACCAGCTGGTTTGGTCTGTTACCAGATATATAAGCCTAAGAGTCCATTCACTATTCTTGAGTAGAATCTGATTTTGGGTCATCAAGTGTGTGGTGCAGACTGTCACCTATCCACCTAGAAGAGTAGTGGTGATAGTTGTGTGCACCAGATTCTAGTAGCAGCAGGGAGTCACAGTCTGGGGGTGGGGCAGGATGCTGACAAGCTTCCCCCAAGTGCCAGTGAGGTAGGTGTGTCTCTATTCCTAAACAATAGAGGTGGGTGGGCTCTGCATCTGTACCTTAGGCCCCCAATGCAAGTACCTCTACAGATTGGTAGGTGTCACCCTCCTTAGACCCCTAAGGCAGGAGGCTAGGTGGTCTGGGGGGAGCTTCAGCCCTCAGTTCCCTGTTGTGGGTCAGTGAGGGCTCTGTTGAATATGCAGAGGTATCAGTCCTGGGAAACTTGTCTTTCCAGTAATCCCCTAAAACAATTACAGTCTGATCCCTATCAGAAATGTCTTTGCATTATAATAGCCACCTTGTTCCCTATAAGGATGAAAGCCCAAGACTGTGGATCACATATGCTTGGCTGGAGCTGGTTCTGTGTTTTTAGTCCAATTAGGGAAGGATTTTTTGTCCCTGGGTTTTTTGTAGCTGCTTCTCTCAGGCCAGGAGAATGGGTTGGAAAAGACCAAAAAAGAAAAAAAAAGACAGAAAAACTGCAGAGCAGTTTACTCTCGGGCTCAGGAAATTCCAATGTTAATGAAGCCGCCTGGGAAGGGGAGGGGAGGGTTCAGATAAGTAGGAGAGAGTAGCACCCCAGAATATAGACAAAGTTACTTATCTTGCTTGGGATGACTGTTTTATCTGAGATTCCCGAAGGGCGCGTCGACTGTGTGCACTGGCTGGGTACAGATTGCCCCTGAGGGTCAGGCCCGCGTCCCGTGCTTGCGCTGTCTCAGAAGCCGCGGTTAGTTCCTCCGCTTCCAGTCCAAAGCCCAGCGCCAAGGTTCCCCCTGTTGGGACGCCGCACTCCCGGCTCCAAAACCAGTCGCTGCCTCCCGGTGACTTCTCCTGTCAGCCACGTCGTTGCGCTGCCTGCGTACACTGGCTGGGCTTCCCCCAAGGTCAGTTCAGGGGGCTAGGGCTGCACCCCGTCTTTGCGCCATCACAGGATGCCCTGCTCAGCTCCCCTGCACCCAGTCCAAAGCCCAGCACCAAGGTTTCCTGACTGGGATGCTGGCTCCAGGCTCCGAAAACAGTCGCTGCTTTCCCGTGGTTGTTCGTTCTCGGTCTCTGTCACTCAGGTCAACTCTTTAGATCTGTGTTTGATGGTCAGGGTTCGTAGATTGTCATGTATGTGATCGATTCACTTGTTTTTCCGAGTATAGACAAAAATAGACTTGTGTCATCTGTTTTATCCCATGTTATCTAAGCTGGAGATTCTCACCTGGGGCTGGTTTTGCCATTGAGGAAACATTTGACAATTTTTAAAAATATTTTTGGTTGTTACAATAGCTAGGGAGGATGCTACAGGCATCTAGTAGGTAGACTACAGAGATGCTGCTAAACATCCTACAAAACAGAACAATTCCCTACGACAAAGAATTATCCAGTTCAAAATGTGAGCAGTGATATTTCAGTTTTCTGATGATTATTGTTTGGATGCATACTCTTTACCTAAAAGAGCCATAGAATTGAGGAAATCATCAAATAAAGATCATCATCAACATTAATATAAAAATATTTATTGACTTGAGTATGATATATATATACACACATACATATACATACATATACACATACACACACACGCATATGTATATGTATATTTTTTTAAACTGGCATTATCTCATTATGTTTTACAACATTCAATGGTGTGTTTCAATAACTATTTTTATCAGAGGCTCGGTGATTAACGAATCCTGACTCAACAACATGCAACGAATAGCGATAGAGACATAAATTAAATTCAGGTGTGTCTGACTCCAACACTGTACTTTAAATCTCTAAGCAATATTGCCTCCCAATGGTTAAATTTTGGCCCTGATACTTAATGGCTTAGGTCTTTAAGAGTTTTGTCTTCTTGAGTTTGTTTCTGTTCTGTAAAAAATGAATGATTTTATATTTCCATCCATGTTATGGAGTCAGTGTGGGGATCAAAGTTATCAATCAATGAAAGCACTTTAAATTTTTAAAGTACCATAAAATGCAAGCTGCTATGCCAACTAATTGATAGATCTGCCTCATTGCTGAGTACACTTAGCGAATTTTTGCTCTATAGTGTAGAAGCATTATTTGATTGGTAGCTCACTATAGAAAGATAAAAAGGAAAATCAAAATCCTGTCCCAATGAGACCTAACTCCTGTTTGGATAAGTGACATTTCTGACAAATCAGGAAGAGTAGAGAGACAAAAAAAAATGCCTCTGAAAATCCATTGCTTCCTCCAAAAATCCAATCTGTTACCTTTGCTTATGGGTCTAGAAATGATTGAACTAAAAGAACTGATATCTAAAAAAAACAAAAATCCAGGTAGTCTGTTCAAACACCTTTAATCACACAGTTTCCTTTCATGCTTCTCAACGAGAAATAAATCCAAAAACCATCATCAAATATTGGGACTCTAAGCACAGAAAGACAATATAAAAAGAGTAAATGTCTTCAATACAAGGGTACTTATTTCTGTGAAGACCACAAATATATTAATATCATAATATGTTCAAATAAAATTCCTTATTAATATTACATTTTGCACAGTAAAAATATATATACTCTGCATCTTATGAGAATTTGTTGTTGTTGTTAGGTGCCATGGAGTCAGTTCCTACTCATAGCAACCGTATGCACAACAGAAATAAACACTGCTCAGTCCTGTGCCATCCTCACAATCGTTGTTAGGCTTGAGTCAATTGTTGCAGCCACTGTGTCAATCCACCTCGTTGAGGGCCTTCGTCTTTTTTGGTGACCCTGTACTTTGCCAAGCATGATGTCCTTCTCCAGAGACTGAACCCTCCTGACAACGTGTCCAAAGTATGTAAGACACAGTCTCGCCATCCTTGCTTCTAAGGAGCATTCTGGTTGTACTTCTTCAAGACAGATTTATTCATTCTTCTGGCATTCCATGGTATATTCAATCTTCTTTCCCAACACCACAATTCAAAGGCATCAATTCTTCTTTGGTCTTCCGTATTCATTGTCCAGCTTTCACATGCATATGATGTGATTGAAAATACCATGGCTTGAGTCAGGCGCACCTTAGTCTTCAAGGTGACATCTTTGCTCTTTAACACTTTAAAGAGGTCCTTTGTGTCAGATTTACCCAATGCAATGCATCTTTTGATTTCTTGACTGCTGCTTCCATGGCTGTTGATTGTGGATCCAAGTAAAATGAAATCTTTGACAACTTCAATCTTTTCTCCGTTTATCATATTACTCATTGGTCCAGTTGTGAGGACTTTTGTTTTCTTTATGTTGAGGTACAGTCCATACTGAAGGCTGTGGTCTTTGATCTTCATTAGTAAGGGCTTCAAGTCCTGTTCACTTTCAGCAAGGAGGGTTGTGTCATCTGCATAACACAGGTTGTTAATGAGTCTTCCTCCAATCCTGATGCTCCGTTCTTCTTCGTATAGGCCAGCTTCTCATATTATTTGTTCAGCATACAGATTAAATAGGTATGGTGAAAGAATACAACCGTGACGCACACCTTTCCTGACTTTAAACCAATCAGTGTCTCCTTGTTCTGTCTGAAGAACTGCCTCTTGATCTACATACAGGTTCCTCATGAGCACAATTAAGTGTTCTGGAATTTCCATGCTTTGAAACGTTATCCATAATTTGTTATGATCCACACAATCTAATGTCTTTGCATGGTCAATAAAACACAGGTAAACATCCTTCTGGTATTCTCTGCTTTCAGCCAGGATTCATCTGACATCAGCAATGATATCACTGGTTCCATGTCCTCTTCTGAAACCAGCCTGAATTTCTGGCAGTTCCCTGTCAGTATACTGCTGCAGCCATTTTTGAACGATCTTCAGCAAAATTTTGCTTGCGTGTGATATTAATGATATTTCTCTATAATTTCCACATTTGGTTGGACCACCTTTCTTGGGAATAGGCATAAATATGGATCTCTTTTCCAGTCAGTTGGCCAGGAATTTGTCTTCCATATTTCTTGACATAGACGAGTGAGCACCTCTAGCGCTGCATCCGTTTGTTGAAACATCTCAAATGATATTCCGTCAATTTCTGGGGCCTTGTTTTTCGCCAATGCCTTCAGAGCAGCTTGGACTTCTTCCTTCAGGACCATCAGTTCCTCATCATATGCTACCTCTTGAAATGTTTGAACATTAACTAATTCTTTTTGGTATAATGACTCTGTGTATTTCTTCCATCTTCTTTTGATGCTTCCTGTGTCATTTAATATTTTCCCCGTAGAATCCTTCAGTATTGCAACTCGAGGCTTAAATTTCTTCTTCAGTTCTCTCAGCTTGAGAAACACCGAGCGTGTTCTTCCCTTTTGGTTTTCCACCTCCAGCTCTTTGCACATGTCATTATAATACTTTACTTTGTCTTCTCTAGAGGCCCTTTGAAATCTTCTGTTCGGTTCTTTTACTTCTTCAATTTTTCCTTTTGCTTTAGCTGCTCGATGTTCGAGAGTAAATTTCAGAGTCTCCTCCAACATCCATCTTGGTCTTTTCTTTCTTTCCTGTCTTTTCAATGGCCTCTTGCTTTCTTCATGGATGATGTTCTTGATGTCATTCCACAACTCGTCTGGTCTTCAATCACCAGTGTTCAAAGTGTCAAATCTATTCTTCAGATGGTCTCTAAATTCAGGTGGGATATACTCAGGGTCATATTTTGGCTCTCTCAGATTTGCTCTGATTTTCTTCAATTTCAACTTGAACTTTAGTATGAGCAATTGATTGTCTGTTCCACAGTCAGCCCCTGGCCTTGTTCTGACTGATGATATTGAGATTTTCCATAGTCTCTTTCCACAGATGTAGTCAATTTGATTTCTGTGTGCTCCATCTGGTGAGGTCCATGTGTATAGTTGCCATTCATGTTGATGAAAGAAGGTATTTGTAATGAAGAAGCCGTGAAGAAATCAGACAAGCATATAGCGTACTATGCTGGGAATGACAGCTTGAAGAGGAATGGTGTTGCATTCATTGTTAAAAAGAACATTTCAAGATCTATCCTGGAGTACAATGCTGTCAGTGAAAGGATAATATCCATACACCTACAAGGGAGACCCGTTAATACGACTATTATTCAAATATACGCACCAACCACTAGGGCCAAAGAAGAAGAAATAGAAGATTTTTATCAGCTGCTGCAGTCTGAAATTGATCAAACATGCAATCAAGATGCATTGATAATTGCTGGTGATTTTAATGTGAAAGTTGGAGACAAAGAAGAAGGATCTGTAGTTGGAAAATATGGCCTTGGTGGTGATAGAAACAATGCTGGAGATTGAATGATAGAATTTTGCAAGACCAACAACTTCTTCATTGTAAATACCTTATGACAGTAAGTATGTAATTTATCAACTAATGTTTTTCTTGAGTGAGGTCCCCGTGGTACAATTTTCTTTGACTTGTATGAATCAGGACAATTAACTGTAAAAAACATGCTTCAATTGGCATTTTTTAAATCAAAAATGTAACACAAGGGGATTCACTGCTCATTTAATAAACGAATATATTAGTCAATAATTGAATAAATGTTTATGAAACATCTTGTGTGCTTGTCATTCTGCTAACTGCCTATTACTGTGCAGTTATGTGCATGGATACTTGGAATTTAAAAAAACAAGCCACTTTCTTATAATAGGATCTAAGTAAGCAATTTTAATAACATTGTAGATTTCTTCAGGCAGCTGAGAGCCAAACTTGAAGCTGGATCCCGGCCATTTTGTGTATCTTTAAATTCCTCATATTTGAGTTTTTCACTGAATCATAACTGCCTCTTTTTTCTTTAACATATATTTTCATAGTACTTACTAGAGGAAACCCTGGTGGAGTAGTGGTTAAGAGCTATGGTTGCTAACCAAAAGGTTGGCAGTTCGAATCTACCAGGCATTCCTCGGAAACAGTATGGGGCCGTTCTCTGTCCTATACAGTCACTATGAGTAGAAATCAACTCGATGGCAATGGGTTTGGTTTTGGGCATCCTTATTATGTTCTTTTTTAAAAAAAAAATTTGGTTGTTTTTACTGCTGTTGCAAAATTGTATACATTATAGCATTTAACAAAATTGTTCCTTTTCTTCAAGCACTTCTTAGTGTCTTTAGTTACCTTGGCCAAGTTGTTTTGACTTTGTTATTTGATTTTGCCTTTCCCATCATGAAAAGTAATAAGTGTCTACTATTTGGAAATGATTTCCTCTCCCTCTCCCTCCCATCCCTGGTAACCATCAAAGAACTTTCATTTCTGTGTGTTACCTATTCTTGATTTTTTATAATAGTGGGACCTTACAATATTTGTCTGTTTATGATTGACTAATTTCACTCAAATTGACTACATCTGTGGAAAGAGGCAAAGGAAAAGCTCACCCTCGTCAGTCGGAACAAGCCCAGGGGCCGAGTATGAAGCAGGCCATCAACCGCTCATATGCAGGTTCAAGCTGAAACTGATGAAAATCAGAGCAAGTCCACGAGAGCCAAAATACTACCCTGCGTTACCCTGAGTATATCCTACCTGAATTTAGAGGCCATCTCAAGAACAGATTTGATGCGTTGAACACTAATTACCAAAGACCAGGCAAGTTGTGGACTGACATCAAGGACATCGTAAGAAGAAAGCAAGAAGTCATTGAAAAGACAGGAAAGAAAGAAAAGACCAAGATGGATGTCAGAGGAGATTCTGAAACTTGCTCTCGAACATCGAGCACCTAAAGCAAAAAGAAGGAACGATGAAGCAAAAGACCTAAACAGAAAGTTTCAAAGGGTGGCTCAAGAAGACAAAGTAAAGCGTTATAACGACATATGCAAAGAGCTGGAGATAGAAAACCAAAAAGGAAGAACACTCTTAGCCCTGGAAAGAACAATGTTTTTATATGATTTCATCACTTATCTGCATACCTATCTATTCTATAAGTACCTAAAGAAAAATCTTGCTTGTTTCCCTGTCTATCTTTTCTTCCATCAAGATGTTCCATGTTCTATTGCTTACAATTCTAAACCCAGCCACAACTGCAAAGATATTCTGATCATGACAAGGAGGCATATTGGGAGAGGATTAAAAATACTTTTACCAAGATTTGAAACCTTTAGCTTATTGGTTTGACTAAGAACTCATTTTCCTTGTTTTGCCTTGTTCCTCTCATTCACGTAGATGTCCTCCTTCCTAAATTTATATCTCCTGCTTGTCCTACTTACCAGTGTAACTACAGCCCCCTCTAACTATTTGACCCATGGCTAACCATGTTGACCCCAAGCAACTCACTTTACTCCACAACCTGAAGCTACCAAGGCATTATCATGACAAAATGTCCCATTTCACATGGACCTTTGCTGTAGCAGAAATTCAGTAGAAACTGTGATATTAAGAAGGAAGAACAATGGATTTGTTTCTGGAAAATCCACACATTAAAAAAAATGACAATAACATCTTAGCTTCATACAAAGAATTGAGAGCATTTTATCAAATAAGTTTTGGCTCTAGCTGTATTCTGAGACTTTTAGATTAGAATTAGGCAAATTTTTATGGATTTCAGAATAATGTGAGAAGTATACTCTGAGTTATGAAGCTGACCAGAAAGAAAGTAGAAGCTATAAAATCGTGGTCAATGCTATGATGTCTTTGAGGCTATGTGGCTTTGAATAATATGTTCAAGTATAAGGGCCAGTATCACTGTCCATGACGGCAGGTGTTATAAATGAGTGGAGCACTCCACAGCTACTTATAGTCTAAATTTCCCTGAAAAAAATGAAAGAGGAAATTTAGCCCCTAAGGACCTTCGTAACCTGACTCCTGCTGACCTTTATAACATCATCCAAAATGACAAGGCTTTTTTCTTTATCCATTCCAAACGTCTCATAATTCTGTGAAAATGCTATACTTTCTCAGACTTCTATTTTAATACGTGTATTCATTTCTTTGATTGAAGCAACTCCCCACCATCTCGACAATGTTCTTCGGCAAGCTAAACTTCATTAAGACAAAGATCAAGTGGTGCTTCTTTTCCAGACTTTTGTTCTTTCAAATGTATTAAAATTGATATTGTACTTCCAGTTTTTCCTATTCAACGTAAGCACTATGGGGCCACAGAGATAGAGGTTTTATTATATTTCCTTTCCTTGACTGGCACAATACTTGAAATATAATACGTACTTGCTGAATGTTTATTGAATAAATAAGTGGCTGAAGGAAAATGATGAATAAGGTGTATGAGCTTTATACCTTTATCTCCAGCTGTAATGTGCTTTTCTCTAATCTTCTTGCCTATCCTTTCCATAGTCACTTACTTCCCACCTTCAAAAATACACATTTGTATCATATAAAAAGGATTTGAGATCTAAAGAATTTTTTTTTTTAAGTGCTGATCAAATATATAGTTTTGATCAAATCCATTTCCCTCTCTTCTCTGAGTCACATTAATGAAGCTCCCTTGCTCTCAGGCTTCTGGGTTTGTTGGCCAATGGTGGCAAGAAGGGGAGAAACCAGGGAATTTACCCCACCTCAATTTTTTTTTTTTCTTTTTCTATAAGGACTATATCTTTTCCTCCCCTTCATCTGATCCCAATCTGACAGGCCTATCAGAGTTTCAGGTTCTGCCACGGAACTCCTGAGAAAGCCCCTGATTTCCAATAATACTACCCTTTCCCTTTGTCATGCAGGTCCAAAGGCCCTAGTTCTTTCCTGTTATTCATCTCTAGGTGGCTTCACCATCCCTTGTTTTTCCATAACCTGAGTTAAATGTCTTTATTTTTAACACTTAGATTAGTTTTTGTTTTTGTAGTTGGACCTTGGCTAATAAAGTATCTGAGGGTAAAATTTAAGAACATGGGAAGGAAGTAGCAAAACATTTTTTTGTTTGTTTTTGTTTTTGTTATATTTTTAAACTATAGTGAAAATCCTGTGTTTTCTGGATGACAACAGTAATTATTCACAGTTCATTTATACTATATTGGTTTCAGTGGTTACTGGAAGCTCTGCGAAAACTGAAATAATAGCAAATACAAATGAAAATAAGGAAAGGACACATGATTATTATTTGATATCTGCAGTGACTAGTTGTGCTTCTTACTCTGTCAAAGATCCAAATTCAACCAAAACTAATAACCTCCTTGGTTCCTGAATTTCAGCATTATTTAACTGAAATTAAACCTATCACATTTAATTCTGTATAAGCGTATTCACCTTCATTAAAAAGACTGGAATTAAATACCCTGAGTTCTGTCCTGTGAAATACTGGACAATATATTTTCTTTAACTATATAAGGAGGTCATGAGGGCAAGAGTGGTAAGAATAGATTTCCTGGACGATTCTACAAGTTGTTCAAGAGAGAAAAAAAAAGAGCACAATAGATTTTGAAATGTTTCCAAGAAATAAAGCTAAAAAATGTATTTCTGATTTTTAAGTCAGTGAAACCCAATTTTCTCAGTATTTTAATTCAAAAAAAAAATTGATTACAAAGTTTGATTAAGTAGTCTTGAATGGAAAATATAGCTCTAATACTTATTTTCAAACTGCATGCCTGGGAGAAAAGTTGGCATCATATAATCCCTGAAATAAATCCAGGGAAACACACAAATGTGAAAGCAAAGGCAACAATGTCAAGACACAGGGAAAGTCAATGTGCCCACTGCTTGGTCTTCATTTTTTGTAATACAAACTGGTAAAGGCAGGGTCTCTACTTTTCTAAATTATATTTTGTATGCGAACCTTTAGCTTTATGTCAGTATGAGAGGGGCACTTGGAAATATTACTCATTTAGCATTTAAATTTCTCTTTTAAAAATAATTTATATTGGAGTTGGTGGTTTTGGCACTGAGAATAATATGGAGAGGGAAAAATCAAGGAAAGAAAAGGAGAGTTGATTCTCACTATGCTATTCTCAGGAATATAATACTTATAATGTTCTTTTCCACATTTGTATTTATTCCTTAAGTTAAGTAAGAATAATCATTGCTCCATTTTTACATGTCTAATTCCTAGGCAATTCCTAGGCATCTTTTAAGAATTAATGTTAGCACTATCTCCTCTGGGCAACTTTCGATCCCTCCACTTCTATTTATTTTAATTCTGTGGTCTTTCTTTTTATTATTTTAGCACCTGGATGTCTATCAGCACTGGTAGGGTTACCAACTTGTACAATAACCAAACACATCTACTTCCTACATTAAACTGAAAGCTCTTGAGGACAAAGACTGGCAGATTCATCTTTATATTATCAACAAGTAGTTTCACACCTAGTAGGTTCTACACTAACATAATTCCTTGACTCAATCAGTATTGCTCAGTGCCTACTCTGTATCAGTCACAGAGGATAGAGTGGTGAACAAAATCAAACACAGAACCTACTCTACTGAAACAGCTTAATGAAAGAATTCCGGAAGCAATAAATATTGCCCATGCCTTCACCATTAGCAACATCATTATCCATAATCATAAAAATGTATCTTTCAGTCTTTTTCCTGTAGACAATTAGAATTTTATAAGTTGAAACATTATATTCTTTGGACAGAGATTTCCCTCCATTTTTAGTAATCTTTTCCACTATATGTGATAGTGGCCTAATAACTGATTTCTGTAGTCAGTCAAATATTCTGAAACTTGGGGTCATTTCTCAAAGCTCAAGTGTATGAACAGAAATTCATACAGGAGAGCTTTTATGCTGAGCAGGGTGTATGACCATTTATGAATCAGAAAAATCTAGAGATGAAACACTTACAATTCAAAGAAGTTGAAAATTCATATATCAAGGAAAACTTTAATTCCTGCTGAATAGTCTACTAGACAAGCTACACAATGGAGGAGAAATCCCGTCTGAGGCAGTTCATCTTCACTAGAATCCTTCTGGGTAATAAGGCAGTATTTCAAATAAACTCTCTGCGTCTCATCTCTGGGATAAAATTCATGGTCCAATACAGTTTTGAAACTAGATGTTTACTCTGGGACTCATCAAATCCCTCTTTGAATTATCTAGGAAATGTTTTTAGTCAACCTGTGCAAAGTTTCTCAGCTTTAGAAAAAAGAACTTTCAAACTTGCTCACAACCAGTATTCAATTACTAAGAATTCTCTCCCCTCTGCCTATGATTTAGATGTTAAAGGTTTGTTAAGTAGAATTCATCCAGTAATTAACTTATTAACGGATATATTGTGCACTTACTGTAATCCAGACACTGCATACAATTGCCACTTTCATGGAGCTAAATCCAAACAATTAAAAGTTTGTTAAAGCAAAGGATGTATTTCTAAGGACAGAGTAATCAGAGGTAAGTATCAGAAAAAGACTTCCATATGGAAGGACAATTTGGACAAATACAGAGGCAACACTCTCCCACACCCCAAACCAAAAATCCCCAGTGGTTAAAACAAAATTTTCTGTCACTCTCCAAGCCACTAAAGGCTTTTTCTTTGGCAGCACATATGGGGAATAGCTGAGGTGACACCCTAAAAGCCTAAATGCTTGATGTTACCTAAAATCTTATGCCAGAAGTGGGATGTTAATAAACTGAGCCTAGTGTGGCCTAGAATGCTGGAAGATTTCTTTTAGCGTTCCCACTTTATCTTCAACTTTAAGACGTCGAGGGGGTTCTCTTTTCAACCTCTTTGCACCTCCCAGTGGCAGTCTGTTGCTGCATGTTACTTGGTCCGTGGCTTATAGTAGGGTTTCATACTCTTCAAAGGAGCCTATCACTTTTTGGAATTCAGTTCAGCTGGTTGCTTTGTGAACTCAGCTCTTCGACAGGCTTAAGAAGCAGTTTTTTTTTTTTTTTTAAATAAATTAACTGATTTTCTGTCTTTCTACATCTTAAACGGCTTTCTAAAGATGAGTTTTATTATTCTTTCTATTTGAATTTTTTCTATAACGATTCTTGTCTTAGTTTCCTAAGGTTGCCATAACAAACATACCACAAATGGGAAGCTTTAAAGAACAGAGTTTTATTTTTTCACAGATCTGGAGGCTAATGGCCCAAATAAGGGTTTCAGCCTTGTCATTTTCTTTTGTGGAACTCTGACCTAGTTTCTGGTGGCTGCCACAATCCTTGGCGTTACTTTGCTGCTTATACATGAATCTGTATTCATTATCAAGTGCATCTCCACCCGTGTATGTCTTTGACTATTCTGCTCTGTTTGTAAGACACCACTCTGACAGGATTAGGTTTAGGATTCACCCTACACCATATGACCTAATTAACATCACAAAATTAAGAGCTCTATTTCCAAGTGGGGTTATGTTTGTGGTGTAGGGGGTTAGGACCTCAATATATCTTTTTCAGGGACACATTGTTAAACAAGCATCTATCGGTATTTGAGTGAAAGGCGATGTTACTTGGCAAAGCAAGAATGATATATTATTTTGTAAAAGAAAAAACATGAGGAAAATACATGATTTTCAGAACTGAAAAAAACCATGTAGCACTTGTATTTAATAAACCTAGTCCAAAAAGAAATATGCTAGTGAGGATTTATATTGAAGCATGCTCAGTCCAGCATTATTTGTATTAGTGAAAGATTAGAGACATCATAAATGTCCATAAATCAATTACAATACATTCATATCTTAAAATACAATGAAGCCATTCACAAACAAGTAAGTGGTAGAAGTGAAGTGACAGGTTGTACCATTGTGGAAAATATTCTCCGACCTCCTTACATACCCCAGATGCATTGATGTCAAGCTTGGTCAGGTGACGTATTTTGGACAATAAAACGTGAGCAGAGGAGATAGGAGCCGATTTTCAACAGAAGCATCAATTTTCCACATCATTCTTCCCTCTGCTATGAGACAAGCACTGTCCTAGATAGAGGCCATTCTACCAGCTTTGGTTTCAGAGTATAAAATTCATGGATTCATGGAACAGAGCAGCCACCCGCTCCTATTGGCTGCATATTGTGAATGAGAATAAACCTTTATTGTTGGAAGCCACTGGAATTTTACAGTCAGCTATTATTACTACAATATAACTTTACATAAGGTGACGTTGACAGGAATGGCCTGTAGTACCAACATGGCTGATATTATGAACCTGCTACATGCTCAAAATCTGAACATTTACTGATTGATTCATAAATCTAATGTGACCATACACAAATGGCATATAATGCTATCTGCTGGTGATAGTTTATAAAAGCCTTTGTTGTACTTAAACTCCAGACTACAGCATGGTTTTCCTGTTATATTGGAATATGTGTAAATTGAAATAGAGAAGCAGAGGACTTCAGTGAATACTATTTTTATTTTTTAAAGAAAGACTTTATCTCTTACTCACATACTTATCTACCCTTCTTCAATTACTCATTTATCAACATAGATATGGAAGAGCTTACAATCAACTCCCAGCCCTGGTTTGGAAGGAAGGATATAGGGTTAGGGAGAAGAGGAAATTTATCATTTTCACTTTACACAAATATGTACTCATTCATTTTTTATAAAAATATTAGTTTCATAATTTAAAAATAAAAAATGCCACCTAAAAATGTTATAATTCATCTTTATCATAGAACAGATATAGCTGCCCCTGTGAACACCATCATGAATTCCAGAGGTATTTTCTGTAAGTCTTCTGGTTTTTAGGCTTTTTTTATATATATGTGAGGTTGACATAAATATGGGAATCTGAATTTGATCTCTGAGCTGACATATTTAGATGCATGCTAGTGAAATGAAATAAAATTTTTTTTAATTTAATTGGAATGGCCAAATCTAAAAAAAAAAAAAAAAGAAAAGAAATAAAACCATATTTCATTTTTATGCTGCACGATTTTATGACTACACTCTCATGAAGGTGAAATATGATTCTTTGGAGAAGCCTAAAAAAATCTACAATAATTTTTCCAGCATTTTTATTCATTTTATTTTATTTTTGTGTACAGATGAATTGCCTGACCTTCTTTTGACTTTAAATGCTGAAGCACATAGTTTATAAAAGCCTACAAACACATCTGTAAACCAAAGAAATCATTAAAAGCGTGTTTATTTCTAGGAAAACCACTGGGAAGGCCCCCTACCGCCCCAAACCCCACCTCTGCCACCACTCCTCTTTTGGAGTGTATGCAGGGATTAGAATCTTTTTCTGTAAAACCACATTGTGGATCAGAGATTAGAGTTTCTCCTTTAACTCTGAAGGTCAGGTCTCAGGATACTGGGTGAATGTTCTAGAATGGCAGATCTCAATTTGATATAACGGTTTTTTGTTTTTGATATCTAGTCCAATAACAAGGTGCCTGGATGGCACAGTGGTTAAGAGCTATGATGAACTATGGCTGCTAACTAAAAGGTCGGCAGTTCGAATCCACCAGCCATTCCTTGGAAACGCTGTGAGGCAGTTCTACTTTGTCCTATAAAGTCAGTCGCTGTGAATCAGAATCCACTCTACAGCAACGTTTTGTTTTTGTTTCCTTGGGGGAGTGGCAGAAATGGTTTACCCTTGTCCACTAACTGAAAGGCTGATAGTTCAAACCCACCCAATGGCACCACAGAAGAAAGGCCTGGTGATTTAGTTCCCTAAAGTTTACAGCCAAGAAAACGCTATGGAGCTCTGTTCTACTCTATAACACATAGGATTACCATGGGTTGTAATCGACTCAATGGCAATTGGTTTCTTTAGTCCAATAACTGATGGTTAACAAATAATGAAGAAATTAATACATAGAGCCCAATATTATTGCATTTAAAAATAATCATCTGAACAACACAAATGCCTAGATTCTTCTCAGAAATTCTAATTAGGAAGATCTAGGATTGAATCTAGGAATTAAAAATCTAGCAGCTATCCCCAGATGAGACTGAGGCAGGTAACCCATCAATCCCCCTGTCAAGAAACTCTGGCTTTGTTTTCACAGGAAAATTTGGTGTTACGTGTAACTTTCAGCTTCTTCCAAAAAAACAAAAGAAAAAATTAGATTTTAATCTGAAATGAGGTTGTTTGCAAACAAGCTATTTAGGATGCTCATATTTATATTCAAATAGGCATCAATTTCCAAATGGACAAGCTCCCATAAAGATGGGTGTCCCCGTGGGAGACAGGATATGCTGTGTTTGTTAGGATTAAACCAGGTTAGGCCATGTTTCCAGCACTCAGCATGTTTGAAAAGCACCCCCACTTCTCTTTATGTAAGGTAAAGTTGCTTAACCTGATTTGCCACCCCCTTCCTCCCTCTGGAGGTCACTGCTGCCAACAAAATGATAATTTTGGTCTCTCTGGTTTTCATTAAGTGTAGGTTTTGATGGATATAATTGGTCAGTTTGGCTTCAAAGTGACTCAAATGATATTTCATCTTTGTCACTTGGTAGACTGACCTCTCCTTTTACAGTAATGGGCTCTCACTAACCTCTGCTGAGGTCACCTTTGCTGCTAAATCCATGTTTTGAATTAGAGTAGCTGGTTTTTGGGCTTGGTTGCTATCTAGTAACAGCACGAAGTAAGTTTGCCCTCTAGTGGCCGCTGTTCATAATGCGCTGCAAGTGTTTGGTTCTGCCTTGTAGGGTCCCCGTGAGTCAGAATGCAAACACTGGAGTAGCGGTTAGGAGCTATGGCTGCTAACCAAAAGGTCAGCAATTCGAACCCACCAAGTGCTCCATGGAACCTCTATGGGGCAGTTCTACTCTGCCCTATAGGGTCGCTCGCTCTGGGTTGGAATCGACTGGATGACAATAGGTTTGGTTTTGGTATGAGTCGGAATCGACTCAACAGCAACGGGTTTTTGGTTTTTCCCTCACTTGGAGAGCAGGACATTTTAAATTAGGAGTAAATCTGTCCACGTTTAAAAAAAAAAAAAAAAGTACATCTCAGTTTCACTAAATAGAAATATTTTTAGTGTAAGGATTTTTTTCGTAGTATTATTTTGGATGGGAAGCATTTCAATAATAATAAGCAGTTATAAGTAAAAATGCCTTAAAAGCATACTTTGTGTGTGTATGTGTGTGTGTGTAGTAATATACTATTCTCTATCCTATAAATGGAGGAGGAGACAGGCTGGAAGGAGGGGGTAGAATTGTCTGCACTATATCTAGACCGTAGCACACTGTTGTGCTGTTGTGTGCCATTGAGTCAATTCTAACTCATAGTGACCCTACATGACAGAGTAGAACAACCCCATAGGGTTTCCTAGGCTGTGGTCTTTATAGGGGCAGATCTCCAGGTCTTGTCTCCTGTGGATTCACTAGTGGGTTCCAACTGCTGACTTTTAGGTTAGCAAATAAGTGCTTAACCACTGCACCAGCAGGGTTCCTTAGACCTTAGCGTAAAGCCACAAAAACAAACGTGTGGTGGTGGAGTCTATTCCAACTCACAGGGACCCTGTAGGGCAAAAGAGAACTGCTCCATAGGATTTCCAAGGTACAGCTGGTGGATTTGAACTGTCAACATTTTGGTTAGCTGCTGACCTTTTAACCACTGCACCACCAGGGAGCCTAGATGGATATTAATATATCTCATTATGACTGATATGAAGGAGCTAACATACGATCAGGTACTGATGATTTTGAAAGAAGTCTAAGCTGCACCAAAGGCAGTGACAAAAAACAAGACTCCAGGAATTGACAGAATACCAACTGAGATGTTTCAACAAATGGATGCAACCCTGGAAGTGCTTACTTGTCTATGCCAAGAAATTTGGAAGGAAGCTACCTGGCCAAACAACTGAAAGAGATCCATATTTATGCCCATTCCAAAAGAAGGGGGATCCAACAGAATATGAAAATTACTGACCAATATCCTTAATCTTATACACATGTAAAATTTTGCTAACAATAATTCAAAGACAGTTGCAACAGTATATCAACAGGGAACTGCCAGAAACTCGAGCCGGATTCAAGACTACAAGGAGGAATAACATTGCTGATGTCAGATGGATCTTGGCTGAAAGCAGAAAATACAAGAAAAATGTTTACCTGTGTTTATTGACTATGCAAAGACATTCAACTGTGTGGATCATAACAAATTATGGACAACATTGTGAAGAATGCGAGTTCCAGAACACTTAACTGTGCTCATGTGGAACCTGTACATAGGCTAAGAGGAAGTTGTTTGAACAGAACAAGGAAATACTATGTGGTCTAAAACCAGGAAAGATGTATGTCAGGGTTGTATCCTTTTACCATACTTATTCAATCTGTATGTTGAGCAAATAATCCAAGAAGTGGGACTATATGAAGAAGAATGGGGCATCAGGATTGGAGGAAGACTCATTAACAACCTGCAGTATGCAAACGAAACAAACTTGCTTGCTGAAAGTGAAGAGGACTTGAAGCACTTACTGATGAAGATCTAAGGTTACAGCCTTCAGTATGGATTACACCTCAACATAAAGAAAATAGAAATCCTCACAACTGAGCCAGAAAGCAACATCATGAAAAAGGGAGAAAAGATTGAAGTTGTCAAGAATTTTGTTTTACTTGAATCTCCAATCAACACCCATGAAAGCAACAGTCAGGAAATCAAACGACACATTCATTTGGAAAATCCGCTGCAAAAGACCTCTTTAAAGTGTTAAAGAACAAAGATGTCTGTCTCTTTGAGAACTAAGCTACGCATAATCCAAACCATGGTATTTTCAGTTGCCTCATAGGCATGTGAAAGCTGGACAATTAAGAAGGCAGACCAGAAAGAATTGATGCTTTTGAATTATGGTGTTGGCGAAGAATATTGAATATACCATGGACTGCCAGAAGAATGAACAAATCTGTCATGGAAGATGTCTAGCCAGAGTGCTCCTTAGAAGCAAGGATGGCAAGACTTCATCTAACGTATGTTGGACATATTATCAGGAGGGACCAGTCCCTGGAGAAGGACATCACGCTTGTTAAAGTAAAGGGTCAGCAAAAAAAAAAAAAAAAGAAAGACCCTCAAGGAGATGGATTGACACAGTGGCTGCAACAGTGGGCTCAAACATAGCAACGATTGTGAGGATGGAGCAGGAATAGGCAGTATTTGGTTCTGTTGTACGTAGGGTCTCTATGAGTCAGAAGCAATTCTACAGTACCTGACAATAACAGGATTTCTGAATCCACATCTAGTCATCTCAGCCTACTGTTAAAACCCCTTCAGTGGATACTGATTGCCTATCAGATAAAGTGTATACTCCTTAGCGCAAAACATAAATAAGGCTTTTCACACTTGACTCTGAGCAGTGTTTTTAAACTTTTGCTGCTCCCGCCTTCGGAACCCTGAGATTCTAGCTAAATTAAACTACATTATTTTAACCAAAAATCCAAACCCATGGCTCCTGAGTCAAACTCCGACTCATAGTGACCCTATAGGACAGAGTAGAACTGCCTCACAGGGTTTCCAAGGCTGTAAATGTTTATGGAAGCAGACCGCCACATCACTCTCTCTCAGAGCAGTTGGTGGATTTGAACTGCTAACCTTTTGGTTAGCAGTCGAGCACTTAACCACTGCACCACCAGAATTTCTTCACTAATCTAGGGGGGTAATAGCCATTCATGCTTCTATACTTTTTCATATGCTGTTCCTTCTACCAGAAATGTCTTTTTTTCTCCTTAAGAGACTTGTCAAAACACAGAATTTCTTCTCCCTGACTTAATTTAAATATTATCTTCTCTGTGAAACATTCCTGATTTTTCCTTCTCCTTATTGTACCTTGAACATTCTACTTTATCTTTACTTATTAGAATAGGCCATGAGTTTCTGAGATCTCCTTAAAGCCTGGCATTGTGCCTGCGATCTGAGAATTATTTAGTTAAAAAAATAAAATAAAAGGTAGATTTAATATACAAATAACCTTCATTGTATTTCCCAGTATAAATTGATTGACATACTCTGAGCTTAATTCAGAGTTCATGAGTGGTGCTAATGGTTAAGCGCTCTGTTATTAAAAGAAAGATCAGAAGCTCAGATCTACCTGAAGTCAACTCAGAAGAAAGGACTGGTGTTCTACTTCTGAAATGACATAGCCATTGAAAACCTTATGAGCAGTTCTACTTTGACACACGTGGGGTCACCATGAGTCGGAATTAGCTCAACAGCCACTGGTGGTGGAGGTGGTGGTGGTGAGCTTAATTCTATCCACGGTTTCCCTGTTAAGACATCGATGATGGTAACTGTCAGTTTTGCAGCTCAGCATCCACTCTGTGCCATTCTGATAATGACTCCCAAATTCTCTTTCTGTGCTTCCAAAGATGTTACCTGTACACAGTGCAGCTTCCATTAAGAAGCATGTGGTTCAGATCTGGCAATCATAGCATCACTTTCTTCTGGTCTTGGAAATTGACTCAAGAACAGACGACGTTGAGATGTTTGCTAATTCTCCAGAGAAAGAGATACTTCTCCACTAACTGAATCTTAAGGGATGTAAGGAATGGAACTGTGGCCACTACCTAGCTACCACATGAAGCCAACATTAGGAAACAGAGCAGAGAAATTTAGGGGTCCTGGTGATATTTTTGAGAATATGAATTAAATCATGACAGTTTATCTTGAAATGTAATCTATTCAGATAGGGTTTTCTATCTTTATGGAACCAAAGAGGCTTATCTTAATCAGGGCTTCAAACCGGTTCATTTTAATTTGAACTTAGGAGCTTGTTAGAAATACAAATTACCAGCAGGGAAATTGTTAGAGATGCAAATTCTCAGCAGAGTTTTCAAACGAACTTGTTTGACAACTATGATCTTAATATATATATGTATGCATGTGTGTGTGTGTGTATACCAAACCTGTTGCCCTTCAGTCAATTCCAACTCCCAGTGACTCTATAGGACAGAGTAGAACTGCCCCATATGGTTTCCAAGGCTATAAATCTTTACAGAAGCAGACTGCCACATCTTTATCCCATGGAGCGGCTGGTGGGTTCTAACTGCCAACCTTTTGGTTAACAGCTGAGTTTTTAACCAGTATACCACCAGGGCTCCTTCCACCAGCCACTCAGCAGGAGAAAGATGTGGCAGTCTGCATCCTTAAAGATTACAACCTTGGAAACACTAGGGGACAGTTCTACTCGGACCTGTAGGGTCACTATGAGTCAGAATTGACTCAACAGTTATATGTATGTATATATATATACACACACACATATGTTCTTGTTAGTTGCTGTCTAATCAGTTCTAACTCATGGTGACATTACGTACAACAGAAGGAAACACTGCCTGGTCCTACACCATCCTCACAATCATTGCTATGCTTGAGTTCGTAGTTGCAGCTTCTCTGTCAATCCATCTCACTGAGAGTCTTCCTTTTTCTTTGCTGACCTTCTGCTTTAACAAGCATGGTGTCTTTCTCCAGTGACTGGTCCTTCCTGATAATATGTCCAAAGTATGTGAGATGAAGTCTAGCCATCCTTACTTCTGAGGAACATTCTGTCTGTACTTCTTCCAAGACAGATTTGTTTGTTCTTCCGGCAGTCCATGGTATATTCAGTATTCTTCGCCAGCACCATAATTCAAAGACATCAGTTCTTCTTCTAAACCAAAACCAAACCCACTGCTGTCAAGTGCTCCCATTATAATGACCCTATAATGACCCTATGGGACAGAGTAGAACTGCCCCATAGAGTTTCCAAGGAGCACCTGGTGTATTCCAACCACAGACCTTTTGGTTAGCAGCCTTATCTCTTAACCACTAGGCCACCAGGGTTGCCCAGTTCTTCTTAGGTCTTTCTTATTCATTGTCCAGCTTTCACATGCATATAGGGTAATTGAAAATACCAAGGCTTAGGTCAGGCCTACCTTAATCCTCAAAGTGACATCTTTGCTTTTCAACACCTTAAAGAGGTCTTTTGCAGCAGAGTTGCCTAAAGCAATAAGTCATTTGATTTCTTGACTGCTGCTTCCATGGGCATGGTTTGTGGATACAAGTAAAATGAAATCCTTGACAATTTCAGTCTTTTCGGTGTTTATCATGACGTTGCTTATTGGTCCAGTTGTAAGGATTTTTGTTTTCTTTATGTTGAGGTATAATCCATACTGAAGGCTGTAATCTTTGATCTTCATCAGTAAGTGCTTCCAGTAAGTGCTTCAAGTCCTCTTCACTTTGAGAAGCAAGTTTGTTTCATCTGCGTATTGTAGGTTGTTAATGAGTCTTCCTCCAATCCTGATGCCCCATTCTTCATACAGTCCAGCTTCTCAGATCATTTGTTCAGTATACAGATTGAGTAAGTATGGTGAAAGATACAACCCTGATGCATACCTTTCCTGACTTTAAACCACAAAGTATCCCCTTTTTCTGTTTAAACACCTGCCTTTTGCTCTATGTACAGATTCCATATGAACACAATTAAGTGTTCTGGAATTCCCATTCTTCGTGATGTGATTCATAATTTGTTATGATCTACAAGGTCAAATGTCTTTGCATAGTCAGTAAAACAAGGTAAACATCATTCTAGTTTGTATATGCATACCAGAGGCCTGGTGGCTTAGTGGTTAAGAGCTTGGCTGCTAACCAAAATGTCGGCAGTTCAAATACAGCAGCTGTTCCTTGGAAACCCTGTGGGGCAGTTCAGCTGTGTCCTATAGGGTGGCTATGAGTTAGAACAGACTCAATGGCACCTAACAACAACAACATACATATATACATATACGTTTCAGACCTTCAGACCTTATTGTCTCTTTGTGCTCTAGCAAACTCCTAACTACCAGTATATGCATCTCTGCCCTAGGGGAATTTTCTGGAAATATGAAAGGGCATTCAATCAGCCTCAAGCATCAAGAAAGCAGCAATGATAAATGGCTCTCAAGAGTTGGTGTGTAAATGAAAAACCAAGCCAGCGAGTCATGGTTTTATTTTTTTGGCACAATCTTTTCTGGATTTTTAGTAACTCTGCAATACTCAACCCTTGGGTGGGAGCACTTGTGTGACTCTTGCATGCAACCAGTAATAGATTTCTGAGCATAGCACCTGGAAAAGCCAGCCACTCATGCCATCTGCAGTCAGAGACCAACAGGCACTTTATCATGATCGCTAAAATCTGTAAGAACATGGATAATGCCTGTTCGATCATGTTTTACTCACAGGGCTTGGCACTTAGTAGCAATAATACTTTACTATGTATCAAACAAAGAGTCCCTGGGTAGTACAGATGGTTAATGTGCTCAGCTGCTAACTGAAAGGTTAGAGGTTCGAGTCCATTCAGGGATGCCTCAGAAGAAAGGCCTGGCAATCTACTTCTGAAAAATCAGACACTGAAAACCCTACGGAGCACAGTTCTAATCTGACATGCACGTGGTTGACATGAGTCAGCATTTACTCGACAGCCACTTGTACGTAACACTGTTCTAGGTACTTTTAATATAGCAATTCATGTAATTCTTGTTATAACCATATGAAGTAGTTAACATTATTATCTCTATTTTATGGAAAAGGAAATAATGATATAGAAAGGCTAAGTAACTTGTCCAGTGTCACACAGACCATAATTGACAGGTGTTCTAGTTACAGAGTCTATGTGCTGTATATAATGCTATGGTAGGTACTCAATTAATTTCTGCTAAAAAATGAATGAATGACTGAATGAATGAAGAGGAAATATGTATTTCCTTCTGATATTCATCTTTGAAACAGCTTTTCTGAGCCAATTTACTCTTGCATTCCTCGTAAAACAGAAAAGTTAAGAGACTAAAATAATTATGGTAGGTCTAGAAAGACCCTGGGTAGTATAAACATTTAAGTGCTGAGCTACTAACCAAAAGGTTGGAGGGTCAAAGCCACCCAGAGGTGCCTCAGAAGAAATATCTGGCTATCTACTTCTGAAAGGTCACAGTCATAAAAACCATATGGAGTGCTGTTCTACCCTGAAACACATGAGGTCTCCATGAGTTGGTATCTACTCAACAGCAACTGTTTTGTTTTTGAGGGTGATACCCAGTGCCATCAAGTCAATTCCGACTCATAGCGACTCTATAGGACAGAGTAGAATTACCCCACAGAGTTTCCAAGGAGCGCCTGGCGGATTTGAACTGCTGACCCTTTGGTTAGCAGCTGAAGCGCTTAACCACTATGCCACCAGGGTTTAGGGATACTACTCCTAAAATGTTACTAGTTAAGATCTGTCAAACTCTGCCTAAGCTGATTTGAGGGAGAGGTTGTTCATACTTCCTTTGAAAACGTTATAGAAGACTTTAAGATTCAGAAACTAAAAGTTGGCAAAACTTGTAACATGAAGTGATTATGTATGATAACTTTTTGATCCTAGTCTAGGAAATTTCACCTGGGGAAGTAAAGGGCAGCAAAAACCTTTATAGGAGACCATATCAACATGTTTTGGCAGAAGAGCATGAGGTATTTATGCCCTTCAAAAGAGTACATAAAATTATAAAATCCAAGAACTTGGTGTCATGGATTGAATTGTGTCCCCCCAAAATATGTGCCAACTTGGTTAGGCCATGAATCACAGCATTGTGTGGTTGTCCTCCATTTTGTGATTTTCCTAGGTGTTATAGAGCATAATCTCTGCTATGGTTAAAGAGGATTAGGGTGGAATGCAACACCCTTGCTCAGATTTCATCCCTGATCCAATGTAAAGAGTTTCCCTGAGGTGTGGCCTGCACCACTTTTTCTCTAACAAGAGATGAAAGGGAGGCAAGCAGAAAGTTGGGGACCTCATACCACCAAGAAAGCAGAACCAGGAGCAGAGAGTACCCTTTGGACCTGGGATTCCTGCACGGAGAAGCTCCTAGTCCAGGGGAAAATTGATGAGAAGGACCTTCCTCCAGAGCTGACACAGAAAGTCTTCCCCTGGGATAACACCCTGAATTTGGACTTTTGCCTAGTAGACTGTGAAAAAATAAAATTCTCTTTGTTAAAGTCATTCACTTGTGGTATTTCTGTTATAGCAGCACTAGATGACTAAGACACTTAGCTATACTTTATGCTGGTGAGTTCCTGAAAGTACTTCATAAAGAGACTATCCCTGCCCTTTATATTCCTTTACCGCCCTTCCTTCGACTAGAGATAGCCAGGCTTTATATCCAGGCAAATATCTTCATCAAGCTTGTCGCCTCTTTTGAAAGATATCAGTCCCAGCCCAGCTCATGTGCATGTTAAGGTATGTGGCTCATCCATGAAAACACCACCATTAGCTATAATTCAAATGCTTCTTTGCCAATGAAAAAAATGTGAAAACTTTTACTCTGTACCTACCCACTTTCTACTCCTTTCTGGATTTTTTTTTTTTTCTTAGTGCATTACCAAAGAGATGAGTTTAATTTGTTAAAATATTTTATACTTTTCAGATTCCAGAGCAAACTGTAAGACCCTGTTACAAGTGCCTCCTTCTTTTAAGTCAGTTATTTAACTCACTTATTAGAGGGATACAGAAAATGAGAGAATAAGGCATTCCTTTTAGGTTATGTCTACTTGATGCCATTTGTGAAATAAAGACTGTGGCCCTTATTTAACATCAGGTAAAGATAACCATTGACAAAATCAAGTACTACCTCAAATAGAAGAAGAAAACTGTTTGTAACATTAACCAAACCATACCTGTTGCAATTGGGTTGATTCCAATTCATAGCGACCCTATAGGACAGAGTAGAACTGCTCCGTAAGGTTTTCAAGGAGTGGCTGGTAGATTCGAACTGCCGACATTTTGGTTAGCAGCCGAGCTCTTAACCACTGTGCCACCAAGACTTCTTTGAAACATTAGACATGTAATACACATTTTAACTGAAAAACTGGAAAGCTGTCTTAGTAACACTATTAAATGGTAGTGAAATCTTCCATTCCACGTTGTTTTACGATACACTGGTTCATAGTTCTTAGTTTAGAGGTTGGTAGATTCCATTTATAACTTTTTAATGTATTCATATGTATCAATATTTAATACTAGCAGTAGGAAACTGTGAAATAGATCTAGGGATACATTAGTTTGGCTGTCCACAGAGATCCTATTTCTTGAATTTCACTCACTGTTATACTATCGGCTCACGTTGAGGTGCATTATACAAAAATTTTCAAAGCTCCTTGTTTTCACTCAAAAGTATGCTGCCATTCATATCACCATAGTGTCCTTCTCACAAACCATTAGAGAAAAACATGTATCTGGGGTCCACGAATCAATCTGAACTGTGCTTTTCCTAAGCAAATGGCTAGGTTTTGTTTCTATTTTGATTTTTCTTTTTTCTTTAGGCTATGTGATCCTGTATTTGACTGTATTTATTTCTTATGTTTAAGTGTTAGGAAACTCAGACACAAATGTGTTGCCAACTTCTAGTAAAATTATATGACCTCATGGCCATTATTCTGTGTATTAAATTTACCTTTGGATTCATCCTTTTTTTCCAATAATATTTTCCTTTTTTTTTTCCATTTCTCCTTCACTTTCAAAATCTTATCATATTCGTTTCTCAAAAAGGCAGAATTACATATATATATGGGGCAGTTCTACTCTGTCCCATAGGGTCGCTATGAGTCGGAATCGACTCGACGGCATTTGGTTTTTTTGTTTGTTTGTTTGTGTATATATATATATAAATCAAAAACAACCATTTGTCTTCCAGCTGATTCTGACTCAAAGCGACCCTATAGGGCAGAGTAGAACTGCCCTATAGGGTTTTCAAGAAGCAGTTGCAGGATTCAACTGCCAACCTTTTTGTTAGCAGCTATAGCTCTCAACCACTGCACCAGTAGGGCTTCTATACTATCTCAAAAAACTTAGTCAATTACTGCTAGATTACAGAGGTCCCCTTGTGGTACTTAAAAAAAAAAAGGAAAGTTTATTAAGATGACTAAAAAGATTTGAAAACACCAGAATCTATTTCCAATGTATCTGGTTGAAAGCAATACTTACCCTGTATCATTTTACCAATCATCAGAGGAAGATTCAGGTTTCATCAAGCCTGAGAAGTCATTTGGGGGGATTTTTAAGAAAAAGAGTATAAAATTGCAAGTAAGAAATTAGGAAATGAAGGAGAAAATAAGTCACAATAAATTGTAAATATACAATCACAAAAACCAAAATCACCACAAAATCCAGAACAGTAACATGAGATATGTCTTAAATAAATGCCTAACACAACTCTACAACCTTTTTATCTTACACCTTGACCATGTCCTTTGGTTGCATAATTAATTGAAAGCATTCTTGCAACATTTCTATAGAAGAACAAAAAACACAAATTACTGCTTTCTCTAAAATGATTAATTGAATATTTTTTAAAATAATTTTTATTGTGCTTTAAGTGAAAGTTTACAAATCAAGTCAGTCTGTCACACACCTGAGCACGTACTCTCATTTACTCCCCCCCTGCTCCCTCCCTCCAGTCTCTCCTTTTGTGACCATTTTGCCAGTTTCTAACCCTCTTTACTCTCCCATATCCTCTTCAGACAGGAGATGCCAACACAGCCTCAAGTATCCACCTGATACAGGTAGATCACTCATCATCAGCATCTCTCTCCAACCCATTGTCCAGCCCCTTCCATGTCTGATGAGTTGTCGTCGGGAATGGTTCCTGTCCTGGGCCAACAGAAGGTTTGGGGACCATGACCGCCGGGATTCTTCGAGTCTCAGTCAGACCATTAAGTATGGTCTTTTTTATGAGAATTTGGGGTCTGCATCCCACAGTTCTCCTGCTCCCTCAGGGGTTCTCTGTTGTGCTACCTGTCAGGGCAGTCATCAGTTGTGGCCAGGCACCATCTAGTTCTTCTGGTCTCAGGATGATGTAAGTCTCTAGTTCGTGTGGCCCTTTCTATCTCTTGGGCTCATAGTTATTGTGTGACCTTGGTGTTCTTCATTCTCCTTTGATCCAGGTGGGATGAGACCAATTGATGCATCTTAGATGGGTGCTCGTTAGCATTTAAGACCCCAGGTGCCACACTTCAAAGTGGGATGCAGAATATTTTCATAATAGAATTTATTTTGCCAATTGACTTAGAAGTCCCCAAACCCTCGCCCTTTCTCCGCTGACCTTCGAAGCATTCAGTTTATCCAGGAAACTTCTTTGCTTTTGGTCCAGTCCAGTTGAGCTGACCTTCCGTGTATTGAGTATTGTCCTTCCCTTCACCTAAAGTAGTTCTTATCTACTAATCAATCAGTAAATAACCCTCTCCCACCTGCCCTCCCTCCCCCCTCTCGTAACCACAAAAGAATGTGTTCTTCTCAGTTTATACTATTTCTCAAGATCTTATAATAGTGGTCTTACACAATATTTGTCCTTTTGCCTCTGACTAATTTCACTCAGCATAATGCCTTCCAGGTTCCTCCACGTTATGAAATATTTCACAGATTTGTCTCTGTACTTTAACGATGCGTAGTATTCCATTATGTGAATATACCGTAATTTATTTAACCATTCATCCATCGATGGACAACTTGGTTGCTTCCAGCTTTTTGCTATTGTAAACAGAGCTGCCATAAACATGGGTGTGCATATATCTGATCGTGTAAAGGCTCTTATTTCTCTCGGGTATATTCCGAGGAGTGAGATTTCTGGGTTGTATGGTAGTTCCATTTCTAACTTTTTAAGAAAACGCCAGATAGATTTCCAAAGTGGTTATACCATTTTACATTCCCACCGGCAGGGTATAAGAGTTCCAATCTCTCTGCAGCCTCTCCAACATTTATTATTTTGTGTTTTTTGTATTAACGCCAGCCTTGTTGGAGTGAGATGGAATCTCATTGTAGTTTTAATTTGCATTTCTCTAATGGCTAATGATCGAGAGCATTTTCTCATGTATCTGTTAGCTGCCTGAATATCTTCTTTAGTGAAGTGTGTGTTCATATCCTTTGCCCACTTCTTGATTGGGTTGTTTGTCTTTTTGTGGTTGAGTTTTGACAGAATCATATAGATTTTAGAGATCAGGCGCTGGTCGGAGATGTCATAGCTGAAAATTCTTTCCCAATCTGTAGGTGGTCTTTTTACTCTTTTGGTGAAGTCTTTAGATGAGCATAGGTGTTTGATTTTTAGGAGCTCCCAGTTATCTGGTTTCTCTTCGTCATTTTTGGTAATGTTTTGTATTCTGTTTATGCCTTGTATTAGGGCTCCTAGTGTTGTCCCTATTTTTTCTTCCATGATCTTTATCGTTTTAGTCTTTATGTTTAGGTCTTTGATCCACTTGGAGTTAGTTTTTGTGCATGGTGTGAGGTATGGGTCCTGTTTCATTTTTTTGCAAATGGATATCCAGTTATGCCAGCACCATTTGTTAAAAAGACTATCTTTTCCCCAATTAACTGACACTGGGCCTTTGTCAAATATCAGCTGCTCATATGTGGATGAATTTGTATCTGGGTTCTCAATTCTGTTCCATTGGTCTATGTGCCTGTTGTTGTACCAGTACCAGGCTGTTTTGACTACTGTGGCTGTATAATAGGTTCTGAAAGCAGGTAGAGTGAGGCCTCCCACTTTCTTCTTCCTTTTCAATAACGCTTTACTTATCCAGGGCTTCTTTCCCTTCCATATGAAGTTGGTGATTTGTTTCTCCATCACATTAAAAAATGTCATTGGAATTTGGATCGGAAGTGCATTGTATGTATAGATGGCTTTTGGTAGAATAGACATTTTTACTATGTTAAGTCTTCCTATCCATGAGCAAGGTATGTTTTTCCACTTAAGTAGGTCCTTTTTAGGTTCTTGCAGCAGTACTTTGTAGTTTTCTTTGTATAGGTCTTTTACATCTTTGGTAAGATGTATTCCTAAGTATTTTATCTTCTTGGGGGCTACTGTGAATGGTATGGATTTGGTAATTTCCTCTTCGATGTTCTTTTTGTTGATGTAGAGGAATCCAAGTGATTTTTGTATGTTTTTCTTATAACCTGAGACTCTGCCTAACTCTTCTATTAGTTTCAGTAGTTTTCTGGAGGATTCCTTAGGGTTTTCTGTGTATAAGATCATGTCATCTGCAAAGAGAGATAATTTTACTTCTTCCTTGCCAATCCGGATGCCCTTTATTTCCTTATCTAGCCTAATTGCTCTGGCTAGGACCTCTAGCACAATGTTGAGTAAGAGAGGTGATAAAGGGCATCCTTGTCTGGTTCCCGTTCTCAAGGGGAATGCTCTCAGGCTCTCTCCATTTAGAGTGATGTTGGCTTTGTATAAAATGCCCTTTATTATGTTGAGGAATTTCCCTTCAATTGCTATTTTGCTGAGAGTTTTTATCATGAATGGGTGTTGAACTTTGTTAAATGCCTTTTCTGCATCAATTGATAAGATCATGTGGTTTTTGTATTTTATTTATATGGTGGATTACATTAATGGTTTTTCTAACATTAAACCAACCTTGATACCTGGTATAAATCCCACTTGATCGTGGTGGATCATTTTTTTGCTATGTTGTTGAATTCTATTGGCTAGAATTTTGTTGAGGATTCTTGCATCTATGTTCATGAGGGATATAGGTCTGTAATTTTCTTTTTTGTGTGGAGTCTTTACTTGGTTCTGGTATCAGGGATATGGTGGCTTCATAGAATGAGTTAGGTAGTATTCCATCATTTTCTATGCTTTGAAATACCTTTAGTAGTAGTGGTGTTAACTCTTCTCTGAAAGTTTGGTAGAACTCTGCAGTGAAGCCGTCCCGGCCAGGGCTTTTTTTTGTTGGGAGGTTTTTGATTACCCTTTCAATCTCTTTTTTTGTTATGGGTCTATTTAGTTGTTCTACTTCTGATTGTGTTAGTTTAGATAGGTAGTGTTTTTCTAGGAATTCATCCATTTCTTGTAGGTTTTCAAGTTTGTTAGAGTACAATTTTTCGTAATAATCTGATATGATTCTTTTAATTTCAGTTGGGTCTGTTGTGATATGGCCCATCTCGTTTCTTATTTGGGTTATTTGTTTCCTTTCCTGTATTCCTTTTGTCAGTCTGGCCAATGGTTTATCAATTTTGTTAATTTTTTCAAAGAACCAGCTTTTGGCTTTGTTAATTCTTTCAATTGTTTTTCTGTTCTCTAATTCATTTAGTTCAGCTCTAATTTTTATTGTTTGTTTTCTTCTGGTAACTGATGGATTCTTTTGTTGTTCACTTTCTATTTGTTCAAGTTGTAGGGACAGTTCTCTGATTTTGGCTCTTTCTTCTTTTTGTATGTCTGCATTTATTGATATAAATTGGCCTCTGAGCACTGCTTTTGCTGTGTCCCAGAGGTTTTGATAGGAAGTGTTTTCATTCTCATTGCATTCTATGAATTTCTTTATTCCCTCCTTAATGTCTTCTATAACCCAGTCTTTTTTCAGGAGGGTATTGTTCAGTTTCCAAGTATTTGGTTTCTTTTCCCTGATTTTTCTGTTATAGATTTTCACTTTTATGGCCTTGTGGTCTGAGAAGATGCTTTGTAATATTTTGATATTTTGGATTCTGCAAAGGTTTGTTTTATGACCTAATATGTGATCTATTCTAGAGAATGTTCCATGTGCACTAGAAAAAAAAGTATACTTTGCAGCAGTTGGGTGGAGTGTTCTGTATAAGTCTATGAGGTCAAGTTGGTTGATTGTAGCAATTAGGTCTTCCGTGTCTGTATTGAGCTTCTTACTGGATGTCCTGTCCTTCTCCGAACGTGGTGTGTTGAAGTCTCCTACTATAATTGTGGAGGTGTCTATCTCACTTTTCAGTTCTGTTAAAGTTTGTTTTATGTATATTGCAGCCCTGTCATTGGGTGCATAAATATTTAATATGGTTATATCTTCCTGGTCAATTGTCCCTTTAATCATTATGTAGTGTCTTTCTTTACCCTTTGTGGTGGATTTAACTTTAAAGTCTATTTTGTCAGAAATTAATATTGCTACTCCTGCTCTTTTTTGATTGTTGTTTGCTTGATATATTTTTTTCCATCCTTTGAGTTTTAGTTTGTTTGTGTCTCTAAGTCTAAGGTGTGTCTCTTGTGGGCAGCATATAGACGGATCGTGTTTCTTTATCCAGTCTGAGACTCTCTGTCTCTTTATTGGTGCATTTAGTCCATTTACATTCAGCGTAATTATAGATAAGTATGTGTTTAGTGCTGTCATTTTGATGCCTTTTTGTGTGTGTTGTTGACAATTTCATTTTTACACTTACTTTTTTGTGCTGAGATATTTTTCTTTGTAAATTGTGTGTTCCTCATTTTTATAGTAGTTGAATTTACGTTCGCTGAGTCATTATGTTTCTCTTGGTTTTATTTTGAGTTATGGAATTGTTAGATCTCTTTGTGGTTACCTTAATATTTACCCCTATTTTTCTAAGTAAAAACCTGATTTGTATCGTCCTATATCGCCTTGTTTTCCTCTCCATATGGCAGTTCTACGCCTCCTGTATTAAGCCCTTCTTTTTGATTACTGTGATCTTTTACATAATGACTTCAATGATTCCCTGTTTTGAGCATTTTTTTTTAATTAATCTTAATTTGTTTTTGTGATTTCCCTATTTGAGTTGATATCAGGATGTTCTGTTCTGTGACCTTGTGTTGTGTTGGTATCTGATATTATTGGTTTTCTGACCAATTTCCTTTAGTATTTCTTGTAGCTTTGGTTTCGTTTTTGCAAATTGTCTAAGCTTGTGTTTATCTGTAAATGTTTTAATTTCACCTTCATCTATGAGAGAGAGTTTTTCTGGATATATGATCCTTGGCTGGCAGTTTTTCTCCTTCAGTGCTCTATATAAGTCATCCCATTGCCTTCTTGACTGCATGGTTTCTGCTGAGTAGTCTGAACTTATTCTTATTGATTCTCCTTTGTAGGAGACCTTTCTTTTCTCCCTGGCTGCTTTTAAAATTTTCTCTTTCTCTTTGGTTTTGGCAACTTTGATGATAATATGTCTTGGTGATTTTCTTTTTGGATCAATCTTACACAGGGTTCGATAAGCTTCCTGATAGATATCTTTTCATCTTTCCTGATGTCAGGGAAGTTTTCTGCCCACAGATCTTCAACTATTCTCTCTGTATTTTCTGTTATCCCTCCGTGTTCTGGGACTCCAATCACACGCAAGTTATTCTTCTTGATAGAGTCCCACATGATTCTTAGGGTTTCTTCATTTTTTTTAATTCTTTTATCTGATTTTTCTTCAACTATATTGGTGTCAATTGCTTTATCCACCAGCTCCCCCACTGTGCATTCCAACTGCTCAATTCTGCTCCTCTGACTTCCTATTGAGTTGTCTAGTTCTGTAATTTTACTCTTAATCTTTTGGATTTCTGAATGCTGTCTCTCTATGGATTCTTGCAACTTATTAATTTTTCCACACTCCAGGCTCCAAAACCAGTCACTGCCTCCCAGTGACTTCTCCTCCTGTCAGCAGCGTCGCTGCGCTGCCTGCTTGCACTGGCTTGGCTTCCCCCAAGGTCACTTCTGGGGGCTAGGGCTGTGTCCCGTGTTTGTGCCGTCTTAGGATGCTGTGCTCAGCACCCCTGCATCCAGTCCAAAGCCTGGCTCCAAGGTTTTCTGACTGGGACGCTGGCTCCAGGGTCTGAAAACAGTTGCTGCTTCCCCGTGGTTGCTCGTTCTCTTGTTAGCCCCATCAGTGTGCAGTCTGCTTGAGCTGGCTGAGTCTCTGCGGAGGTTACCCCAGGGGTCTAGGGGTTAGGGCTGTGTCCCGTGCCTGCCCTGCTTCAGCAAGCCGCAATTAGCCCTGCCACTTGGCACCCAGGAACCACAAGGGCTCAAGGCTGTGGCACGGGTGACCAGTTCCAGAAGCAGTCCCTGCTTCAGGGTGCAGCTTTTTGCTCCCCTGTCACTCAGGTCAACTCTTTAGACCTGTGTTTGATGGTCAGGGTTCGTGGATTGTCATGTATGTGATCGATTCACTTGTTTTTCCGAGTCTTTGTTGCAAGAGGGATCTGAAGTAGCTTCTACCTAGTCAGCCATCTTGGCCCCACCTCTAATTGAATTTTTAAATTGTTAACAATATTGTTTTAAATTTTTTGTTCTGTCTCACAAATTATTAGTATTGCCATGTAAATTTTTAAGATTTCTGTCAAATATGGGAAGTCCTTTTTCCAATTTCCTTTCATATATGAGTTATATGATACACATTTTAACTGAAAAAATGGGAAGCTGTCTTAGTAACACTATTAATGATAGCGAAATCTTCCATTCCACATTGTTTTACAATACACTTGTTCATAGTTCCTAGTTCAGAGGTTGGTAGCTTCCATTTATAACTTTTTAATGTATTCATGTATATTAATATTTAATATTAGCAGTAGTGCATTTCACATTTTCTTGTGCAGAAACTATTCTTAAACCTCCTTTGAATTGATATCACTCATTCACTGGTCTGTTACTATATCCAAATATTATTATTATTTTAATATTTTAGCAAACTTCATTTCAACAGTCATGTTTTATGGTATACAGGCTTAAAATAATTTCCAAGACCTTTCAGGTAACTTATTATATTAAATTGAGTAAATAGGTGTTTGTCATAATTTAAATTTGTATAGTTTTGTTCTTCATGCCACAAGAGAAAGAATATGTGCATATATATTTTGGTCTGCTACAAAGTGTGCTCATTTTTGTCATTTAAAGGGATGTTCTATAAGAGATATGCAACAAAGGTAACATTTAAGAGGTTTATTAAAAAATAAATTTATTTGATAATGATCAAAAGTTTTCTCTGTCTGACTAAAGTTTAACGGTTTAATTTATGAAGTTTTTATGAGCTTCAATGTTAAATAGCATATAAAACTAAGAATTGGGTTTCTTGCTGTTAAAAATTGAAAAATTTTCTTTTATTTCTGAGTTTAAGGGTTAATTTATTCTTTCTGTAATCTACCTCGAAGACAAAGATTTGGTCTCTCATTACAATAAGATTCCTGAGTCAAAAATCAAGCTGAATGGCTTGAGAAAACAACAAAAAAGCCAAGGTTTTACATTTAAGATCTTGAGTTAAATAACTTAGGTATTGCTTCTCTGTGACCTATAATAAAATCCTAACAACGTTGAAACTTCATGGAAAGTCACAAAGATTTTTTATTAAGGAAAGATGCTAAAAAGGTTTATTTAATATGTTATAAATTGCATAGAATGTATTGTCAAAATAAACAGAAATGCCTGAATCTCCTTTGGTTAAATTTTGTATGTTAGTATTTCCTCTTAGGTTTTTTCCTAATATTAGACAATAAATGCATAATATTACATCATAATTTTTTTTATAATTTAATTGCTAACTTCATCCAAACTTTATTATTTTGAATCTAGTACCATCAAAGCCAATGGTTTGATGGAGAGATTCTGATCATGTACCTATGAAGTGTTTTTTTTTAATTTTTATTGTACTTTAAGTGAAAGTTTACAAATCAAGTCAGTCTCTCACACAAAAACTTATATATACCTTGCTACAAACTCCCAATTGCTCTCCTTCTAAGGAGACAGCCCACTCCCTCCCTCCACTATCTCTTTTCATGTCCATTTCACCAGTTACTAACCCCCTCTATCCTCTCATCTCCCCTCCGGGCAAGAGATGCCAACATAGTCTCAAGTGTCCACTTGATCCAAGAAGCTCACTTCTCACCAGCATCCTTCTCCCACCCATTGTCCAGTCCAATCCATGTCTAAAGAGTTGGCTTTGGGGATGGTTCCTGTCCTGGGCCAACAGAAGGTCTGGGGGCCATGACTACCGGGGTCCTTCTAGTCTCAGTCAGACCATTAAGTCTAGCCTTTTTATGAGGATTTGGGGTCTGCATCCCACCGCTCTCCTTCTCCCTCAGGGGTTCTCTGTTGTATTCCCTGTCAGGGCAGTCATTGGTTGTAGCCAGGCTCCATCTAGTTCTTCTGGTCTCAGGATGATGTAGTCCCTGGTTCACGTGGCCCTTTCTGTCTCTTGGGGTCGTAATTACCTTGTGTCCTTGGTGTTCTTCATTCTCCTTTGATCCAGGTAGGTTGAGACCAATTGATGCATCTTAGATGGCTGCTTGCTAGCGTTTAAGACCCCAGATGCCACTCTTCAAAGTGGGATGCAGAATGTTTTCTTAATAGATTTTATTATGCCAATTGACTTAGATATCCCCTGAAACTATGGTCCCCAAAGCCCCGCCCCTGCTACACTGGCATTTGAAGCATTCAGTTTATTCAGGAAACTTCTTTGCTTTTGCTTTAGTCCAGTTGTGCTGACCTCTCCTGTATTGTGTGTTCTCTTTCCCGTTACCTAAAGTAGTTCTTATCAACTATCTAATTAGTAAATACCCCTCTCTCACCCTCCCTCCCTCCCCCCATCATAACCATCAAAGAATATTTTCTTCCCTGTTTAAACTATTTCTCAAGTTCTTATAATAGTTGTCTTATACAATATTTGTCCTTTTGCAACTGACTAATTTCACTCAGCATAATGCCTTCCAGATTCCTCCATGTTATGAAATGTTTCACAGATTCATCATTTTTCTTTATCAATACCTAATATTCTACTGTGTGAATATACCATAATTTACTTATCCATTCATCCATCGATGGCCACCTTTGATGCTTCCATCTTTTTGCTATTGTAAACAGTGCTGCAATAAACATGGGTGTGCATATATCTGTTCCTGTAAAGGCTCTTAGTTCTCTAGGATATATTCCAAGGAGTGGGATTGCTGGATCATATGGTAGTTCTATCTCTAGCTTTTTAAGGAAGTGCCAAATCGATTTCCAAAGTTGTTGTACCATTTGACTTTCCCACCAGCAGTGTATAAGTGTTCCAATCTCTCCACAGCCTCTTTAACATTTATTATTTTGTGTTTTTTGTATTAATGCCAGCCTTTTTGGAGTGAGATGGAATCTCATTGCAGTTTTGATTTTCATTTCTCTAATGGCTAATGATCGTGAGCATTTCCTCATGTATCTGTTAGCTACCTGAACGTCTTCTTCAGTGAAGTGCCTGTTCATATCTTTTGTTCATTTTTTAATTGGGTTATTTGTCCTTTTGTAGTTGAGTTTTTGCAGTATCATGTAGATTTTAGAGATCAGGCACTGATAGGGAATGTCATAGCTAAAAACTTTTTCCCAGTCTGTAGGTAGTCTTTTTAGTCTTTTGGTGAAGTCTTTGGATGAGCATAGATGTTTGATTTTTAGGAGCTCCCAGTTATCTAGTTTTTCTTCTACATTGTTAGTAAAGTTTTGTGTACTGTTTATGCCATGTTTTAGAACTCCTAACATTGTCCCTATTTTTTCTTCCAAGATCTTTATTGTTTTAGGTTTTATATTTAGGTTTTTGTACCATTTTGAGCTTGTTTTTGTGCATGGAGTGAGGTATGCATCTTGTTTCATTTTTTTTTGCAGATGAATATCCAATTATGCCAGCACCATTTGTTAAAGAGGCTGTCTTTTCCCCATTTCACTGTTTTGGGTCCTTTGTCAAATATCAGTTGCTCATATGCGGATAAATTTATGTCTGGATTCTCAATTCTGTTCCATTGGTCTATGTATCTGTTCTTGTACCAGTACCAGGCTGTTTTGACTACTGTGGCAATATAATAGGTTCTAAAATCAGGTAGACTGAGGCCTCCCACTTCGTTCTTCTTTTTCAGTAACGCCTTAACTTATCTGGGGCTTCTTTCCCTTCCATATGAAGTTGGCAATTTGTTTCTCCATCTCATTAAAAAATGTTGTTAGAATTTGGATCAGAATTATATTAAATCTATAGATCGTTTTTGGTAGAATAGATGTTTTTATAATGTTAAGTCTTCCTATCCACAACCAAGGTATGTTCTTCCACTTATGTAAATCTCCTTTGGTTTCTTGCAGAAGTGTACTGTAGTTTTCTTTGTATAAGTTTTTACATCTCTGGTAAGATTTATTCCTAAGTATTTTATCTCCTTGGGGGCCACTGTAGATAGTAATGATTTGGTGATTTCCTCTTCGATGTATTTTTTGTTGGTGTAGAGGAATCCAACTGATTTTTGAATGTTTGTCCTGTATCCCAGTACTCTGCTGTACTCTCCTATTAGTTTCAGTAGTTTTCTTGAGGATTCCAGAGGGCTTTCTGTGTAAAAGATCATGTCATCTGCAAATAGAGATATTTTTACTTCTTTGCCAATCTGGATGCCCTTTATTTCTTTATCTTGCCTAATTGCTCTGGCTAGGACCTTCAGCACAATGTTGAATAAGAGTGGTGATAAAGGGCATTCTTGTCCCATTCCTGATCTCAAGGGGAATGCTTTCAGGCTCTCTCCATTTAGGATGATATTGGCTACTGGCTTTGTATAAATGCCCTTTATTATGTTGAGAAATTTTCCTTCTATTCCTGTTTTGCTGAGAGTTTTTATCTTGAATGGGTGTTGAACTTTGTCAAATGCCTTTTCTACATCAATTGATAAGATCATGTGATTCTTGTCTTTTATCTATATGATGGATTACATTAATTGTTTTTCTAATGTTGAACCATTCCTGCATACCTAGTATGAATCCCACTTGGTCACGGTGAATTATTTTTTTGATATGTTCTTGAATTGTATTGGTTAGAATTTTGTTGAGGATTTTTGCATCTAAGTTCATGAGGGATATAGGTCTATAATTTTCTTTTTTTGTAGTTTCTTTACCTGGTTTTGGTATCAGGGATATGCTGGCTTCATAGAATGAGTTTGGGAGTATTCTGTCCTTTTCTATGCTCCGAAATACCTTTAGTAGTACTGGTGTTAACTCTTCTCTAAAAGTTTGGTAGAACTCTGCAGTGAAGCTGTCTGGACCAGGGCTTTTCTTTGTTGTGAGTTTTTCGATTACCTTTTCAACCTCTTCTTTTGTTACGGGTCTATTTAGTTGTTCTACCTCTGTTTGTGTTAGCTCACGTAGGTAGTGTGTTTCTAGGAATTACCCATTCTTTCTAGGTTTTCAGATTTGTTAGAGTACAATTTTTCATAGTAAATTGATATGATTCTTTTAATTTCAGTTGGGTCTGTTGTAATATCGCCCATCTCACTTATTTGGGTTATTTGCTTCCTCTCCTTTTTTTCTTTTGTCAGTTTGGCCAATGGATTATCAATTTTGTTCATTTTTTCAAAGAACCAACTTTTGGTCTTGTTAATTCTTTCAATTGTTTTTCTGTTTTCTATTTCATTTAGTTCTGCTTTAATTTTTATTATTAGTTTTCTTCTGGTGCATGAGGGGTTCTTTTGTTGTTCTTTTTCTATTTATTCAAGTTGTAGGAATAATTCTTTGATTTTGGCCCTTTCTTCTTTTTGTATGTGTGCATTTATTGATATAAATTGGCCTCTGAGCACTGCTTTCATTTTGTCCCGAAGATTCTGATAGGAAGTGATTTCATTCTCATTGGAGTCTCTGAATTTCTTTATTCTATCCTTAATGTCTTCTATAATCCAGTCTTTTTTGAGCAGGGTATTGTTCAGTCTCCAAGTGTTTGATTTCTTTTCCCTGCTTTTTCTGTTATTGATTTCCACTTTTATGGCCTTATGGTAAGAGAAGATGCTTTATAATATCTCATTGTTTTGGATTCTGCTGAGGCTTGCTTTATGACCTAATATGTGGTCTGTTCTAGAGAATGTTCTATGTTCCCTAGAAAAGAAAGTATACTTGGTTGCTCTTGGGTGGAGTGTTCTGTATGTATCTCTTTGTTATGGAGAGATCTATGACTACATTTCTTTGTCCCTCTTTATTGTTTTTGGATGTTGTCTTCTTTTACATAATAACATTGCTGTTACCTTGTTTTGAGCTTTTTTTTAATCTTGATTTACTTTTTTGATTTCCCTGTCTGGGTTGACATCTGATTGCTCTGCCCAGTGTTCTAGTCTTAGGTTGATACCTGGTATTATTGATTTTCTAACCAAAGATCACCCGTTAGTATTTCTTGTAGTTTTGGTTTGGTTTTTACAAATTCCCTAATCTTCTGTTTATCTGGAAATGTCCTAATTTCACCTTCATATTTAAGAGACAGTTTTGCTGGATATATGATTCTTGGGTGGCAATTTTTTTCCTTCAATTTTTTAAATATGTCATCCCATTGTCTTCTTTCCTGTATGGTTTCTGCCGAGTAGTCCAAGCTTATTCTTATTGGCTCTCCTTTGTAAGTGACTTTTCGCTTATCCCTAGCTGCTCTTAAAATTCTCTCTTTATCTTTGGTTTTGGCAAATTTGATTATAATATGTCTTGGTGACTTTCTTTTGACATCTAGCTCATGTGGAGTTCTATGAGCATCTTGGATAGATATCTTCTCATCTTTCATAATATCAGGGAAGTTTTCTGCCAACAAATCTTCAACAATTCTCTCTATATTTTCTGTTATCCCTCCCTGTTCTGATACTCCAATCACTTGTAGGTTATTTCTCTAGATAGAGTCCCACATGATTCTTAAGATTTCTTCTTTTTTTTTTTAAATTCTTTTATCTGATTTTTCTTCAAATATATTAGTGCCAAGTACTTTCTCTTCAAGTTCAGAAATTCTGCCTTCCACTTACTCAAATCTGCTTCTCTGACTTTCTATTGAGTTGTCTAATTCTGTAATTTTATTGTTAATCTTCTGAATGTCTGAATGCTGTCTGTCTATGGAATTTTCCAGCTTATTAAATTTTTCATTATGTTCCTGAGTAATCTTTTTAATTTCTTCAATTACTTTATCTCTGTGTTCCTTGGCTTGTTCTGCATATTGCCTTATTTTCTTCCTGATGTCTTGAAGGGTTCTCTATGTTAATCTTTTGGATTCTGCCTCTAGTAGTTCCAGGAAGGTACTTTCATCTAGAAGATCCCTGGATTCTTTGTTTTGAGAGCTTGTTGAGGTGATCATGGTCTGTTTCTTTATGTGACTTGATATTGGCTGTTGTCTCTGATCCATCTATCGGTTTTGTATTAATTTATTTTATGTTTGCTTACTGTGTCATAGCTTCTTGCTTTGTTTTGTTTTCATGTGGCCAAATGGGTTGCTTGAGTGAGCTAGCTTGATTATTTTCACCTTTGGAGCTCTAATGTCCTGTCCCCAGGTGGCTGCAGCTATTATCAGGTATATCAGTCTAGGAGTCCATTCACTTTTCTTGTATGAATTCAGCTCAGTTCAGCTCAGATGTCCAGTTAGCTGATCATCAAATGTCTGGTACAGGCTCTGTCCTACAGTCTTAGAGGGGCAGGGGTGACTGGTGTAGGTATCGGTATCTGTTTGCAGCAGGGGGTCACAGTCTGAACAAAGCAGAGGGCTGAGAATTGTCCCCCACTTGACTCTGAGGAAAGCATGTCCCTGTTCCCTAGAGCATATAGGTGGGTGGGTTCTGCAGACTGACCATGGGCATTCAATGTTTTGGTTGTAAGGACTGGGAGGTATCAGTTATCCCTGGACCCCTGTCGTGGGTGGCTGGGTGACCTGAGTGGAGCCGCCAGTCCTTAGGTACCTGACATGGGTAGGCGAGGACCCTGTTTAATAGGCAAAGCAATGTCAAACATCAAACACCCACCTCTCTGCAGCACAGCTAAAACAGTTGGAGTCTGCCAACAAGGGCCTATTCTCTTGAAATAGGCCTACACAGATCCATGCAGAGGGGAAAGGTACTGAAAGTCCACAGACCGTTTACGCCTGGGCAGGAGCTGCTTCTGTCCTGAGCTCCCCTGGCTAGTGGAGCTGGCAAATTATCTTTTCCCCAGTTGTGAATTTATTCCTTCTCCAAGGCAGGGAGGATGGCTCTAGGCACTCAACAGGGCCTATCTGAGGCCCAGGGAAATTAACAGCCACTGAAGCTAGCTTGGAGGCAGGGGGCAAGGTTAAATATATGCAAGTACTTAGCTTTTGCTGAGAGCACCGTTCTTCTCAGGTTCCAGAGTTGTGAGTGGGCTGTGTGGCTGGGGAAACTGTGGGCCTAACGCTAGTACCAGCCTACTGCTGCTGCTCGGGAATGGTGCCTGAGGGCTCCGGGCAATTCAGGTCTGGTAATTCCTCTCCACTTCTGAACTGTCTCTTCCTCCCCCTGCCCCTCAGTTCATTTTCTAAGCTTGCTTTGATGTTCAGAGCTCCCAGGCTGTCATAAATATACTCATTTCACTTGTTTTTTCAGGTCTTTGTTGTAAAGAGGGCTCTCCAGAAGCCTCGCTATTCTGCCATCTTGGCTCCACACCCTATGAAGTTTTTTAAATTACTGTTCAGGTATTTAGAGACTTGAAAATCTTGGTATATTCTTAGTATATCCTGACTATATGGTATTATGTCACAAGATTATTTTGTATTATAACTGAGGCTCTTTGAAAATAAGGTTAATCGTCGTATTTAGAAATATTTATGTCTAAAGCATTTTTTGTGTGCTTTAGGTGAAAATTTACAGCTCAAGTCAATTTCTCATACAAAATTGTATACACATATTGTTATGTGACATTAGTTGCAATCCCTACAATGTGACAGCACACTCCCCCTTTCTACCCTGGGTTTGTTGTGTCCTTTCAACAGTTCCTGTCCCTTCCTGCCTTCTCATCCTGCCTCGGGGCAGGAGCAGCCCATTTGGTCTCATGTTTCTGCTTGAACTAAGAAAAGCTCACTCTTCATGAGTAATATTTTATGTTTTATAGTCTAGTTTAATCTTTGTCCGAAGAGTGGGTTTCGGGACCAAATGTTATTTTGGCAAAACTTATAAAAACACCACAATGTAAGCATGTTGCTAGGACCTCTCTCATGATCTTGGAAGGCCCTGGGAAAATGAGAGACCCTGGAGCTTAAGGTTCATTAGATTCACCGTTAATTTGTTCTATAAGCATGGGCAGAAGCACCACATCTTTAATTACTTAAAGACTTTAACAATTAGTACAACATGAAGAGTAGGTCATAATTGCTACCTAGAATGAGAGCTAATACAGCCCCTATCTTCCTGGGAAATTAGTAAGATTGACATCTAACAAGTGTCTACTCATGCAAAGTAGTTTCAAACAATTTGATAAAAGTGAGCTCATCTATTTATTCATCTATTCAGTTCTTTAAAGCACCAACTCTTCAGAGTCCTGGAAATCCTAGCTGTGCTTTTTGACCAACACAGAGCTGTTCACTTAAATTCTAATAGGGGAGACAGATAATGCACTATTAATAAAGTATGAGTTGTGATGAGTGCCCTGAAGGAAAAAAAGTGCTATGAGACAATTGAGAGGCGGTAGACCAAGCTTAAATAAATAAATCTCTAATGTGTTAAGTAAACTGGAACCTGCAAGATGAGATGGAATCAGACATATGAAAAATGAGAAGAGCATGGTCGGGGTGGAAACAGCCTGTGCAAAGACTCTAAGGCTTCAAATACTATGACTTATTTGTAGGAACTGAGAGAAATGAAGAATGTTGAAGCTGAGCGTGTGGATGGGTGGTATGATATGAGGTGAGCAGGACAGGCATCTCCCAGGTCACCTTAGGCCTTGAAGGACATGGCAGGGAGGAGGTATTTCACTCTAAGTGCAATGACGAGCTATTTAAGGGTTGAATCCAAGACTGAGGTTGCCATGACACACCTTCCATTTAGTTTATTGTGTGTTGCATGGAGCTTATGGGGACAAGACTGGGAAGCAGAGAGGAAGGTTAGGAGGCTATTCCAATAGTGTGCCAAGAGGTGATGCTGGCTTGGGCTCAATGATGGGGCAGAGTGGCATAAAATCGACAGTTCTTGCTGATGAGTTGAGCATGAAGGAAGGTAAAGGAGAAAAAAAAAAAAAAAGGAGAAGGAGGAATCAAATTTGATTCCTGAGCACTGCACACTTTTACTGATGTAGAGAGAGATTAATGGAGAAACACATTTCATTAGATCTTTACAGCAACCCTGTGAGGTGTTTTTGTACTCATATGTATATGAAAGGACATGACGAGAAAACTTCAGTAACTTCCCTCAGGTCCTTCACTTATAAGCGGAAGAATCTAAATCAATTTCTTCCCGGATTTATTTCCTTAAAAAATGCATACTTTCAATACTGATATTCCTACCTCCCACTAAGTTTTGGCTATCTGGCCTAGTTGATATCTAAATACAGTACTCAAGTCTAAGAATGCAGAACTATTCTGTTAGAGCTGCCTTGCTTTCAGAATTTCCACCAGAGGGAGCTATCACCATGTTTTTTGTTTTTGAATTTTTTTTTTTTTTACTATATGTTTTATGTTCCTACGGTAGCGGGTTTTGGTTTTTGGTTTTGGTGCTCCTACATTTTGGTGACTGTGGTAAAGTTAGTGTCTGCTGACCACCCACAGAGGAGGAAAACTTAATATAGGTCATCTTGTTATCTTTTAGAAAATAGTACGCATATTTTGTACAAGAGCCTGGAGTCTTGATCAAAAATCTTTGGAGGGAGAGAATGGCAGGGAAAAAAAAGAAACTCTTATAACTCTCATTATTGCATAATTGGAAACATCACATTTAATTTAAACAGTAGTATAGGGAGAACCAAAGGAGCCCTGGTGGTACAGTGGTTAAAGAGCTCGGTGGCTGACTGAAATGTTGGCAATTGGAACCCACCAGCCATTCTACAAGAGAAAGATGTGGCAGTCTGTTTCCGTGAGGATTTATGGCCTTGGAAACCCTATGGGCAGTTCTACTCGGTCCTGTAGGGTTGCTAAGAGTCAGGATTTACTTGACAGCTGTGGATTTAGTTTTGGGTTTAGAGACAAACTCTAACAAATATTTTAGCAAGCGAGTCACGTTATATAAAAATTAATAGAAATCATTGTTAAACTCTAAAATGTGTAATATTATATTGTTTTATTCAATGTGCTGTCATTGTATTTTTACTATAAATGAGCATTTAATAAATCTTTTAGAACAGTCAAAGGCTACCTTGTAAATATGGGTCCCCAAGTTTATTTTTCCTATAAGATTATATGTTATTGGATGTAAAATTTTTCTACCATGGCAAGTTTTAGGAGAACTTTGAAGTTGTATAGGGTAAATATCTCCAAATTAAAAATAGTATAAATGAACATAATAATAAAAGCAACCATTCAGGTGCTATTTGCTGTGCCAAGCTCTTTACCTGTAGAACTGTATTTAACAATTTCCATGAGATTTGAAATATTGGTTTCAGATTCAGTGCAGAACAGGACAAGCCCAGGGTACCCCTTTCCGTGCTGAATGACGAAATCCAGTACAACAGGAGCAGCAGCGAGACCGTATGAGTGATAAAGGCATCATTCAAAGTGGAGTCCCTAAGGCACCAGTAAATGAGAGCCCTTCCAGAAAAACATTTGTTTCTAATTTGGGATTGCCTGCCTTCAGGGGATCTCACACAGAAGGTGATGTGCTCTGACTTCTGAAAGGCCCTCCAGTTTCATTTGGTGAAGATCAAGTGGCAGATACCACCTTTTGAATTGGCACTGTTCCATCCTAACAGATGGCCATTAGCTCAGCCTGCCAGGGAATCGGCCTTTTGTTTTCCATCTGAAAATAAGCAGGTCAGTTCTCAAAATACTGAAATGACAACAGGTAGAAAAATTTCAGGGGGAGAGGGAGCTCTGAAAACAACACATACACATGACAAAATCTGGGGAAGATAAATTTCTTAACCACAAAGGATTCGTATTCTGTATGTCTTAGTATTTTTGCATTAAGAGTACATGAAAGAAATATGTTTCTCTATAAGGAGTTAGGACTTGTCAGTATTAAGCTCAGTGGTCTGAATTCTGAGTGTACACTGGAGTCACTTGGGAAAATTAAAAAATCTCAGATGTTCAGGCTACACTGTATCCCAATTAAGTCTGAATTGCTGGGGTTGAAATCCAGGCATCAATAATTGTTTAAGCTCCCCAGATGATTCTAATGTGCAGCCAAGTTTGAAAATCACTGATGTAGTGGGGTGTTTACCAAACCTTTTCTTACAGAATCACCTTGGGATCTTGTTAAAATGCAAATGGTGATTTAATAGTTCTGGGGCGGAGCTTGAGATTCTGTATTTCCAAAAAGCTCCTGGGAGATGGTGATGTTTCTGGTTCACAGACCACACTTCGAGTAGCAAGGGGATTGGGCAATGTGGGTGACTCTCCTGCCCATGACAGACACCAGTTTTCATTCCCATCAGCAATGCATGTGTGATCTGATTTCCCTGCAGCCTCACCTACACTTGTATTATCTATCTTTTTGATGAAAGCAGTCCTATTGGGTGTGAAGGGGTATATCACTGTGGTTTTGATGTTCATTTCCTTAATGGCTAATCAGGAGCACTGCTGGCTCAGTGGTTAAGAGCTTGGCTTCTAATCAAAAGGGCAACAGTTGGAATCCACCAGCCCCTCCTTGGAAAGCCTGTGGAGCAGTTCTACTCTGTCCTATAGGATCCCTATGAGTTGGACTATACTCCACAAGGACGGGTTTGATTTGGTTTAATGACTAATGATGTTGAGAGTTATGACATATGCTTATTGGCCATGGATACATCTCCTTTGGAAACACTGCTGGCATAGTGGTTAAGAGCTAGGGCTCCTAACCAAAAGGTCTGCAGTTCAAATTCACCAGGTGCTCCGTGGAAACTATATGGGGCAGTTCTACTCTGTCTTTTAGGGTCACTATGAGTCGGAATCGACTCAACAGCAATGGGTTTGTTTTTAGTGTTTTGGTTTATATCTCCTTTGGAATAATGTCTGTTAATTTTTTTTCCTCGGGTTGTCTTTTTATTGTTAAGTGTATTTTAAGTGTTCTTTATATTTTCTGAACACAGAACTTTCATCAGATATATGATTTACAAATACATATTTTCTTCCATTTGGTGATTTATCTTTTGCCTTTCCCGATGGTGTAGTATGAAACATAAAAGTTCGTTTGTTCGTTTTGTTGTTGTTGGTAATTTGGATGAAGTCCAATTTATCTAATTTGTCACTTGCGCTTTTCTGCTAAGAAATCGTTGCCAAATCCAACGTCACAAAGATTTACTCCAATGTTTTCTTCTAAAAGTTTTATAGTTTAAACTCTTGTATTTAGGTTTATGGTTTAGTTTGAGGTAATTTTTGCCTGCCATATAAGGAAGGAGTCCAACTTCTTTCTTTTGCATGTAGATATCCAGTTTTTCCAGCAGTTTTTTTGAAAAGACTATTCTCCTACCATTGAATTGTCTTGGTATCTCTGTCAAATATTAACTGGCCATAAAAGTAAGGGCTTATTACTATACTTTCAGTTTTATTTCATTCATCCGAATGTTTATCCTTCTGCCAGTACTACTCTGTCTTAATTACTGTAGCTTTGTAGTAAGTTTTGATAACAGGAAGATCGAGTCCACCAATTTGATCTTTTTCAAGATTGTTTCAGCTTTTTTTAGGTGATTTTTAGGAACACTTATGTCTTGTTCTAGAAATGACCGTATAATTGTTGCTAAAAAGATTTCAAATCCCTTAAATGTCCCCTTCTATCTTCAAAAATTGATGTTCTTTTAAAATCTCACTTATCACTTTTTTTTCCCAAAAAAAAGTTACCCATGTCTGATATCAAAGATATAGATGTGCTTCTTAGATGGAATCTAACTGTATTCTTAAAATGCTTGAAAACATTTGAAGAGATTGTTACAATGTATACCTGTTCATATGATGAAACAAAAATAACTTAAAAATAATTATTTTCATAAATCAAAGAAAAAGGTAGATAGAGCCACTTTTTCTCCATTCCAGTCTGTCTCTGTATAAAAATAGCAAGGCTGTTACGACATTCTCAAAAGGACAATTGACCAAGTAGTCAATGTGCTGTTAATTCATTTATGTTGTAGTGAACGCTGAAATAAGCATTTTAACATATCTTTATGAATATGATGATACTCATTTTCTGGGAAGATAAAAAAGTTTCCATATATGATCTATAGTATTAGCAAAGCCTTTCTTACATTTTTCAAATAACTATGTGCTCAATAGCTCTGCCCAGTGTCCACTTTGTTGAAGTAAATGAAGGAAATAACCTAAGCTATTATATAAACATTTTTCACTAATAAAAGTCTTTAAATCTGGACTCATCATCAGGGAGATTGTGTTTTAAGTGGCTGCTTCTACTTCACTACTTAAAAGCGTAACTTATGGAAGTTTACAATCATATGTATCCAATAAGCTTTTTTATATGTTTCAATACAATTCCCAGTGCGTAATAGTCTTTTAAACCGATTTAGATTTTAAAGGAAACACAACTGCTTTTACACTGGCCCTGTGGAAATAAATCTTCCCTAGACCTTAGGACAAATGTAGACATGTAAAAGAAACTCAGGCAATGATGGAAAAAAAGTAAAAGAATATCAGATATATGAGGACATAGACTTTATATGCTGCTTCCATTCAGAATAGATATTAGTTAATTAGTGTTTGGACTTGAAAACAAATGTGGACCTGTATTGTACTGCTAATACGTGGAGACAGCAGAGGCCAGAACTATGAGCAAAAAGAAAAGTGTAAATTATTTGCTGTTATCTAAAGGTATTTAGAGGCAGATTCCTTTATTCTGGATTTCCACACGCTAAGAAAAAGCGGGACGGTATGGTGGGCTGTCTATATATTAACACTGAGCAGTTTATAAATTTCTTGAAACTACGTGAAAAATTTCACATACCAATGTGATTTTGCATTTTTTTTTTTAGGTGAGCATTGGCTTCTTTTATTCTCAAAGGGGCCCATACTTTCAGAAAAGTGTTAACAACTGCTTGTATTTTTAGGATGGTTAGTGCAACTTGAGCTCATGAAAAAATAGTTTTCTTGTTCTCACTACCATTGCTGACCCTGCTACTACACAGTAATTTCCAACTAATTATCCCATGTGGTTTGGTGTTACCTTCTCTACTCATATCACAATAAGCCAAGCAACTCACTAGGGAAACAGGCTCAGGATCACAGGGCTCCCATTTAAGCCTGAGTTCTGAAGGATTTTTTAATGCCTTCACACTGATAGTATTTTACTCCATTTCTCTAAGTTTGTAATGAATAGAATGTTAGCATGCATGAGTGGGCTGGAGTGGAGAGTGTACACCCATTGCTCTGGCCTATTCCATCTCAGTATTAGGTGACTCCCACACACTGATCCTTCTTCCTCTTTTAATGTTATGCCATTCAATCATATTACCTTTCCTCTCATCCTTAAAACTACCTCCCAGTCCCCAGGATCCTCTTCAAGCTTTCCCAGTACCTTATGTAACAGGCTAACTATCTCCTTCTTGGCTCCGTACACTGACTTCCTTCTTGAGTCTTCAAGAGTCATTCATTTATTCAGCAATTTACTGCCCACTTACTATTTGGCAAATCATGTGTGCTAGTCTCTCAAACTTTCTTCAGATGGTTTAGAATCTAATGTGGGGGATAGGTCTGTGTTTCTGTTGTGTAGCTTGATCTATTTTTATAGCTTAATGTGCATGTGTGTGTTTTGTGTGCGTTTGTGTATAAGAAATATATATTTATGATGCTCAAGTTTTTGCTAAAGTAACTACGTGATGTTACCCATTTATATTGGAAATGTCTACCTCCTCTTCCTCACTGATTGTTGTATGTTGTTGAGTCCCTTCCAACTTATATGGGATATTTCTCGGACAATCAGCTGGGCTATGTCTTGCTTGTCAAAACAGTTCATACTGATAACAGTTTTTCATACCCTGATTAAATGACTATATTTTACCTTCTGTCCGAATGTATGTATGGCCTTTATAACCAATCAGCTGGTTTCTTTTCTGAAGTTGAAAGTATTCTCTCAAAACAAGTTTACAATTTAGCTGTTTCACCAAGCTTTTCTCTTGAACCTGTGAGGCAAAACATTGAAGAAAATTCAAATTGAAAAAATGATAAAGAAGTTTATGCTTGGCCTGCCTGGATGATAACCTCTAGTTATAACACGGCACTCTCTACTTCCCTGCTGGGTTTGATAATTCACTGCAGTGGCCACACAGAACTCACAGACCATACTTACAATTATGGGTTTTGTCAGGGAAGTGACAGGTTGCAATTCAGGATCAGAATCTACTTGGAAATAACAAGAACAACTCAGGATACAGTTTTTCAGTAAGGACAGCTTCTTCTCTTATCATGCCCATAGGCAGACCTCTGCATCCAGATCCTGTCCAGGCCCAGCCTTTTGCTCTCGGCCTCAGCCCTCACTCTCGGGATCGGCCGTTGCTCTCAGCCTTGGCTCCCACTCGAGCCTAGGCTCTGCCATGCTTGGGCAAGCATTACAGCTTTTTTTTTTTGTAGCTCTATCAGTAAGTTCCCAGAGGCACCCTGCTCCACCAGGAAGCCTCCTCCTGAAGACGCTTGGCTCTCTCACTCTGTGGGTTGGCAAGCCCACTGTAGTTGCCTTGCTCCATGGGCTGGTCTGGTTCTGCTGTGGCTCTTTCTCTGCCACTGGACTTTGATGTGCTTGCTGCTGCTTCTCACCTTCTTGCACATCTCCAGTGTTACAACTCTCTCTGTCTCCTGGGTCTAAGAGGTTCTCAGCACAGGGACCCTGGGTCCAAATGATGTGCTCCACTTCCAGCTTTTCTTCTTGCTAATAGTGGTGTCCCCCTCTAACCTCTGGGATTGGCTGATTTTAAGCCTATTGGGATGGTGAAACTGACAAATTCCCTTCGTGGGGCACAAGCACCTTATTTACATAGTCGCACCCAATCATGTGTAGAAGTTACGAGACCATAACTAGAAAGGCCATATAATAGTAATTTACTACACCACTATGCTAGTTCTAGTTTGAGAGTAAATTGAGGACCTCTTAGACTATATTACTTCCCAGATTCTCCAACAAGAATTGGGGCCTGTACTTTAAGGTCTTGCACCAAAAGTGTGGGAAACGACCCTGTAGTGGGTCCCCAGATCTAGTCTATACTTAAGAAGGAGCCAAATCAAAACCAAACCCATTCCATAGAGTCACTTCTGAGTCATAGCAACACTACAGGACAGAGTATAACTGCCCCATAGGGTTTCCAAGGAGCAGCTGGTGGACTTGAACTGCTTACCTTTTGGTTAGCAGCCGAACTCCAAACGCCTAACCACTTTGCCCCCAGAGCTACACTTAAGGAGCAGCAGGTATCAATTCCTACATGCAGAGTTGGCCAAAAGCAGAAAAATGAGGAGTAGGGGAAGTCTATCTTCCCTGAACTAATTTTATCCCTCTCTTACTCCTCCCTTTTTTGTATTATTTATATGATTTATTTTTAATATAAACATGTGCTCATTGTAGAAAATATAGAAAATACAAATATGTAAAGAAAAAGCAATTAAAATTAACCATATGACAGATACCTTAAAAATTAATGTTTTTCATTGCTTTTCCCCTGCACAACTGTGTAATTAGAAATGTATCTTTGAACACCTAATTATTGCTTTTATCAGATTTTTCCTAAGTATCATGTTCCAGGATAAAGATTATTGAATTAAAAAGTATGAGTAAGAGTGACTATGGCCACACAGGTAACTGCCTCTTCCACCGAAGTAAACCATCAAGTCCTTTTTATATAGACAGTAGATGAAGACTTCTCAACTCAAATAAACTCACCCTCTGTCCATTTTACTTTCCTCTTTTATGAGCAATTTGTCACCTATGATTTTTTTCTCATGGCTTGTATACCCACTGACCATATTTTTGATTTTCCTGTCTGATAGTTGCAAAGGAGATGAAAATTTTGATGCAAGAGCAAATTTCAATTACACAGTTTAGAAGTTATTGACCTTGGTTTTTCATGACAAACACATTTAATCAGTTCATTGCTGAAATATTCTTTTGACGTATAGAGAAACAGCCCTAATATACAGCTACGGATATGCCAGAAATGGCTCATGATTATCTTCAGAAGTCAGCTCTTTTTCTTAGCTGTCAAGGCTCTATCCAATCTAATACTAATCTTCCTTTCTAAATTTGTCCCTTATGACTTTTTTTCATGAGATAAAATATGACGTTTCGAAAGAATATAGACTTTATTATTAGCTCTGATTTCAACGTCTCACCAGACTACTTGTTTGCTCTGTCATCTTGTCAATTATCTCTTCTTTCCTAAGCTCTAATAATACCCACTTCACTGAATTCTTGTAAAGAATAAATGAAATGAGGTATCTCATCTGAAATACATAACAAAGTACCTAGGACTAAAGAACTCACTCAAGAAACGTTAATTTCCTTCTCTTTTCTTTGATGAGACTTACACTGCAACCAAACTGAATTACATGCTGGCTTCGGTGCTTTTCTGCCCCACTGAATTTGCTCGAGTAATTCTCTCTTTGAGAGAACTGTAACTGAAAACAACAACAACAACATCACTTACTTACTGTTTGCCTGTGAAGTCAGTTGTTCAACCTTACTGTGCTTCAGTTTCCTCTTCTTTAAAATGGTGACAATAATGGTACCCATCACCAAGGCTGATGTGAGTGTAGTGCCTGACACAGAGAAGAGATCTAAATGATGGTGGTTGTCTTGGTCCTCTAGTGCTGCTATAATAGAAATACCACAAGTGGATGGCTTTAACAAATAGAAGTTCATTCTCTCACAGTCCAGTATGCTAGAAGTCAGAATTCAGGGCGCCAGCACCAGCGGAAGGCTTTCTCTCTCTGTCTGCTCTGGAGGAAGGTCCTTGTGATACATCAGTCTTCCCTTGGTCTGGGAGCATCTCAGTGCAGGAACCTCAGGTCCAAAGGACGCACTCTGCTCCCGGAACTGCTTTCTTGGTTGTATGAGGTCCCCATGTCTCTCTGCTCACTTGTCTCTTTTATATCTCAAAAGAGGTTGGCTTAAGACACTATCTAATCCTTTAGACCTCATCAGTATAACTGCCACTTATCCATCTCATTACGTAATAGTGATAGGATTTACAATACATAGGGAAAAAAAATCAGATGACAAAATGGTAGACAATCATACAATAATGGGAATCATGATCTAGTGAAGTTTACAGTTATTTTGGGGGGACAAAATCCGTGACAATGGTGATGATTAGCTTTTTCAGGGCTACATGGAGACCACCACAGGAGGTTGCATTTAACTGTTGCTAATTAAATGGGGAATGAGTAATGTGGAAGTGATAGACCATGATCATGGAAAACAGGTGGCATCGTGCTGTGTCCTACTGTGTTCTCACTATAGTTTAGCCATACAACACTATGGGCTGTTCCTGTTGTTTTTCTTTTAATATCTTTGACATGTCTTTCTTTCCTAAGACTTTGGCAGTTCTAACACATTTCCTGTAGCTATTTAAGGAAGATTCATTACAGTGGTATTATACTACACGTGTACTTTAACTTGAGAACTTAAGATGCATCCCACTAAAATAAAACATGCTACACCACTCACTTTCTCCTCTAAATCGTATGGTACATATATCTAATGACATTTTTCTTCTTGATAATCCTGTATAGCCGGCGTGTACAAACATATATACCAGGGGAAGGTTGATGTTAAAATATGATAGAAGGGAAGTCCCTGCCACAGATGAAAACGTACATTTTTCATTATAGTGAAATGTCAAAGGAAAGGAGGGGAAAAAACATATGTCTGAGACTAGAATTCAGGCTGTATTCTTCTCTAGCATGACCCTAAGCAGGAGGATAGGAGAAATATCTATAAAGTTATGGAGTGCCTGCAAATATTTGTGATATCAGTGTATGACTTCAGGCATAGACTGCGGATTCTGGGGAATACTGGGAAAAGTCGAGGCTTTGGTCATATGCCTACACACACATGATACAGAGATGAGAAGGAAGTGGACATATAGGTAATTCTGAGAAAGTGTTCCAAAAATCCTGTGGTCTATGAATTGTATGCAATGGATATAGAACTTTTTGCACGCCCTGCTGAAGTGACGTGGAAATTCGGGAAGGGACACTAAACCTCAGATGCCTGAAGTCAACAAAGAAGTCATATTACGTGTGGTTTTATGATCAGAAACAAATGGCCAGGATGTTGGATTATAGCAATGGTTCCCACTAGGGTTATTCTGTTTTCGAGAGCTTATTTGGCAAAGTCTGGAAACATTTTCTTCACTCGAAGTCTAGGGCTTGAGCTGGGGTCACTCAAAGGCTTGGCTCAGCTGGGACTGTGGGTTGAAGCACTTATGCATGGCCTCTTTGTGTGCCTTGAGCTTCCTCATAGCATGGAGGCCTAAGGGTAAACTTCCTACATGGCAGCTCAGGGCTCCAAGAAGGAATGCACCGGTGGGCAGAGTGGAAGCTGCATAGCCTGTTATGAGTTAACCTCAGCAGTCACATAGCATCTCTCCCACTGCGTTCTTCGGTCAAGTCAGTCAGAAGCACATCCAGACTCAAAGGGAGGGAACAAAGACCACATCTCTTGCAGGGAAGAATGTCAGAATGTGCGGTCATGATTCAAAGCTGCCACAGGCTTATGTCTCCTTTTGCACCCATACACCGTCTTAAGAGAACAGAGCAATAGAAAAAGTCTAAGAATTGACCAAAATAAATGTATTTTAAAACAGAGTATATAAACCAGAAAAGCCTGAGCATTTGATTGGCGGTTTTATTATTTATGTCCATGCTTTCCTCTCTCCCAATAATAAATTTAAATTTAATACTAACTCACTCTTGTTGTGATGTGAGCTTATAAGGAAGGTTATAAAATTCAAAGGGAAAAACAAAATTTTCTTTTCTTTGTCTAGCAAAATAATAGTGAAAACGTTTACAGCTGCAATGCACATTTATTAACATTAAAAAACCCAAAAAACCAAACCAGAGGCCGTTGAGTTGATTCTGACTCATAGCAACACTATAGGACAGAGCAGAACTTTCCCATAGGGTTTCCAAGGAGAGGCTGGTGGATTCAATCTGCCAAATTTTTGGTTAGCAGCTGTAGCTCTTAACTACCGGGCTATGTATAGTTAACTGTAGTTAACTACCAGGGCTTCTGTAGTAATATTAAGGAGGCTAAAGTTTAAAACTCAAAAGTGTAAATCTGTTCTCTCTGTTCATTTGTTACTAAGGGGATGATGCTTATTTTAAGGGCAGAAAACATTGAAAGCTCAGACAGATGCTTAGAAAGAAATTGAATTATCTTATATAGAGTGAGAATGAATTAAATCATTTTTATAGCCCTCTTATATGTCATCATACAGCTCTTCTTGACTCATGTCAGTGGGCAAATTTAGCCCCATTAATGCTCATTGTGAAATGGGCTGTGTGTATAAAGAGTGAATTGCTTTCTTATGAATACATGGTCTTCCACTATATATTCAGTTCAAAAGGTTTTAAAATGTTATCCTGACTATAAATTGAGTGTAGAATTCTTCAGTAGCACACAATTTTCTTTATATAACCATGACAGATCAGGTGAAAGCTTGTTGCATATTTTTTTAAGATGGAACTTCACCAGAAAGGAATCAATTGCTTCCAATGTTACATGGTAGAGCAAAATGCACAAGCGTATCTTATGCCCTTTTGGAGTTTAAAATCTGTTAAAGACTACGGCAAAATCTACAAAATATTGGAACATCTAGAAGAAACATGAAATACTCACTCAATCAGAATCCTGGTCGGCAAAATACAAAATGGTACAGATACTTCAAACATCACATGATTCATTCATTCATTTGTATTATGTAAAATATCAAAATAGTATATACTGAACATAATCCCTTCTCTCTAGTGTATATTCAATTTCTCCTTTCTGCTGGGTTGTTTCCCATGGTATTTAGATATGCTAGAGAATTTTCAATTAGATAAAATTAAAAAAAAAAAAGCTCTACAAGAATTCATTCTTGACCTCGTATCTCCTTAAGCTTGAGAACCCCAAGAGAAAGAACAGATGATTTACATGTCATTACCCTTCCACCAATATAACAAAACCCTACACCAATTTCTAAGAATACAATTTAATTTAATGAGCCAGATGCATTTATTTTTTCAGTGACTACTATTTGCAGCATACCAACTAACAGAATATTTTTATTTTAAATTAAGTATAATAAAGAATTATTTGAATGCTATAAATTTATAAACAATACAAATGAGTATTAAAAAAAAAGAAACCCCATTGCCATCGAATCGATTCCAACTCATAGAGACCCTACAGGACAGAGTAGATCTGCCCCATAGGGTTTCCAAGGAGTACCTGGTGGATTTGAACTGTCAACCTTTTAGTTAGCAGCTGTAGCTCTTAACCACTATGCCACCAAGGTTTCCAAGTATAAAATAGGAACATTTAAAAATATGGCCTCAATCCTTGACCAAAATCTGTTGTTTGTTTTGATTTTGGATCAGTCCTTAAAAAGCCAAAACGATGCATGCTCACGTTCTCATTTCTGATTTCTCTGAAATCGTGCATGATTAATGGCAATGTAATAAATTACATGGCGTTTCTATCACAGCTAATCATTGTAACAAGGTCTATTCCTTGGTTTCGTGTTAACGCCTAAACAATTAGATATTCCTTTTTAAGGCCTGAATATTAGTTTTAAGAATAATTGATTAAATCATCAATAATGGAAATCCAGACTCCTTAAATCTTGAAAAATTGTGAGATCTAACAACATTCTGAGCCTGAAGGATGCCAATGAGATGAAGCTCAGTAATCTTCCCAGTTTTCCACAATGCTTGTTACCCTCTAATGTTCATTTGCCTTTTATTATCGGCTTTAGTACTGTCGTTTCTCTTATAACCCACAAGCTTCATTCATTAATGCTTCTTTCCTTGCCTCAGAAGGATTAGAAGTGGTGCAGTGATTAAGAGGTTGACTGCTAAATAAAAGATCAGCAGTTCAAATTTACCAACCACTCCTTGGAAATCCTATAGGGCAGTTCTACTCTGTCCAATAGGGTCAATGAGTCGAAATCAACTTGAGGGCAACTGGTGTCCCTTCCAGATAAATCTAACCTCCTTAGAGAAGCACGTGAGGCCTTGTATAATTTGATTTCCCCCGTCTCTCCAGTCGCACCTCTCTCCTTCACCAGTGTTCAGTGATATCAAACTACCTACATTCTCCCGAACATTGGTGTGTATGTCCTGTCTTCATTCTTCCAGATTCATTCCTTCCACAACTTCCCCCGATCAAAGCAGAGTTGATCACTCCCTCCTTTGCACCTCAATTAAACCTTGCACCTGACTCAGTTCAGCCTCAGCTGAGCCTTTACTATACTGTATTTCAGTGAATAATTTATATAAATGTCTGCAATTCTAAGCTGAACATCTTGAGGCATCTTTATTTTTTCCCTCCAGCATAGAACACAGCTTCTAAAACACAGTAAATATTCAATGTTTGATTTTTTTTAATTTTTTAATTAACTAATGAAGAGCTCATTCTGTTTGTACACTTGGAATGATCACATTATTGTGAAACAATAATAATATAATAATAATTATATAACATATACTTAACTATATGATAATAATATAATAATTATAAATAATAACATAATAATTTAAAATAGTCTTTCTTAGTGGGGTAGTGATTAAGACATCAAAGAACTTGATAATTTCATTAAATTTTAAAAGAAATTATGTTTTTCGTTCTATCTCAAACTTACTACATACCACTTAATTTTTAGGATTAAGAGCTACCCTTAGGAAATCCATTTAAGACCTTTAAATGAAAGGTGGTTAATTTGAGCCATTGTCACCTTAATCCAAACATCTAATGAATAAGTTTAATACGTATTTTAAAACGATGTTTCTCAAAAAGTCAAATAAATATTGTAAAGTGGCACAGGCTGTTGAAAGAAAAATTGCTCTGAGTTCTGCCTCACATCCTAAAGTAAGCCAAATAAAAGCAAATGCAGATTGTGAGCAAAATTATGCAGTGTTTCAACTAATTTCTGAGAGGATTTAATAGAAAAAAAGAAAGACTGGTTGATATTGCTCTGAAACTCCTTTTATTACCTAATAATTGTCAGGTATATTTTTTATCCTGACTGATTTTCACAACCTGGCTCAATTGTTATTCCCAGTGACTGAATTTAAGTTTTACAGTGCTAGGCAATTGTGGGATCTGTTTCCTGTGGTTTTCGACACAGAAGAATCTGTTTCAGTCTAAAGCAGGTCCAAGGATTTCATTTTTTTGTTGTTGTTGTTATTGTTGCTGCCGTTGTTCTTATTGTTTCTCGTTCTCTTGCTTTGTGATATATAGAAGAAGTTCAGAAAAACAAGTGTTACAGAATTATATGAAGACAGAATTTTCCACACCAAGAGAGAATATAAAGATTACCTGTACAAATCCATCATTTTACAGATGGAGAAACTGAGCCAGAGGGAAGAAAAGGCAACTAAACTTTCAAAAGCATTTGATCATATGTTCATGTACTCTGCATTTATTTTCTTATTCGATGTAATCTCTGTAACAGTTTTATGAGTTTAGTATTACTAATACCAGTTTACAGGTTAGGAGGGAGTCCCCCCCCAAAAAAAATGATTAAACAACTCACCTATGTGATACAGATGGATCGTGCCATTATTCACCTCTATATTTTATATTGGTGTTACTGAAGGTTCTCATTGCATGCTTCAATATGAGAGTGTCTCTGCATTTGGTGGAGAATGCCACAGGAAGAGTGCAGGTTTGGGAGAGTTGGAGGGGAAGCAATGGGGAAGAGGAGCTAAAAGAATAGGAGTGCAAAGGGGGGCCCTGTAGAAACGAAACATTTTTTAAGGACTCTTCTCCATATTTAAGGAAATTATGGTTTATAACCTTTTCTTATGACAAACTTTATTCAGAAGCTGACACTTTCAAAACAAATGATTATCAGTACCTCAGTACTCTAATTATACTGGCCACATTAATTTTATAAAACTGGAAGAGAGCCACTGAGGACCTTAGAGCCACCATGCACTGATTATCTGTTCCAGCCACTGCACTGGTGGTTCATATGCAATGTTTTCACTGAATTGTCACGACACCACATTATTATTATTAAGGAGCCCTGGTGGCACAGTGGTTAAGCACTCTACTGCTAAAGGAATGGTCTGTGGTTGGAACTCACCAGCCTTGGAAATCCTACGGGGTAGTCCTACTCTGTCTTATAGGGTTGCTATGAGTCAGAATCAACTCAACAGCAACGAGTTTACAGATTTTATTAATATTATTATTAATATTATTATTTTCATTACCGCTCTCCAGGTGAGGAAACTAAGGAAGGCAGGATTAAGCAACCTCCCCAGGATCACGCAGCAAAAACTGACAGAAACTGAGATTCAAACCACATTCTTTCTCACGCCACCACCCACGAAATTGTCTTTGCCCCTCACTGAGAAGGAATGAGTGTGATTTACCATAGTTTGATTTATAATTCTCTGAAACTTTAAAAAAAAATTGAAAAACAACTCATACTTCCCACATTTTTCATATCTTCAGAGACAGAAATACATTTGAGATGATGGGTGTAGGTGACACCAATTGACAGCTTTTCACTTCTGACATTTCTTTAACGTATTTATGTAACCTCCTTATTAATAAGGTCATGAGCCCTGACGGTGCAATACGTAAGTGCTCAGCTGCTAACTGAAAGCTCAGAGGGTCAAATCCACCAGCTTTGTAGGAGAAGGATGTGGCAGTCTGCTTCATGAAAATTACAGCCTTGGATATGCAATGGGGCAGTTCTACTCTGTCCCACTAAAAACGGAAAAAAAACAAAAAAACACCGCTGTCGAGTCAATTCCAACTCGTAGCAACCCTATAGGACAGAGTAGAGGTGCCCGTAGAGTTTCTAAGGAGCACCTGGCAGATTTGAACTGCCAACCTTTTGGTTAACAGCCATAGCACTTAACCACTATGCCACCAGGGTTTCCACTCTGTCCTGTAGGGTTGCTTTAAGTCAAAATCAACTGGACAGCAACAGGTTTGTTTTTTGGTGTTTTTTTTTTTTTTTTTTTATAAAGTCCCTGTTTTTCCTTCAACAAAGCCCAAAATCATTTGAGTCAAAAGATTAATAGAAAGCAGTAAGGCTAATAATTGACAGGAAATGATATCTTAAACTACTTAAAGGGAACATATAGCAAAAAAAAAAAAAATTAAATGTCATTGATACTTCTTTAAAAATTTATTTAAAAGTTACGTATTTCTTTTTTTTTAAAAGTTCAGATATGGGATAAAAAAAAAAAGCACCCCATCTTTCTATCAGGTTTCAGATAAACTTAAAATGTTTAAAGATACCTTTTAATAAATCTCTGGGTTTTGTTCTTACAGATGCTATTGTTTGGAAATAAATATAAGAAAATAGCCTGACATACTCTTTGAGTCAAATCCCTGCCTTGCCCCACCTCCACTCATGTTTCCCTCTTCAGTGTTCTACATGGGATTTTCTCCCCTCCTGATCTCAAACTACAGGGATGACTGTCTCTAGATGATTCTGTTTTTATTCATAAGCCTGGAAAGTCTCTTCCGATAGGCACACTTTGATGCTAACTGAAAAGGGAGATAAGTGAAATAGCTACTTAAATACAGCTGTTGCCATATCTGTTCACTGCCAAGTCTTTCTGTCTTTCTTTTTTTAATAAATTAATTAAAATGAATAGGTTTAGTATTCTCTGCACTAAATTTGCAGTAGATAGCAAGATTTTTTTTTTCCTGTTGTATTGGTGACTGATCATATGTGCACTGATTTATATATATAAACATTCTTGGTACCTAAGGGAAACGAACTTCCAAGACTGAATTTATTAAAACCTAACTGCCTTGGGCAACTTAAGAGTTTATGAATTCCTGAATGTAAACATCTCAAAAATAAGAAGTGAGAAAATGTCTACATCAGATGCTGAGGCTGCTCCTGGCCCTAGCTTAATTGTGTCTTCCTTTAATGCTCTGAGAGGTGACTAACAGACTACTATTAAACAATATGCTTAAGGAGGTCGCTGTGAGTTGGGATCAACTTGATGGCAGTGTGTTTTGGGTGGTTCAACTGTTAAATGCTCAGCTGCTAAATGAAAGGTACAAGGTTTGAACCCACCCAGCAGCTCCGCAGGAGAAAGATCTGGCAATCAGCTCCTATAAAGATTATAGCCAAGAAAATCCTAACAGGCAGTTCTACTCTGTCACATGAGGTCTGATTTTGAGTTGAAAATTGACTTGCCTGTACCTAACAATAACAACAAACAATATATTTAAGCAATTGGAATTCAGACCACGTCTGTCTGTTACCAGTCAAAGAAGAAGGAAAAAATTTTAAATCCTCTCGGAGTCCTACCAGTTACTCACACAAATTGATTTATCTCCTTAATCTGGCATTAGTATTACCAAGAAACTTGACATTTTTACTGAGTTTAGGAATTACGAAAAAAAGAAAAGGGCCAGGCATTCATGCTACTTTTGTGTTTCAAAACCAAAACCAAAGCCATTGACATCGAGTTAACTCCGACTCACAGCAACCCTATAGGACAGAGTAGAACTGCCCCATAGGGTTTCCAAGGAGCACCTGGTGGGTTCGAACTGCTGATCTTATGGTTAGCAGCCGTAGCTCTTATCCACTACACCACCAGGGTTTCCACTTTTTTGTTAGGTGACCGAAAATCATCTTACACATGAGAAGCTGCAGATGCTTCCATTCTACCTCACTGCAGTGAGTAATTAGCACTGAAAGATGATACCGAAGACATTGATTGCACTGAATGGTATAAACAGTTAACAAGTATGGCTGCTAAGCAAAGGGTCTGAAGTTCAAGTCCAGCCAGAGGTGCCTCAGATGAAAGGTCTGGTGATCTACTTCTAAAAAATCAGCTATTGAAAACCCTGCGTAGCAAAGTTCCACTCTGACACACACAGGGTCACCCTGAGTCAGAACTGACTCCGCGACAACCAATTAGCTGGTTATCATTTCCCAAACCATTCAGGCCTTCCTTCCTACTCTTTCTTTCCTAGTGCCGTTCAGGCCTTAGCAATTAAAAAAAATTTTTTTTCATAATTTATAGCCCAATGAAGAGCTAGATTTTAATATGAGAAATATTATTAGCCTCCAAGCCACAAAAATTGAGTTTTCTCTGAGCCCTTGACTATCAGGGACTCAGTGGAACACCTTAGGGATCGTCTAGAACCCCTAGTGTTATGCACGAACCCTCTCTTGAGCTAACGTGAATAAGGCTATTCAAAACATATTTGGCTACTGCCAGCGATAGAGTGACATACCCAAGGCAGTTCGTTCCATATTATATAACTCTTAGAATTGTTGATCCAAATTTTTATAAGGGATACTTTCTACCTAGTGCCCTCGACCATTAATTTATTACTTTGTGTCTAGAATTTTTTAAAGAAAACAATCACTGACTGGTTATGTCCTTTCTTCTTCTGACTAAACGTACCCAGATGCATCAACCATTCCACACATGTAGGTGTGTGAATTTATTTTTTACCCCATTGTACTTCAGTATTTCGTTTTGTGACCCGAAGATAGCCTTAGGTATTCCCTTTTTACCTTGCTGACATCTATGAGCATCATTTTAAATTTTACTTTATGAAGGGAACAGTTTTTAGAATTAACCCGTTGTACTTTGTCAATATCAGAAATAACCACTGAGTGTCACTGTTCTAACAGAGACACTTGTGGGCTTGTCACATAATGATCAACAACATCCTTGCTGAAGCCGTGCTATAAGCACTTGTATTTATATGCAACACAAGCAGCGGGCTGGATGAATCAAGGGTCCTCTTATTCCACCCACAACAGCTACGGTAGACATTTTGGACAGATTTACTGTTGCTTTTTTTTTTTTCTTCGCTAGTCTAGCTGGAGTTTTGCAAGAGGATTACTTTACTTTTCCTTCAAAATAAAAGACTGGTTATTTCCCTAAAAATACTATTTCTGCTCATCCAGCTTTTGGTGGTCTATAAATGACTTCCTCTCTTGTCTACTGGTAAATCCTGTTATTTCTGACTTAATTTCAATAATTTTTTCAAAGGGTTATTGATACAAAGGGGAAGGTAATTACACTTTCTGAGCATCCATTTTTATCAGGTTTCCTGCTAGATGTTCTGTGTATATTATTTCTTTTAAATTCACAACAATACAGTGAGGGAGTCATTATTCATGTCATTGTATAAATCAGGAAAACAAGATTGACAAAAGGTAAGTAACTTGGCCCAGGTTGATGGGAGTCAGTAACAAATCTGACATTAGAAGCCGAAACTCTGTGACACAGAGCCACCTTCTTTCTACTACATCATCCAGCCTTCAGACTACATCTACAAAATTGAGTAGCTTAGAAACTAATATCTCAATACTTTAAGATATTAAGGGATTGAGATTTTAAAGGATTCATTAGATAATGCCTCTTTTGTCCCTGCCTGAATTCTGAACCAATAGGGAAATAGTATACTAGAGACAGGCAGATGGAGATCCAAAGGTCAGGTGTATAACTGATGAGAGCTGGAAAAATGGGGCTTAGATGTGTGACCAAAAGAGCTTACCTCCATTTCTCTTCCTTCTCCTGAATCAGAGACTTAACCTGCCAGTAACACAGCTGGGCGACCTCAGGTCTTCCTCAAAAGGAAGGATCCCATACCACATGGTGGAAGAGAAGGAAACAGACCAAAATTGCCTTGGAAGAAGTGCTGAGTTTAGCGTGGTCCAGCTCCTTTTTTCCAAACTCACAAATCACATAAACCAGATAAATCAAATTTCTTAGGAAAGAAAAGCCAGGAGACTAACTCTACTAAAGTCTCTTTACATGGGGGTATGTAACAACTTTTCCCTGAAAAAGGTATGTTTTTTATATATGCAATGCCAAAAAAGATCATTTCAGGCAAATCTGCCACAAAAGACCCCTTTAAAGTGTTAAAAAAGCAAAGATGTCACTCTGAGGACTAAGATGCCCTTGACACAAGCCATGATATTTTCAATTGCCCCATATGCATGTGAAAGCTGGACAATGAATAAAGAAGACTGAAGAAGAATTGATGCCTGTGAATTATGGTGTTGGCAAAGAATATTGACTATAACATGGACTGACAAAAGAACGAACAAATCTGTCTTGGCAGAAGTGCAGCCAGAATGCTCATTAGAAGCAAGGATGGCAAGACATACTTTGGACATGTCATCAGGAGGGACCAGTCCCTGGAGAAGGTCATCATGCTTGTTAAAGTAGAGGGTCAGCGAAAAAGAGGAAGAGCATCAAGGAAATGGATTGACACAGTGGCTGCAATAATGGGCTCAAGCAAAGCAACAATTGTGAGGATAGTGCAGGACCAGGGTCTGTTTCATTCTGTTGTACATAGGGTCTCGATGAGTTGGAAATGACTCAACAGCACCTAACAACAACAACAGGTGATTGTAAGGGCTTGGGTTATTATTCTGAGCAAAATGAAAATTCACTGGATGAAGGGTTTTAAGCAAAGGAATCATATGAGTTGGTTTTCATTTTAAATGTTTTTGGCTCTTGCCTTCTTGTTCCTCATTCCAAACCTAATTTCATGCTGGGCAACAATGATAACAAAAAGGCCAATTACAAGCCTTTTGGAATAATCCAGGCTGGTAATAGTGTAGGTAATGAGAAATCATAGTTAAATTTTGGACATATTTTGAAAGAGAACTGAATAAAAGTTATGAGAGAAAGAGAAATCAAGGTTTATGGATGCAAGATTTTCTCATCAATTGAGATGGTGATACTGTAAACCAAACCAAACCAAACCTGTTGCCGTTGAGTCAATTCTGACTCATACAGACCCTGTAGGACAGAGTGGAACTTCCCCATAGAGTTTCCAAGGAGTGCCTGATGGATATGAACTCGTGACCTTTTGGTTAGCAGCCGTAGCACTTAGCCACTACGCCACCAGGGTTTTCGGGATACTATGGGTAAATTCATTCTGCAAGCAAATATAGGGAGGTTCACTTGGGAATATCAAGCTTGGACATTATTCTTTCACACCAAGTGGAGATAATGTAATAATATAAATGCCTGGAGTAGAGAGAGATATCTGAAATGGAGATATACATTTAAGAGGTGTCAATACAGAGATAATATGTAAAACCGTGACACAAGATGAGATCACCACGGAGGATAAAGATGAAAAAGGTCTATGGATCGAGCTCTGGGACCATCTAAAGTTAACAAGTCAAAGAGATGAAAGAAATGCACAAGGGAGACTGAAAAAGAGCAGCTAATGAGGTTGGAGAAGATGCAAGAACGTGGCACTGTGGAAGCCAAAGAGGAAAGTGTATCAAGGAAGAAGGCACAAGCAATTATGCCCAACGCTGCTGATATATCAAATAGGCTGAAGACTGAGAATTGACCATTGACTTTGGCAATGAAGAGATCATTGTTGATTTTGACAGGAGTAATCTTAGTGGAGTGGTGAGGGAGAAAAAATGGTATTAGAGTATTTAACAAGAAGAATTAGGAATAGTGAATGTGGACTTTGCTTTGAGGAATTTTGGAACAAAAAGGAGCAAAGACATTGAGAAGAAGCTACCCGTAGAACTGAAATCAAGGAAGTTTTGTTTTCCTTCAGGGAGTTAAAGCAGTAAAGCATCAATCTTGTCTGGTGATGAGAATTATCAACTAGAGAAAGGAAATTTGATTGTGTAGTATTGCGTAGGAAATTACTGGGCTGATGTCTTAAAGTAGGTAAGAGTGATGGCAACGATTGCATAAGTAGAAGAGATGGCCTTAGCTGGGAGTAAAGTTAGTTTAGGTAGAGCATCAGGCAAGAAGGAGGATTAAATGAGTAAAGACGCCAGTAGGTGGGTGCAAGCTGTAGAATAATGCTTGTAATTGTTTCAGTCTTCTCAGTGAAATAGGAAGCAAATTCATCGGCTGAGAGTGTGGGGTAGGGAGGAGGTGTTGGAAGACAGAGTTTGGAGTGAGAGAATAAAATATAGAAGAGCTTTTAGGAGAGTGGGTAGAGATAAGTGGCCCAGAGAAATGTATTTTGACTACTGGGCAGCATTAAGGGCCCAGTCCAGGTCATAGTTATTGTAATGGATTGAATTGTGTCCCTGCAAAATATGTGTAAGTTTGGTTAGGCCATGACTCCCAGTATTGTGTGGTTGTCCTCCATTTTGTGATTTTCCTATGTGTTATAAATCATAATCTTTGCCTGTGGTTAAAGAGGATTAGGGTGGGATGTAATATCCTTGCTCAGGTCACATCCTTGATCCAATGTAAAGGGAGTTTCCCTGGGGTGTGGCCTGTACCATCGTTTATCTTGTAAGAGATAAAAGGAAAGGGAAGCAAGCAGAGATTTGGGGACCTCATACCACCAAGAAAGAAGCAACAGAAACAGAGCACATTCTTTAAACCTGAGGTTCCTGAGTGAAGAAGCTCCTAGTCCAGGGGAAGATTGATGAGAAGGACCTTCCTTCAGAGCTGACAGAGAAAGAAAGCCTTCCCCTGGAGATAACACCCTGAATTTGGACTTCTAGGCACTAGACTGTGAGAAAATAAATTTCTCTTTGTTAAAGTCATCCATTATGATATTTCTCTTACAGCAGCACTAGATAACTAAGACAGTTATGAATTTAAGTAGACCATCTTACATGTGGCATGTTATTTTCCTCATATGTTTTAGCTGCCTGGGTATGAACATGGAGGAGGTATCTCACACACACTATATTTTAAAAAACAATTTTTTTAACATCTATCCTATTCAAAAACATCTTTTAAAATAATACATGTGGTCATATTACAGCTGTATGTGAGATGTTATTTTTTAAAGTAATACTACAAAGTCTTGACAGCATGTCTCTAAGTCAGTTGCCAAGTATGCAATCCCTCTTTTTTTTTTTTCTTTTGGTTTTTATCTCAATAATTGATGCCAATTTTAAGAACAAGCAAACATACAAACAAGCAGCAACTCTTACTAACATAATAGGTTATGTAAGAATTGAAAGTTATTTAGAGACTAAGCCCACTGCTCTCATTTAAAGATGGGGAAACTGAAGCCCAAGGGAGAGGAATTGGCCCAAGACTACACAAAATTCCATACAGTTCCACCCATGGAATTTCCTGGTCAAACTTACTTTGTTTTCCTCAAAACTAGATCAGACTGCTTATTTTATGATATGGCCAGGGGTATTGCTTATTCAGAGTTTGGCAGTCATGTAGGAACAAATTGTTAAGAGCTCGCATTATAGATACACTTTTGCAGAACAGGTGTGTAGAAAAAAACCTATGCTAATTCCTAGCAGATGCTCAACCTAGCTTCTCCTGTATATTCAAGACTCAAAACCAAAAACCAAACCTGTTGCTGTCAAGTCAATTTTGACTCATAGTGACCCTACAGGACAGAGTAGGACTGCCCTATAGGGTTTCCAAGGTGTACCTGGTGGATTTGAACTGCCAACCTTTTGGTTAGCAGCTGTGGTTCTCAACCACTATGCCACCAGTGTTTCTATTCAAGGCTCAGCTGAAACAAAAGTAACCCATCCCTTCATAATACCTTTTGCATTAGTGTAAATGAGAATGGCACTACTGTTGCCTGGTTACCCCTTTACTTTCTTAATAGCCTCATAGTAATGTGAGTTCCATAAGCTTTGGCAACCCCTGTGGAAAATCCAGAATTACATATCATTACCATAGTCGTTAGCTTTCTAATTTCCATTTGGAATTAAAACTCTGTATACCTGAATTCTTTCTATTTCTGCCACAGCATGTGACCTTGGTTAAGTAATTGAATGTTCTAGGCCTCTCGTTTCTTAAACTGTTAAATGAGGGAATTGGACTAGATTGGTAGTTTAAATATATTTAAAGTGGCAGCATTCATGATATAGGATAAACAAAAATAATACTTTTTAAAAACATTTCAATCAGGGGTAGGTGGGCCACACTCGTACCCATTTGACCATTCATTTAACTCCCTCCTACCTTCCTAGACGTCCTTAAGATGCCTACATAGAACTCAAGTGTTCAAGGATCACAATTTTAAAACCGCTAGGCTAGACGGTCTAGTATTCCTTCTGGCTTTATCGTTTTATAAACATATGCTGTTATGTTACCAGGGATTTGCATGTTTGTGTGTGTCTGTGTATGTGTGTGTGTCCGTGTATGTGTGTGTGTGTGTAATGAATGAACGGCTCAGGTGTAAGATGTTTATGCAACTGTGGTTGCAAAGGCCCTTAAATACCTTATATTATAGCTGTTTTATTTCCCCCTTGATGTACTCAACGTAGGAAAAGCAGATTCAGTGTGAGATGGAGGCAAACCTTTGCTCTCGTCTCATGTCTACAGTTTATAACATAGATAAACCTGCGTCTGGCAGAAAGAATTTTTATGGTTAAAAGTGGTGCAGTGATTAGGTAATAGCATAATTCGGAAAGTGAGGGAGAGACTGGTGCTTCAGTCCTGCAAAACTCCAGGTACTGGGCACAGGCTGTGAAAGCACCTGCCAAGATCCAACTAGCCTGCCAGTCTTCACCTGGCAGCTGTCTCATGTAATTCCTTATATGTAAACTGAAGTCTACCCATCTCACATTTACATAGCTTTAATTGAGCTTTTGAAAGAAAGGAAGCTTTCTAGTTTGGCAATTTTAATGACTTAAACTCATTCTTTTTTAAATGTTACGTTTAATTTAGGAAACCCTGGTGGCATAGTAGTTATAAGTGCTACGGCTGCTAACCAAAAGGTTGGCAGTTTGAATCCACCAGGTGCTCCTTGAAAACTCTATGGGGCAGTTCTGCTCTGTCCTATAGGGTCTCTGTGAGTTGGAATCAACTCCATGGCAATGGGTTTTTTGTTTGTTTTTAAGTTACGTGTAGCAAAGGCTAATGTAGATTAACCTCTATATAATGCTTTAGTATTAATGATTCATGTGTAATATAACTAGTCACTGGGGAAGAGCAGTAATGCAGCATTAACATCTTACCCATTAAGTCTGTGTTAAAGTATTTTATTATTTAAAGATAATTTTCTCAAATTTCAAACACTCATCATCCAAAAAAAAAAAAAAAAAACAAAAAACCCACTGCTGTCGAGTTGGTTCTGACTCATAGCGACTCTATAGGACAGAGCGGAACTGCCTCAGAGGGTTTCCAAGGCTGTAAATCTTTATGGAAGCAGACTGCCACATCTTTCTCCCACAGAGAAGCTTACTGGTTCCAACTGTCAACCTTTCAGTTTAAAAAAATATTGGCAATCTCATAGACAGGAAAATATTTTATATAATTTGTGCTCTTTAGTTGTTAGTATGTGTTTTTTTATGGTTTCATACTCTTTTTCAAGAACAATCTCCCTATACAGATCAAGGAATTGCTGCAATCTGTAATGGTGTCTTGGTTTCTTCTTTTATTCAGTTGGTAAGATTAAATTTTTTAAACTTTAAATTTCTAATATTTAATGCCATAAAAGTGAAATCCCTATGGCTGTGTCTTTCAGGGAGCCTGAGATACTGGATGTGCTTTCTTCATGCTGCTATTTTTCATAATTTCTGAGGCTTAAAGTTCCTGGGGATAGAGTATTGTTCCAACCATGCAAAAAAATAACCGCTTTTAAGTATTTGTTCTGAGAGTGCTTAAAAAAGTTGTATTTTCCATTTGCGATGTGCACAATTTTATATAATCTATAGATAATCTATATAATGATTACACATACACACACGTATATGTATCATTGCCCCATTGCTGTCGAATCGATTCCAACTTAAAGCAACCCTATAGGACAGGGCAGAACTGCCCCACAGGGTTTCCAAAGTTATAAATCTTTACAGAAGCAGATGGCCACATCTTTCTCCTACAGAGAAGCTGGTGGGTTTGAACTGCTAACCTTTCAGTTAGCAGCCAAGTGCTTAACAACTGTACCACCAGGTCTCCTATATATGTGCGTATGTTATATACATTTTTAATGAAGGATACTTTTAGCCCCAATGAGCCTTTGAAAATCTAAAAGTGTCCTCAGTAATCACATATGAACTAAAATTACTTGTATGGAGTTATTGGTTTGTGGCTTCCCTTTTGCACTATTTTTTTCTGGGGTTATATGTAGAATATGTATCCAAATGCAATGTAGGCAAACACTTCGAGTCATATTTATCTCTCTTTGTCCTTAGCTTAATTTTTCTGTTCAGTTATTTTATTATTTTCTTCAATGACTAATCTCCTTTCTCCAAAATTAGAATTAAGATTAGTCTTTTTTTTTTTTTTTTCCTCTAAATACATAGCTTTACTTAAGGGAAAAGTCTCATGCCATGTTATTTAAAGCAAATAGAAGTTTGAAGGCCACCTTCCGTCGTTCTAGCAGCTTGTGGTTCTCTTAGAGTCCTGGGTCTTATCTTCTCTGGTGAGTGAGTCAATCATTCTACAGTAGATCTCAATATTTGCCACCAAGTGTCAAACACTTTAATGTAGATTCTTATTGCTTCAACTTGTTCTCTCCTAGAAAGAAGTTACCGGGGTCATGATATTATGGGCTACATTAGCGTACCTCTGGCTCAACTGTTCATATGCAAATAAGTCAAATCTGCCTTCTTAGAAAAGTAATCCCATGCCTAGTTTTCAAACGTAGCATTTGCTCTTGAATTCAAGCTGCCTTTCCACAGCAGTGACAGCCCCCTCTTCAGGCTAGCACCACTAAAGGAAGCTTCTTCTGGTTTCCCACCCTGTCCTCAATCTTTCTCCTGAGCATCCAGCGAAAGTTCTGAGTAGAATCTCTAAGTGGGTGTGAGCACCTCTTGTGCCGGAGCTCCTAAGTGTTATATAATCACAGCTGCCCTACACTCAGCCTTTAACAACTCATTAAAAAATTTAATTGAATTCTCTTTACCCTCTCTTGTATCGCCAAGAAGGATAATTTGAAGTCCTAACCCCCAGTACCTGTGAATGTGATCTTATTTGGAAATAGGGTCTTTAAAATATAAATAAGATGAGTTCGTACTGGATTTGGGTGGGACCTAAATCCAATTCCTGGTGTCCTTATAAGAATTCCATGTGAAGATACTGGGAAACAGAGACACAAGGTGAATGCCATGTGGTGACAGAGGTGGAGACTGGGGCGATGCAGCTGCAAACCAAGAAACACCGAGGATTGTCAGGAACCACCATAAGCTAGGAGAGAGGCATGGGCCCGATTCTCCCTCAGAGGGTTCAGAAGTAACCAACCTTGCTAACATCTTGATTTTGGACTGACAGACTTCAGGACTGAGATAATAAATTTATGTTGTTTTAAGTCATTCAGCTTGCGGTAATTTGTAACAGCAGATATGGGAAACGAATGTAGCCTTTTTTGTGGTAGACCCATTTTCTTCACATGCTCTGTCCCAGATGAGTTCTTTCTCTCTGGGAGCTGCCTGTCTTTCCTTACATTTAAGCTCATTGGTGCCATAAAATTTCTGCTCTCTGATTGAAAGAAATTTATGATTCCATAGGTTACCCAGGCTTTTCTTGGAGCAATACCCCTTCTCATTTTCCATATTCTAAGCAGAAGCTTTGTTGTTGTTGTTGTTAGGTACAGTCAAGTCAGTTCTGACTCATAGTGATCCTATGCACAACAGAATGAAACGCTGCCCTGTACCACGCCATCCTTATAATTGCTATTATGCTTGAGCTCATTGTTGCACCCACTGTGTCAATCCACCTCGTTGAGGGTCTTCCTCTTTTCCCCTGACCCTGTACTTTATCAAGCAAGATACCCTTCTACAGGAACTGATCCCTCCTGACAACATGTCCAAAGTATGTAAGACACAGTCTTCCCACCCTTGCTTCTAAGAAGCATCCTGGTTGTACTTCTTCTAAGACAGATTTGTTCATTCTTTTGGCAGCCCATGGTGTATTCAATATTCTTCGCCAACACCACAACTCAAAGGAGTCAATTTTTCTTCAGTCTCCCTTATTCATTGTCCAGCTTTCACACGCATACGATGCAATTGAAAATACCATGGCTTGGGTCAGGCACACCTTAGTCTTCAAGGTGACATCTTTGCTCTTCAACACTTTAAAGAGGTCCTTTGCAGCAGATTTACCCAATGCAATGCATCCTTTGATTTCTTGACTGCTGCTTCCATGGCTGTTGATTGTGGATCCAAGTAAAATGAAATCCTTGACAACTTCAATCTTTTCTCCGTTTATCATGATGTTGCTCATTGGTCCAGTTGTGAGGATTTTTGTTTTCTTTATGTTGAGATGCAATGCATACTGAAGGCTGTGGTCTTTGATCTTCATTAGTAAGTGCTTCAAGTCCTTTTCACTTTCAGCAAGCAAGGTTGTGTCATCTGCATAACACAGGTTGTTAATGAATCTACCTCCAATCCTGATGCCCTGTTCTTCATATAGCCCAGCTTCTTAGATTATCTGCTCCACATATAGATTGAATAGGTATGGTGAAAGAACACAACCCTGATGCACACCTTTCCTGACTTTAAGCCAATCAGTATCCCCTTGTTCTGTCTGAAAAACTGCCTCTCGATCTATGTAAAGTTCCTCACGAGCACAATTAAGTGTTCTGGAATTCCCATTCTTCGCAATGTTTTCTATAATTTGTTATGATCCACACAGTAGAATGCCTTTGCATAGTCAATAAAACTATGTGTCTGTCAGTTTGTCGTACTGTGGGGGCTTGCGTGTTGCTGTGACACTGGAAGCTATGCCACCAGTATTCAGACACCAGCAGAGTCACCCATGGAGGACAGGTTTCAGCTGAGCTTCTAGACTAAGACAGTCTAGGAAGAAGGACCCGGCAGTCTACTTCTGAAAAGCATTAGCCAGTGAAAACCTTATGAATAACAGTGGAACATTGTCTGATATAGTGCTGAAAGATGAGCCCCCCCAGGTTGGAAGGCACTCAAAAGATGAATTGGGAAGAGCTGCCTCCTCAAAGTGGAGTCAACTTTAATGATGTAGGTAGAGTAAAGCTTTTGGGACCTTCATTTGCTGATGTGGCATGACTCAAAATGAGAAGAAACAGCTCCAAACATCCATTAATAATCTGAACCTGGAATGTACGAAGTATGAATCTAGGAAAATTGAAAATTGTCAAAAATGAAATGGAACACATAAACTTTGATATCCTAGGCATTAGTGAGCTGAAATGGACTGGTATTGACCATTTTGAATCGGACAATCATATAGTCTACTATGCTGGGAATGACAACTCCAAGAGGAATGGTGTTGCCTTCATCATCAGAAAGAACATTTCAAGATATATCCTGAAGTACAACCCTGTCAGTGATAGGGCAACATCCATACTCCTACAAGGAAAACCAGTTAATACGACTATTATTCAAATTTACACACTAACCACTAGGACCAAAGATGAAGAAATAGAACATTTTTATCAGCTGCTGAAGTCTGAAATTGATCAAACATGCAATCAAGATGCATTGATAATTACTGGTGACTGAAATGTGAAGGTTGGAAACAAAGAAGAAGGATCAGTCGTTGGAAAATATGGCCTTGGTGATAGAAACAATGCCAGAGATCTAATGATAGAATTTTGCAAGACTAACGACTTCTTCATTGCAAATACCTTCTTTCACCAATATAAACAGCAACTATACACATGGACCTCGCCAGAGGGAACGCACAGAAATCAAATTGACCACATCTGTGGAAAGAGAGGAAGGAAAAGCTCAATATCATCAGTCAGAACAAGGCCACGTGCCAACTGTGGAACAGGCCATCAATTGCTCATATGCAAGTTCATGCAGAAACTGAAGAAAATCAGAGCAAGTCCACGAGAGCCAAAACATGACCTTGAGTATAACCCACCTGAATTTAGAGACCATCTGAAGAATATATTTGAAGCATTGAACTCTAGTGACAGAAGACCAGGCAAGTTGTGGAATGACATCAAGGACATCATCCATGAAGAAAGCAAGAGGTCACTGAAAAGACCGGAAAGAAAGAAAAGACCAAGATGGATGTCAGAGGAGAGTCTGAAACTTGCTCTTGAGCATCGAGCAGCTAAAGCAAAAGGAAGAATTGATGAAGTAAAAGAACTGAACAGAAGATTTCAAAGGGCCTCTCGAGAAGACAAAGTGAAGTATTATAATGACATGTGCAAAGAGCTGGAGATGGAAAACCAAAACGGAAGAACACACTTAGCATTTCTCAAGCTGAAAGAACTGAAGAAAAAATTCAAGCCTCGAGTTGTGAGAGCAAAGGATTTTATGGGGAAAGCAGAAGCTAGATCTCTGAAATAATTGGGTATTCAAAACAAAGTTGTTGTTTTTTTTTCATGTGTTTCTGTTTTTGTTTTTGCTTGATACTCCTAGAGTCTATCACAATGCCTGACAGAATGTGAATTAAATAAATCTGAAAAAATAAATGGGCAAGGCAAGCATGTGATCAACAGGACAAGAGGACTATTTTTTTTTTGTTTGTCTTTCAGAATTTTCCCAGCATGTATTTTAACCTTAGTCCACCCTGCCTTAAACTATGATTGTTTCTTTTTCTTTTGTAAAAGGTGGAAACCATGCTTTAATTCATCCCAATACACACCACAAAGTCTGAGATGTAAGTAGTGAATTACAAGAAGTTGAATAGGAAAGAGAAGCTTTTTATAGTCACAGAGTGAAGACACTCCCAGGACTTGGTAGGTGCAGAGCTTGTAGTTTGAAATGAAAGGAGCAATTTCAATTCATCCTTCCAGGCCAAGTGAAAAGAAGAGTATAATCATATTCATAAGGTAGCAAGCTAATGGTCCATGTACCAAAGGGTACAAGATGTGGGTCAGAACGATAACCTATTACAAAGTCAGACTCCAAAATCCCTGATCTGCCCCAGAAGTCTCTGTCTTTCCTCACTTTCTCTATACCTTTCACCCTTAGACAAAATCAACCAGATTATGCTCTACAGTATACAATGTTTGTTTGTTTGTTTACCATTGTAAATAATTCTCTGATAATTTTATTCAAAAACATCAATTTTATCAAATTGCTTTCTAAAATCTTGGCACTTGTTTATTTATTTTTATTGTTTAAGTGAAAGTTTACAAATCAAGCCAGTCTCTTCTGGTCTCAGGCTGATGTAGTTTCTGATTTATGTGGACTTTTCTGTCTCTTGGGCTCATAATTACCTTGTGTCTTTGGTGTTCTTCATTCTCCTTTGCCCCAGGATTTTAAATTCCCCAAGTAAAGACAGCCCTAATCTCCTTAGGTCTTACAGTAATCTCAGATGTCCCCACTTATAGGCAAAATGATCCAACATTGGAAATTTATATTAGAATGTCATGTGACTTTCAGAGCATCTTTTGATGAATTACTAACCTTAAACAACCAAATAGTTTTCTGTTCTCCTCATTTCTTAAAAGTTTTTTTTCCTTTCTTTCTTAAAGCAGAGCTTCTACCTTATGTTTCAAAAAGTTTTGTGCTTATTTCCCCACATGACATGTATCTATATGATTTACCCATATCCATATTCTATGTTTTCCCATATCTATGTCTGTATTATAACTGTGTGAAAAGTTAGATTTTAGCAGGCTTGATAAGGAACATATTATCATTCCACTTCAATAATATGAAATGATTTAATTTTTTTTTAAAGCTGGAAGGCACCTTAATGTCTCTAGGTGGCACACAAGGTTTATGCTCAACTACTAATCTAAAAGTTGGCAGTTCGAACTCACCCAGCAGCACCGTAGATGAAAGGCCTAGCAATCTGCTTCTGTAAAGAATACAGCCAAGAAAATCCTTTGGAGCAATTCTAATTTGTAACATATGCAGTAACCATGAGTCAAAATCAACTATACAACAACGGGTGGAAGGTATCTTAGAATTTCATTCAATACAGCTCTCTCATTTTTCAGAGACAGAAATTTTTTTAAAAAGTGAAATACCCAAGGTTATTTAATTGGTCATGACTCATTTTCATTCTAAACTGTTTCTTTATCTCTTTATGAAGCATAACCAAATATTCCACGCAAACAACTTTGATCCTAATCAAGAAAAACAATTGTAATTTAAGTCGTATTTCAGCATTGAAAATCTATGATTCAGTTTAGTTTTGAGATCCTTATTCATTTCGTCAGACAGTGATTGCAAACAATATTCAAAAGTCTCAGATTTTTAATTTTAGAATTTCTGACACTGGCTGCCCTTGCCTGTTCCATCTCTTTTAAGATTATATGTAACATCTTATGTATGTGGTGATATTGGTACCCAGATAAAGGAGTTGACAACTTACTTATAGCACTTCAACCAGACTTGTGTAGAATTTTCACTGATCCTACTGTAGACTTCATTTTTGCCTTAGTCATAAATCTCCGTAGCAGAAAAATTTGATAAATAATATTCAACAAGCGTTCCGAAGAGACTTTTACATACAGACCAAACTTTTAATGAAATATTTTATCTCACTTTATATTTCTGTTGATGGACTAGTCTCATCTAATTCTCTTCTTTGAAAGTTCTTTTTTTAAACTTTCTGTAACAGTGTTTATATAAGAATAGAAATATTTGACAAGATAAACATGCTGACACAGAACTAGCATTTTAAAATTGATATACATGTACAGTGGACAGCATCCCCAACTACATTTAGGATCTAAGGCTCTCCAATATAGAGTTGAAAATACCATAGTTTCCACCCCGCCTCATACTCCATTTAAGGCTCTTCTCTTACTCATTGGCTTCTCTTCTTTCTTCTGCCATCTGGCTATGGGTATCAGCAGAGACGGATTACTCAGTAAGGAAGGTAAACATGGGCTCATTTGTGCTTACTTGCTAATCTGTAGTGATCAAATTCACTTGGGTTTCTTTCACCACATCTTTGATCTGTTGTTCAATTGGTCACTAGGGATTGTAAGTTTGAAAATAGACTCTGAATCTGTAGAAAGGTGCTGTGGGGTTAGGGGAGAGACAGATGCCAGCCACACCTAGTTGCAGAATCTTTGATATTGTGAAAAAATGTGAAATACTGCACTACAGATGATCTGGTAAGCAAGGTAAGCACCATGCTTACCTTATTTTTCATAGTCTTCTGTATACGATGGTCAGATTAAACAGTTTTGTTGACTTTCAGATGAGTGAGTTGCAGCACTATATGTGGCTCAGTTTCCCTGACATTGTGCCATTCTCCGCATTTGCTGGTTATAGTTCAATTAGCTGTTTTCTCTAGTCTCCTCATCTTCCTCTCCTTCCTCTCACAAAGGCTTTGTTCTCTATCTACTCTGCCTCCATTCTTTAACTCATTATTTCTCACAACTGAAATAACCTTGTAATCTCTTTGGCCTGTCCCACTCCTTTCCACTTTTGAAGTTCAGCTTAAATTCTATCTCTAGCTAAAGACATTCAGTTCAAAATTATTACGGCTATTCTGAACATCTATCTGGCCTTCGTTTCCCCAAAACCATTGTATGTGGTTTATCACATTAATAGCATAATTTGCAACGTTAAATATCCTTCTTCAAAGACACAGAAATGTTTGGCAAGAAAGAACAATGAAGAGAGCTAGGTTCAAATCTCAGCTCTGGCTTTCAAGCTTCCCATATCATAACAGGTCCCTTACACATGCTGGGCCTGAGTTTGCTCACCTGTGAAATAAGAAAGGCTGGGTTAGACGAACTCCAGGTCTATTTCAGTTTATGACCCTGTGAACAGGTATTTGAAGGCATCCCATACAACATGGTATAAGCCCATACTCTTTTAAGAACATTCAAACTTGAGAATAAATAAAAGACAAATTACAGAATGGTAGTCCTATTTCTATTACTGTATAAAACCAATTTTATTCAGTTGTCATGCTACTTAAAAGGGGTGGGGAGAGTACAGTACTGTATAATTTTCTGTGGTTACTGTAACAAAACACTATAAACTGAGTTGCTTAAAACAGACATTTATTCTCTCAGGTCCGGAGGCTAGAAGTCTGAATTCAGGGTATCCGTAGGGCCGTGTTCTCTCTGAAGGCTCTAGGGGGAAATCTTTCCTTTCTCTTCCAGTTTCTGTAGCCCCAGGCATTCTTTGGATTGTGGTAGTACAACTCCAATCTATGCTTTGACTTCATGTAGGCGTCTTCTTCCTGTGTCTGTGTCTGTCTCTGTATCTCTTCTCTTTTTATAAGGACTTGGATTAGAGCACACCCTGCCCCTGTATGAACTCAATTTAACTAATTATATCTGTAATGACTTTATTTCTAAATAATGACTTTTTATTTCTAAATAAATTCACACTCGCAGGTACTTGAGGTTAGAACTTCAACATATCTTTTTACGGTACACAGTTTGAACGACGGCAGTTAACCTATAAAAAAAAAACCTATAATAGGATATATTAATTTGATAAGTTTAGTCAACATTTAATGAAACAAAAAAGCCTACTAAGTACAATGCACTGTGCCAAATACTAGTAGACCAGAAATGGTGTCGATGAAACCCAGAACCCCAGTGCTGTCGACTCAATTCTGACTCATAGCTACCCTATAAGACAGAGTAGAACTGCCCCATGGAGTTTCCAAGGAGGGCCTGGAGGATTTGAACTGCTGACCTTTTGGTTAGCAGCCATAGCACTTAACCACTATGCTACCAGGGTTTCCATCAATGACACAGAAATGAATTAAACGTATGGTATCTATCCTGAAGGAATTCATTGCTTAATGAGAGTGGCATAAGATAAAGGAATTAATGTAATTATACGCATAAGAAGCTGTTGATCGCCATCATTTATTGAATTCCTACTATAACCAGGACCTATGCCAGGGCTTAATACATAAAAATTCTAATTAACATATGCAAACATTAATTGTTATGACATTCCAAGGCAGTAATTATTATTCATATTTTGAAAAAGAAAAAGCTGAAGTTAAAGATTTTAACAATCTCTGCAAGGTAACATAGCTAGAGAGTGATGCGGATGTACTCTCCATCACACCCTGTTAGGTATCTTTCATGCCCAGTGTGAGACATGGATACATTTGTGTAAAAATACTTATTAAAAAGGAACGATTATTTCTAAGTGAAGGTGTAATTTAAAACGTTGCTTTTGAAGATAGCCTTAGAGCTGAGTTCTTAAAAATGAGCAGGCTTTCTATTGTACTGGTGGGTAAAAAAAGCATTCTAGGCACAAACAAGAGCCTGAGCAAAAACTCAGAGATAAGGAAACACAAGTTATGTTTAGGGAAATCTGGTGAGTTAACAAGGCTGCAAAGGACAGATTGTGAGCAAGGTGAAAGATAAAGCTTTAGGTTGGGTGGGCAGAATGTTAGAGGATTGTGTTTGGTTAAATATAATTGGAAAATCTGGCCAGTCTAAGCTCTTTCAAAGATGACAGCTAAATCAGCTTGCATAACAGTGAGCAGAACCTACCCACCTGCTTAGTTTCTAATGCGATTCACTGAAAATTGTGCCTTCCTACACACTTCTTCAGAACTAATTTGACCTATACCAGATAGTAGTTCTACCACAGCTGTAGTCAACAAGAAAAACTCTTTTTTTTTTTTTTTTGGTGGTAATTTTCTATTCTCTTTCTGGTCTACTGAGTTTCTAAGCAATTTTTATCGTGCTCTTTTGTTCGCTCTTATAGGCTTGCAGAAGTTGTGCTCATCTCATCATGGCCTTGAGAAGACTGTGTGGGCTGCCAAAGGCAAGTACATTCAGGAGAGTTTTGAGGATGGAGTTTCAGGAGCTCTACTAACTCTAGTCTTCAACATAATGAGAAAGCAACTCCAGAGCCTTCATGTGGTGTGAAAACTTAACATAATTCTTTAATATCATATTAATGTTTTAATTGCCGTATGCAGCACTTTAGTTCATCATACAGTGTGCAAAACACACCCATAATTTATTTAGTTTTAGCCTATCTTCCTAGCGAAATTTAATTTACTTATAAATGTCTAACATAAGATCTTACATACGAAAATCTTTGCAGCACTTATTTTTTAAAAAAAAACATAAAATAATAACTTGGAGATCTCAGTGAGTATTAAAAAATTAATCCACAAAAGAATACTATGAAAATAATTTAATGAAAACTTAGTTATAACTTTTAATATGAAAATTCAGTGTGGAATTTTATATAATCACCGTTTAATTTACATACATGTCTTAGTTGCCTAGTGCTGCTGTAACAGGAATACCACACATGGATGACTTGAACAACAGAAGTTTATTTTCTCACAGTTGAGGAGGCAGGAATTCTGAATTTAAGGTGTTGGCCCAAGAGAAAGGTTGTTGTCTTTCAGCTTCTGTAACCCAGTGCTGCTTGGTGATCCTCCCATGGCATTTGTCTTCCACAGTGTGTCTGTGTCTATTCTCTTCTCATAACTCAGAAGTAATTCATCTTAGGATCCTAAGCTGTGATTGCATTACATTAGGTTCCATTATGGAAGGTGAGATAATCTACCTAAGGGTAACTGATTTAATCATGTGATTAAATCATAACAGCATTGGCTAGGATCTCAATACATATTTTGGGGGACACAATTCCAACCCAAAAGACACATATCTACGTATATAAATTAGCAAGCTGCCTTAAAAACTTTTCAAAATTAACAGTAAACCAATCCATAATAGATTAAATCAAATAAATACAAGATACACTTACTAATAGACTCATTTTTGATGTTCAAACCCTGAGAGAAAGAATCAGGCTATAAGTTAATCAATTAAATTATCAGGGTTAGACAGGCACTAGGTCACTCAGAAGGTAGATTGCTTAAACATGGAACATGAAAAATAGAAAAGAAAATATTGGTAATACCCATTGGAAAACATTTCATGGAAGAGTTTACTCTGGCTCAAGAGTTTCCCCGGCCATCAACACCAATCAAAATGGGTACATCAGGCTATTAGAACCTAATGCTACTGACCTTTAAAATCATGTATCTAATTTACCCTGCTTTGGTTCTAGGCTTGACAGACACTTTTGATCTAGACTGTGATTTCCAGTGTGTGTGTATGTGGTGTGAATGTGTGTTGTGATGTGAGTGTATGTGATGGGAATTATGTGTTGGACACATGCTACAAAGTCCAATCTTCAAGGCAGTGCTATTTCCCATGGCATAAAAATCATTTTATTTGTATTGAATTAACATTATTAATATATTCTGTGAACTTGGCTACTGTGGCTCTAGCTCTTAAAAAGCTTCTACTTTCTTCCACCAAAGTCAGATTTCTGAGACTATAACTGGAGATCAATTTCTCTCCATAAATAAGATAAAAATCATCTGAGGATGTCTACAGGCAACAAAAAAGTCTAGTTTTTCTGTGGCATAAACCTTGGTATTATTACCCTTCTTTAATACTTCAACATTCATTATTTTGCATGCCTTTCTTTCACCGCATAATATTCATTTTTCTATTTTTTATAACAATCATTTACCATACATTTAATGCACAATATATTTAAATTTTATTTTTATCTCTTTTCTGTAATTATATTGTAAACTACACAGGAGAAAGATTTTCTTTTCTTTTTTCCCCTCTTTTGTTCACTATTCTCAGTGTCTAGATGGTTCCTGACATATATAGTAGGTTCTCAGATATGTTGATGAAGAAATGGACTACACAGCAATGTGTCTTAAAAATGTAGAATTGACAGAAGCTTATGCACTACTATACTAATTTCCCTTGCGTGGATTGTAACATTAATTTGAGGTCCTGAGAGAGCAATCTTTGCCTTGTTATGTGTGCTCTTTGGGAAATAATTATTATTAGCCAAACTCATGACTACTGTGTTCACATCTATAGTATACAGCAGAGCAATAATTGCCTCCCACACTAGGGATTGATGGGTCTCCCTGTCTTAATCGAAGCCGAATTGATAACTGTGGGGAGATTCACACGATTCTTCTGGGAAATTGGTCCAGATGTTCCTCTGATTTTATTAAAATTTCATCCTTCTCTTAACACAGTTGTTATTCTGCTGGACATGATAGGTGGTTCATTATCAAATGAATATACAGTTCTTCCATTTTCTTAGAAATTCTGCTTTAAATTAATTCCAGCTTCTTAGGGGAGAACATAATTTATTTTTCCAAATCATAAATTGTTCCTGTTTTACCATTTTGTTCCACCAAAACAGCCTCTAAAATCCCAATCTTAGCACCTGGAGACTTTATTCTGGGGACAGAAAGAGAAAGCCAGTAGGCTGCGCTCACACACACACACACACACACACACACACACAAAATGCAACGTAGTGACCTTCTTTTGTTATAACGTGCTCATTCACATATTCTTTTATGAAACCATTATTGTAGGTCTCATTTGCAACATTCACTGAGCCAGATGAGAAAGTACATGAAGAGAGGCTAAAAAAGAACACTGGATTCAGAATTAGAAGAACCAGACTAAGCCAGGCTGAGCCATTTAATAGCAGTGTGACCTTGGCAAGTCACTTTATTTCTTTGAATCTCATATTTTTTTTTTTTTACTAAGAAAATGAAGGTGATAATTCATACTTTACAAAAGTAATTTTTTGTATGAAGTATTGAATTAGAAAAAAGTAAAATGCTATGTAAGTTTTTTCATTATCACATTATAACAAAAAGTTTTATATTCTAATATAAAATATTAGAATAAAGCCATGTCATTAAAATAAAAAGGAAGTATATTAGAGAGAGATGGAGATTGAGAGGAAGGGATCATAATTTTCAGAGTTATAAATGTGTTTATAACAACAAGTAATATGACTGTTCATAGAGAGATACAAATACAGTGTTGTGGGCCCAAATTGGAAAGATTTTATTTCAATTGCCAATTTCAATAAGACCTTATTGAAAAAATGCAGTAAGATGATAGCATTTGAGTAAAGTCTTTAAAAGAAAATAGCATGCTATTTGTCCCCTTTTATAAGGTGGCTTAAAAAAAAAAATTTGGCTTAGGAGATGACTTATTGAGCTAGTATTACATAGAGTCAGCTATGTGGGCTTTTGAATCAGACCATCATCTCAGTATTCTAAACCTCATTATGTGTTTTCCAGGTGCCTGATTTTGAGTATGTTACTTAATCTCTCTGCTCCTCAATATCCTCATTTATAAATGTTGGGTAATAGTATTGATCTCTTAAGGCTGGTGTGAGGATTAAGATAATTATACATTTTACGTTATACTTATATATTGTTGTTGTTGTTAGTTGTTGCTGAATCAGCTCCAACTTACTGTGACCTTATGTATAACAGAACAAATTGTTGCCCAGTCCTATGCCATCTTCATGATCACTGGTATGTTTGAATCCATTGTCACGGCTATTGTGTAAATCCATCTTGTTGAGGGTTTCCCTCATTTTTGCTGACTCTTTAATCTACCAATCATAATGTGCTTTTCTAGAGACTGGTCTTTCCTAATAATGTACATTATGATCAGTTGATGATATTCTACTTATTATTGCTCTAACTGTTGCAAGTCATGCAGAACACAAACTTCCTATTGTCAAAAAAAGAAAAAAGATTTTGAGCAATGCTGTGCAGAGATATGTGCAGGGCCTTGGCATTGTAATGGAGTAAGGCAAGTTGGTCAGCGTCCCCTTCCTCTTTCTCTTTGTCTTTTGTGTATTAATGCCTCCACTTTCCAGAGGTCAGGCTGTCCAGGGATCCCCTGCAATCAAAATCTGTGCTCAGAAATTTTGGTCTTTTCTGTTTTTGAGACTGCAGGTCTTAGGGAGCAAAGGAAATAAGCTAACTAAGTGGTAAATGAATCTGTGTCACAGTGGTCACCACTAATATGTTTTCTATCTTCTCCATTTTCAATAACAAATGTTTGATGAATATAATAAATAAATAAGAAGCAAGAAATAAGACTCTGTATGGGTAGTCTAACCATTCTCTCAAACTGAAAATCATGCTAAATACATATATAGACCCATCCCCATCATCACCTTTATGCCATTTAATGTTGTACAAGGATTTATAGCTTATAAATCACATTCACTTACATTACTGTATTTAATACCAACAGTTTTATACATAAGTATTATCATTATTATTTTACATATGATACTTTTGTTATTTACCTAGGAATACTTTCGGGGGAGGGGGGAATGCCATCTGTGGGTGATCTCACCTTCCCATGGCATCCAGATGATGTGCCATTCATCCAATTATCTGTAAGTACATAAAAAATCCACTTCAGATGTGCAGCTCAGAGTTTTTCTATTTCTCTAGGCTCCATTTGTCCCTCCCCCATTATCTCCTCTGCTCTTTCCCTTGATTCTGGAACCATATTGAAGATCTTTGCTTCGAGTTTCTGAAAGGCGGTTCACGTGAAACACACAACCCATCAAAGCTTTCAAGATTCAGGCAGGGCACGTGAGTGAGTTAGGTAGGCAGCCATGATATCACAAGAGAATGATAAAAGGAGACTTGTAATGAATTGGAGATAGAGTTAGAGGGAGGACATCAACTACTCAGCTCTACTTGATCCTTGGCAAGTGAGAATATTGTTCAATTTTAACAGATTCTCCCATTTTCCAAGAGAATGTGAAAATCTGAATCTTTATGTCAATTTCTCAATTAATTTATATATGTGTGTGCGTGTGTGTTTGTGTGTGTGTGTCATGTAGGCCTAATAAAACAACTTCAAGACCAGGTTTATCCACTTGAAGTCTCTGCTTGACATCTCTGTTTTCAGCTTGAAATCTCTGCTTTATAACCTTTAAAACTTTGATAGGAGGCAAAATAAATGAAAAATAGCCCTGTTAATGTTGATTGCCCCTCATAGAGTAACTTTGATAAGTTATGTTGACAAAGATGCTGTCTCTACTCTGATTTATACAGACCACTCCTCTTCATCAGGGGCAAAGGACTGAAGAAGTGAATAGAGAATAAAATTGTCTCCTACTACTCACAAACGAGGTGCCTGTGGGTCAATATTTGTCCTAGATGAGGTAACCATAGGTTCTAGGTGCAGGGACAGTCTCTGTTTACACTGTTGTCCCAGTGTAATTACTAATAGCACGTCCTTTGAAATTCAAAGGTGTGCAGTTTGGAAAATAAATTATGTAACCACACTAGGGATGTAGTAGCCATTGACAGAACAAATTCAGAGGGATGCAGAAGGACAAGTAAATGATTCCTAGGCCTGAGCCCTGAGATAGATGGGCACTAGGACTTGGAGCAATGGGAAGGTCAACAGGGCAAGGGAAATTCTTGAGACTGATGGGTGACACAGAGGGAAACAACAAGCTCCCTGCCCACTGGGGACACTGTGGGAGAGCCTATGCAGGGGCACCCATGACAGAAAGACATTAAGAGCCCTCCGCCTTCACCATAGGAAAGTAGAGTCCCACCACTTACAACAGTATCTGCGACCAGCTACCCCCCCCACCTCACAGATGCATATTAAATTATGGAGATCAAGCATCCAGAACTCCTGAATCAGCACTGAAAAAAAAAAAAAAACCTAAGGATAAGAGTGCTGTCTAGTGGTTCTCAGGGGAAGATACCGGACCCACTGCTACTGGGTCAATTCTGACTCATAGAGACCCTGTGGGGCACAGTGGAGTTCCCCCTTGGAGTTCCCAAGGCTCTGAGTCTTTGTGGAAGCAGCCTGCCACATCTTTCTCCCATGGAATGGCTGGTGGGAGTGCACCCCAGTCTTTCAGTTGGAGTTGGGTGCTTGGCGACTGTGTCACCAAGGCGCCAAATCAGAAAATTTTCCCACAAAAAGCAGAATACAAAATTAAAATTATAGTGATAATAAGAAGATGGCCAAAATGGCCCAAGTTCAACAACAAAAAAAACAATAAAACACACGATATCATAAGACAAGACAGAACAATCAAAAGTAAAACATGAAGAAGAGAAATTTCTCCCATGGAGGTCAGATTAACACAAAGAATTAATAATTTCCAGACTATGGTGCTATATATGTTTAAAGAAAGCAAAAAGCACATAGCGAACAAGCTAGCAGTGATCAGGAAACAAATGGAGGAACAAAACGAGAGGAACTGAAAACATAAAAAAAAAAACTGCCAGAACTGAAGAATAAAGCGACTGAATTAGAAAAAGCAAGAGAAACCCTCAACAATAGAGTCAAACAGACAGAAGATAGAATAAATGAACTAGAAGACAAAATAACTGAATTTATCAAGTCTCGAGAGAAATAAGAGCAAAGAACAAAGAAAAGTGAAAAATCCAAAAGGAAATATAAGATTTAATTAAGAAACCTAACATTAGAATTACTGGAATCACAGAGCATCATAACAAAAACAAAGGCATAGAAACAGTTTCCAAGAGATAATCAGAGAGAATTTCTCAGACCTGAACAGAGAACCACACCTGCAAATACAGGAAGCTACATGAACACCAATCAGAAGAGATTCAAAAAGATCAATTCCATGCCATATCCTAATAAAATTCTTGAAAACCAAAGACAAGGAGAGAATTCTGAAAGCAGCAAGCGAAAAACACAATATAACATACCAAGTGTCTTTCATAAGAATCAGTTCAGATGTCTCCCTAGAAACTATAGAGGCCAGAAGACAGTAAAGTGACGTATATAAAATATATGAAAACAATTGTCAACCAAGAATTCTTTACCCAGCAAAGTTGTCATTCAAAAATAAGGGGAAAATAAAGACATTTCCAAACAAACAAGCTCTAGGAATTTGCCACTACCAGGCTAGTTTGCAAGTATTACTCAAGGGAGTATTCCAAATGGAAAGGGAAGAACATTAAATAAATTCTCGTACCTATACATAGGAAAAATAAATAGAGAGAGAGAGAGATCTCCAAAACACACAACATGGGCAATCATAAGGACTAAGTACATGATATCTTCAGGGAATAAACTCAATAATTAAATCCTGCAAACAATACAACATCAAGTCTGTAAAAAATAAGAATAAAGTAAACTTATCTAATATAGGTTGTATATTGGTGTTAATGGAGACACACCAACAGAAATGGGGGGGGAGGTGCATATCAGGAATAGATTTATCATGTTAAGGTTGTATGCTAACTGTTCTTTTGTTAAACATTGTTGCAATTGTAAGTTTTGTAATGTGATGCATGTAGTAACCACTAAGAAATTGCCAAGAAAACAACATTCAGAAAAAAAAGAAAGAAGAAAGGAAAAAGGTGCATCACAAGAAAGCAGCCAAATACAAACAAAAACTGAAAAATCAGAATAAAAAAACAAAGAAGATACAAAACACTCAAAAAAAACAAATAGCAAAATAAGCGAGGAAGACACTTCTTTTTCAGTAATAACCTTAAATATCAATGGTCTAAATGTCCCATGCAAAAGGCAGAGAGTGGCAGAATGGAGTACAAAAAAAATAAAATGATCCATCCTTTTGCTGTCTATAATAAAGATATCTTAGAATGACACAAACACACTAAAAATAAAAGGATGGAGAAAAATACTCCATGTAAACAAAAAAGGAGCAGGGGTGGCCATACTGATATCAGATAAAATAGACTTTAAATCAAAATCTTTTACAAGAGATAAGGAAGGACATTATGTAATAATAAAAAGGATCAATCCAGCAAGAAGATATAACATTATATGCAGGTAGCATCAATGCACCAAAATACCTGAAACAAATGCTAATTAATATGAAAGGAGAAATATACAATTTCACAATATAGTAGAGGACTTCAACACACCCCTTTCAATTACACACAGAACATCTAAAAAGAATATCACCAAGGACATTGAAAACTTAGACAAAACCATAAGCCAGTTGGACCCAATGGACATGTAGAACACTCCACTCAGCATCGAAAAAATGCACATTCTTTTTCAGCACACATGAATCATTTTCCAGAACAGACCATATACTAGGACACAAAACAAGTCTCAATAAATTTAAAAAGGTTGAAATCATACAAACCACCTTCTCTGACCATTACAATAGGAAGCTAGAAATCAACAACAGGAAAAATATGGAAAAGAATTTATAGAAATTAAATAATACACTACTAAAAAACAATTGGGCTATAGAAGAAATCAAAAGTGAAGTTAAAAAATTCCTAGAATCAAACGAAAGTGAAAACACAACATATCAAATCCTCGGGACACAGCAAAAGCAGCACGCAGAGGGAAATATATAGCAGTAAATGTATACACTTAAAAAGAAGAAAAATCTAAAATCATTAAATTAAAACATGAACTTTAAAAAATAGAAAAGGAAGAGCAGAAGCAGCCAAAAGGTACCAGAAAAAAGGAAACAATAAAGATCAGGGCAGAAATAATTGAAGCAGAAAAACAGTAAATAACCAAATTAAGAAATGAAATTGGTGACATTACAACTGATCCAAAAGAGACAAAGAAGATCATATCTGATTAGTATGAAAAATTGTACTCCAAAAAATTAGAAAACCTAGATGAAATAGCTGAATTCCTAGAAATACACTTATCTCCCCAAACTAACACAAGCAGATGGAAAATTTAAACAGACCCATGACAAAAGAAGAGATTGAAGATGTCATCAAAAACCACCAGCAGCAACAACAAAAAAAGCCAAGGACCAGATGGCTACACTGGAGAATTAAACCAAACATTCAAAAAAGAGTTGACACCAATCCTACTCAATCTCTTCTAAATCATAGAAGAGGACGGAACATTACCGAACTCTTCCTATGAAGGCAGCATAACCCTGATACCCAAACTAGACAAAGACATCACAAAAAAAAAAAAAAAAAAAAGGAAATTACGGACCAATATCCCTGGTGGGGGAAACCCTGGTGGCATAGTGATTAAGTGCCACGGCTGCTAAACAAAATGTTAGCAGTTTGAATCCACCAGGCGCTCCTTGGAAACTCTATGGGACAGTTCTACTCTGTCCTATAGGGTCGCTATGACTCGGAATCGACTGGATGGCAGTGGGTTTACCCCTGGTGGAATAGTAGCTAAAAGTTTGGCTACTAACCAAAAGGTAGGCAGTTTGAATCCACCAGCCACTCCTTGGAAATGTATGGGGCAATTCCAATCTGTCCTATAGGGTCGGTATGAGTTGGAATCAACTTGATGGCAATGGGTATCCCTTATAAACCCAGATGCAAAAATTTTCAACAAAATTCTAGCCAACAAACTTCAGCAACATATCAAAAAGAAAAAAAAAAAATACACCATGATCAAGTGGGTTTTATACCAGGATTACAAGAGTGGTTCGACATTAGAAATCAGTCAACATAAACCACCTCATAAATAAAACAAAGGAAAAGAGCCAGCTGATCTTATCAATTCATGCAGAAAATTCATTCAGTAAAATTCAACACCCTTTCCTGATAAAAACTCTCAGGAAAATAGGAATAGAAGAGAAAATTCTCAACATAATTAAGGACATATATGCAAAGCTAACAGCCAGCATTATACTCAACAGAGAAAGGCTGAGAGCCTTTAAGAACACGAATGAGACAAGGATGCCTATTATCAGCACTCTTATTCAACATCGTACCAGAAGTCCTAGCCAAAACGATAAGAAAAGAAAGAGAAATAAAATGTATCCAAATCTGAAAGGAAGAAGTAAAACTCCTAGAAGAGAAGAATTTAGCAACATTGCAGAATACAAGATTGACACAAAAAATCAGTTGGGTTCCTCTACACTAACAAAGGCTACTCTGAAAAAGAAATCAAGAAAACAATACCATTTACAATAGCCCCAAAACTGATAACATACCTTGGAATTAACCTAACCAAGAGCATACAAGACTTATATAATGAAAATTATAAAACACTACAACAAGAGACTAAAAGAGACCTACAAAAATGAGAAGACATCCTGTGCTGATGGATTGGAAGAGTTGATACAGTGAAAATGTCAATACTACGTAAAGTTACCTATAGACACAATACAAATTTGATACAAATCCCAAGAACATTCTTTACTAAAATGGAGAAACTAAGGACCAACTTCAATTGGAAAGGTAAGAAACTCAAATACCCAAGGCAATACAGAAGAAAAAGAACAAAACAGAAGGCCTCATACTCCCTGGTATCAGAATAACCTGTACAGACATTGTAAGCAAGACAGCCTGCTGTATGATAGACATATACAACAGTGTAGTAGAATTGGAAACTCAGAATAAAACCCAGTCGTCTATGGACAACTGATTTTCAACAAAAGGTCAAAGCCCATTCAGTGGGACAGAAAGTGTCTTTAATAAATAGTACATAAAAAGCTGGATATCCACATGCAGAAAAATGAAACAGGACCCATATCTCACACTGTACACAAAAACTAACTCAAAATGGATCAAAGACCTAAATGTTAAACCATAAAACTCCTGGAAGAAAACATAGGGGTCAAACTAGGGACCTAATTTTTTATAAAAATAGTATAACAGACATTAAAACAAATGCTCAATAGAAGAAGACAAAATAGGTGTGACCTCACAAAAATAAAAAACTTAATGCTTGTCAAAATACTTTATAAAAAGAGTAAATAGACAACCTACAGACTGGGAAAAAATACTCAGAAACAACTTTTCAATAAGGGCCTAACCTCTAAATTTAATGGAAAAGTGCGACAACGCAACAACAACAAAAAAATCCCAACCACAAAATGTGCAAAGGACATGAACTGAAACTTCACCAAAGAGGACATCCAAGCAGCCAACAAACATATAAAAAGATGGTCATGATCAGTAGCTGTTCAAGAGATTTAAATCAAAACTGCAATGAAATACCATCTTATCCCGGCTAAAATGGCAATGATTTAAAAACAAAACAAAACAGATAATAATAAATGTTGGCAAGGATGTAGGAAGATTGGAAGCCTTATCCATTGCTGGTGGGACTGTAAAATGGTACAACCACTAGGGAAAACGGTATGGCACTTTCTCAAAAAACTAGAAATAGAACTACTCTCTGATCTAGCAATCCCATTCCTAGGTATAAACCCTACCCAATGCTGTCACACCTATTTGGACCCATAGTGACCCTACAAGACAGAGTAGAACTGCCCATAGGGTTTCTAAGGAGCAGCTGGTAGGTTTCAACTGCCAGCCTTTTGGTTAGCAGCCAAGCTCTTATCCATTGTGACATCAGGGCTCCAGGTATATACCCTAAACCAAAACCCAAACCAAATCTGTTGCCGTCAAGTCAATTCCGATTCATAGCAACTCTATACAGAAGAATAGAATTTCCAAGGATACCCTAGAAACCTAAAAATGATGACAGGAACAGGCACATGCACATGCACACCTATGTTCATTGCTGCTTTATTCACAGTAGCAAATAAAGGGAAGCAACCAAACACCCATCAAAGATGAAAGGATAAGCAGATTGTGGAACATACATACAACGGAATACTAGCCAACCATAAAGAACAAGGATGAGTTCATGAAACATATTATAACATGGATAGGCCTAGAGGGCATAATGCTAAGGGAAATAAGGTGCATAAAGACAAACATTGTTATTATCAATCTATTATAATAAGACAACAATAGATATAAAAATAAGACAAGAATAGATATATGTAGAGACAAATGTTCATTGGTGGTTACTAGGGAGAGGAGGGAGGAAGGAGAAAGTACATTTTAGATAGTAGAGACTTGGGTCTTTTCATTTTTTTTGGTGATGGGAACAGAAGCACTGAATGTGGATGTAGTAGGTACAGCACAACCAAAAAAAAAGTCAAAATGACTCTTCGAGCACATACGGATGGGTATAAGCATATTGGTATATGCGTAGGTAAAGGTGTGTACATAGGTAGCAACAGATACGTTGTTGTTGTTAGGTACTGTAGAGTAGGTTCTGACTCACAGCAACCCTATAGGACAGAGTGGAATTGTCCTACAGGGTTTGCAAGGAGCAGCTAGTGAATTGAACTGCTGACTTTTGGTTAACAGCCTAGTTCTTAAACACTATGCCAACAGGGCTCCAGAAGTATCTATAAAAAAAAAAAAATCTATAGGTGTGTGTAAATACAAATACGTGGGTGCGAGCACACATATTCATTGAAGACACAGACATAAACACCTTCCAAGATTGTTTTTCTGGGTTTGAGAGCTTAGGATCGCAGTCTCACAGGAGAACTCAGTCAATTGGTATAATATAGTTCACAAAAATCTTGAGCCTCTTTCTGGAGTATCATCTGGGGTCTTCAAAGCTTGGGAGAGGCCATCTAAGACATAACTATGGGTCTCTACTTATCAGGAGCAAAACAGTAAGAAGGAAACCAAAAGTTCAGAAAAGTGGCAAGTCTACAGGAGCCACAACCTCATCTACCCTGAGACCAGAACTAGATGGTGCCTGGCTACCACCTCTGACTATTTTGACCGGGGTCACATCAAAATAGACGGTCCTAAATAGAAAGGGAGAAAATTGTGGAGCAGAGCTAAAATCCTTATTAAAAACAAAAAAGAAGCCAGACAAACTGAAACAGTAGAGAACAGATGACTCCCTGAGGCTATCGCCCTGAGACTCTTTAAACCTAGAACTCAGCCTATCCCCTGAGATCACCCTTTAGTGAAATAGCAGAGTGGCACACAAAATAAAGCATATTACCTATAAGAACGGTGCTTAGCTTAAAAACCATCAGTATGAGACCAAAAAGTCAACAATTACTCAAAAGCAAAGATGAGACAATAAGAGGGCCGGGAAACTAGAGTACTGGAAATGGAACAAACAACACAAAGAGGATGCTGATGCATTGTGATAATTTGTCCCTGAATAATTCGTGTGGAAATTGTCAAATGGAAACTTAACTTGTAAATTTTCACCAAAAGCTCAATAAAATATTATTTTTAAAAAATGTATTCAAGGACATTCCCTAGGAAATAACAAAGCACAGATTCTAACTAGGTTCTAATATCAAGACTGCGTATGTTCCCGGCTGTCTCTCTGTTTGGAAACCGAAGACTAACCGTTCGGCTATTCTTAACAATCTCCACACTAAAGGTGCAATTTGGTGATGCATCTGTTAAGAGAAATAGAAAACTTAGAATAGGCCTAATTGTTGGAGAAACAAGACTAACAAGGGTAAAAGAATCAGAGAACAATTCACGATTCTATATAATTAAGTGTTAAATTATTTAGTCAAGAAGAAGATGTTCAAAAGAGACTCAGTGTGGGCTGGTATATTCAGGGAGGAGTTAGAGCATCAGCTGGGCCTTGAAGGACTTGGATGATGGGCAGAAGGTAGAGGACATGCGAAACAGGAAGCAAAGAGAGAGATTTTTGGTTCTTTTTGGGATACATCAAGGAATCTATTCTGTCCTAAGCTGAGAGTTTTTGCTGGGGAATAGATTTAAATCTGTGTGAATAAATTAGGATGGGCCAGATTTTGAGTTTTTCAATGTTTAATTTCATTTTACCCATACATATACATAACTTTGCATACATATATAAATTTGGTATACACATGCTTTTGAAAGTTTTTGTTTCTTTCTGTCTTTATTTATTTATTTATTGGCTTCCTTCTCTTCCTCTCTTCTTCTGTCCAGCCATATTAACTCACCCACAAAGAGGACCCAGGCTAACAACCTAGTATGTAGCTTTCTATATATCCCATCCCCCACCCCTCCATTTAAGTAGTCAGATTTTATAGTTGTATAAATCATAATTTACTCACTTAATGGCTATTATTTTGTTTCCATTGTTTTGCATCCAAGAGCAATGATGCAATGACTACCCTAACATATGTGTCATTACATATGGCTGCTTTGTTTCTATGGGATAGACTTCTAAGAGACGAAGTTTTGTTTAAAATAGACTGTGCTGCTTCACATTTCCAAAGCAATGTATGAAAGAATGCTTTTCCCAACATCCCAACCAAAAATAGGTATCATGGCTCTCTTCCTTTTTTGTTAATCTGAAAGGTTTGAAAAAAAATACCCTGTTATTTTAATTTATATTTATATATATATTTCTATTTAAGATTTGTTGGGTTAAGATTTGAGAATGTGGTTCGTAAACTTCACTTTTTGCTTTTAATTTAATCCATTTTCCTTTTCTTCCTTTTTATTAATTAGGGTTCATTCAAGGAAGCAAAACGAGAAATAGTTGAACGTTTATGAAATAAGTGATTTAGTATAGAAGTAAGATTTTACATAGTGGTGAGAGTTGTTGAACAATAAGGGTCCAAATAGGGGCATTGGAGTACCCAAGAAAAGAGACTAACAAGCCCTTTTTGAAACATTGGCATGGCAGACAAACAAGAACTTGCCAGGGAAACTGAGGTAGCACCATGATGGAGCTTTGGTAGAGAAGCCCATTGAAAGGCTACTGCCTCTGTGTCTGGTGGTGGGCTGGGGTTTCTTTAGGGAACAAGGGCCGAGCACAATATCAGGAAGAGCAAGGGTTAGCTGGAGTGTGGCTGCACCTCTCTGTCAGTCTCTTAGCACATCTAAGCATAATGACCTTCAGAGTATAAAAAAAGTGGCTGCTATATCCCTTTAGTTTTCCAAATCTCACATAAATTTCTCCTTTGGCCAACTTTAAAATGGAAGCAAATAGGATGGAAGATTTTGGAAAGCATAGTTGTAGCTTGGCCAAGTTGACAAAGAACATGTATGAAGAAGCATATGGAGAATTTTTGTAAATGTACGTAAAGTACAACGATAATGTATATTTTTAAACAAAGGGATTTAAACTAATTTATTGCTCTAATAGTTCATTCTGAAGTAAATGAAATACTTCCTCCATTGAACTTCTGGAAGAGTGATCAACAATTGATACTAAAGGTAAAATTTGCTACATTTAGTCCATCTAAAATTCTGAAGTCCTAATTCACCATACTTATTTTATTTAGTCAGTATGTTGAGCAAATAATCTGAGAAGCTGGGCTGTATAAAAAAGAATGTTAACATCAGGATTGGAGGAAGACTCATTAACAACTTGTGATACGCAGATAACACAAACTTGCTTGCTGAAAGCAAAGAGGACTTGATGCACTTCCTGATGAAGATTAAAGACCACAGCCTTCAGTATGGATTACACCTCAAAATAAAGAAAACAAAAATCTCCACAACTGGACCAATAAACAAAATCATAATAAATGGAAAAAATATTGAAGTTGTCAAGGATGTCATTTTACTTGAATCCACAATCAATGCTCATGAAAGCAGCAGTCAAGCAATCAAAAGACATATTGCATTGGATAAACTTACTGCAAAAGTCCTCTTGAAAGTGTTAAAAAGTAAAGCTGTCACTTTGAGGACTAAGGTGCGCCTGATGGAAGCCATCGTATTTTCAATTACCTCATATATTGCAAAAGCTGGACAATGAATAAGGAAGCCCAAAGAAGAATTGATGTCTTTGAATTATGGTGTTGGCAAAGCATATTGAATATACAATGGACTGCCAGAAGAATGAACAAGTCTGTCTTGGAAGAAGTACAGTAGGGTGCTCCTTGGAAGTGAGAATGGTGAGACTTCATCTCACGTACTTTGGACATGTGCTCAAGAGGGAGGGACCAGTCCCTGAAGATGGACATAATGCTTGGTAAGGCAGAGGGTCAGGGAAAAGGAGTAAGATGCTCAATGAGATGGATTAACACAGTGGATGTAACAATGAGCTTAAAGATAGCAATTATTGTGAAGATGGTGCAGAACCTAGCATTGTTTTTTTCTGTTATACATAGAATCCCTATGAATCAGAACTGACTTGATAGCACTTAACAGCAAAATCAACATAGTACTACAGTTAAAGTACGTGGGTTCTGGGGTTAAAATGCCTGGAATGAAGTTCTCTCTTTGCCATTTACTAACTGTGCATCCTTGGGAAATTTAATAAGGCTCTATGTATCTTGCTGTCTTCATCTGAAAAAAAAAATGGGGGTAATAATGTTATCACCTCTAGGGTTTTATGAGAGTTAAATTATTTACTACATTAAAGGAATGAGCTCAAACATAGCAATGATTGTGAGGATGGCACAGGACTGGGCAGTGTTTGGTTCTGTTGTACACAGGATTGCTAAGAGTCAGAACTGACTTGACGGCACCACCGACAATAGTGTTAAGAAGGTTGATCATTGCCTTAGGCTGGGTTCTCTCTAGAGAAGCAAAACCAGTAAACTGTATGAATACATATATAGAGAGATTTCAAGGAAATGTATCAGGATAGAGGCTTCTCTCAATTCACGTAGCTGCAGGGGCTGGTGAATCCAAGATTGGCAGGTTGGAGAGCAGGACTCCTGCTCTCAGGCTGTGAAGATCAGCGAATTCCAAGATCTGCAGATAAGCTGATAGCTTAAGTCCCAATAGCCAGAGTTCAGACAAACAGGAGGCAGCCACAGGATCTGAATCCCAAGATCTGCAGATAAACCAATAGTTCAAGTCCCAAGAGCAGAAGGTCAGACTAATGCAAGGCATCGCAGGATCCAGAGAGAGCAAAAAAGCAGGAATGTCTGCTTATATTTGGATGCAGGCCACACCCCCAGGGAAACTCCCTTTTAACTGACTGGCTACTCACAGCAGATTCAATCATGGGAGTGATCACATATAACCACTGAGAATCATGGCTCAGCCAAGCTGACACACAATCTTAACCATCACAATTACCATGCCACAAAACTATCAAAATGCTGGGTAAATGCCCACATTTCAAAATCTCTATGACTACTTTTATTCTTAAAAATTACCAAACAATTATTTGTAAGGTCATGTGGTGATAAAACCTGATTTGAGGGGAAATTAATAGGGCCCAGGCTTTGAGCTTGAATAGTTATTGTGGACAAGAAATCCCGTGCATTTTAAAGAACAGAAAAGATAATGTGAAATCAAAACTGTTTTAGATTATAAGATGCTTCACAGTTCTCTCTGCATTTAATAATTTAAAATTTCTAGGGCCAGAAGTGGGTAAGATAATTGTTTCATAGGTGAGGAAACTGACATCTAGTGAGGTCAAATGACTTGCCCACAAAGACTACTTAGTATGTAAGTCAGATGCAGGACTTAAACTCACATTTTTTAACTCCAACTCTCATACTGTTTTACCCCGCCCTGCAGGCTTTCCTGAAGGGGATCATATGCAAATTCTTGTTTTTATTGTGTAAAGTGCAATATATTTTTTCCCAAATGTTCAACAATTGTTTTGCAATAAAACACCACAAACTTGGAATACTTTGAGCTTCCAACACTGTAAGGGCTTATATAACCACTTGCTATCTAAAGGTAATTACAAAGATGTACTGTTGCTTTTGGTATAAAGCTTGCAGAGACTAAAAATACATATGCTAGCTGAATTTGCACATAAATTCCAGTATATATTTGTTGAAGTACTGAAAAAAAAAAAGTGTAGCTCTGTCCTATTCTTTGCAGAAGTTATAGCAAGAAAGGAAGAACAATCTTATTTGAGATAGAGTGTGTTTACTGAATATTTTCAAGACAACACAATGTAGTCAGGCATTCAGTGATGTTAAACATAGAATCATTACATTGCCATTATAAAGAATATGAAGACTATAATGGACACATTGATTATTGATGCAGAAATGGTTTCAAGTCACCAACATTTTTTTTCTTATGTAAGTTAAATAATTATTCAATAATCTTTTTATCCTGTGACATTTGTTTTGGCAACCCCTTTGCCTCTCCCTCTCAAGTTCAAATTTCAGATTGCCACAAACATTCTGTTTTTAGATTTGCATTAAGGGGGACTTTTTGTACCCCTACTTTCACTATTTTTCTGTAAACTCAGTAACCCAGTGCCGTCAAGTAGATTCCGACTCATAGCGACCCTATAGGACAGAGTAGAACTGCCCCACAGAGTTTCCAAGGAGCGCCTGGATGATTCAAGCTGCCCACCCTTTGGTTAGCAGCCGTAGCACTTAACCACTATGCCATTAAAAGGGGGGGGGGGGGAAGAACAACCTTGGCTAAACCGGCCATAAAAGTTTACATTTCTGAAGCCAGAACACTAGAAATTCTCTTCTAGCAGCCCAGAATCGTAGAATATGAGGGACAAAGGGACCTTAGAAGAGCATTTAGTCCATCGTTCTCATTACAGGTGAGACGTATAGGTCCAAAAACTCCAAGCGATTTTTCTGCTGTTAGACAATATGCCAGTACACAGGGCCAGGATGAGGGTACAGGCCCCATGCTCCCAGAGTATTGCCTTCCTTCCTCATACCTCTGCAAGGTCAAGGAAGGGTGCTTCATAGCCCAAAGCTGAATTCTTCCCCAATTATAAATCTGTGCTTTTAAAATTGCATAATGCAATTTTCTATCAAGATTATGCTTAAATACTTGTTATCATTTTGTAGGTTTATTTTTTCCATTTATTTTTCTAATGTAAGTAGTACACACTTAATAGTGTGACAACATAATATACTGTCCAAACCAGCACACTTTTAATGTCTGAGAGTATTAATGATTGTGCAGAGACAAAAGAGAGCCCAGAACATAAGGTCACTCTATGAATAGATGGAGGATAAGGTTAAAATAGCAGTAAGCAGGAGCGGGGCCAAGATGGCGGACTAGGTGGACGCTACCGCGGATCCCTCTTGCAACAAAGACTTGGAAAAACAAGGGAATCAATCACATACATAACAATCTACGAACTCTGAACAACAAGCACAGACTTAGAGACAGAAAACGAACAAATACGGGCAGACAGCAACCGTTTTCAGAACCAGGAGCCAGCGTACCAGGCAGGTGACCTTCGGAGCCCGATCTGGGGCAGAGCCCAGGGGGGCAGATGGCACAGAAGGGGGGCCCACCCCTTCCCCCCCCCGAACCCATCCCGGGAGGAAGTCTAGCTGGTTGGCGCGGGAGGCATAGAGGCGCAGCCGGAGGGAGAAGCACCCGGGAGGCAGTGACTGATCTGGGAGTGGGGAGAACAGCGTCCCAGCTGGGGTGCCGTCCCGCCGGGAGTTAGGCGAGAAGCTGACGGGGCGCGAGCGGGGGGGGAGGTCAACTACATTTCCCTAAAGTGACCCCGGGGCGGGGCCCACACGTCGTGCAGGAGGACGCACACCCAGTCTGCGCATGTGGCGCGGCACACCGGAGGGAGAAATCCCCGGAAGTGACTGTTCTCAAAGCGGGAAAGCAGCATTCCAGACGGGGAGCCATTCCGCTGGGATCTGGGCGCGCGAGCAGGTGGGGCGTGAGCGCGGGGTCCATTTTTATTACCCTGAATTGAGCCAGGGTTAGGGCCCACCTGGTCGTGCGAGTGACGCCCACCCAGTTCGCGCTAGAGGTGTGGCGCACCGGAAGGAGAAGTCCCCGGGAGGAAGTGACTGGTTCCGGAACAGGGAAAGCAGTGTCCCAACCCGGAAGTCATCCCGCTGGGATTTGGGCGCGTGCACGGGTGGGGCATGACCGCGGGGCCCAATTTTAATCGCCTGAATAGACCCTGGGGGCGGGCCCACCCATTCGTGTGGGAAACGCCCACCCAGTGCCCGCGAGTGGTGCCGCACACCGGAGGGAGAAGTCCCTGGGAGGAAGTGACTGGTATCCGAGCAAGGAAAGCAGCGTCCTAGCCGGGGACCCGTCCCACCCGGATTTTGGCAAACAGGGGCGGAGCGTGAACGCGGTGTTCAGCTCTATATTCTGTGGTGCTACACTCCTAGCTCTCAGATCCCTCCCCCACCCTCCCCAGGCGGCGCCATTAACATCCGAAATACCCGGAGCCAGAGGGAGAATTCAGATAGGGATCTGACTGCATTTTTTTTTTTAGCCGACTACTTGGAAAATCTAGTTTCCCAGTGATGGCTCGGAGACAGCAGTCCATATCAAACCACATAAAGAAACAGACCATGACAGCTTCTCCAACCCCCCAAACAAAAGAATCAAAATCTTTCCCAAATGAAGATACAATCCTGGAATTATCAGATACAGAATATAAAAAACTAATTTACAGAATGCTTAAAGATATCACAAATGAAATTAGGATAAATGCAGAAAAAGCCAAGGAACACACTGATAAAACTGTTGAAGAACTCAAAAAGATTATTCAAGAACATAGTGGAAAAATTAACAAGTTGCAAGAATCCATAGAGAGACAGCATGTAGAAATCCAAAAGATTAACAATAAAATTACAGAATTTGACAACACAATAGGAAGTCAGAGGAGCAGATTCAAGCAATTAGAATGTAGACTGGGACTTCTGGAGGACCAGGGAAACAACACCAACATAGCTGAAAAAAAATCAGATAAAAGAATTTAAAAAAATGAAGAAACCCTAAGAATCACATGGGACTCTATCAAGAAGGATAACTTGCGAGTGATTGGAGTCCCAGAACAGGGAGGGGGGACAGAAAACACAGAGAAAATAGTTGAAGAACTCCTGACAGAAAACTTCCCTGACATCATGAAAGACGAAAGGATATCTATCCAAGATGCTCATCGAACCCCATTTAAGATTGATCCAAAAAGAAAAACACCAAGACATATTATCATCAAACTGGCCAAAACCAAAGACAAACAGAAAATTTTAAAAGCAGCCAGGGAGAAAAGAAAGGTTTCCTTCAAGGGAGAATCAATAAGAATAAGTTCAGACTACTCAGCAGAAACCACGCAGGCAAGAAGGGAATGGGACGACATATACAGAGCACTGAACGAGAAAAACTGCCAACCAAGGATCATATATCCAGCAAAACTCTCTCTGAAATATGAAGGCGAAATTAAGATATTTACAGATAAACACAAGTTTAGAGAATTTGCAAAAACTAAACCAAGACTGCAAGAAATGCTAAAGGAGATTGGTCGGATGACCAATAATATCAGGTACCAGCACAATACAAGGTCACAAAACAGAACGTCCTGATATCAATGCAACTCTAATAGGGAAATCACAAAAACAAACAAATTAAGACTAAATCTAAAAAATAAATAAATAAACAAAATAATAAACACAACAGGAAATCATGGAAATCAATAGATAAACGATCACAATAATCAAAAAGAGGGACTAAATATAGGAGGCATTGAACTGCCAGATGGAGAGTGATACAAGACAATATAGAAGGATACAAGTTAGGTTTTTACTTAGAAAAATAGGGGTAAATAAAAAGGTAACCACGAAAAGGAATATCAATTCCATAACTCAAGAAAAAAGCCAAGAAAAACATAACGACTCAGTAAACACAAAGTTAAACGTTATGAAAATGAGGATCTCACAAGCTATTAAGAAAAACGTCTCAGCACAAAAAAGCATGTGGAAAAATGAAATGGCCAACAACACACATGAAAAGGCATCAAAATGACAGCACTAAAAACTTACTTATCTATAATTACGCTGAATGTAAATGGACTAAATGCACCAATAAAGAGACAGAGAGTCACGGACTGGATAAAAAAACACGATCCATCTATATGCTGCCTACAAGAGACACACCTTAAACTTAGAGACACAAACAAACTAAAACTCAAAGGATGGAAAAAAATATATCAAGCAAACAATAAGCAAAAAAGAAGAGGAGTAGCAATATTAATTTCTGACAAAATAGACTTTAGACTTAAATCCACCACAAAGGATAAAGAAGAACACTATATAATGATAAAAGGGACAATTGATCAGGAAGACATAACCATATTAAATATTTACGCACCTAATGACAGGGCTGCAAGATACATAAATCAAATTTTAACAGAATTGAAAAGTGAGATAGACACCTCCACATATATAGTAGGAAACTTCAACACACCACTTTCAGAGAAGGACAGGACATCCAGTAAGAAGCTCAATAGAGACACGGAAGACCTACTTACCACAATCAACCAACTTGACCTCATTGATTTATACAGAACTCTCCACCCAACTGCTGCAAAATATACTTTTTTTTCTAGTGCACATGGAACATTCTCTAGAATAGACCACATATTAGGTCACAAAACAAATCTTTCCGGAATCCAAAACATCGAAATATTACAAAGCATCTTCTCAGACCACAAGGCAATGAAGCTAGAAATCAATAACAGAAAAACTAGGGAAAAGAAATCAAATACTTGGAAAATGAACAATACCCTCCTGAAAAAAGACTGGGTTATAGAAGACATCAAGGAGGGAATAAGGAAATTCATAGAAAGCAACGAGAATGAAAACACTTCCTATCAAAACCTCTGGGACACAGCAAAAGCAGTGCTCAGAGGCCAATTTATATCGATAAATGCACACATACAAAAAGAAGAAAGAGCCAAAATCAGAGAACTGTCCCGACAACTTGAACAAATAGAAAGTGAGCAACAAAAGAACGCATCAGCCACCAGAAGAAAACAAATAATAAAAATTAGAGCTGAACTAAATGAATTAGAGAACAGAAAAACAATTGAAAGAATTAACAAAGCCAAAAGCCGGTTCTTTGAAAAAATTAACAAAATTGATAAACCACTGGCTAGACTGACTAAAGAAAAACAGGAAAGGAAACAAATAACCCGAATAAGAAACGAGAAGGACCACATCACAACAGAACCAAATGAAATCAAAAGAATCATATCAGATTACTACATAAAATTGTACTCTAACAAATTTGAAAACCTAGAAGAAATGGATAAATTCTTGGAACAATACTACCTACCTAAACTAACACATTCAGAAGTAGAACAACTAAATAGACCCATAACAAAAAAAGAGATTGAAACGGTAATCAAAAAACTTCCAACAAAAAAAAGTCCTGGCCCAGATGGCTTCACTGCAGAGTTCTACCAAACCTTCAGAGAAGACTTAACACCATTACTATTGAAGGTATTTCAAAGTATAGAAAAAGACGGAATACTACCCAACTCATTCTATGAAGCTACCATCTCCCTGATACCAAAACCAGGTAAAGACATTACAAAAAAAGAAAATTTTAGACCTATATCCCTCATGAACATAGATGCAAAAATCCTCAACAAAATTCTAGCCAATAGAATCCAACAACACATCAAAAAAATAATTCACCCTGATCAAGTGGGATTTATACCAGGTATGCAAGGCTGGTTTAATATCAGAAAAACCATTAATGTAATCCATCACATAAATAAAACAAAAGATAAAAACCACATGATCCTATCAACAGATGCAGAAAAGGCATTTGACAAAGTTCAACACCCATTTATGATAAAAACTCTGACCAAAATAGGAATTGAAGGAAAATTCTTAAACATAATAAAGGGCATATATGCAAAGCCAACGGCCAATATCACTCTAAATGGAGAGAACCTGAAAGCATTTCCCTTGAGAACGGGAACCAGACAAGGATACTCTTTATCACCGCTCTTATTCAACATCGTACTTGAAGTCCTAGCCAGGGCAATTAGGCTAGACAAAGAAATAAAGGGTATCCAGATTGGTAAGGAGGAAGTAAAGCTATCACTATTTGCAGATGACATGATCGTATACATGGAAAACCCTAAGGAATCCTCCAGAAAACTACTGAAACTAATAGAAGAGTTTGAAAGAGTCTCAGGTTATAACATAAACATACAAAAATCACTTGGATTCCTCTACATCAACAAAAAGAACACCGAAGAGGAAATAACCAAATCAATACCATTCACAGTAGCCCCCAAGAAGATAAGATACTTAGGAATAAATCTTACCAAGGATGTAAAAGACCTATACAAAGAAAACTACAAAGCTCTACTACAAGAAATTCAAAAGGACATACTTAAGTGGAAAAACATACCTTGCTCAAGGATAGGAAGACTTAACATAGTAAAAATGTCTATTCTACCAAAAGCCATTTATACATATAACACACTTCCAATCCAAATACCAATGTCATACTTTAAGGGGATGGAGAAACAAATCACTAATTTCATATGGAAAGGAAAGAACCCCTGGATAAGCAAAACATTACTGAAAAAGAAGAAGAAAGTGGGAGGCCTCACCCTACCTGATTTCAGAACCTATTATATAGCTACAGTAGTCAAAACAGCCTGGTACTGGTACAACAACAGGCACATAGACCAATGGAACAGAATTGAGAATCCAGATATAAATCCATCCCCGTATGAGCAGCTGATATTTGACAAAGGACCAGTGTCAGTGAATTGGGGAAAAGATAGTCTTTTTAACAAATGGTGCTGGCATAACTGGATATCCATTTGCAAAAGAATGAAACAGGACCCATACCTCACACCATGCACAAAAACTAACTCCAAGTGGATCAAAGACCTAAACATAAAGACTAAAACGATAAAAATCATGGAAGAAAAAATAGGATCTACCCTAGGAGCCCTAATACAAGGCATAAACAGAATACAAAACATTACCAAAAATGATGAAGAGAAACCAGATAATTGGGAGCTCCTAAAAATCAAACACCTATGCTCATCTAAAGACTTCACCAAAAGAGTAAAAAGACCACCTACAGACTGGGAAAGAATATTCAGCTATGACATCTCAGACCAGCGCCTGATCTCTAAAATCTACATGATTCTGTCAAAACTCAACCACAAAAAGAGAAACAACCCAATCAAGTGGGCAAAGGATATGAACACACATTTCACTAAAGAAGATATTCAGGCAGCCAACAGATACATGAGAAAATGCTCTCGATCATTAGCCATTAGAGAAATGCAAATTAAAACTACGATGAGATTCCATCTCACACCAACTAAACTGGCATTAATTCAAAAAACACAAAATAATAAATGTTGGAGAGGCTGCGGAGAGATTGGAACTCTTATACACTGCTGGTGGGATTGTAAAATGGTACAACCACTTTGGAAATCCATCTGGCGTTATCTTAAACAGTTAGAAATAGAACTACCATACAACCCAGAAATCCCACTCCTCGGAATATACCCTAAAGAGACAAGAGCCTTCACACAAACAGATATATGCACACCCATGTTTATTGCAGCTCTGTTTACAATAGCAAAAAGCTGGAAGCAACCAAGATGTCTGTCAATGGATGAATGGGTAAATAAATTGTGGTATATTCACACAATGGAATACTACGCATCGATCAAGAACAGTGACGAATCTCTGAAACATTTCATAACATGGAGGAATCTGGAAGGCATTATGCTGAGCGAAATGAGTCAGTTGCAAAAGGACAAATATTGTATAAGACCACTATTATAAGATCTTGAGAAATAGAAAAAACGGAGAAGAACACATACTTATGTGGTTACAAAGGGGGGAGGGAGGGAGGGAGGGAGAGGGCTTTTTATTGATCAATCTGTAGATAAGAACTGCTTTGGGTGAAGGGAAAGACAACACTCAAAACAAGGAAGGTCAGCCTAATTGGACTGGATTAAAAGTAAAGAGGTTTCGGGGATAAAATGAAAGCTTCAAAGGTCAGCGAAGCAGGGGCTAGGGTCTGGGGAACTTGGTTTGAGGGGACTTCTAAGTCAATGGGCAAAACAATTCTATTATGAAAACATTCTGCATCCTACTTTGAGTTGTGGCGCCTGGGGTCCTAAATGCCAACAAGCGGCCATCTAAAATACATTAATTGGTCTCAACCCACCTGGAGCAAAGGCAAAGGAAGAACACCAAGGTCACACGACAACTAAGAACCCAAGAGACAGAAAGGGCCACATGAACCAGAGACCTACATTATCCTGAGACCAGAAGAACTAGTTGGTGCCCGGCCACAATCGATGTCTGTCCTGTCAGGGAGCACAACAGACAACTCCTGAGAGAGTAGGAGACCAATGGGATACAGACCCCAAATTCTCACTTAAAGACCACACTTAACGGTATGATTGCGACTAGAGGAATCCCAGAGACAATGCTCCCCAGAACTTCTGATGGCACAGGACAGGAACCATCCCCGAAGACAAATCATCAGGCATCAAAAGGACTGGTCAGTGGCGGGGGGGAGAGATTCTGATGAAGAGTGAGCTAATTAAATCAGGTGGACACGGGAGAGTGTGTAGGCAACTCTTGACTGGAGAGGGGATGGGAAGATAGAGAGAGAGGGAAGATGGCAAAATTGGCACGAAACGAGAGACTGTAAGGGCTGACTCAATAGGGGGAGAGCAAGTGGGAGAAGGGAGTAAGATGTATGTAAACCTACATGTGACAGACTGATTGGAATGGTAAATGTTCACTTGAAGCTTAATAAAAATTAAAAAAAAAAAATAGCAGTAAGCAAAAGGAAAAAAAAAAGTAAAGTCATTCCTCTTTCACCTAGACTTAGCTATATTTTGGGTTTTATTATTATGCATAGCTCTATGCATATACATATATTTTTTTCTAAAAATCGATCTCACACTGAGATACTTTTTTGAATGCTTCTTTTATCATTAAATGATGTATCAGGAATATTTTTTTCCAGTAAATAAATATTCGTGTTCACTATCCTCTTAAATAACTGCTTTATAGTATGTTGTTGCTAGCTTTGGAAGAATGACAAGCCAGCAGGCACATTCCTTGCTCCTGCTCGGCTGGTGATGTTCAAATAGAAACTATAGTGTGTACACAATCACTCCTGCTTCTCAGGAGTCAAGCATATATTATCTTTGAAAAGTAAATAGATAACATCAAAAGCTACCTTCTTTTGCTACTTTTTTTTTTTTTAACCAGCAAACAGCCACACAACCAATAGGGCATGGGTCTAGACCGGCAGGCAGAGGCATCAGCCAATCAGAAGAGACACTATCCATAAATAACTAGTACCACCCCACCCAGCACACCAGCTGAGTATCAGCTTTGGTCAAACACATGGCAAATTACCAAAATGTGACACAGTTCTTAATATGACTATAGTACCAACTTAATGGTTTACGAAGACAGGCAGAGATAGCAAATAAATCCATAATTATTAGATTCTTAGATTTTAAAAACAACAGCAAGAACAGATAATTCTTTATGGAATTATCTGCCTGGAAGAATAAAATAACAAAGCTTATACAAATCTCCAGACTTGCATGCAAATCTCGGAAGGCAATTAATATAATGGACTTACATTTGAAGGTTTTATTACTAGGCTTATGACAAATAACAAAATAGAAATTAAGGATCATGGAAAACCAGTTATTCAGAAAATGTTGATTTGATCAGCTTTTGTGAGCTAGACCATTTTTCAGGCACAGTGAGAAATAGAAAAATGGGTCAACACAAGTTCTAACCCGAAGAATTCCTTCCAAACTAGGGGAAAAGCATGCTCCTAGTCTCAAAAACTGATGCATAAAATGCAGGATGCAAACATAATGACAATACCATGAAATGGTATTAGTCAAGCTCCATGGAAATTAGAGGAGGTTAAATTCATATCTAACTGACTTTATAGGGCATGAATGTGGGAAAAGGAAGTTTTCATCTAGGAAATGGCATTGCTCTAAGCCTTAAAGAGTGGGTAGGGGTTGGGAATAATTGTGAGTAAACTGGGAGTTTTAGGAAGAGAATTCCAAGTGAAGAAAACAGCATCAGCAAATGCAGAGAGGCTCATCTGAGGAAAAAAAACTATTCCAGGCTCAAAAGAGTTTGTAAAAGTATCTTGGAAAATGAGATTGGAAGTTGTAAAAGTGTATCATGGAGCTCCTTGCATGGCAGAGCAATGTACATGGACTTGGTTTTACAAGAAACTTGAAGAAATTTTTGATCAAGGACATTGGACATGAACTGATGTTTATTCCATCATTTACATTGTCCCACACATCTGTCTGCTCTTGATGCCGTCTTCTCAAGCAAACCATTTTGCCTTCCTGTCTCTTCAAATCACCGCATGATAAGACCTCATCAGCCTGGAATCAGAGAAGGTGGAAGCTGTTAGTTTTCTTCCTTTGCTTTCTCTTATTTATCAGTTATATTCATCAGGAGTGTCACTCTGAATGCTGCTCTGTGCATATACTGTAGACCGGATTTCAGGATTGAAAAACACGTTGCCATCAAGTTGATTCTGACTCATCCTGACCCTTTAGCCACAATACAGAATAGCGCGGAACTGCCCCATAGGGTTTCCAAGGCTATAATCTTTATGGAAGCAGACTGCCACATCTTTCTCCCTTAGAGCAGCCGGTGGGTTCAAACCACCCATCTTTTGGTTAGCAGCATACTGTTTAACCATTGTACCACCAGGACTCCTATCAGAAAGACAAACCTGCTTTAACTGTCATATGTGGGTCAGGAACTGTAGGCTTTTTGTTTGTTTTTGTTTAATTGCATCTCGTTCTTTTTTTTTTTTTTTCCATAGAGTATGCCTTTTGGAGACCTAGCTTGTGTCTTTAATAAAGAAAGTATGGTTAGCAACTAGAGCCAAGAAACTACTTAATATAACCTAATTATCACATTTTAATATAACTCCTTTGGCTTTGCATAAGGAAGAAGACAACTGCTCAAGACACCAATAAGCATTTTTCTTAAACCATTTAAAAATTTAACTCATTTATTTATTTATTACTTATTTATTAGTAAGCATTTATCAAGCTTATGTGACAAGACTACCTTGGTCTCTGAATAATCACTTTACCCATTCAAATCTGCCCTCAGTGAACCCAGAGTCTCCCTCAGGGGGATGTCCTCTCCTTTGTTCTTCACTCGTTGCAGGCAAACCCATTACCAAGGTGATTTCATTTAGCCCATTAATGCCTTAAATAACTGGGTTCTAGAAGGGGAATAACTGCAATGGAAGGGTTTCTATCTCTATTTCGGTTTCCATTTAGGCAACGAAAAGCAGAATTAGAGATTTCAGCTTCAATTAAGTCAGTAATTCAACATGAGAAGAAGCTGCGACAGAACTCTGGCAGTTCCTTGGTAAAGCACTGCACAGTGAAGCTCACGATTGGCTACACTGAGGGTCATACTTCAAAATTCACAGGAAAAAAAAAAGTTTCCCAGTGATGTAGAGAACAGAGTTCCTCACCTCTCTGAGAGGCCAGAATTAGCAGAGGGAACTGATAAATTAATTACTGAAGGACCACAGGAGACAGATGGTGAGCTGCAGGAAGGTGAGGGCAGCAGAAATCTCAACAGGAAAAAAAGCCAGGGCCCGAGACTGAAAAGGAAAGAAAAATCATAGTTGTAGGAAGACAGCTATATGAGGTTTTAGGGTGGGATGGAGAGCTTACAGATATATGCATATAATCCATATAAAATCAGTATATATATATATATATATATACACTACAGAAAGTATGAAAATGACAAAATATGTGGAAGTATAAAAATAATCATCCTTAATCTGGTTAATCCCAACATGCAGAAGCCGTTACTCTGGATATTTGGGAATGCTTTTTTCTAGTCTTTTCTTTTTCCATTTTGCAAAACATAGCCAATAGCATATTGCATAAGATATTGATCATGCCCTCCTTACTGAACATTACATAATGTATAAACATTTTCTTTTGTGATTAAAATTTTAATAAAGAAGTCTGAAACCAAAAAAATGTAAGAAAGAAAAACAAAAATTTAGCATTCTCCAGGAGCCCTGGTGGTGCAACAGTTAAGTGCTCAGCTGCTAATCAAAAGGTCAGAGATACGAGCTCACTCAATGGCTCCACCAGAGAAAAGACCTAGTGATATGCTCTCATAAAGTTTTCAGCCTAAGAAAACCCTATGGGGAAGTTCTATCCTGTCACACGGGGTCACTACGAGTCAGTTGGAATTGACTAGACAGCACCTAAAAGCAACAAGGAGGCTATTAAATATCCATTTCTGAACTTTCTACAGGAGTCTCTGGGTAGTACAAATAGGTAATGTATTTGGCTGCTAACTGAAAACTTGGAGGTTCTAGTCCATGCAGAATTAACATGGAAGAAAGGCTTGGCAATATATTTCTGCAAAATTGGCCATTGAAAACCATATGGAGCAGAGCTCTACTTTCACACACATGGAGTCACCATGTCTTGTTGAGTTGACTGAAAAGCAAGAGAGTTTTTAAACTTTCTACAATGGGTAGATGAATGTATCGAAATACTTTTACTAGATAACTGGAGTTTTTTTTCCAAGAAGGCTGTAGCTCAAGCCCATTTTTTTGCACTCTGCACTTCCAGATCAGTTAATCTCAATCTCTCTCTCTCTTTCTTTCTCTCTATATAATACACACATACACACAGACATACACAGCATTTTCTTCTCTTTGTATGGCCTTTCCTGTAAAGCAGATGGTGCTTGAAATTCCCATGGCCCCTCCTTAAGCAACCTTCTCTAAAAGACTGATTTTTAAAACAAGGCAAAATGTGCTTTGAATTTCCTGCTAGCCAATGTGGCAGCCCAGTGTAAAATATTTCCAGTGAAAAGCAAATTCATCAATTTTATGACAAGACAATTTAATCACAGCTATACAGCAGAGGTTAAGGGGAAAAGATAGAAATAATCACCAAACTGTGACTTTAAAAAAAAAAAAAAATCTAATTACATTCAAAATCCTTGTGTCACTCCTACTTCTGGCACACTCATCCTTGCCTCCTGCTAGGTGTCAGGTCGGGAAGTTGGATGGAGAAAAGCAGAGATCAGCAGAATGGAGTAGTTCTAGGAAATTGAAGAAATTACCTGTGCATGGGAGTGTGGTGTAGAACATGAGGCCTTTAACTTTTCCAACTGATCATTCTGATCGTGAATGGAATTAATGCTAACATTTCAGAAAACATTTTTGATTCTAATCCCAGTGGTTTAAAAGGGCTTTAAAAAGAAAATCAAATCCTCAGGGGTCACAATTATAATAGTAACTAATATTTATTGGAAGATAGAAGGAATACATAGAGTCACTATACCAAAAAGAATTGGTCCATGTTCAACCATTTCAGGAGGTACTGTATGAGCAGGAACCAGTGGTACTGAAAGAAGAAGTCCAACCTGTACTGAAGGCATTCATGAAACACCTGTGGAAGCAGCAGTCAAGAAATCAAAAGACACATTGTATTGGTCAAATCTGCTGCAAAAAACCTCTTTAAAGTGTTGAAAAGCAAAGTTGTCACCTTGAAGATTAAGGTGCGTCTGGCCCAAGCCATGTTGTTTTCATTTGAGGAAGACCAAAGAAGAACTGACACCTTTGAATTGTGGTGTTGGAGAAGACTATCGAATATACCATAGACTACCAAAAGAACGAACAAATCTGTCTTGGAAGAAGTACAACCAGAATTCTCCTTAGAAGCAAGGATGGCGAGACTACATCTCACATACTTTGGACATGTTGTCAGGAGGGATCAGTCCCTGGAGAAGGACATCATGCTTGGTAAAGTAGAGGGTCTGTGAAAAAGAGGAAGACCCTAAATGAGATGGATTGACACAGTGGCTACAACAATGAGCTCAAGCATAACAATGATTGTGAGGATGGCTCAGGACAGGCTAGTGTTTTGTTCTGTTGTACATAGGGTCGTTATGAGTCAGAATCAACTCGATGGCACCTAGTAACAACATCTATTGAATGTTAGTTTCCTGCCAGGCACTAGTCCTTAAATGCATTAGTTAATGTAATCTTCACAATGACCCATGAGTTGGGTTATGTCAGAACCTTTAACTGCAAGTGACCAAAATGAAACACCCTCAGGCAAGTCATTTATTGCTCTGGGTTTCAGTGTTCTCATCTATAAAATGAGCCTTTGAGGAGATGGTCTTGGAGGTCTGTCCTATCTATTCACTTGGTGGTGGGTAGTACACTGAGCTCATTCTTTGTAACCAAGTATTTTTTCAATGCTTGGATATTGAGCTTTGTTATGGATTGATTTATGTCTCCAAAAGTTTGTGTCAACTTGGTTAGGCCATGATTCCCAGTATTGTGTGGTTGTCCTCCATTTCGTGATTGATGTAATTTTCCTTTGTGTTTTAAACGCTAATCTCTGCCTGAGGTTAATGAGGCAAGATTGGGTTATGTTAAAGAGGATTAGGGTGGGATTGTAACACCCTTTCTCAGGTTGCATCCCTGATCCAATGTAAAGGGAGTTTCCATGGAGTATGGCCTGCATCACATTTTATCTTCCACAAAAACCCAGTGCTTTTATCTTACAAGAGATAAAAGGAAAGGGAAGCTAGCAGAGAGTCAGGGACCTCATACTACCAAGAAAGCAGCACCAGAAGCAGAGCACTTCCTTTGGACTCATGTTTCCTGCAAGGAGAAGCTCCTAGTCCAGGAGAAGACTGATGAGAAGGACCTTACTCCAGAGCCGACAGAGAGAGAAAGCCTTCCCCTGGAGCTACCACCCTGAATTTGGACATCTAACCTACTAGACTGTAAGAGAGCAAGCTTTTGTTTGTTGAAGCCATCAACTTGTACAATTTCTGTTGTAGCAGCACTAGATGACTAAGATAAGCTCTTACTGAATGCTCAATATTCTCTTTCTAGAAAGATCATCGTGGTAGATTAAAGATGGCTGCACATTCTACTCCTCCCACTGAGAGCGGAATCCATTTTCTCTCTTCTTGCTGCAAATGACTTCAGCCTTAGCCACTGAAATTCAAGAGAGACGCTGAGTGAGAGCTCTTCCACTAAACCATGAAATATAATAATAAACTGTTCTTAAGCCTCTAGTTTCAGGGTGTTTTGTTATGCAGCCATGTGTATGTAACTGGAGCATCCATTTCTTCAGAGATATACCCCCGTTAATGCTCTTATGTGTTATTTTTGTCAGGTGCCATCGAGTTGATGCTGGCTTATGGTGACCACAAGCGTGGTGAATAGAACTGCTCCATAGTGTCTTCAAGGCTGTGACCTTTTGGAAGCAGATTGCCATAACTGTCTTTCGAGGTTCCTCTGGGTGGCTCTAAACCACAGACTTTTTGGCTAGTAGATGAGCACTTATCCATTTGTGCCGCTCAGGTACACTTGTATCATGTACCACAAATGAAGTAAAAAACAAATCATAGTAGCTCAAGTTGTCTGAGGTTTTAAAATTTTTGAAATCTCTGCATCTTTCCGTTTTTCATCTGCCTTTACTTGAACACTTCACCTGATTCTGAGCTGACCTCACAAACCCTCAACACTCAGGAGGTCACAGACTCTTTTGCTGTCTCTGTGCAATAACATGTTCCATCTTCCAGGAGGAACCTGAGGTTTGAATCTGGCAGCAGTGGTAAAAGCAGGAAAGGAGACTGTACTGACAAATATTGAGTTGGCTTCTAGTCCTCTTTTGGCCAATGCTATTCAGCCAAATAGTGAAAAGTTACTTTATCTCTTTGGGGATCAGGTGCCCTTACTTTCAAATAAGGTATGGGATTATGTTATCTTAGCATTCTTTGTTGCTCTAAGCAACAGTTTCTTTATAATATAATAATATTCTACCTACTTCATTGGGTTTTTTGAGGATTATATTAAGCATCATGGAAAAAGTGTATTTTCAGCACTTAAAAGCCAAATCCAAACATGTTGCAGTCAAGTTGATTCAGACTCACAGCGATCCTATAGGACAGAGTAGAACTGCCTCATAGGGTTTCCAAGGAGCAGCTGGTGGATTTGAACTGCCGACCTTTTGGTTAGCAGCTGAGCTCTTAACCACTGCAGCACCACGGCTCCACTTGTTATTTAGTAGGTAATAAATGGTCCAATATAACTATCATATATGATTCCAGGTCTGAATAGCTAAAGCGAGTAAGACTAATTTGTTTTTAGGTAGGTACCAGGAATGTGCAAATTATTTAACATTCCCACTGCCATGGAGTCCATTCCGACTCATAGCGACCCCATAGGGTTTCCAGGGCTGTAAATCTTGAAGGAAGCACACTGCCATATCTTTCTTCTACCGACCTTTAGGTTAGCAGCCAGAGTTTAACCACTACGCCATAGTTTATCTAATAAAACACTATCAGGTAAGCTGTGGTTTTGTTTGTTTTCCTTCACATTTAAGAAGGAAATAGGAAAATGTCTCTGCAAGTACTTTTTTACTCATCACACAGTGAGAGTCAACTTCGCCTTTCCTTAAGGGGCAGGGTTTAGGAAATTAATGCTGGAGCCCCAGTGCAATAACCAGCCTCAGTGCTTAAGAAGGGGGAACTACTAATGGCTCTTTAGGTTTGCTTGGCCTTATTTGTAGTCTCCAAGAAAACTCTTTCCCTCCCACGCCCAGCAAACCCAGGTCAACGCAGGGCCTCTCTGCGGCACCCAGCGCGGGGGTCTGCGGCACCCAGCGCGGGGGATTCGGGGCTATTCCCCAAGTAGCCACTAAGGGGAGCCGGACGCTGGACCGCCCATCGACGTTGCTATGACAACGGCGGGCGCGCAGCCTTGGGAGCGAAGTGCCGGCTAAAGCAGGTGTCAGATTGCAGCGCGCTAGCGGAGGCTCTGGGATTCCATTGAGCCCGGGAGCTTCTTGAGCCAGTCTGGCTGCTGTTCCTCCGACTCCCTTCGGACTGCTCTGTAAGCCTGCAGGTCCGCGCGGAGTGAAAATGGTCCACCATTCAGGCTCTATTCAGTCATTTAAACAGCAAAAAGGTCAGTTGAATCTTGCTTTCCCCTCCCTGCGGGCGTCATGTCCCCTCTGCATGTCCTTGCAGTTGTGTGGGAGCATCCCTTACAGGCTGATACGACGCACAGGGGGGGACTCTGTGAAGTTAAAAAAAAAAAAAAATTGTCTTTTTCTTGAATGCTTCTTCACTCTGCATCTTAGATGAGTCTCAAGTCTGAGACTTCACGCTGTCCCAGGGAAAGCGGAATTTGGCACTTCAGGGACTCGATTTAAGGTATATTTCTGTCAATACAGTTTCAATGCATTGCAGTAAACCAGCTCAGTAGGGGTTGTTCTACCAGCCCAGTAAGCTCCCAGAGGTTTGGTGATAGAAATATTGGACGACGTTTACCCCTTTGATTCAAAATAGCTAATAAGCTTCACACAAGAGTACTGGAGACGCGTTCGTTCACTCCTAGGATAAATGAATTATTGGAGAGTTACAGAAGTTGGCCTGTCTGAGTCAAAGGGGCTCTGTAACTTCCTTGGAAAACTTTATTTTGCCATTGTGCCATGCATGGTCTTCTGGGTTTCAGGTGTTTGTTATCATTAGGGTCCTCTTCTTGGGACTTCTGGATATTTCTTTATCTTCTTCAAGTTTCTCACTGAATGCAGTGATAAGTCTATTTGTTCACAGTCAAATCAAGAATTATTCCAAGTTATCCTCACTCTTTGTTCCTTGGTCCTAATTTTGTTTAAAAGGCTTTTTATAGAGCATGCGTATCTTTAGGTATATTTCCAGTTTGTGGAGATTGGTTATCCAAAAGCATTTAGTAAGCTACATAATTGCCATTTTATTGAAGTAATAATGGTAAATATGCCATAGTAGACCATATAATACCTAAGCTAGGTGAATTCTGGAATGATAAGTTTGCTAACTTTAAATAAATATTTACTTATATTTTCCTACTTTTTTAAAGAGATGTTTTCCCTATTTCTATTGTCAGCAATTGTTTTCAGGTAGATATTTGACTTTTTTTTTTTCTAAGTAAAAACTGGATGGACACACTAGGGTTCATGCATTAGGCAGAAAGTTGGACTCATGCATGAGCTTCCAACTCCATAATTCCGTGCTCTGTTGAAGTTTCGAGTTCTCTAGGCTCTTTCAATATGCTGGAATTGGGAGTGGCCTGAGGGAGACTATAATGATAATACATCCAGCTAGCATGCAATTCTACTTCAAATCTAAATGCTCCAAAGAAAATAAAATTGCTTGAAGTTTTTTTTTTTCTTTAATCATTATTTTAAACACATACAAACTTTGAGAATGAGGACAAAGATATATGAACTTTGGAACAGCCTCATAAAAAAAAATAATATCCTCCTCTGATACATGGCTGACTCATTTCAGGGACCTGGAATCTTGAAATGGCCCTGGAGTAATTTATCATGTATAGATACATGATGTGTTTTTAGGAAGCAAATAATTGACAACTTTAGGACCAACTGCATAGTGCATAAACAACTGCATAAACAATTATGCAGATCCTGGCACTTCATATTGTCATCATGGTGATGTATTTTCAAGTCTTTCTTTTACTTTTTTGGCACAAAAACCAACTTTAGCAAAAGGATAAATATGGAGAGGAGGAGGGGGTAGGAAGGAAGCAAGGTGTTCAATTGCTTCTTAATCCTGTGTTGCCATTTGAAAAAGACAGACAAAATTGGGGATTTCCTGTTTTAATTTTTTCAGTAGGAAGAAACAAAATAATGCTCGAGAGCCTTTCTGACCCAGGAGGCATGAGGTGGAAAACTTTTAATGATGTTATTCTATATTATATTAAATCTGGAAGCTTCACATTGAAGTGGATGCCAATCTGGACTGGATATCTGAGTCCTAGATTCTAGGTTTGCTTTTGGTACTAGCTAAGCAACCTTTAGCAAAGTAATGAACTTCATTGTATTTCTTCATATATAATATGAGGGGATTGAACTCCTGACACCTAAGGCCTTTTCTGTCCCTCTTCCTCTGCTCTATAGGAGTGATAGTTGGCAACGTGAAGGCGGAGACGAACAGCTTTCCTGAGCCAGAGAGGACAGCCCTGTTTTTAGCTTACTTTTAGGAAATAATTTAGCTCAGTAATCTAGTTAATAGTATTTATTTTTGTTTTAATCAAGTGAGCTTAATGTCTTTTTTAGTTTTATTTCAACTTTATAATACCTAGAAATAGCCCACAAATAGATGTCACTCTCATGAGACTTAAACAATTTCTGCTCTCACATGAAAAACCAACACGCTCTCTACTTAAGCTCTGCCCAAGGCACGTAAACCAAAAATCCAAACCCGTTGCCATCAAGTAGATTCCAACTCATAGCAACCCTGTAGTACAGTGTACAACTGCCCCATAGGGTTTCCAAGTGGCTGGTGGATTCAAACTGCCAACCTTTTGGTTGGCAGCCGTAGCTCTTAACAACTACAAAACCAGGGCTCCCAAAAGCACATGGAGTCTCCGATATGTAAGAACTATGTAGTAATCAATCCATGATACAAATTTCCTCACAGATATTGCCCAGACTTTTTCAACAAATCTATACAGTTTCCAGAATAGTTATTCGTAAAAGGAAATCTTGTCTGTAAAGCCAAATTTCTCCATTAATTTTATCTATGGGCTTTGTTTTCAGCGCTGAGGTTTCGTCTTATATCTAGTCCTAGTTACACGCTCTGTTCCTTAATGTCTACAAGCCTCAGTTGCCTCTTCTGTGAAGTGAAGACAATGATATCTACCTTGCAGAGTTGTGATGCACTTAGCAGTTTGTCTGGCACGCAATTGGGTTTCAAAAACATTTAGTGAACAGTAATAAATATTATTAAAATTTCCAGGCTCATTAATCTTTTGTTGACTCCTTAGGGGTAAAAAGAAACCTTCAGCTGTTTTTTTGTATAATTTTGTGCCTTTTCCTTTCCTTTGCTGCATGTAGTTTTATTACTTTGGGGTTCTTATTAAGGAAAACATCTAAGGATGGTCCTTTATAGTAGTCTTGAGTTAGTCACACACTCTAACTACCCAACTCATATGCCCATTCCTTAGGAAAATGTCCAAAACATTCCCACAGACATTATTTAGATATCCAACTCATTTCATGATTGTAAAATTCCATTGCAAGAAAATGGTATTCATTCACTCACTACTCAGCCCATATTTATCAAGCTCTTTCTGCATGCCAGGCACTGTGCTTAGCAATGGCATTATCAAGAGCACTTTCATTCCTGCACACACCTCCACTGCAAAGAGCTCAGTACAGCAGAAAGCTTGAGAGTTTTGCCAAACACAACCTTTACGTGAATGGTAGACCTCTCCGTATTTTTCTAGGAAGATGTTGACATTTTGTTTCTTGGCAATGCCAGTTAAGTTGGGTTTTCTGATGAAGACATGTGCACATATTTTTGACTTTTTATTCTAAATTATCTTAATAAACAAGGCAGTAAAAAGTGAGAATCCTTTGGGGTGGGCAGGGGGCCAGGGGACAAACCAAAAAAAGAAAATTTATTTCTAAAGTCCCAAGGATAATTGGAGCGTATTATGGTTTTAACGACTTGGAGTGTATGTTTTTCGCAGCCCATCTTGGAGGAACACATCAGCTGGCAAATCAGCAGTGATTTTTGGTGAAAGTCCAACTGTACAGCTCAGCCTGGCTTGCTTTGCTTCACTTGATTTAGGGTGGATTCACTTGCAGGACATGTGAGTGGGCAAGAAAAGGACAGTAAGCGTTTTGCCTTCTGGTGGCTGCTGTTTATCAATAGAGCTAGCAAGATTTTCAAGGAAACCATAGGTCATGTCAAACGCAGCCCACACCAAAATGCTCGGGCTTAATGGGCTCAGCTGAAGCTGTTAAGTGATTCACCATTTACCAGTGGACATTTGTTTAAACATGAAAAGAGTGTTTCTAATAATCCCACAGAATCAAACACTTCCTACTCAAATAAGTGCTTTAGAAATAATAATCTGTTGCACTACATGAGGCCTTGCAGACAGTAAACCTCTTTCATTCTCTTTTCCTCAAAATAAGTTATATGCTATTGCAAGCGCCCATCGCAGAGCCTCTTAGTAACTATCCAGCTTTGTGCTGAGTTCCTACTTCCGGATACACACAATGGATAGCCCCGGGGAAAATTCTTGGTTTCCTAATGCTGCTGTAACAGAAATGCCACGAGTGGGTGGTTTAAAGAATAGGAATTTATTTTCTCACAGTTCAGGAGGCTAAAAGTACTAATCTGGGTCTCTACCATGTCAAGTTGTTGTTTGTTGGGAACCCCGAATGTTCATTGGTTCCTTGGCTTGTGGAGGATCCCCACAGGAGCTCTGTCTTCTGAAGTTTGTGCTTGTCTCTCTGTCTACTCTGTTTTTATAACTCAGGAGTGATTAGGTTTAGGACACAGCCTACATTGGTATGGCCTCATTATCAGAACAGTAGGTTTCATTATGGAAGGTGATTACAGTATATTATATCCACAGGTATAGGGGTTAGGATTCCAGCACACATTTTAGGGGGACACAATTCAGTCCATAACAACCACTGTTTAAACCCCCACTTCTCTTCACTGATATCTTTAGGATCTAGAACCTTCCTATACTCTCACCCTGAAAGAACCAGAAAAAAAATCTGAAGCTATTTTTACATGGACAGAAACTCATTCACACACATGTATGACGTCTCCCTGGTATTTTCACCGTCTATGCTTTAATTTGTGATTGGAGAAAGCATTGTTAAGCAACTGTTAAAATAATTATGCTTGTCTTAGATTGGTACTGAATATCAACCTCCATAATTGTAAAGAATAGAGTATCAAATTTAGAGTTCTTTATGTCTTCTGCTCTGTCCCTTAATAGTTCAAAACATTATATTCTTTGATGTTCTAGAAAGCTCTAGTTTTTCTTTGGATCTACTATTTTAGATTGACCATTATACTTGTACACAGATGTTACTGGGGAAAAAACAAGTTTGGGTTGATGATTATGTAAATCAACTTATCAAAGGGAATCCAAACTGTTTAAAAAACACAGAAAACTCAACCTTTTTCTCTTTATTATTTTGCTCTTTTGTAAGTGTGCCGATGTTTATGAAATGTTAGTCTAAATGTTGTAGATGCAAGTAACTCCCTTGATGAAAAGAGCACTGACTCAAAATTTCTGGATTGAATCTTACCACTACCTCTGTAATACTGGGTATTTACCTTTTCTGAACCACAAATTTCTGTGTCCAAATTTTGGAGCGGTAAGACCTGGTGGCACAATGATTAAAAGCTAAGGCTGCAATCCAAGAAGTCGGCAGTTCGAACTCACCAGCTACACTTTGGAAACTCTAATGGGCAGCTCTACTCTGTCCTATAGAGTAGCTATGAGTCGAAATCAACTCAAGGGCAACAGGTTTGTTTTTTTTTTAATCCCCACCTTTTAAGATTGTAGTGAATGATAACAATAGCAGTAATAAAATCAGTAGTGGCAAATGATATTGTGTGGAAACTGCTACTCACTGTTCCAAATGCATGAATGTACTGCATTATTTCATACTCACCAAAGTTTTAGTGGAAACCCTGGTGGCACAGTGGTTAAATGCCACAGCTGCGAACCAAAAATGTTGGCAGCTTAAATTCACCAGGCGCTCATTGGAACCTGTATGGGACAGTTCTATTCTGTCCTATAGTGTTGCTATGAGTCGGAATCGACTTGATGGCAATGGGTAGGTAGGTAAGTAAAGTTTTAGTAGTTAGGTATATTATTCTTATTTTTAAATTAAGGGTACTGAGGTTTAGATAATTTATAGGCATTTTCACGTTAACTCATGTAATGAGTGGTGGAATTGTAGTTTGAACACAACTCTCCCTGACTCCAAAGGCCATGTTTATAACCACTGTAAATTCCATAGGAGTCCCTGTGTGGGGGTAATGGTTAATAAGCTCAGCTTCTTACCAAAAGGTTATGGATTTCGGTTCATGTAGAAGCTCCTCAGAAGAAAGGCCTGGCAGTCTGCTTCCAGAAAATCAGCCACTGAAATCCCTGTGGAGCACAGTTCTACTCTGACACACATGGCAACATAGGGTCACTGTGAGTTGGAATTGACTTGATGAGCAACTCATTTTGCTGGCACATTCCATAAGGAGGCCTTGTTGCTGCACGTTTTACTGAGGACAAAAAAAGAAAACTCAGCAGCTGGAAGGCTTCTTATACCCGTCTGCTTTCCATCACAGCTGTCAGTAGTTTGTTACCTTGCTGTACCTCTTCTCCCAAAAACCAGTATCAGAGGTCAAGGCAGAGTTCTACCATTTCTGTGCTTAATCGTGGTTAGCTATGGCCTCAGTCACGTTGTATGTAAAATGAAAAATTTAGACAGAATGAACTGCATGTTCCCTTCTGACTCGACAGTTCATCAGAAGTTACAGAAGTGTGAAATCCTAATCTAAGTCTGGCATTGCATTAGCACAGCCATCCAAGCTGTCTGCTAAATTATTGATTTTCCTCCTAAGTGGCAGTTGTTTTAAATTCTGGCTAGGTTCAACTCAACAGGCTTATAGTATGTAGTATGCCTGCACCAGCTGTAGGGTCCACGGTCACTAAAACAGGGTTTTTCCCTTTTTCATATCCTCACTATCACTGACGCACACTTGCCAGGTGGAGGAGAGGGTTTCTTTGTGGGGAGAAATGGATGGACATGAAAATATTGCTGAAAGTATGTTGCAAAGGCAACACACTAGTTGCAGTACGGTTTTTTATCATTTCATTTCTAGGACGTTACTAGGCTGACTGAGAAGCAGCTTCTAAAATAACTCTTATAGTTGTATATATTTTAAAGCATTCCTTTTTCTCTTTCTCTTACACTGTCTCTGGAGCAGTATTAACAGCAATTTTGTATATTGGAAACCCTGGTGGTGTAGTGATTAAGTGCTACGGCTGCTAACCAAGAGTCGGCAGTTTGAATCTGCCAAGCGCTCCTTGGAAACTCTATTGGGCAGTTCTACTCTGTCCTGTAGGGTCTCTATGAGTCTCAATTGACTCGACAGCAGTGGGTTTTTGGGTTTATTTTGTATATACAAGCACAAGATCTATTTTAAACACACACTTCGTCACTCACTGGTATCTTGAGCAATTTGTTCCATAGACCTTAGCTCATTTCCTCATATGTAAGCCTAAACCAAAAACCAAACCTGTTGCCGTCGAGTTGATTCCAACTCCTAGTGACCTTATAGCACAGAGTAGAACTGACCTATAGGGTTTTCAAGGAGCAGATGGTAGACTTGAGTTGCTCACCTTTATGGTTAGCAGCCATAGCTCGCTGTAGCTCTTAACCCCTGTGCCACCAGGGCTCCATATAAAGTCTCGGTTTCCCAGATTTTCAAGATCTAAAAAATTATTTGGTGTTCTTAACAAAATGTAAGCTCTTCAGTCCCTCCAGATGTACTGAATCAATCTCCAGGGAAGGAAGCTAGGTATCTGTACTTTTAACAAACACCCATCCTAGGTGTTTCTTATAATTGAGCCCATTGAGAAACAGTTTGGTAAAATAATAATATAGCTATGTAAGCATTGAGTGAGATAATAAAATAACTGGGCTACGTAGTAGTTGTCAATAAATATAATCCCTTATTCATACCGGCAATCTACAGTAAAACTTCTTAAAGCCAGAATCTGTGTAAGGTGGAAACCTGTCAGAGAAAGAAAACTCAAATATTCTCCACTAATAAAGAGTGATAAAACAGTGGCGAGCTGCACCCTGCCAAAGGCAGAAAATTTGCGAGACCCAGAAAAATAAGGCAGTCAAGGCAACCCTGTTGAGTTCCAGCTCTCACAGGTTTCACTGAATATGGATTCTAGATACACTGAGCGGTATACAAGCATTTAGATAGATAGTTAGCTGCCGTTGAGTGAATCCAATTCATGGCTACCTTAAGTACAACATCACTAAATACTGTCCGGTTCCCAATCTTTACAGTGGCTGGCATGTTCAAATCCATTGTTGTGGCTGTTGTGCCAACCCATCTCACTGAGGGTCTTCCTCACCCTCTCTGGCCCTCCACCAAACACAATGTCCTCCTTCAGCAATTTATCCCTCATTATGGTATGTCCAAACTGAGTTGGGAAATGTTCTGTTGTAAGGTTTTCATTGGCTCATTTTCAGAAGTAGATCACCAGGCTTTTCTTCCTAGTCTGCCTTAGCCTGGAAGCTCCATTGAAACCTGTTGACCGTGAGTGACCTGGCTGATATTTGAAATATCGATGGCATAATTCTAACATCATGGCAACATACAAGCCGCCGCAGTATGACAGACAGACAGATGAGTTGTGGATACATACACTGATTTAGCACTGTGGAAATATAACTTTTTAGTGCTTTTATAACATTAACTAAAATCTCCCAATCTTTCCTCTTTAAAGTTTTCATGAGGTTCTTGAATGGGCCTTTCTGTCTTGTCTGGCTTATTCCCGGCTCTTCCACTTCCCGGCTGATTCATGTTAGACTGAACACTCAATACATGTTTTGTTAGACTTATTAAAAAAAGAGCTCTCAACTTTGTTTTCAGTCATTCGGTCATGCCCCTTGTAAACACCCCAGATGCTGTCAATACTGTATCTTTGCTCTAGGTCTTTTAGTTTCCATTTTCCACTCTATTAACTTCTTGCTAAGCAAGGGGCTTTGTTGAATTCCCTGTCATAATGGAATGTCTCAGAATGATTTTTTTTTTCAACATGTTGTAATGATTTATAGTTGTCTTTGATTTATATGTGGGGAAAATGTGTGTTAGGTTTGTGTGTTCCTGTAATTCACAGTCATAAGTTAATGGCATTGTGAGAAAGGCAATATGTGAAATCAAAGGCAGGGATATGGAGTCACACATACTTGTGTTTGAATCTTAAGGATATCACATAGGGAGTGATCGTGGGCAAGCTAACTAATTTCAACTGGCTTCAGTTTCTTTAATTATGAAACCAGAGTAATAATGAGAGCTATTATTTATTAAATGCTTACTCTTTCCCAGATACCGTTTAAACTGATTTGCATGTAATAACCTACTTAATCTTCAAAGATAGAAGTTTTATGACCATCATTTTATAGATGAGGAAACTGAGGGTTAGAGAACTTAAGCAATTATTCAGGGTTACACAACAAGGAAGTGATTGGCTTAAAATAATACTTATCTGGCAGGTAGAAATGCCATGAGGATTAGCGATTATGTATGGATAGTACCTTCTACAGAGATTACTGTAGAGTAGGCTCAGTGTTGTCGTTGTTAGCTGCTATCGAGTTAGCCCCTGACTTGTGGTGACCCCGTGTGTCATAGAGTAGAACTGCTCCATAGAGTTTTCTTGGCTGTAATCTGTGCAGAAGCAGTTTCCCAGGTCTTTCTTCCACAAAGCCACTGGGTAGGTTCGAACCACTAACATTTGGGTTAGCAGCCAATCGCAAACCACTTGTAAAACCCAGGATCTTAGTAGGATCAATGCTTGGCAACTATTATTTTATAAAATACCACTGGCTCTCTATTCCAACTTCAAATCAATGAAATTAAAGATTGTCCATTTATTCAATAACGGGTTTTTCTGTTTACCTGTATAATCTCTATTATCTGCTTACTTGCACCAACATTCCCCAGTTCATCTTTCAAATTCTCCCAAAGGCCAGCTGATTGCAAACATTCAACTTCTTTTTCCTTCTAAGCAAAGTGAGTTCAACTTACTGACATTGACTCAATTTAGGCCTATTCAAAAGAGATACAACATATTTTACCTGTGACCCGGCAGATCTCATGGACTCAGTGGTATACCTGTGGCCACCCAGTTTATGTGTCTAAATTTGCCTTGAGTATAAACTGAACATGTCAGCACAAGACAGACCATGACTTAGAGTAAGAGATAGGTAAGTGGTTAAGAGATTGAGTGTAGATATCAAGCAGCCTGGATTCAAATCTTGATTCTGTATGACCTGCGCCATAATTTTTACTTCTCTAAATTTCACTTTTTGTGCTATATAAATTGGGGTTAATTGGGTTGTTATGAAAGTCACTTGTTATAGTATATGTGTACTAAAATAATATGATATTTACTGATCTCCTTTCCCTTTTTTGTGTACTTTTTCTGATCTTGAAAAGCCTCAAGAAATTCTAACACAATTTATCTTTGCAGATATAAAGGGTTCTACAAACCAAAGATTAGAAAAGGCCGCACTTTAACACAGTCTCCTTACGTTCACTGCTTGGGCTGTTTACACAGTCTCCTTACAGTTCACTGCTTGGGCTGTATTCTTTTGAGTAATGAAATTTCTGTAAATTGAACCATAAGTAGAGTTTCAATTTAGAAAACAAAAAGCTCTCAAAAGAATCCACATAGATTTTTAATTTCTGAATTTGCATTTTTTGGTCTATTATAACATTAGTAATTTCTGATGATTTATGGCCAGCACTGGGTGGATTATGCTTATAAAATTATAGATCAATATTAATCCATGAATTGAAAGTGTGGAAAATGTCAAATACAAAGAATTTTATTTAGATAGGGTTCAAACTACATCTTTCTTTTCTATGCCTATATGGAACAAAAAGAAAATTTAAGATGTGAGTCACTGAGATGAGGCAAAAAAAATTGGAGTAGAACAGTAAATTCAATTTCCTCACTAAGGAAAATACTGTCTTTCAAAATACTGTCTATGGGATAATAACTCCTTTGGGCCACTGGTATTTTGAATGATGCTTTTTTATTTCTCACACATTGCACCAGGATAAGTGAGTTGGTGGTAAGCACCACATCGAACAGCTTGCAGTTAGTCATAAGTCTCGCCAGATATGAAGCAGTCACCCACTCAGAGGTACCTTTTCCCATTTATACAATGTTACTGTAGAATATAAGTCATGGATAGCAGTTACTTTGGAACATACTCAAAAAAATAACCAAACCCGTTGCCATCAAGTCGATTCCTAGTGCAGATAAAAAATTCATATTTTGTAAAACTTATTGTATGTAATCCAAAAATCACTCTACAATGATAAAACTGAACAGTAAATGTATCCACATGGGTATTCTGTCTATATATGATGTTTAAGATGTAATTCTTACAATTTTCCTAGAATTCTGGGGACTCCATGGACCTTGAAGAAGTTAGTCTTTAAGGATGGCCTAATTTGATACTAAAAGGTAAAAAGGAGGAGAGAGGCATTCTGAACCGTTCTCTGTTTCAGACCTAGTCTTGAAAAGCTCTTTCACAGTCAAGTGGAAATGTGATAATCAAGGCTGTCATTGAAATTATCTACTATGCCTTCCTTCAGTGAAGAAAAAATCCCTTGACATGAATATTACCCAGCATGTGAAAAACTTAATATATTTAAATTCTATTTCTACTGCTAATATTTTTTTCAGGTTTAAATCTGTTCTTCAACTTTGAGGTAAATGAAAAAAAATGTTATCGAGTGTTTATAAATACTTGATAAGATATATCAAGTATTTAAAAATGTTCTATACAACATTTTTAAATGATCTGTTCTACGGCCCTGGAGGAATTTATAGTTGAGCTTACTGTGTGCTGCTCATCAATGTGTGCTTTATGTGCATTAACTCACTGAAAATGCATTTAATTCTCCAAAAAACCCACTGAAGTACATACTGTTAGCTCCATTTTAGAGATAAAGAAACTGGGGCAGAGAGTGATGGTTTTACTGAGTAACAGGAGAGGAGCGAATAGAGCTAAAATTTGAACCAACAATATGATTATATAACCTGCTCTCTTAAACACTCTAAAAGTTTAATCAAGATAGGTGAAAAGAATTGATAATATTTCAGCTCCTACTGTGTGCCTATCAATATGCTGGCCAGTGTGTTTGTGTTATGTCACATAATCCCCATATTAACTCTTTGAGGCAAGTAATATCTGTTTTACAGATAAGGAAACAGATTCTCAGATGTTAAATAAGTTGCACAAGGCTACTCCGCTCATACCAGGCAAACATGGGATCAGATTTATGGCCTTGCTAATATACCATGAGATACATTATGCTTAGGAAGGGTAGCTTGTTTCTGCTGTGGGTCACCCTGAAGAAATGGATTAGGAAAAAATAGTTCATTGATGAATAATTATGATGCATACTCCAGGATATGATCTTTGTGGGTCATGCAAAGTAGGGCCATTATGAATTTCAGTAATTTTACTAGGTGCATCAGTGGTATCAGCAAAGCATCTTTGAGAATTTCTGTTACAGCCTGTACCTCACTTTTTATAGGATATTCGTAATCTACGAAGATTTTTCTACCATCTCAGAAAGGATCCTTCCTAGCCTCATGCCATTCTAAACCACCTTCTCCCAGGCCATCTATTCCCCTTTAGTCACATATCTTCCATGCCACCCTTTCGGAACTGGACTTAGTGTTTGCTCTGTTATTTCACTTGGATGTGTATGTTGAGTGTTACACTTATGTGCACTGGGATATGTGTACTGGAATGGGAAATGGCAGGGGACCAGGTATCATAAAGTGTAGCTCACACTAAACCTCACGCTTTCATGCTTCTACAAATACTTACTGAATGTCTGACATGTGCCAGGTGCTATGCTAAAAATTGGAAATACAATAGTTTACAAACCTTGGCATCTGCTGAGATAGCTCTGCTAAAATTTATGTTCATTTCCATGGATACTCACATTGCTTCAACATAGAGCCCATGGTCTTCCAATCATTTTTTTATTAAAAAAAATAACTAGCTGTCATGTTTTTGGATACCAGCTTTAGTTAGTTATAAAAGTGCTCTTGTGGTCAGGAAATCACTAAATGTTTTGAAACCAAGCAAAACATGCTTTATGAGCAGCTATAGTCAGCCTTGTCCTTGGAGTAACTCCTGGGAGCTGATCCAGCATTGAAATCTAAAATGTGCTGCCCATATTAATGTTTTGGAAGAATTTTAAATAAAATTTTTACAGTACATAATTCTTGCAAAAGGAGCCCTGATGGCACAATGGTTAAGCGCTTAGCTGCTAACCAAAAGATATGTGGTTCAAACCCAACAGCCACTCCACAGGGAAGAAAAGATCTGATGATCTGCTCCTGTAAGGATTACAGCCTTGGAAACCCTATCGAGCCGTTCTACTCTGTTGTACAGAGTAGCTACGAGTCAGAATCAACTTGATGGCATACAACAACACTTCTTGTAGAAGAGGTGTAATATAAGATGATAGATGCATATAGCCAAAAAACCAAAAGCCTGTTGCCATGGAGTTGATTTCAACTCATAACAACCCTATATGAGCTATGAGATGCATATAAAATCTTCATATTCTTGCAGGGTGATTCTGACAGTTTCACAAATTACATGAAACTTGACTTTCTCATCTGTAAATTAACACTGACTTTATATGGTTTCTGTGAGTATTATATATGCCAATATGTGTTAAGCAATTAGGAGGGTTCCTAGTGACTACTAAAGTGCCTACCACAGAGCTGGTAGTCAGTAAATGTTTAGTTTTACTGAGATTAACCCTTCTTGATCAGGAAAATCATGAATCCAATGATGATGAGTAAATAAACTGATATTTACTGAGTATCTATCAGGTACGAATGTAGTGTTGATACTCTAGAGCAGGGAAGGAAAACACCTATGTTCTCACTGATCATACCCCTCTTGTCTCCGAGGCAAGACCAGAACTCAAAAAATTTATCAACCTGGCCTTCTCTGGACAGAATTCAGGTGGAAATGAAGTCTTTCTGCCAAACTTGTTACGTAGTCAGGAATTCATCTCCACCTGTTCCATGTGGAACTAGTCAACATCCATCCTCCCTTTACATTCTCCCACTGGAGTATGAGCTGCCCTTACCAGTCCCTTAAGGAGAAGGTGGCAATTTTTCCTACTATTTATTAGTATTTGTGAGAGGAAGGATTAAGACAAAAGGCAAAAAAAGAAACAGAGCAAAAAATAAAAGTTTGGAATTGCATCTTTATGATATAGTTATGAAAATAATCCAGATATTAATTGCTTTATATCTTGAATATCCAGATATTGTTTGTTTAAACCAAAAAGCAGTAGATTGTACAACACCTTGCCTTTCACTCTGTGTGTTCTAGAGAGAGCAAGAAAGGGATCCTAGGCCGAAAACCCTGGTTATGATTAATCAATAGTCCTGCCTAGCCCTTCTTCTTGCATACTGTTGGCAGAGGTGAAGAAAAAAGGTGTAAACACTCCAGTTCAATAATAACCACCTCAAAAAAATCATTCATTTCCTCTTCACTCTTGGGTCTTCTTCCCCTCTATCTTTTAACTGGTGGCTTATTAATTTTCAATAAAATCTTCTCTTTTTCATTTCTCCCTCACATTCAATTGCTGAAACAAATGTAAATGTAACATCAACACACCTTAAATATGTCGTTGTTGGGGTGCACCAACTCGGCTCCAACTCATAGCCACCTGATGTACAACAGAACTAAACACTGCCCAGTCCTGCACCATTCTCGCACAGTGGCTGCAACAATGGGCTCAAACATAGCAGCACGTGTGAGGAACTGAAATATATTCTGCCTTAAATACTTTATGAAATATGGTATAAATGATTAAGAATGACTTATGAAATAATACAACTGAATTTTTGGTCAAATAAAAAGAAAGTCACTTTTTCCAGGTATATTTGAAGTTAGCAAGAGTCAGACACGTTAAACCTCTAATAATGTAAAATGCTTATGGCATCCTTTCGAGAAATGTCTGAAATGTCTTCAGTACCACACTCTTGGCGGTCTAGCTTGGGAATCTGTGATTGATTTACTTTACAAAATATTGGTGGAATGATTACCATATTCTAGATTTTAAATTTTAGAACCTATTTTTAAAGGCTGAGGTAGGATTAAGTATTACCAAAAATGGAGATGTTGTACTTGAGGCCACAATAAGGGGATAATAGATATTAAATGAAATTTTGGCTTAACTTCTACCTACCACATATTTATGGTTAACCCATCTAACATCCTAAAAAATAGCTTTTGAAAGAATCTTGAATATAACAAATTTAGTCATTTATTCATTCTCTTACTTTATTCATATATTAATTTATTCACTCATTGAATAGTTTTTACTGAGTGTTTATTGTATACAGCATACTATGTAGATACAACGGATATAGACAAATATCAGAAGGGATCTTTACCTTCCAGTGTTTGACATTCTTATGGGGAGACAGCATAGGTAACAATGGAATGTGCTAAGAATTTGGGTAGGGGTTGTCTTAGTCATCTAGTGCTGCTGTAACAGAAATACCACAAGTAGATGGCTTTAACAAAGAGAAACTCACCCTCTCACAGCCTAGTAGGTTACAAATTCAAATTCAGGATGTCAGCTCCAGGGGACAGCTTTCTCTCTCTGTCAGCTCTGGAGGAAGGTTCTTGTTCTCAATCTTCCCCTGGTCAAGGAGCTTCTCAGGCGCAGGGACCCTGTTTCCAAGGATGTGCTCTGCTCCAGGTGCTGCTTTCTTGGTGGTATGAGGTCCCCCACTCTCTGCTTCTCTTTCCTTTATCTCTTGAGAGATAAAAGGTGGTGCAGGCCACACCCCAGGGAAACTCCCTTTACATTGGATCAGGGATATGACCTGGGTAAGGGTAGTGTTACAATCCCACCCTAGTCCATTTAACATAAAATTACGATCACAAAATGAAGGACAAACACAGAATACTGGGAACCATGGCCTAACCAAGTTGACACACACATTTTTGGGGGGACATAATTCAATCCATGACAGGGGTGTATATTAAGCAACAAGGAAATATGGGAGAAGGAACTGTAACCTGAGATAAGATTTTTTTTTTTTTAATTTCTTCTCAGGAAAAGTTTATAGTTGCTCTTATAAAATTTTTGAGTTGTTTCTTTAGCTTCGCTTTAAAATTTGTTACCTAAATTTGTTACCTACGAGGGACTGTGATTGCTAATTTAAGGATAGAGATTGATGAGACTCCCTGAGAGAAGTTATGATGGAATCCTTTGTTAATGAAAATACTGTTTAGTTGATTGATTTAGAGACACCATTAATTGCTTCCAACTCAGGTAAGAGATTTTATTTTGATTCATGACATACACCTTAACCTGTGTTTCATCATGTTAGTACCACATTTACAAATTTACTTTCAAAAACCAAACCAAACCCAGTGCCATGGAGTCGATTCCGACTCATAGCGACCCTATAGGACAGAGTAGAACTGCCCCATAGAGTTTCCAAGGAGCGCCTGGTGGATTCGATCTGCTGACCCTTTGGTTAGCAGCCGTAGCACTTAACCACTACGCCACCAGGGTTTCCAAATTTACTTTAGAAGACCTTAAAGTTTGACCTTTGAAGCTGGGCTGTAAAATAGTATTCAAGCAAAATGTAAACTGCAGGTTTAGGTATTCCTTCTGTGACTACGTATTGAAATAAAAAATTGTAATGTACAATTGTTCTAATAATGTCTTACACTTGTACAAGTGTTACAGTGTATAACATCATCTCAACAATATAAAGCTCACACAAGAGCCACTGGAACACTTCAAATACATGAAATTATTATTTTATTATTATTTTACTAGCATTTCTCAATTTATCCTAGTGAAAATATTATTTGGCAGGAAAATCTACTTGCTGCTATAAATCACTTGAGAAGTGAAACCTGCTAAGGAGTCAGTGAAAAATATTCCTCAATTTTCAGAAGAGTCCTAATAGTAGCAGAAACTGATAGTCAAGCCCAGTGAGCTCCTTTCTTAGAGGAGCAGAGATATTCCTCTGGCAATGCCCACTTCTCCTTAGAATTTAATCTGAAAGAGCTAGAGGGAAGGAGGGAGGAATGAAGGAAAAGATAGACCTGTGTTGAGAAACCTACAAAAGTAAATCAAAATTTGGAAACCTACCTGACCACTGCGACCAGGAGCCCAGTTTTCAAATACAGAGCCCTAGTGGTGGAGTGGTTAAGATCTCAGCTGCTTGCCTAAAGGTTGGCAGTTCTAGTCCAGAAGCCGCTCCTTAGAGACCCTGTGGGGCAGTTCTACTCTGTCTTATAGGGTTGCTAGGAGTCCGAATCGGCTTGACGGCAATGGGTTTTTTTTTTTTTTTTTTTTTTAAGGAATACTAACAGTAAACACTATATCCATTATCCTTTGAGAGGCCTGAGTGAGACTAGTCAGCAAGGAATGATCCATTAACTTCAGACTCTAGACCTCTGACCTGCTGGCCTGAGGCCTGTTACCAACCCCAGTTGCTCACCAAGTCTAAATAAGCTGCCTAGCTTTTTGTTTTTAATCTTTGTTTTTTAATAGGAATTTTAATGCATTCACAGTTATTGTTATTACTGATGTGATTGACCTGACTTTTATTATTATGTTTTCTCTTTTCTGTTTGCTGACAGTGAGAGTATATATGGAGAATGGGGGTAGTGGGAAGGGGAATACTTCAGTGATGCTTCCTGTTTTCTTTTTCTAACTTAAATATTTTTCCCCCTTTGAGTTTTCCTCCAGAAGTTATTTGACAGAAAGGTTCTCCTTTTCTAGTCTGCTAGTGGCTAACTTTGACTTTAAAATGTATATGTATTTAAACTAATTCTTTAAAACAAAATTGCCATTAAGCAAATCTTTTTTCTCCTTTCTATTTAAGAAGTTAACAAATTTCTTCTTCCCACTCCTACTCCCACCTGTTGTTTTTTGTTAATATCATATTAGTGTTTCCATCCAGTACATTGTTTTTAAATTGTTAGCCTTTGAAGCTTTGCCTGTTAAAAGTTCATCAATTTCTATAATGTTTAGATTCTGGTTTTAATCTAGTTTGTAATTATATAGGCGTAATTTTATGTTTCAGTACATCAGTATCTAATATTTTTTATAACAAGTTTCCCATTGTTTAGTTACGTATTTTAATTTATTGCTAAGTTGAAAAGAATAAAACCTTTGTGAACTTTTTTTTAGAAAGTGCAGAAATTTTATCCAACTAAGTATGTATTCTTCTGTCTTTTATTTGTGAATGGAAACTTTTAATTTGCAGATCACTTAAGCAAGAAATAACTTTTTTTCTCAAAATTATGACTGCTACATATACTTCTGGGATTCAATATTATGGAGGGGGAATCTAAATTTAGCCTTATGTTATTTGTGGTAACTTGCTCTTTTCTGTTGAACTATTGTATTTTTTTTTTCATTGTCAGTGAACTCCAAATTTCCAACAGTTATATCAGAGAGTATTGGGTCTATTTCTGTTGTTTTTGCCTGATATTTAGGGATTCCTTTTGAACTGCAGAGTGTGTCTTTTTACCATCACAGGGGATTTATTTTAGGAATACTTTATTGTATTGGGTCCGTTTGTTCCTACCTCTTGTTCAATTATTACAGTTAATTTTATAAGTATAAACTAAGGGATACATGCCTTCCAAACAATGATATCTAGCTTCTCTCTCATAATTTTCATTCTTTTTTTTTTCCCTTACATCTGATAGTGCTGCTTAGGGTGGTCTTCTATATCAATAATTTAGTTTTTCCCTGAGTACATTTCTGTCCTTATTCAAATCCTGGTAAATGCCTATTAACAAACTATAAAAAATTATTTCTTTAATAACTTGGGGGTACAGTTATGGATTGAATTTTCTCTGAAATTTGTGTCAACTTGGCTAGGCCATGATTCCTAGTATAGTGTCGTTGTCCACCATTTTGTGATCTGATGTGATTATCCTATGTGTTGTAAATCCTAACTTCTATGATGTTAGTGGAAACCCTGGTGGTGTAGTGGTTAAGAGCTATGGCTACTAACCAAGAGGTTGGCAGTTCAAGTCCACCAGGCGGTCCTTGGAATCTCTATAGGGCAGTGCTACTCTGTCCTATAGGGTCACTATGAGTCAGAATCGACTTGATGGCAAAGAGTTTGATTTTGTTTTATGATGTTAGTGGTTAAGAACTATGGCTGCCAACCAAAAGGCTGGTGGTTTGAATCTACCAGCTGCTCCTTGGAAACTCCATGGGGCAGTACCACTCTGTCCTGTAGGGCTGTTATGAGTCGGAATCGACTTGATGGCATTTTTTTTTTTTAATGATGTTAATACGAGCCCTGATGGAGCAGTGGTTAATACCTATGGCGAGCTATGGCTGCCAACCAAAAGGTCAACAATTCAAACCCACAAGCCACTCCTTGGAAGCCCTATGACACAATTCTACTCTTTCCTGTAGGGTATCTATGAGTCAGAATAGACTTGACAGCAATTATTTTTTTTAATGATATTAATGAGGCAGGATTACAGGCAGTTACGTTAATGAGGCAGGACTCAATCTACAGGATTAGGTTGGATCTTGAGTCAATCCCTTTTGAGGTATAAAAGAGAGAATTGAGCAGAGAGGAGAGGGACCTCATACCACCAAGAAAGAAGAGGCAGGAGAAGAGCATGTCCTTTGGATCCTTGCACTGAGAAGCTACTAGACCAGAAGAAGACTGATAACAAGGGCCTTCCCCCACAGTTGATACATAGAGAAAGCTGTCCCCTGGAGCTGGTGCACTGAATTCAGACTTCTAGCCTCCTAAACTGTGAGAAAAAACAAAAATCCTTACAACTGGACCAATAAGCAACATCATGATAAACAGGGAGAAGATTGAAGTTGTCAAGGATTTCATTTTACTTGGATCCACAATCAACATCCATGGAAGCAGGAGTCAGGAAATGAAAAGGCACATTGCATTGGGCAAATCTGCTGCAAAGAACCTCTTTAAAGTGTTGAAAAGCAAAGATATCATCTTGAAAAGTAGGGTGCACCTGACCAAAGCCATAGTATTTTCAATCGCATCATATGTGTGCAAAAGCTGGACAGTAAATAAGGAAGACCAAAGAACTGATGCCTTTGAATTGTGGTGTTGGTGAAGAATACTGAATATACCATGGACTGCCAAAAGAACGAACAAACCTGTACTGAAAGAAGTACAACCAGAATGCTCCTTGGAAGCAAGGATGGTGAGACTGCATCTTATATACTTTGGACATATTGTCAGGAGGGATCAGTCCCTGTAGAAGCACATCATGCTTGGTAATGTACAGGGTCATCGGAAAAGAGGAGTACCTTCAATCAGATGGATTGGCACAGTGGCTGCAACAATGGGCTCAAGCATAACAATGATTGTGAGCATGGCGCTAGACTGTACATTGTTTCGTTCTGTGGCACATAGGTTTGCTATGAGTCGGAACCAACTGGATGGGACCTAACAACAATGACAACTGTGAGAGAATAAATTTGTTTGTTAAAGCCGTCCACTTGTGGTATTTCTGTTACAGCAGCACTAGATAACTGAAAAAAAAAAAAGATAACCAAGACAGGTACTAAATTATTTATTCAAAGAGCTCTGGTGCCTCAATGGTTAAAGTGCTCTGCTGCTAACCAAAATGTCAGTAGTTCGAACCCACAGGTAACTCTGCGAGAAATACATGGCAATCTGCTCCCATAAAGATTATAACCTAGGAAACCCTATGGAGTAGTTCTACTCTTCCTGTAGAGACTCTATGAGTTAGAATCAACTCGATGGAACACAACAACAGACTATTTCTTTAATTTACTGAACTCTGTGTACATCTTAATGTGTTATAACTTAATTTTTTGAGAATACTATTTTTAATTTGGAGGAAGTTGCAGATGCTGCCAGTATTTTATTTATTTTTTGTGCTATGTCTTGTTAAAACTTTACATATCCACAACCTTTTGAGACTTATGTTATGTCATGTTTTATTTTAAAAAAGAAAAAAATAGCATTTTTATTAGTTTTATAACTTAATTTCTAATTCTAATCCTTGAGGGAAGAGAGCTCTATACAAGCTGGGCATTTGACCCAAAGTTGTCAGAAGGTTGTCTCAGTTGTCACTGCTCTCTGTTACTAGCGTCTTGTCAGATATGACTGATTAATGTAAATTCATTTGCCAGTGGCCCAGAATCTTGAGGTGACAGGAAAGAAACAGATATTTGGGCAGTCCCTATAGACACTATTTTTTTTGTTGTTGTTGTTCAGTCTGCTTTGCCTCTGGCAACATTTACTAACTTTCCTTTTGGCCTGATTTCTACTTTAGGCTAATTGTGTGTTTTTGTCTAGTTTATTCTTATCGCTGCTCCCCACTGTATAAGGGTAAGCCCAGCAGGCTCAATAAAAAATTCCAGTCTCAATTATTTTTTGACTTGGTATGGGCTATTGCCTCTCAAGTTCTTAATACATAGTGATGAAGGAATGCCAGACAGTCTCTTGCCTGCCCTCTCCCCCGTCCTTACTTTTCCAAATCAGGAAATATCAGTGAAGGTATACCAGGATCCCTTCAACCTTTTTCCTGCAGTACAACACCAAACAACATATCTATCCCAGGAGAGAGCTTGTGAGACGGCTTCATATGTTTATTTAATCTGGCCTCACCTATTCCATAACTAGCAAAAATTATTCATCTTTATGGAAATAGATGGAAAATAGGAGAGAATAAAAGAGTAAAAAAGACCAGTAGTTTTAACACATATCTTATAGCAGCTTGAGAAAAAGAAAGCAAATAAAAATAAAGATTAGGGAATTCTTATGGAAATAATTTAAGAAAATCTCCCAGAATTAAAGGACATCAATTTATACTTTCTAACACTGAATTAAGAGTGAAAATTCATTCATTCACGTATTTTTCTTTCTGTCTCTCTTTCATCTCTTTGGTTATTTCATTTGGGATTTCACATATAAGGAATTAGATGCCATTTTTCCGGAGTTCTTTTCTTGGAAATTTAAGTGAATAACTTTACCAATGTATGGATTATATTTGTCAAAATGAATGTGCCTTGCCATTTTTTCACCTTGTTTTTATACTCCCTGGATTTTGTATTTCCTTTGCTTTCTGTCTTTGTTGTATTTACCTAGTTTGTTTTTTATTTGTTCAGTGATTTTGAAAGTATATATCCTGTTTTTAATTTTACCAATAGCTTAGTCCATGCCTGCTGTTCAATAAATATATGATCATTCAAGTGTTTTCCCCTTCATTATCTTGATTACATTTGTCAGTCCAAGAAGTTTTCTATAAACTTGGAACCTATCTCAGTTTTGGAATTTCTTCAAGACTAAAAACTCGGCCAACTTTTTCACTTCCTTGAGCATGAAAAAAATAGTCACAGTGTACTCTAATTTCCTGTTTACTTTCTGCCACCACCACCTGCCAATAAACTGTAATCTTTTGAGAACAAGTTCTTAATAATCTTTATATCATCAAAATAGAAATAACTGCCCAACACACAGTAGGTGTACATCTTTTGTTTTATTTTTTAATAAATTAAATGCAAGGGTGGAAAAACCCAGATCTCTATAAAATTATTATTATTTTCTTTTCCCTTTTGACCATAAATGTAAAGCATATTTGCTCAAAATAAATGACTTGGCATGTGAATTGAGGCTGATGCAGAGCTGTGCTAATTAAGAGGTACTGCTAAGACAACAGTTGCTGATTTCTTACTAAACATTTAATTAAAGTAATATATGTGGAATGATTCTTTTTATGTTTCTTTCTAGAAATTCTAGAATTTTATGCCTATGATCCATTTTATATAAATATTTTATTTTGCATGAGGTATGGGCCGAGGTTCTTTATTTTGCATGTGAATACAGGCAGTCCCTAACTTAAGACAGGGTTTGTTCTCACAACTCTGTCATCAGTTCTGATGTAAGTTGAATATTACATTTTTTTTCATTATTATTGCCTTTTATTATCAGTATATTTATAAATCCAATCTTTATTTATCCTTGGGGATTGAAATATTACATATAAACTTACAGGTATATTTTAATACATACATAAAAAATACACAAATCATAAAAATTTACTCCAGGGAGGCGGGGCCAAGATGGTAGGATAGCCAGATGTTTCCTGAAATCCATCTTACAACAAAGACCCAGAAAAATAAGTGAAACGATTATATTTATGACAAGTTAGGAACCCTGAACATCAAAGGCAAAGTTAGAAAATGGACTGAGCGGCAGGGGGTGGAAGAGACAGTTCAGAAGCAGAGAGGAGTTACCAGACCTGAATTGCTGAGTTCCCTCAGGCACCATTCCTGGAAGCGGCTGCAGAAAGTTGGTAGTAGTGTTTAGCCTCAGTTTCCTCAGGGAGAAGCAGCCAGCCACACAGCCTACTCACACCTCCGGAACCAGAGAAGAACGGCTCTCCCAACAAAAGCTAAGTACTTGCATGTATTTTACCGCATGCACCGCCCCCATGCCAGCTTCAGTGGCTGTTGCTTTCCCTAGGCTTGACTTAGGCCCTGTTGAACGCCAGGAGCCATCCTCCCAGACTTGGAGTAGGAAAAAATTCACAATTGGGGGAAAACATAATTTGCCAGCCCCACTAACCAGGGGAGCTCAGGACAGAAGCACCTCCTGTCTGGGCATAAACAGTCCGTGGACTTTGAATACCTCCCCCCTCCCCACCGGCATGGACCTGTAAGGGCCTATTTCAGGAAAATAGGCCCTTGTTGGCAGACTGCAACTGTTTCAGCTGTGTGTTGGAGAGGTGGGTATTTGATATTTGATACTGCTTTGCCTATTAAACAGGGTCCTCACCTACCCACATCAGGAGCCTAAGGACTGGTGGCTCCACTCAGGTCACCCAGCCACCTGTGACAGGGGTCCAAGGATAACTGGTTTGTTTACCAGTCCTTACAACCAAAAGCATTAGGTACCCATGGTCCATCTGCAGAACCCACCCACATGTGTGCTGTAGAGAACAGGGACACACTTTCCTTACAGACAACTCGGGGGATGGTTGTTAGCCCCCTGCATTGTTCAGAGTATGAAACCCTGCTGCAATCAGATACCGGTACCTATGCAAATCACTCCTGCCCCTAGACAGAACCTGTACCAAATAGTTGATGACCAACTACCTGGACACCTGAGCTGAATACATATAAGAAAAGTGAATGGACTCCCAGACTGATATACCTGACAACAGCTCTGGCCATCTGGTGACAGGACGTCAGAGCTTCAAAGGTGTAAATAATCAAGCTAGCTCACTCAAGCAACCCATTTGGGCATATCAAAACAAAACAAAGCAAGAAGCTAGGATACAGTAAGCAAACATGAAATAAACTAATACAATAACTTATATATGGCTCAGAGACAACAGTCAGTGTCAAGTCACATAAAGAAACAGACCATGATCACCTCAACAAGCTCTCAAAACAAAGAATCAACAGATCTTCTGGATGAAGGTGCCTTCCAGGAATTACCAGATACAGAATTCAAAAGATTAATACACAGAACACTTCAAGACATCAGGAGTGAGATTAGGAAGGAGACCAGGCAATATGCAGAACAAGCCAAGGAACACACAGATAAAAAAGTCAAAGAAATTAAAAAGGTAATTCAAGAACATACTGAAAAACTTAATAAGCTGCAAGAATCCATAGAGAGACAGCAATCAGAAATTCAGAAGGTTAACTATAAAATTACAGAATTAGACAACTCAGTAGAAAGTCAGAGGAGCAGAACTGAGCAAGTGGAAGTCAGAGTTGGTAAGCTTGAAGATAAGGCACTTGGCATCAATATATTTGAAGAAAAATCAGATAAAAGAATTAAAAAAATGAAGAAAGTTTAGGAATCATGTGGGACTCTATCAAGAGAAATAACCTACAAGTGATTGGAGCACCAGAACAGGGAGAGATAACAGAAAATACAGAGAGAATTGTTGAAGATTTGTTGGCAGAAAACTTCCCTGATATCATGAAGGATGAGAAGATATCTATCCAAGATGCTCATCGAACTCCACATAAGGTAGATGTTAAAAGAAAGTCACCAAGATATATTATAATCACACTTGCCAAAACCAAAGATAAAGAATTTTAACAGCAGTTAGGGATAAGTGAAAAGTCACCTACAAAGGAGAGTCAATAAGAATAAGCTCAGACTGCTTGGCAGAAACCATGCAGGCAAGAAGGCAATGGGATGACTTATATAAAAAATTGAAGGAAAAAAATTGCCAACCAAGAATCATATATCAAGCAAAACTGTCTCTCAAATATAAAGGTGAAATTAGGACATTTCCAATGAACAGAAGTTTAGGGAATTTGTAAAAACTAAACCAGAACTACAAGAAATACTAAAGGGAGTTCTTTGGTTTGAAGATCAATAATATCAGGTATCAACCCAAGACTAGAACACTGGACAGAGCAATCAGATGTCAACCCAGACAGGGAAATCATAAAAATAAATCAAGATTAAAAAATGCCCAAAACAGGGAAACAGAAATGTTATTATGTAAAAGAAGGCAACATTAAAACAAAAAAGAGGAGCTAAGAAATGTAGCCATAGATCTTTCCTATGGAGAGGGAGACAAGGTGATATAAAGAAATAAAAGTTAGGTTTCAACTTAGAAAAATAGGGGTAAATAATAAGGTAACCACAAAGGGATTAACTATCTTATTCATCAAAATAAAAGACAAGAAAAAAATACAGACTCAGCAGAAACAAAATCAACAACAACAAATAAGAGGAAAAGACAATGTATAAAGATAAACTACTCAGCACAAAAAATTAAGTGGGAAAAGGAAACTGTCAACAACACACAAAAAAAGACATCAAAATGACAGCACTAAACTCACACCTATCTATAATTACGCTGAACGTAAATGGACTAAATGCACCAATAAAGAGACAGAGAGTGGCAGAATGGATTAAAAAACATGATCCATCTATATGCCGCCTACAATAGACATACCTTGGACTCCAAGACACAAACAAACTAAAACTCAAAGGATGGAAAAAAATATATTGAGCAAACAACAATCAAAAAAGAGCAGGAGGAGGGCGGAGCCAAGATGGCGGACTAGGCAGACGCTACCTCGGATCCCTCTTACAACAAAGACACGGAAAAACAAGTGAATCGATCACATACATAACAATCTACGAACCCTGAACAACAAACACAGATTTAGAGACGGAGAACGAACTAATACGGGGAAGCAGCAATTGTTTCCAGAGCCTGGAGCCAGCGTACCAGTCAGGTATGGCACAAGCACAGAGAGCGGCTCCACCCCCCTGAACTAACCCCGGGAGGGGGACCAGCTGGTTCTACGGGCGGCGTGGGACGCAGCCGGTAGGAGAAGTCCCCGGGAGGCAGTGACTGGTCTTGGAGCAGAAAGAGCAGCGTCCGAGCCGGGGAACCGTCCCGCAGGGATTTGGACTGGACGCAGACGGCTTCATTAACATCTGAATAGCCTGAGCCAGAGGGAGAACTCTGATAGGGATCTGACTGCAGTTTTTTTTTAGCGGATTTTCTGGAAAAACTAGTTTCCCAGTGATGGCTCGGAGACAACAATCCATATCAAACCACTTAAAGAAGCAGACGATGACAGCTTCTCCAACCCCCCAAACAAAAGAATCAAAATCTTTCCCAAATGAAGATACAATCTTGGAATTATCAGATACAGAATATAAAAAACTAATTTACAGAATGCTTAATGATATCACAAATGAAATTAGGATAACTGCAGAAAAAGCCAAGGAACACACTGATAAAACTGTTGAAGAACTCAAAAAGATTATTCAAGAACATAGTGGAAAAATTAATAAGTTGTAAGAATCCATAGAGAGACAACATGTAGAAATCCAAAAGATTAACAATAAAATAACAGAATTAGACAACACACTAGGAAGTCAGAGGAGCAGACTCTAGCAATTAGAATGCAGACTGGGACATCTGGAGGACCAGGGAATCGACACCAACATAGCTGAAAAAAAATCAGATAAAAGAATTAAAAAAAATGAAGAAACCCTAAGAATTATGTGGGACTCTATCAAGAAGGATAACCTGCGGGTGATTGGAGTCCCAGAACAGGGAGGGGGGACAGAAAACACAGAGAAAATAGTTGAAGAACTCCTGACAGAAAACTTCCCTGACATTATGAAAGACGAAAGGATATCTATCCAAGATGCTCATCGAACCCTATTTAAGATTGATCCAAAAAGAAAAACACCAAGACATATTATCATCAAACTCACCAAAACCAAAGATAAACAGAAAATTTTAAAAGCAGCCAGGGAGAAAAGAAAGGTTTCCTTCAAGGGAGAATCAGTAAGAATATGTTCTGACTACTCAGCAGAAACCATGCAGGCAAGAAGGGAATGGGACGACATATACAGAACACTGAAGGAGAAAAACTGCCAGCCAAGGATCATATATCCAGCAAAACTCTCTCTGAAATATGAAGGCGAAATTAAGATATTTAGAGACAAACACAAGTTTAGAGAATTTGCAAAAACCAAACCAAAGCTACAAGAAATACTAAAGGATATTGTTTGGTCAGAGAACCAGTAATATCAGATATCAGCACAACACAAGGTCACAAAACAGAACGTCCTAATATCAACTCAAATAGGGAAATCACAAAAACAAATTAAGATTAATTAAAAAAAAAATACACATAACAGGGAATCATGGAAGTCAATAGGTAAAAGATCACAATAATCAAAAAGAGGGACTAAATACAGGAGGCATTGAACTGCCATATGGAGAGTGATACAAGGCGATATAGAACAATACAAGTTAGGTTTTTACTTAGAAAAATAGGGGTAAATAATAAGGTAACCACAAAAAGGTATAACAACTCTATAACTCAAGATAAAAACCAAGAAAAACGTAACGACTCAACTAACATAAAGTCAAGCACTATGAAAATGAGGATCTCACAATTTACTAAGAAAAACGCCTCAGCACAAAAAAGTATGTGGAAAAATGAAATTGTCAACAACACACATAAAAAGGCATCAAAATGACAGCACTAAAAACTTATTTATCTATAATTACCCTGAATGTAAATGGACTAAATGCACCAATAAAGAGACAGAGAGTCACAGACTGGATAAAGAAACACGATCCATCTATATGCTGCCTACAAGAGACACACCTTAGACTTAGAGACACAAACAAACTAAAACTCAAAGGATGGAAAAAAGTATATCAAGCAAACAATAAGCAAAAAGGAAGAGGAGTAGCAATATTAATTTCTGACAAAATAGACTTTAGACTTAAATCCACCACAAAGGATAAAGAAGGACACTATATAATGATAAAAGGGACAATTGATCAGGAAGACATAACCATACTAAATATTTATGCACCCAATGACAGGGCTGCAAGATACATAAATCAAATTTTAACAGAATTGAAAAGCGAGATAGATACCTCCACAATTATAGTAGGAGACTTCAACACACCACTTTCAGAGAAGGACAGGACATCCAGTAAGAAGCTCAACAGAGACACGGAAGATCTAATTACAACAATCAACCAACTTGACCTCATTGACTTATACAGAACTCTCCACCCAACTGCTGCAAAATATACTTTTTTTTCTAGCACACATGGAACATTCTCTAGAATAGACCACATATTAGGTCATAAAACAAACCTTTGCAGAGTCCAAAACATCGAAATATTACAAAGCATCTTCTCAGACCACAAGGCAATAAAACTAGAGATCAATAACAGAAAAATTGGGTAAAAGAAATCAAATATTTGGAAAATGAACAACGCCCTTGTGAAAAAAGACTGGGTTATAGAAGACATTAAGGAGGGAATAAGGAAATTCATAGAAAGCAACGAGAATGAAAATACTTCCTATCAAAACCTCTGGGACACAGCAAAAGCAGTGCTCAGAGGCCAATTTATATCAATAAATGCACACATACAAAAAGAAGAAAGAGCCAAAAGCAGAGAACTGTCCCTACAACTTGAACAAATAGAAACTGAGCAACAAAAGAATCCATCAGGCACCAGAAGAAAACAAATAATAAAAATTAGAGCTGAACTAAATGAATTAGAGAACAGAAAAACAATTGAAAGAATTAACAAAGACAAAAGCTGGTTCTTTGAAAAAATTAACAAAATTGATAAACCATTGGCTAGACTGACTAAAGAAATACAGGAAAGGAAACAAATAACCCGAATAAGAAATGAGAAGGACCACATCACAACAGAACCAAATGAAATTAAAAGAATCATTTCAGATTATTATGAAAAATTGTACTCTAACAAATTTGAAAACCTAGAAGAAATGGATGAATTCCTGGAAAAACACTACCTACCTAAACTAACACATTCAGAAGTAGAACAACTAAATAGACCCATAACAAAAAAAGAGATTGAAACGGTAATCAAAAAACTCCGAACAAAAAAAAGCCCTGGCCCGGACGGCTTCACTGCAGAGTTCTACCAAACTTTCAGAGAAGAGTTAACACCACTACTACTAAAGGTATTCCAAAGCATAGAAAATGACGGAATACTACCCAACTCATTCTATGAAGCCACCATCTCCCTGATACCAAAACCAGGTAAAGACATTACAAAAAAAGAAAATTATAGACCTATATCCCTCATGAACATTGATGCAAAAATCCTCAACAAAATTCTAGCCAATAGAATCCAACAACACATCAAAAAAATAATTCACCCTGATCAAGTGGGATTTATACCAGGTATGCAAGGCTGGTTTAATATCAGAAAAACCATTAATGTAATCCATCACATAAATAAAACAAAAGACAAAAACCACATGATCTTATCAATTGATGCAGAAAAGGCATTTGACAAAGTCCAACACCCATTTATGATAAAAACTCTTACCAAAATAGGAATTGAAGGAAAATTCCTCAACATAATAAAGGGCATCTATGCAAAGCCAACAGCCAATATCACACTAAATGGAGAGAACCTGAAAGCATTTCCCTTGAGAACGGGAACCAGACAAGGATGCCCTTTATCACCGCTCTTATTCAACATCGTGTTGGAAGTCTTAGCCAGGGCAATTAGGCTAGACAAAGAAATAAAAGGTATCCGGATTGGCAAGGAAGAAGTAAAGTTATCACTATTTGCAGATGACATGATTATATACACAGAAAACCCTAAGGAATCCTCCAGAAAACTACTGAAACTAATAGAAGAGTTTGGCAGAGTCTCAGGTTATAAAATAAACATACAAAAATCACTTGGATTCCTCTACATCAACAAAAAGAACACCGAAGAGGAAATAACCAAATCAATACCATTCACAGTAGCCCCCAAGAAGATAAGATACTTAGGAATAAATCTTACCAAGGATGTAAAAGACCTATACAAAGAAAACTACAAAGCTCTACTACAAGAAATTCAAAAGGACATACTTAAGTGGAAAAACATACCCTGCTCATGGATAGGAAGACTTAACATAGTAAAAATGTCTATTCTACCAAAAGCCATCTATACATTTAACGCACTTCCGATCCAAATTCCAATGTCATATTTTAAGGGGATAGAGAAACAAATCACCAATTTCATATGGAAGGGAAAGAAGCCCCGGATAAGCAAAGCACTACTGAAAAATAAGAAGAAAGTGGGAGGCCTCACCTTACCTGACTTCAGAACCTACTATACAGCCACAGTAGTCAAAACAGCCTGGTATTGGTACAACAACAGACACATAGACCAATGGAACAGAATTGAGAACCCAGACATAGATCCATCCACGTATGAGCAGCTGATATTTGACAAAGGACCAGTGTCAATTAATTGGGGAAAAGATGGCCTTTTTAACAAATGGTGCTGGCATAACTGGATATCCATTTGCAAAAAAATGAAACAGGACCCATACCTCACACCATGCACAAAAACTAACTCCAAGTGAATCAAAGACCTAAACATAAAGACTAAAACGATAAAGATCATGGAAGAAAAAATTGGGAGAACCCTAGGAGCCCTAATACAAGGTATAAACAGAATACAAAACATTACCAAAAATGATGCAGAGAAACCCGATAACTGGGAGCTCCTAAAAATCAAACACCTATGCTCATCTAAAGACTTCTCCAAAAGAGTAAAAAGACCACCTACAGACTGGGAAAGAATTTTCAGCTATGACATCTCAGACCAGCGCCTGATCTCTAAAATCTACATGATTCTGTCAAAACTCAACCACAAAAAGACAAACAACGCAATCAAGAAGTGGGCAAAGGATATGAACACACATTTCACTAAAGAAGATATTCAGGCAGCCAACAGATACATGAGAAAATGCTCTCGATCATTAGCCATTAGAGAAATGCAAATTAAAACTACGATGAGATTCCATCTCACACCAGCAAGGCTGGCATTAATCCAAAAAACACAAAATAATAAATGTTGGAGAGGCTGCGGAGAGATTGGAACTCTCATACACTGCTGGTGGGAATGTAAAATGGTACAACCACTTTGGAAATCTATCTGGCGTTATCTTAAACAGTTAGAAATAGAACTACCATACAACCCAGAAATCCCACTCCTCGGAATATACCCTAGAGATACAAGAGCCTTCATACAAACAGATACATGCACACCCATGTTTATTGCAGCTCTGTTTACAATAGCAAAAAGTTGGAAGCAACCAAGGTGTCCATCAACGGATGAATGGGTAAATAAATTGTGGTATATTCACACAATGGAATACTACACATCGATAAAGAACAGTGACCAATCTCTGAAACATTTCATAACATGGAGGAACCTGGAAGGCATTATGCTGAGCGAAATTAGTCAGAGGCAAAAGGACAAATATTGTATAAGACCACTATTATAAGATCTTGAGAAATCTGAGAAGAACACATACTTTTGTGGTTACGAGGGGGGGAGGGAGGGAGGGTGGGAGAGGGTTTTTTATTGATTAATCAGTAGATAAGAACTGCTTTAGGTGAAGGGAAAGACAACACTCAATACATGGAAGGTCAGCTCAGTTGGACTGGACCAAAAGCAAAGAAGTTTCCGGGATAAAATGAATGCTTCAAAGGTCAGCGGAGCAAGCGCGGGGGTCTGGGGAACATGGTTTGCGGGGACTTCTAAGTCAATTGGCAAAATAATTCTATTATGAAATCATTCTGCATCCCACTTTGAAATGTGGCGTCTGGGGTCTTAAATGCTAACAAGCGGCCATCTAAGATGCAGCAATTGGTCTCAACCCACCTGGAGCAAAGGAAAATGAAGAACACCAAGGCCACACGACAACTAAGAGCCCAAGAGACACAAAGGGCCACATGAACCAGAGACCTACATCATCCTGAGACCAGAAGAACTAGTTGGTGCCCGGCCACAATCGATGACTGCCCGGACAGGGAGCACAGCAGAGGACCCCTGAGGGAGCAGGAGATCAGTGGGATGCAGACCCCAAATTCTCATAAAAAGACCAAACTTAATGGTCTGACTGAGACTGGAGGAATCCCTGCAGCCATGCTCCCCAGACCTTCAGTTGACACAGGACAGGAACCATCCCCAAAGACAACTCATCAGAAATGAAAGGGACTGGTTAGCGGGTGGGAGAGAGACGCTGATGAAGAGTGAGCTAATTATATCAGGTGGACACTTGAGATTGTGTTGGCAACTCTTGTCTGGAGGGGGGATGGGAGGATAGAGAGAGAGGGGAGCCGGCAAAATTGTCAAGAAAGGAGAGACTGAAAGGGCGGACTCAAGAGAGGGAGAGCAAGTGGGAGTAGGGAGTTAGATGTATGTAAACTTATATGTGACAGACTGATTGGATTTGTAAACGTTCACTTGAAGCTTAATAAAAGTTATTAAAAAAAAATAAAAATAAATAAATAATGAAAAAAAAAAGAGCAGGAGTAGCTGTATTAATTTACAACACAATAGACTTTAAAGTTAAATCCACCACAACGGATAAGGAAGGACACTATATAATGATTAAAGGGACAATATACCAGGAGGATAAAAGGAGGATATACCATATTAAATAATTGTGCACCTAATGACAGGGCTGAACAATACATAAAACAAACTCTGACAGCATTGAAAAGTGAGATAGCTTTACAATTGCAGTAGGAGACGTCAACACACCACTTTTGGTGAAGGCCAGGACATCTAGAAAGAAGCTCAATAAAGGCACGGAAGATCTAAATGCCACAGTCAACCTAACTTGACCTCATAGACATATACAGAACACTGCACCCAAAAGCAGCCAAGTATACTTTCTTTTCTAGCGCACATGGAACATTCTCTAGAATAAACCACATATTAAGTCATAAAACAAGCCTTAGCATAATCCAAAACATTGAAATATTACAAAGCATCTTCTCTTACCATAAGGCCATAAAAGTAGAAGTCAATAACAGGAAAAGCAGGGAAAAGAAGTCAAATACTTGGAAAATGAATAATACCCTGCTCAGAAACAACTGGGTTATAGGAGACATCCAGGATGGAATAAAGAAATTCATAGAATCCAATGAGAATGAAAACACTACCTATCAGAACTTTTGGGACACAGCTAAAGTAGTGCTCAGAGGTCAATTTATATCAATAAATGCACACATCCAAAAAGAAAAAGGGCCAAAATCAAAGACTTATCCCTACAACTTGAACAAAGAGGAAGAGAGCAAAAAAGAAAACCCTGAAGCACCAGAACAAAGCAAATAATAAAAATTAGAGCAGAGTTAAATGAAATAGAAAACAGAATAACAATTGAAAGAGTTAACGAGATCAAAAGATGGTTCTTTCAAAAAATTAACAAAATTGATAAGCCATTGGCCAAACTGAAAAAAGAAAAACAGGAGAGGAAGCAAATAGCCCGAATAAGGAATGGGATGCAGAATATTACAACAGACTCAACTGAAATTAAAAGAATCATATCAGATTACTACAAAAAATTGTACTCTAACAAATGTGAAAACCTAAAAGAAATGGATGAATTCCTGGAAACACACTACCTACCTAAACTAACACAAACAGAGGTAGAACAACTAAGTAGACCCGTAACAAAAGAAGAGATTGAAAAGGTAATCAAAAAACTCACAACAAAAAAAAAGCCCTGGCCCAGATGGCTTCACTGCAGCATTCCACCAAACTTTCAGAGAAGAGTTAACACCGCTACTACTAAAGGTATTTCAGAGCGTAGAAAAAGACGGAATACGCCCAAACTCATTCTTTGAAACCAGGATATCCCTGATACCAAAACCAGGTAAAGACTCCACAAAAAAAAAGAAAATTATAGATCTATATCCCTCATGAACTTAAATGCAAAAATCCTCAACAAAACTCTAGGCAATAGAATTTAACAAGAGATCAGAAAAATAATTCACCATGACCAAGTGGGATTCATACCAGGTATGCTGGGATGATTGGACATTAGGAAAACAATTAATGTAATATATCATATAAATAAAACAAAAGACAAGAGCCTTATGATTTTATCAATTGATGCAGAAAAGGCATTTGACAAAGTTTAATACCCATTCATGATAAAAACTCTCAGCAAAATAGGAACAGAAGGAAAATTCTTCAACATAACAAAGGACATTTTTTCAAAGCCAACAGCCATCATCATCCTAAATGGAGAGAGTCTGAAAGCATTCCCCTTGAGATCGGGAACCAGAGAAGGATGCCCTTTATCACCACTCTTATTCAACATTGTGCTGGAGGTCCTAGCAAGAGCAATTAGACTACGAAAAAGAAATAAAGCACTTCCAAATTGGTAAGGAAGAAGTAAAAGTATCTCTATTTGCCGATGACATGATCTTATACACAGAAAACCCTAAGGAATCCTCAAGAAAACTACTGAAGCTAATAGAAGAGTTCAGCAGAGTCAGGATACAAGATAAACATACAAAAATCAGTTGGATTCCTCTACATCAACAAAAAACACATTGAGGAGGAAATCACCAAATCAATACCATTTTACAGTAGCCCCCAAGAAGATAAAATACTTAGAAATAAATCTTACCAGAGATGTAAAAGACCTATACAAAGAAAACTACAAGACACTACTGGAAAAAACCTAAAGAGACCTACATAAGTGGAAAAACATACCTTGCTCATGGATAGGAAGACTTAATGTTGTAAAATTGTCTATTCTACCGAAAGCCATCTATATATACAATACGATTCTGATTCAAATTCCAATGACATTTTTTAATGAGATGAAGAAACAAATCACCAACTTTATAATGGAAGGGAAAGAGGCACTGGATAAGTAAAGCTTTACTGAAAAAGGACAAAGTGCGAGGCCTTACTCTACCTGATTTTAGAACCTGTTGTACTGCCACAGTAGTCAAAACGCCTGGTACTGGTACAACAACAGATACAGAGACCAATGTAACAGAATTAAGAATCCAGACATAAATCCATCCACATATGAGCAGCTGATATTTGACAAAGGCCCAACGTCAGTTAAATGGGGAAAAGATAGTCTTTTTAACAAATGGTGCTGGCATAACTGGATATCCATCTGCAAAAAAATGAAACAAGACACATACCTCATACCATGCACAAAAACAAACTCAGAATGGATCAAAGACGTAAATATAAAATCTAAAATGATAAAGGTCTTGGAAGAAAAAATAGGGACAATACTAGGAGCCTTAATACATGGCATAAACAGTATACAAAACATTACTAACAATGCAGAAGAGAAACTAGATAACTGGGAGCTCCTAAAAATCAAACACCTATGCTCATCCAAAGACTTCATCAAAAGAGTGAAAAGACTACCTACAGATTGGAAAGAAAGTTTTCAGCTATGACATTTCCAATCAGCATCTGATCTCTAAAATCTACATGACACTGCAAAAACTCAACAACAAAAAGACAAATAATCCAATTAAAAATTGGGCAAAGGACACGAACAGGCACTTTACTAAAGAAGACATTCAGGTGGCTAACAGACACATGAGGAAATGCTCACGATCATTAGCTCTTAGAGAAATGCTAATCAAAACACCAATGAGATTCCATCTCACTCCAACAAGACTGGCATTAATCCAAAAAACACAAAATACTAAATGTTGGAGAGGCTGTGGAGAGACTGGAACACTTACACATTGCTGCTGAGAATGTAAAATGGTACAACCACTTTGGAAATTGATTTGGCACTTTCTTAAAAAACTAGAAATAGAATTACCATACGATCCAGCAGTCCCACTCCTTGGAATATATCCTAGAGAATTAAGAGCCTTTACACGAACAGATATATGCACACCCATGTTCACTGAAGCACTGTTTACAATAGCATAAAGGTGGAAGCAACCAAGGTGTCCATCAACAGATGAATGGATATATGAATATGGTATATTCACACAATGAAATACTATGCATCAGTAAAGAACAATGTTGAATCCCTGAAACATTTAATAACATGGAGGAATTTGGAAGGCATTATGCTGAGTCAGTTGCAAAAGGACAAATATTGTATAAGACCACTATTATAAGAACTTGAGAAAACAGTTTAAAGAGAGAAGAAGATATTCTTTGATGGTTAAGAGAGGGAGGATGGAGGGAGGGAGGGAGATGGGTTTTCACTAATTAGTAGATAAGAATTATTTTAGGTGAAGGGAAAGACAACACACAATACAGGAGAGGTCAGCACAACTGGACTAAACCAAAAGCAGAGAAGTTTCCTGAATAAACTGAATGCTTTGAAGTCCTGCATAGCATGGGTCGGGGTTTGGGGACCATGGTTTCAGGGTACATCTAAGTCAATTGACATAATAAAATCTATTAAGAAAACATTCTGCATTCCAGTTTGGAGAGTGGTGTCTGGGGTCTTAAACGCTAGCAAGTGGCCATCTGAGATGCATCATTGGGTCTCCAACCACCGGGAGTAAAGGAGAATGAAGAACACCAAATACACAAGGTAATTATGAGCCTAAGAGACAGAAAGGACCACATAAACCAGAGACTACATCCACCCTAGACCAGAAGAACTAGATGGTGCCCAGCTACAACTGAGGACTGCCCTGACAGGGAACATAACAGAGAACCCCTGAGGGAGCAGGAGAGCAGTGGGATGCAGACCCCAAATTCTCGTAAAAAGACCAGACTTAATGGCCTGACTGAGACTAGAAGGACCCCGGAGGTCATTGTCCCCAGACCTTCTGTTATCCCAAGACAGGAACCATTCTGAAAGCCAACTCTTCAGACAGGGATTGGTCTGGACTATGGGATAGAAAATGATACTGGTGAAGAATGAGCTTCATGATTCAAGTGGACACACGAGACTATTTTGGCATTTCCTGTCTGTAGCGGAGATGAGAGAGCAATGGGGGTCAGAAGCTGTCTGAATGTACACAAATACAGACAGTGTGCTGCCTCATTAGGGGCAAAGCAATTAGGAGTATATAGCAAGGCGTATATAAGTTTTTGTGTGAGAAACTGATTCGATTTGTAAAGTTTCACTTAAAGCACAACAAAAATTAAAAAAAAATTTACTCTGATGATGAAGAAGAGTTGGATGGCCTTGGCATTTTACCAGTTGCTGTAATAACGTCACTTTTGGAAGGTCTGGATCAATTAGATTAACTCTGGGGATGAGGATGGCATTTCTGGTCAGAGACTTAGTGAGAGTTGTCTGTATGGTCCTTTTCTTTTTTTCTTCATATATTTTGTGGTGACATTTCACTGCTTCCCAAATCTGCCTATCAACTTTAGCAAAGCAATCAGATCAGCATTTGGGTCCATGTTTTCAAGCAACTAAAGCCCCTGATTTACTTTAGAAAAAAACTCCAGCTAATCCTTTCACTGTAGAATTTTTTTTGACAACTTCTCTTTTTCCTCTTCTTCATTATTTCTTTCTTCTGCTATATGGAAGTGTTTTGAACAGTAAACCAAGAAATTGAGCATCTGCAAGTGAACACGAGAATTACAACTTAAGGAAATTTTGTGCTGCAACATTGCATATAGTACACGTTACTAATTAGATGTAAAAAAAAAAAAAAAGAAAACCTGATGGTTGTGCGGTCTTGTGATTTGTCGTAACTTCAAATATGTCATAAGTCGAGGACTACCTGTAGGTTACTGTTCAAACACCGTTTGTTGAAAAGACTATCCTTCCTCCTTTGAATTGCCTTTGAAATTTCGCAGAAGTAAGCTATCCATATATATTAGTCTATTTCTGATCTCTGTTTTGTTCTGTTCCATTGCTTTACTTACCTATCTTTACATCAATTTCACGTTGTCTTGATTACTATTTAAAAACTATTTAGCTTTATAAAAATGTCATAATCACTTATTATTTTTCCAGATTTGGTGATTTTCAATATTATTTTAGTTATTCTATATTATCTACATTACAATATGAAGCTTACAAGAAGTTTGTTAATTTCTACCTAAAAAGACTTGTTGGAATTTTGATTGGGGTTGCATTGAAACTACCAATCAATTTGGAGAAAATTGACATGTTAACAATATTACTTCTTTCACCCTACTAACATGGTGTATCTCCCCAATTCTTGTTTTAATTTTTGTCATGTTTCTTGTGTGTGGGGTTTGTTGAGCTTCTTTTATCTTTGGATTTATAAAAAAAGATTTATAGTGCTCACAAAATTTGGAAACAATCACTATTTTAAAAATATCTCCCCTTAACTTTTGTGGTCTTCAGTTACACATATATTAAACTATATGAAGTTTTCCTACAATTCATTGATGTTATCCTTATTTTTTTTAATTTTCTTTTTTGTCTATAGTTTTTTTTTTTTTTTCTTTTTTGGATTGTTTCTGTCGCTACATGTTCAAGTTCACTAATGTTTCCTTCCTTTATTGTCATTAATCCTATCTAGTATTTAGGTTTTAGTTCTAGAAGTTCAATTTGAATCCTTTTTGTACCTTCTGTCATTGTATTCTGTGACTGTGTCTGTGAAAATATGGAATATAGTTAACTTTTTCAATCTTTGTTTGCTAATTTTATTATTTGTGTCAGCTGTAGGTCAATTTTGATGACATTGATTATCTTCTCAATATGTTTCATATTTTCCTGTTACTTTGAATACCTGATACTCTTTTGTTGAAAGCCAGACACTGTCAGTTATACCCTGTTCAATGCTGAACATTTTTGTGCTATTATAAGTATGCTTGGACCATGTTCTAGAAGGCAAGTTAAATTACTTAAAAAAAAAAAAATCTTTTAGTCTTATAATTAAGCTTTGTTAGTTGGGACCCAATCAGTGCTCAGTCCAGTTATTTGTCACTAATGAGGCAATACCCTCTGTAGTCCTATGAATCTTGAGGGTTTTTAGGCCCTATTCTCTGAATTGTGTGAGCACCATGTACAGTAATCTCTAATTCTTTGGAGTGGTTCTTTCCCCAGGTATGGGAATTTTCTTCACATGCATGCTATATCCAGAAAACTGAAGGGGGCACTTGCAGATCTCCAGAGTTATTGTATTCTGTCCAGCAAAGAATAGGCACCTAGGTCTCCCTGGAGTCTCTTCTCCATCTCCTTTACTCACGGAGTCTGCTAGGTTTTCTGTCAATGTACCACAGTGTGGAAATTCAGACAAGGCCGTAAACTGACAGATTCATTGGGCTCACCTTATCCGATACCCATCGCTTAGAAATCACCGTCCTTTGTTGCCTAATGTCTAGTGTCCTGTGAACCATCGTTTCAGATGGTAGGAAGGTATATCTGGCCTGTGTCAGCCCCTCTTGGTCAGAAGTGGCACACACATACACATATGTGTACCAGAACTTAAATACATTGTTGTTTGGTTCTGTGGAGTCAATTTTCATACAGAAGAGCTGCCACATACAGTTTTCTAGTCTGTAATCGTTGTGGAAGCAGATTACCACATCCTTCTCCCACAGAGCCACTGGGTGGGTTCAAACTGCCAAACCTTTCCATTGGCAGCTGAGCAATTACCCATGGCGCCACCAGGGCTCTTTAGGATTTATATATAAATGCAGGGAAAGATATAAATTAATATGTAGTTACATATAATTACATAATTTATAAGCTATATAAATGAAATATACATATGTATGGAAATCCTGGTGGCATAGTGGTGAAGTTCTACAGCTGCTACCCAAAGGGTCGGCAGTTCGAATCCACCAGGTGCTCCTTGGAAACTCTATGGGGCAGTTCTACTCTGTCCTATAGGGTTGCTATGAGTTGGAATCGACTCGATGGCACTGGGTTTGGTTTTGGTTTATACATATATATACACACCAAATACTCAAACTAAACCCACTTACGTCAAGTTGATTCAGACCCATAGCAACCCTATGGGGTTTCCAAGGCAGTAAATCTCTGTAGAAGCAGACTGCCACATCTTTCTCTTGCACAGCCACTGGTGGTTTTGAACCACTGACCTTTCAGTTAGCAGTTCATTACTTTAACCACTGCACCACCAGGGCCCCATATATACACATATAAAAAAAAAAAAAAGCCCTTTAAATTCTAATATCTATCAATTAGTCTCTGTTTATTCTTCATAGCAATCTTTTTTTTTTTTTGACATTAAAAAAAATTATTGAGTTTTAGGTGAAAGTTTACAGTGCAAATTATTTTTTCACTTGAAAACTTACACACAATTGACTTTGTGGCATTGGTTACAATCCCTGCCTGCAGTGTGCCAGCACTGTCCCCCTTTCCCTTTCCACCCTGGGTTCTCTGTGTCCATTTGCCCAGTATTCCTGTCCCCTCCTGCCATATTGTCTTTGCCTTTGGACAGGTGTTGCTCATTTGGCCTCTTATAATTGAACTAAGAAGCACATTCCTCATGTGTGTTGTTTGTGGCCTGTCTAATCTTTGGCTGAAAGGTAGAATTCACGAGTGGCTTCAGTTCTGAGTTAGCAGGGTATCTGGGGACCATATTTTCTGAGTTCCTCCAGCCTCTGTCAGACCAGTAAGTCTGGTCTTTTTTGTGAATTTGAATTTTGTTCTACACTTTTCTCCCTCTCTGTCCTGTACCTTAAATTGTGATCCCTGTCAGAGCAGTCAGTGGTAGTAGCCAGGCATCATCTGGTTCTTCTGGGCTCTGGCTCTGGTTCCTGTGGTCCATTAGTCCTTTGAACTGATATTTGTCTTATGTTTTTGGTTTTTTTCATTCTCCTTTGCTCTGAACGTGATTGGACCAAGAAATGTGTATTAGATGGCCATGTGCAAGCTTTTAAGGCCCCAGATGCTACTCACCAAAGTAGGCTGTAGAACATTTTCTTTATGAACTATGTTATGCTAATCGACCTGGATGTCCCCGGAGACCACAGTCCCCACCCCTCAGCCCCAGTAACTCTGTCCCTCAAGGTGTTTGGGTATGTCCAGGAAGCTTCTAGAAGGCATTTGATATAGTGCCAAAAGATGAGCCCCTCAGGTCAGAAGGCACTCAAAATACACCTGAGGCAGAGCTGCCTCCTGAAAGTAGAGTTGACCTTAATGACGTGGATGGTGTCAATCTTTTGGGATCTTCATTTGCTAATGTGGCATGACTCAAAATGAGAAGAAACAGCTGCAGACATCCATTAATAACTGAAATGTGGAATGTACTAAGTATAAATCTAGGAAAATTGAAAGTTGTCAAAAATGAAATGGAAGATGTCCTAGGCATTAGTGAGCTGAAATGGGCTGGTATTAGCCATTTTGAATTGAACAATCATATGGTATCCTATGCTGGGAATGACAAATTAAAGAGGAATCGAAAAGAACATTTCAAGATCTATCCTGAAGAACAACACTGTCTGTGATAGGATAATATCCATAGGTCTATAAAGAAGGCCAGTTAATATGACTTTTATTCAGATTTACACACAAACCACTAAGGTCAAAGACGAAGAAATTGAAGACTTTTACCAACTTCTGTTGTCTGAAATTGATCAAACAGGCAATCACGATGCATTGATAATTACTGGTGATTAGAATGCAAAAGTTGGAAACAAGTAAGATGGATCGGTAGCTGGAAAATATGGCCTTGGTTTTAGAAACAACACCAGATAGAATTTGATAAGATCAATGACTTCTTCAATGCAAATACCTTTTTTCACAGTGCAAACGGTGAATATACACTTGGACCTCACCAGATGGAAAACACTGGAATCAAATCAACTACAACTGTAGAGACGATGGAAAAGCTCAATATCATCTGTCAAAACAAGGCCTTAGTCAACTGTGGAACAGGCCATCAATTACTGACACTCAAGTTCAAGTCGAAGCTGAAGAAAATTAAAACAAATTCATGCAAGCCAAAATACGACCTCAGTTTGGAGATTATCACCAGGATGGATTTGACACATTGAATACTAATGACTGAAGACCAGATGAGTTATGGGAAGACATCAAGGATATCATTCATGAAAAGAAAAAAAAAAAAAAACAACAAACTAAAGGTCATTAAAAAGAAAGTTAAGAGAGAAAAGACCAAAATGGATGTCAGAGGAGACTCTGAAACTTGCTCCTGAATGTGGAGTAACTAAAGCAAATGGAAGAAATGAGGAAGTAAAAGAGCTGAACAGAAGATTCCAAAGGACATCTCCAGATGACAAATAAAATGTTATAATGAAATGTTCAAAGACCTGGAGTTAGAAAACCAAAAGGGAAGAACTCACTCAGAATCTCTCAAGCTGAAAGAACCGAAGAAAAAACTCAGGCCTTGAGTTGCAATTTTGAAAAATTCTATAGGCAAAATATCGAATGATACAGCAAGCATCAAAATCAGATGGAAGGAGTACAAAGAGTCACTGTACCAAAAAGAATTGGTCGATGTTCAACCATTTCAGGAGGAAGGATATATCAAGAACCGAATTTACTAAACGAAGAAGTACAAGCTGCACTGAAGGCATTGTGAAAAACAAGTCCCCAGGTATTGACAGAATACCAATTGAAATGTTTCAACAAAGGGATGAAGTGCTGGAAGTGTTCACTAATATATGCCAAGAAATTTGGAAGACAGCTACCTGGCTAACTGACTGGCAGAAATCCATATTTGTGCCCGTTCCAAAGAAAGGTGATCAAACAGAATACGGAAATTATCGAACAATATCATGAATATCACATGCAAGTAAAATTTTGTGAAGATCATTCAAAAGCGGTTGCAGCATTGCATTCACACAGAACTGCCAGGAATTTAAGCCAGATTCAGAAGATGATGTGGAATGAGGGATATCATTGCTGATGTCAGATGAATCTTGGCTGAAAGCAGAGAATATCAGAAAGATGTTTACCTGTGCTTTATTGACTATGCAAAGTCATTTGACTGTGCAAATCATAACAAGTTATGGATAACATTGTAAAGAATGGATATTCCAGAACACATAATAGTGCTCATGAGGAACCTGTACATAGAGCAAGAGGCAGTTGTTTAAACAGATCAAGGAGGTACTGCATGGTCTAAAATCAAGAAAGATATGCATCAGGGTTGTATCCTTTCACAAACTTATGCGGTCGGTATGCTGAGCAAATAATCTGAGAAGCTGCACTATATGAAGAAGAATGTGGCGTCAGGATTGGGGGAAGATTCATTACCAACTGTGATATTGCAGGTGATACAACCTTGCTTGCTGAAAGCAAAGAGGACTTGAAGCACTTAGAGTTGAAGATCAAAGACCGCAGCTTTCAGTGTGGATTACATCTCAACATAAAGAAAACAAAAATCCTTACAACTGGATCAATAAGCAACATCATGATAAATGGAGAAAAGAGTGATGTTGTCAAGAATTTCATTTCCTTGGACCTACAATAAACGGCCATGGAAGTAGCAATCAGAAAGTGAAAACAATGCATTGCATTGGGCAAATCTGCTGCAAAAGGCCTCTTTAAAGTTTTAAAAAACAAAGATTTCACTCTGAGGACTAAGGTGCACCTGACCCCAGCCATGATATTTTTCATTTGCCTCATATGCGTGTGAAAGCTGGACAATGAATAAGGGAGACGGGAGACTGAAGACTGAAGAAGAATTAATGCCTTTGAATTATACTGTTGGTGAAGAATATTGAATATACTACGGACTGCCAGAAGAATGAACAAATCTGTCTTGGAAGAAGTACAATCAGAATGCTCCTTAGAAGCAAGGATGGTGAGACTGCGTCTTTCATACTTTAGACATGTTGTCAGGAGGGATCAGTCCCTGGAGAAGGACATCATGCTCGGCAAAGTACAGGGTCAGCAGGAAAGAGGAAGACCGTCAACGAGGTGGATGGACACAGTGGGTGCAACAATGAGCTCAAGCATAACAACAATTTTAAGGATGGTGCAGGTCGGGGCAGTGTTTCGTTCTGTTGTGCATAGGGTCGCTATGAGTCAGAACTGACTCGACGGCACCTAACAACAGCAACAGCCAGAAGAACGAACAAGTCAGTCTTGGAAAAAATATAGCCAGATTGCTCCTTGGAAGGGAGGATTTTGAGTGTACTTTAGACATGTTATTAGGAGGCACCAGACCCTGGAGAAGGACATCATGCTTGGTACAGTAGAGGATCAGTGAGAAAGAGGAAGACACTTGATGAGATGGATTGACACAGTGGCTACAACAGTGGGCTCAAACATAATGATTGTGAGCATGGCTCAGGACTGGGTAGTATTTCATTCTTTAGTACACTGTGTTACTATAAGTTGTAACCTACTGTAGAGCACCTAACAATATCAATGACAGGAAACTTCTGTGACTTTACCTTGGTCAAGTTGTGCTGACTTCCCCTGTATGTATGTTGTCTTTTCGTTCCCCAAAGTTAACACTTGTCTACTAACGAGTTAGTGATTTCCCTTCTCCACCCCTCTCCTCCCTTGTAAACATCACAGATTTTTTTTTTCTCTGTGTAAACTTTTTTCTGGAGTTTTTATAATAGTAGTCTCATACAATAATTGTCCTTTTGTGACTGACTTATTTCACTCAGCATAGTGCCCTCCAGATTCATCCATGTTGTGAGATGTTTCAAAGATTCATCATTGTGCTTTATCATTGTATAGTGTTCCATCGTATGTACCATAATTTGTTTATCCATTCTTCTGTTGATGATCACTTACCCTGTTTCCATCTTTTTGCTGTTTTGAATAATGCTGCAATGAACCTGGGTGTGCATATGTCTACTCGTGTAATGGCTCTTATTTCTGTAGGATATATGCCTAGGAGTAGGATAAAAAAAAAAAAAAAAAAGGAGTAGGATAGCTGGAACTAATGGTATTTTTCCTATTTCCATCTTTTAAGGAGGCACTCTTTTTTGTTTTTATTTTCTTTTGTTTTTGCTTTTTATGCAGTTTTTCACACTTTTTTCCCTTCATGTTTTGCTTACTCAATTTTTTTTTCCTCCTGTTTCCTTTTTACTATATCTGGGTTTTCCTCTTTCACCTTACAGCTTTCTCAAACCTCCGGTGATTACTAGGTGAGCCAGAGGCTCTAAAGTATCAAGACTGATATGTTTCATTTTAGGGCAATCAGATAGTAGAGGAGCTTCTTTCAATTTCCTGGCTAAGATGGTGGCATTCTAAGGAGAAGATTACAGGAGGAGAATGAGTCTATCATTTTTATTAGGTGGGCTCTCACTTAATCTTGCTTAGTTCATCCCTGTTCCTCACATTTTCCCACTGTGGTAGGAGTGGGGACTTCATGGTTTAACCTCTGTGTATACAGGATTTCAACCTGCTTTAAGCTTCAGTCTTCAACCAGCTTTGCATGGTATAAAAAAATAAAAAACCAAACCCTTTGCCGTTGAGTGGATACTGACTCATAGAAACCATGTAGGACAGAGTAGAACTTCCTCATAGGGTTTCCAATGAGTGGCTGGTGGAGTCGAATTGCTGATCTTTTGGTTAGCAGCCTTAGCTCTTAACCACTGAACCATCAGGGCTCCTTGCATGGTATGTGGAACCTCAATGTACTGAACCCTTCTTAGTGAACATCTTATGGAATCCCCTCTGCATGTTTTTAATGGAAGCTCCCTTCACTCTGCTTCATGAGTATCCTCTGTTTCACCTGATTTCTGTGTTCCAAAAGTTGATTCAGATCTCTCAGTTAACACGATCTCATTCCATCTTCCTTGACATCATAGATTAATAACTATTTTATTCATTCATTCTCACTTTAGTAGAGTTTTGGGGAAGGTAATTGGACAAGTGAAAAATATATTCGTGATAAATCTGCTGTTATTGAGTGGATAATCTGGTACTATTGTAGCAGTGACAATTCTGAGACTGTCGTTATTGTTGTTAGGTGCCATGGATTCAGTTCCGACTCATAGCAATGCAGTGTACAATGGAAGGAAACACTGCCCAGTCCCGTGCCATCTACAAAATTGTTGCTATGCTTGAGCCCATTGTTGCAGCTACTGTGTCAATCCATCACATTGAGGATCTTCCTCTTTTTCACTGACCTTCCACTTTACCAAGCATGATGTCCTTCTCCAGGGACTGGTCCTTCCTGATAACATGTCCAAAGTACATGAGATGAAATCTCACCATCTTTGCTTCTAATGAGCTTTCAGGCTATACTTCTTCCAAGACAAACTTATTCTTCCGGCAGTTCATGTTATATTCAATATTCTTCGCCAACACCATAATTCAAAGGCATCAATTCTTATGTCTTCCTTATTCAATTTCCAGCTTTCATGTGCATATGAAGCAATTGAAAACCCATGGCTTGGGTCTGATGCACCTTGGTCTTAAAATGACATCTTTGCTTTTTAATGCTTTTAACATCTTTTGCAGCAGATTTGCCCAGTGCAATGTGTCATTTGATTTCTTGACTGCTGCTTCCATGAGTGTTGATTGTGGATCTAAGTAAGATGAAATCCCTGACAAATTCATTTTTTTTCTCTGTTTATCATGATGTTGCTGATTGGTCCAGTTGTGAGGACTTTTGTTTTCTTTATGTTGAGGTGTAATCCATACTGAAGGCTGTAGACTTTAGTCTTCATCAGTAAGTGCTTCAAGCCCTCTTCACTTTCAGCAAGTGAGATTGTGTCATCTGCATATCGCAGCTTGTTAATGAGTCTTCCTCCAATCCTGACGCACTATTCTTCATATGGGCCAGCTTATGAGACTGTAGCAGTTGCATATTCAGGAGGAGTCCTGCATTAAGTATGTAAATCCACTTTAGGCCCTAAATTTTATCCTATTTACCTCTATACTCAGCATCTGAAAACATATTATAATTGGTATCTAGAGGCAAGGAAAGTCTAGATTAATTTAATTTGAGGGCTGATTTAATCATATCAGAGGTCAATACTTTAATTCAATCTGAATGATGAATAGCTGTTGTTTTAAATGAGGGGTATACAGGTTCTTAGTGAGTATCGGTTGCTTGAGAAAAAGGTGCATGGGTGTTTTTGTAAGCATTTTGTATTTGTAAGTTTGAGGAAAGATTAATTTTCACTTCAGATACCTGCTGATATCTTATTGTTTTCGGCTCTACCCTGCACCATAGCAGAACAAAAGGAAACTGTATTTTAAAGAGAACTATGCCTTATTGTAATATTTGAAATAAAATATAATTGTAGTTAACATGGAAATATGACTTAACTGCATTTCGTAATATAACTAACAGTGTAATTGTAATTATTTAGTTGAGCTGTTGTTTTTCATGCTTCTCCCTTATGCATGCCAGGCAAAAAGAATAGAGAACATTTGCAATACACCTTTACTCTGAAGGAGAAGGAAAGAGATGATAATTGGACTTCTGGTGTCAGCTGCCAACTTTGGTGCTTACTATGCTGATGATTTAGAAGCTAGTATTTCTGAAAGTATTGTTCCATCTACTTTGAGAAGGTTCCAGGTAGCAGAGTGGGAACCCTTTACAAAACCTTCATCAGTATTTTATCTTTAGTCTTTGACACCCAGTTTCTTTTTGCAACAACCCCCTATTTTCTTTCAGACTTAGATTCTGTACTCTCTACAACTAGTCGTCTTCTGGCTCTGCCTGTGGGTGGTGCACCCTGTTCCATATTTTTCTAAAATATCTTTTTTTTTTTTTCTCTTTCCACATATCCCTATCAGGATTTAGCTGCACAATTGCCAGTTCTTTGGGTTTACTCAGTGTCTGATTCATGGATTCAGGGAAGTTGATGGAACTGTACATTTACTTCTCCACTTATTGTTTCCTCCTTTGAGAAGAAGTTTTAATAGGAAAAAGGCAATTAAATAGACTCAGACTGAAGCGTCTTTCTCTAATTATCATGGCAGACATTCCTCATAGACCATGGTGACAGTACTTGGTGAATCAAGTTGCAGCCTCATAATTGTTCTCATTACATTGCTCTGGAAAGTCACAATCAATCAATAAAAACCATTTTGCCTTCTTAGATTTAAAACTATATAATAATAATAATAAACATTTTGTGTGCCTACTACATGTTGAATAGCCTGTTTGGAGTTTTATAGATGTTTTGTCTAATTCGTACAACAGCCCTACTGGTTAGATTATCTTTTCTCCATAGTCTTATTATGGAAACTAATATCTGAAAGTTAATGCAACTTGTCTAAGTTCAGACTGTTTTCTATGGAGTCCAAAACAGCTATACCTGACCCTAAATTCCTTCTCTTTCCTTTGAGAAACCCCATTTATCTATAAGGAATGACCAATGGCAAACAAAAGCTGCAGATTTTTGACAGATGGCCTTGTGACAAATGTGGAATTGCGTTGGCTAGGGCCAACCCTGACCAGAGGAATTTCTTATACCCATTTTAAATGCATGAACAAATTGTGCTCTTAGTATGTGCCACAGACTGTCACAATATCTCCCAAATTAATTTTATCTTTGGGGGAAAGAAACACCTTCCTGTGATATCCTGTAAAATATTATTGTTTCAAATATTTATTAAGCAAATATTAGTCAATAATTATATCATATTTTGTTAGGTGGTATATTTCGAGATTAAGTGTAATAAATTTGCTTGTTAGTCTCTTCCCTGAAGGAAGGTGTCATATTCATTCTCTATAATTTTATCCTCAGCACTCAACAATGCCGCACACCTAGTAGATATTTGATAAATATTTCTATTATTTGTGACTAAGTGTACAATATGGAATCTGCTCTTGAGAATCTTACAGCTCAGTTGAGGGGACCAGGGTATATATGCATCAATCAAAAGCAAACAATATGACAATATTGGTACTATAGTGAGTTTTGGAATCTATTAAATGCATGTATCAAGAGAATAGGAAATCTCTGAGGGCTGGCATTGTTAGGGATGTCTTCATTTCCATTAAATTTCACTTTGTGAATACCCTTGAGATCTTTCAGAGTTCTTCCATTACCCAGGTAAGGGATCCATGACCCATTAGATAACTTTCTGTTAGTCAGCCTGGTGATTAATGACAGAAAACAAATTCATCAGACAATTCAGATAAAAACCTTGACTTATCAACACCTATTTTAGGGTACAAATCTGTGCTTTATAGAGGGCATGCTCTTGGGTTGTTTTCATATTCTTGAAGCAGTCTATACTGTTTTCCAATGACGTTCTCATTTCTTCAAGTCTCCTGTCAGCTTCAGCTCTTAGTAATACCTGTTTATATTCTCCACGTTCCCTAATATAAGTGACAGAAAGAACGAGAGAAATGGAACCAATTGGCCTAACCATCTCTCAGAGGAAGAAAACACCGTAAGTCTCTCAGCAGAGATTGTATTTTTCAACATTCATGTGCCTACTTTTGGTCTATTTAGCCATGGCCAAGACAGTCCTTATAGGACACCCCTTAATAGTAGGGCTGAGGGTACGGTCATTTTTTAGCATTGCTTAGAATAGGAGGTAGGCTGGCAGACACTATAACTAATGTTTGCAATGTAGCTATTTTGACCACATTTTTTTGTACACTTTCAACATCAGAGTAGACCCTGCTGTCTTCTGTAGGTCCACATAGCTCCTAGGTGCTGTTCCAAACCTGGTAAGCTGAGAAGAAATCTTAATTTAATTTCTACTTCCACACGGATTGTGTCTGCTAGCAAATTGAATCCCAGCCTCTGGATGACTGGCCCCCATTGCTTTGAGGAACATCCAGAAGCACTGAGCTCAGAGGTGCCCTTTGGATTTGCTAATGTCACTGGTTCAGGCAGTGCATGCCTTGCCAATATATTCAGTCATTTTTGCAGTAACTCTACAAACTTTGTTACCATTGGTCCAAAAATGCCTATTTCTCCGAATCTACCTTGTGCATACTTGCAAGACCAACATTTAGAGGCAGCATGGTTTCTGTATTGATTCTTTCCAGTGAAAATCCTAAAATTTTTATTAAATTCCACTCGAGTGGCAACAAATCCCAGTAACGAAGAACTCTTGTCAAAGAGTGCTGAAACAGTTCTCTCTGCTTCATCATTATGAGTACAGATAGGCAATGACAGATGGCTTTGCAGGTTTTATTGAGTGAGTCTGAAGAACCTAGGAGCTGCGATGTTCCTGAAAATAATTAGAAATTAGCTCTAATGTCAGTTCCTAAATGATCCCTGTAGCAAAGTTTATATCAACAATCCCAAGATGAATGCAGCTAATTAAAAAGTAAGCAAATAAAATGATACATTTCCTGGAAATAAATAATAAGCGAAGCTAGCTTTCCTTTATTCTTACCTAATTTTGTATAATTTAATAGTACCTTTGGCCAGTTCCCTGGTGGCATACGATTAAGTGCCACAACTGCTAACCAAAAGGTTGGCAATTCAAATCCACCAGGCAGTCCTTGGAAACTCAATGGAACTGTCCTATAGGGTCACTATGAATTGGAATCGACTCGACACTAATGTTTTTTTTTTTTGTTTGTTTGTTTGTTTTAGCCAGTTTTGTATTTCTAAGAAAGGGAGGAAGGCCTGGTGGAAGATGGTAGGAGAGCGTGGAAGGAAGAGGGAAAGGGAGGAAGTGAGGGAGGTAGGGAGCAGGCAGGCAGGCTAGGAAAGTACCTGTTCATACCATGATACTTTATAGTTCCAGAAAGCATAAAGATCTACAGGCATGATATAGATACTTTTATTCCACCCTCCAAAATATATCAGGACCTGTATTGATAGGAGCAAATCATGTTTCATTTATTTTTCTATTCCAGATTAAATATTTTTACTCTAAAGCGCTAGAAATCTTTTTAAATATTGTAAGAAGTCTCTCCTTCTTTCTGTGATGGAAGTGTGGAGATGGATAAGGAAAGCCAATGTGGCAAAAGTAGCAGAAGATGAATTCCTTAAATTCTTATCAGAGCTAAGAAAGGAAATCTAGGAAATACTTCGAAATTGATGCCATCTGGAAACATTCGAATGTCAAAGAAACTCTACCTATTCTCTTTGGTATTTTCTAATTTTCAGTTTTCTTCCCTTTTTCTTTTTTGTGTCAGTTTGAGACCTTTGATGTTCAGTGGTATAATATAAAGCTATTTTTTCATACTTTCTGATTTTTTAATAGGATATAAAATAATGTAATAATACCAGTTTTCAATTTTTTTTTTGTTTTTCCTTTTCTATCTTTCTTAAGTTGTCCTTGGAAACTGAGGTAGTTCTCTAATTTAAGCTCTTATTTTCATCTGGGCCTGATTTTGTTTCTTAATCCAAACGAGTTAAGTACTCAATACAACTGATCTATTTTCTCCAATTTTATCCTTATTTTCTGTAGTCTATCCCTGTGTGAAACACCTTCCATTTCCTCTTCAAACAATATTGGCTACTCTGTAACTTGTTTACTGTTATTTGTCAAAATCAAATTCCTCTCATTTGGTGTTTAGCTGAACCATCATGTGGGAATTATCTTTGGATACTTAAAGAAGGTCGATTTGTGAACATGACTGGTTTCGTTTTCTGTGCACCTGTAGATTGGCCAAAGAGAAAATGAAATTGAGCAGGTGAACACTTTCTTGTCTTTCCTATTACTCTCTTTAGTCAGATAATTTGATGTGAAGATTAAGCCTAGTCTTGGGTGAAAATTAAGTTGCCCTCTTTGGGACATCGTATATACAAGTAATGTCTGAAAACCTTAAAAATGGATCACTGCTCTTTCTGTCCTCTTCAAGATGGAAAGTCAGATCTGAATAAATAAGTATTCTTTTTATGGAGTAACTGCACATTTATAAAGCATCAGCAGGGATACATATTAGTTTTAAGCTTGAATCCTTAAGTAACAGTTTTTTTTTACCTTATTTAAATATGTTTGTTTTTATTGAACATATTTTTATCAATTTCATACAATGTATAGTCACTGTTCTAAGTGCAGAAGTGAACAAAACAGACAAAAATTCTTACACTCAGGGAGGCGATATGTTGCTGGTAGAAAAATATATACACACACAAATTGTTGAAAACAGTACATAGCATGTAGTAATCACTATGTTAGCATTAACTATTAATATAAATGAATGCAAATTTGTTGATGGAAAATTAAGTAAAAGTCTTCATGCAGATGATGAAAGAACAAACATCTCACTTTAACAAATCTCAGTAATTAAGGAGCAAACAACAAACAAGTTTCCAGAAAAGATTTTTGAATGTGACAGAAGTTTATGAATTTCTGACTCCTTTTATTGTCTGAACTTACTGATGCTTTCATTTTTACACAGATTCAAATCCTGTTGCTAGGTGGTACTTCCACACTCACCCTAGCAAAGTAAGGTACACAGATGGTGTCAATCTTGTTTAGTCCTAGGAGATATTCTTTGCTTCAAGGTTCACAGCTGTATTGTAGGTCCTTGTGTTTGCCAGATCTTAAAAGCCTGTACTAGAATATATGGTAAAGTGGCTAAGGACCTGTATTTTAGGCTCTTCTCTGTTTCTGGAATCAATCTTCATTTTTTTTCTTTTTTTTTGGGGGGGGAGGGTGTTTCCTTTATTGTAATGAAACTGATTCTTCCACATTTCTATTGCTGTTTGAGTGGCCAAGAGACTGTTTAAGCATCAAATCTTACTTAAGGTAATAAATATTACATTTAGGAGTTGAAATGTATTGAAATTTCAAGAGTTTTTATGGCTTCCATGAGGGGATTCTTCTCAGTCCTGCATACCAAAAAAAACAAACCCGTTGCCACCAAGTGGAGTCCGACTCATAGTGACCCTATAGGACAAAGTAGAACTGCCCTACAGAGTTTCTAAGGAACACCTGGTGGATTCAAACTGTCGACCTTTTGGTTAGCAGTTGTGGCACTTATCCACTACGCCACCAGGGCTTCCAGTCCTGCGTAGGAGGTCTTAAAAGTAAAACCTTGCTGTCAAGTGGGTTCCAACTCCTAGAGACCTTGTAAGACAGAGTAGAAATGCTCCATAAGGTTTCCAAGGAGCTGCTGGTGGATTTGAACTGTTGACGTTTTGGTTAGCGGCTAGACATTTAACCACTGTACCACCAGGGCCCCTTAAAAGTTAAAGGAAACCATGACTGGGATATATGGTAGAGTTCTTAAAGACCCAGTTTCCTTTAAGGCTCTGTCTGTTTCTAGAATTAATCCTTCATATTGATATCTTAAAGATTAAAGACCTTGGTTATTAGGAAGAAACAAATGAAAGCCTGTCAGAGAAAAGCTGAGTAATAATCATTTTGACATTTTAATTATATAATTTCTTCAGGGCAACCTTTGAAATTAAATATTGGATGAAGATTTTAGCAATGATAAAAATGATAAAAAGGGACTGTTTTTACTCATGCTCAGAAAATCCATGTACAGATAATAAGTGCTCAATCAATGTTTGCAAGCTTGAATGAGTGAGTGGATTATTGCTAGCCACAACACTGATATTACCAAAACTATGGAAAATTCAGGAGTACTACCTCCCCGTCCACTGTGAGCTCAAGTGTTGTGATGGATAATTTAGAGGATAAACAAACAAACACTTTCATGCTCAAGTAGTTTAGGGTTAGTTTTTGAATGGAAGAAAGGGAAGAAGGAAGGCAAGATGGATGTGTATGAAACAACAAGAGAAAAATCTAACAACAGTATAATAGCAAAACTCAGACCATAGGACACAGACTGGCAGAAGCATTGAGGATTTCTGGAGATGATGATACTGTCATTCCAAAAGCCCTCTAAAATCAAACAAACGAACAAGCAACAGCAACGTGAGTATGGAGTCAGATATTTACAAGTTAATTTTTAAATTGTTTTTACTTAGCCTTTCACTCTCCCAGGGTTATATTTTACACCCCTTGAGCAAAACAACAAAATTAACCCCAATGCTTGTAGTTTATAATTTTCAAATGTTTTTACATTTGCTGTCATTACTTTGCCATATCCTGTGTGACTTTGAGCAGGTGAGTTACTCATACTTTGCTAAACCTTGGATTCGTCATTTGAAAATAATATTCATAGGGTTACTGTCAGGGTTTCAATGGTCTTGTCTAGGGGGCATGGGACAAGCACTTTGGTTTGCATAAAAGATTTAGACCAGAGACCCCATAGAAACTCATCATTCCCAAAAACAATACAGGCAGTTCTCGCTTTACACAGTAGTTCTGTAAAAATGGCCCTGCAAGCTACAATTATACAAAATAATCTTAATAACCAAAGGGAAAAGTATAATTGTTCTCTAACCTTGAAAAACTTTTGTCAGAGTAGTAACTCTTTTACTGTTGGTTATAGATGTACAGGAAAATATAAAAAATAATAAAACTAATATTTAGTACACTGTGATTTAAAATATTAGAAACGTAGAGAATTAAAATTATATCTTAGTAAAAAAACATCCGTTTGAATGTATTTGACTTCTTGTATAACTTACTATACGGAGTGAGCATTTTTCTTATGCCTTGGCAAATTGCCATACTCTTTTCTAAGTATGGATACATTTCCAGAATTTTATCCTTTGGACTTTAAATGCCATGAAATACCTCCAAGGGTTCCTTTAATGTGAAGATCTTTTGCCAATGTCACTTCCTCTAGAACGTCTTCAGTGTTTTTGTTACAACTACTTTTCTCATTTATGTTGATAATTTGCCTTCACTAAGGTCCTTTCCTGTCAGTGGTAGGATAATATCCATATACCTGCAGGGAAGGCCAGTTAATATGACTATTATTCAAATTTACACACCAACCACTAAGGACAAAGATGAAGAAATCAAAGATTTTTACCAACGTCTGCAGTCTGAAATTGATCAAATATGCAATAAGGATGCATTGATAATTACTGGTGATTGGAATGAGAAATTTGGAACCAAAGAAGAAGAATTGGTAGTTTGAAAATATGGCCTTGGTGATAGAAATGATGCTGGAGATCGCATGATAGAATTTTGCAAGACCAACGAGCTCTTTCCAAATACCTTTTTTCAACAACATAAATGATGACAGTACACGTGGACCTCTCCATATGGAATACACAAGAATCAAATTGTCCATATCTGTGGAAAGAGATGATGGAAAAGCTCAATATCATCTCTCAGAACAAGGCTAGGGCTGACTGCAGAACAGACTATCAATTGCTCACATGTGAAGAAAAAAAAAAAGTTTTTTTTTTCTTCACTAAGTTCAAATTGAAGCTGCAGAAAATTAGAGCAAGTCCACGAGAGCCAAAGTGTGATCTTGTGTATATCACACCTGAATTAAGAGACTATCACAAGATTAGATTTGACACATTGGACACTAATGGCTGAAGACCAGATGAGTTGTGGAATGACATCAAGACATCATACATGAAGAAAGCAAAAGGCCATTAAAAAGACAGGAAAGAAAGGACCAAAATGGATGTCAGAAGAGACTCTGAAACTTGGTCTTGAATGTCGAGTAGTTAAAGAAAACAGAAAAAATGATGAGGTAAAAGAGCTGAACAGATTTCGAAGGACACCTCAAGAAGAAAAATAAAATGTTATAATGAAATGTGCAGAGACCTGGAGTTAAAAAGCCAAAAGAGAAGAACACACGGCATTTCTCAAGCTGAAAGAACTAAAGAAGAAATTCAAGCCTCGAATTGCAATATTGAAGGATCCTACTGGGAAAATATTAAATGACACAGGAAGCATCAAAAAAAGATAGAAGGAATATAGAATGTGACTACACCAAAAAGAATTGGTTGACTTTCAACCATTTCAGGAGGTAGCATGTGATCAGGAACCTATGGTACTGAAAGAAGTAGTCGAAACTGCACTGAAGGTGTTGACAAGAAACAAAGCTCCAGGAATTGAGGGAATACCAATTGAGATATCTCAACAAATGGATGTAGCACTGGAAGTGCTCACTTGTTCATGCCAAGAAATTTGGAAGACAGCTACCTGACCAGCTGACTGGAAGAGATCCATATCTAGGCCTATTCCCAAGAAAGGTGATCCAGCTGATTGTGGAAATTATCCAACAACATCATTAACATCATACCCAAGTAAAATTTTGCTAACGATTATTCAAAAGTGGCTGCAGCAGTGCATTGACAGGGAACTGCCAGAAATTCAAGCCAGATTCAGAAGGCATATGAGGAACGAGGGATATCATTGCTGACGTCAGATGGATCCTGGCCGAAAGCAGAGAATACCAAAAACATGTTTATCTGTATTTTATTGACTATGTAAAGGCATTAGACTCTGTGGATCATAGCAAATTATGGATAGTGTTGCTAAGGATGGGAATCCCAGAACCCTTAATTGTGCTCATGAGGAACCTGTACATAGATGAAGAGGCAGTTGTTCAAGCAGAACAAGTGGATGTGCATGGTTTAAAATCAGGAAGGTGTCAGGGTTGTATTCTTTCACCATACTTATTAAGTCTGTATGCTGAGCAAATAATCTCAGAAGCTGGAGTATATGAAAAAGAACAGGGCATCAGGGTTGGAGGAAAACTCATTAACAGTTTGGGTTATGCCAATGACGTTGTCTTGCTTGCTGAAGGTGAAAAGGACTTAAAGCACTTACTGACGAAGATCAAAGACTACAGCCTTCGAGATGGATTACACCTCAACATAAAGAAAAAAAAATCCTCACAGCTGTACCAGTAAGTGACATCATGATAAACAGAGAAAATATTGAAGTTGTGAAGGATTTCATTTTCCTGGGATCCACAATCAGCACCCATGGAACCATCAGTCAAGAGATCAAAAGATGCATTGCATTGAGTAAATCTGCTGCGAAAGACCTCTTTAAAGTGTTAAAAAGCAAAAATGTCACCTTGAAGACTAAAGTGCACCTGACTCAAGCCATGGAGTTTTCAGTTGCCTCGTATGCATGGGAAACCTGGGCAATGAATAAGGAAGATAGAAGAAGAATTGACACCTTTGAATTATGGTGTTGGCGAAGAATAGTGAATATACCTTGGACTGCCAAAAGAATGAACAAATCTGTCTTAGAAGAAGCACAGCCAGGATGCTCCTTAGAAGCAAGTAGGGTGAGACTACCTCTCACATACTTTCGATATGTTATCACTAGGGATCAGTCCCTGGAGAAGGACATCATACTTGGTAAAGTAGACGGTCAGCGAAAAAGAGGAAGACCCTCAATGAGATGGATTGAAACAGTGGCTGCAACAGTGGGCTCAAGCATAACAACAGTTGTTAGGATGGCACTGGACCGGGCAGTGTTTTGTTCTGTTGTACACAAGGTTGCCATGAGTTGGAATCGACTGCGTGATACCTAACAACAACAACAAAGTCCTTTGGTTTCATATCCATTCCCCCAAAGTGTGGTAGTGTCAACATTTTCATGGCCATCTATTTAGTTTATAACTCCATTTATGTGTGATTATCAGTGTTACTACTTTTCCTTTATTTTATGGCACTTTGAACGTTGTTGGCAAATTCTCTTTTGATTACCCATTTTTGTCATATGTCATGTGGATTTATCGTCTGAGGCAGTGAGGTAACAGAACTACACACGTTTTTGACTATGTGTGAACTAAATAACAGTTGCTCAGTGACCAGTCACCAACAGACTTTGAAAGAAGTGATGTGATTGGCTACTGATCATGCTATACATTTGTTATTTAGTTACGTAGTGATGTGTGAACTGAAGAGGTAGCAGGAAAGTTTATACTTATTCATTTATATAGTTAATATATGGTGGAAACTGAAGTTTGAACGATGTTGTTGGAGAACTAGTGTTATTTAACTGACGTGGTAACTGAGATTTTCACATTGGAACTACACAGAGCAAGTATTGCCTGTACCCTCTTCAAAATAATGGATGAGAAAAACCATGTTCTACATACAGATGGAGACAAGAAAACTTGTGTTGTAACTCACAAGGAGGGGAAAAAAAGCTTTAGCTGAAGATTTGTAAATCTACCCTGGAAAGTTTCAGCCCAATAATTAGTTCGTAATAGCCCTTGGTCAATTGCTGATGTGTAGTGCCCCTGTACATTACAGAAGAAAATTTTTTTTTTTTTGTGGGAAAATACACTCAATCTAGGCCTTCTAGAATTCCCATAAATTCTTATGAATATAAGTTCTCCATTTAAACAAACCACGCACACAAAATGTGTACAACAAGCAACAATAAGCAAGATTTAGCAAAACTAAAAGGTGCCTGCTCATGGGCTTCAGATATTAGAGTTATCAAGTGTAGAATATTATAATTTTATTTATGTATAAATAAATGAAAGATGATTGGAAATATGAGCACAGAGACTACAAATAAAAAGACCACATGAACTTCTTGATTTTTAAAAATTTAATCATTAGTGTAGAAAACTCAATGTTAATAAAATTGATGATGAAGAGAACTAACAAATTTGAAGATAAAACTGGAAAAAATTCAAAATATAGAGAACTAGTTATAAACTGTAAAGAAGACACTAAGATATGAATAGCACAAAAAATTAACATATGTCTAATTGGAAGTCTGAAAAAAAAAGAATGGAGGCAATGGTGGAGCCTTCTAGAATTATTGAAAGACATGAATTCTCAACTTCAGGAGGCTTGATGAATACGAAACATGAAAAATTAAATGTGCATCTAGACAGATTGTAATAAAAAGAAAATCTGAAAAACATCCAGAAAGGAAAAGTAATTACCTACAAATAAATAGTAATTGACAGAGAACTGACTTCTCAGTAGCAACAATGGAAGCCATCAGAGAATGATACAATATTTTCCAATTGTAGAGAGGAAATAACTGTCAGTGCGGTATTTTATACCCTGTGATAAAAAGCATCTTTCAAAAAAAAGTGTTAAATTCAGACATGTGGAGACAGTAAGAAAAACTGAGTTTTCTAACAAAAAATACTCACTAAAAAATTCAGTCCAAAGGAAAATACCCTGCCTGTAGGTCTGAGATTTACCAGTTACCTTTAAAATAATAGCATGATTAATTAGCAAAACAGTACAGAAGGATTTTTTTTTTAGTTGTACTTTAGATGAAGGTTTATAGAACCAACTAGTTTCTCATTAAACAGTTAGTACACACACTGTTTTCAGACATTGGTTAACAACCCCACAACCTGTCAACACTCTCCCTTCTCAACTTTGGGTTCTCTATTGCCAAGTTTCCTATTCCCTCCTGGCTTCTAGTCCTTGCTCCTGGGCTTGTATGCCACTTTAGCCTCATTTTGTTTTATTGGCTTGTGCAATCTTTGGCTGAAGGGTAAACCTTAGGAATGACTTCAGTATTGAGTTGAATGGGTGTCCAGGGGTCTTTCTCAGGGTTTTTCAAGTCTCTGTCAGGCCAGCAAGCCTGGTCTTTTTTTTTTTTTTTTGAGTTAGAATTTTGTTCTACGTTTTTCTCCAGCTCTGTCTGGGCCCTCTATTGCGATCCCTGCCAGAGCAGTCATTGGTGGTAGCCAGGCACCATCTAGTTGTACTAGACTAAGTCTGGTGGATGCCATGGTAGACGTGGTCCACTAGTCCTTTGGAATAATCTTTCCCTTGTATCTTTAGTTTACTTCATTCTTTCTTATTCCCAAAGGTGTGAGACCAGTGGAGCATCCTAGGTGGCCACTCACAGTTTTAAGACCCCAGACGCTACTCACCAAAGTAGGATGTAGAACATTTTCTTTATAAACTGTGTTATGCCAATTGAACTAGATGTTTCCTGAGACCATGGCCCCCACAGCCCTCAGTCCAGCAATTCAGTCCCTCAGGGATTTTGGATGTATCTATGGAGCTTGCATGACCTTGCCTTCTACAAGTTGTGCCGGCTTCCCCAGTATTGTGTACTGTCTTACCCTTCACCAAAGTTATCACTTACCTATTGTCTATTTAGTGTTTTTCCATCCCCACCTCTCCCCTTCCTGGTAACCATCAAAAATTGTTTCTTTTTGTGTGTAAACCTTTTCATGAGTTTTTACAGTAGTGGCCTCATACAATATTTGTCCTTTTGTAACTGACTTATTTCACCCAGCGTAATGCCCTCCAGACTCATCCATGTTATGAGATGCTTCACACATTCATCATTGTTCTTTATCATTGTGTAATACTCCATTGTGCATATGTACCACATTTTGTTTATCCATTCATCTGTTGATGGGCATCTGGGTTGTTTCCATCTTTTTGCTACTGTGAACAATGCTGCAGTGAACATGGGTGTGCATATGTCTATTCATGTGATGACTCTTATTTCTCTAGGACATATCCCTAGGAGTGGGGTTGCTGTATCTTACGGTATTTCTATTTCTAGCTTTCTAAAGAAGTGCCATAATGGTTTTCCAAAATGGTTGTATCATTTTGCATTCCCACCAGCAGTACATAAGAATTCCAATCTCACTGTAGCCTCTCCAACATTTGTTATTTCCTGTGTTTTTTTGTTTGTGCCAGTGATGCCAGGGTGAGTTGGTCTCTCATTGTGGTTTTGATTTGCATTTCTCTAATGGCTAGTGATTGCGAGCTTTTCCTCATGTGTCTGTTGGCTGCTTGAATGTCTTTGGTGAAGTGTCTGTTCATTTTGTTTGCCCATTTTTTAATTGGATTATTTGTCTTTTTGTTGCAGATGTGTTGAGGAAATACATTTTTAAAAATTAAAAAAGGAAATGAGAAAATAAAAAAAGAATTGCAAAGAAGATGAGACACCACAAAATATTAAATATAATAGAAATAAACTTGTATGTATCAGAAATACATTGTTGGAATCTCTGAGGGGTCCGAGTTGTGAACAAGTTAATAAATTTGTCAAAAGAGTGGCAGATGGAGGCAAAAATATCAGCTACTATAAAGTAATATACTGCATAGCTTAGTGTGAGAGCCAAATGGGTCTGTTAACTGGACCCAAAAGGAGACAGACATAACAATTTGCAAGCATCACTAGACCAAGACAGACCTCCCAGATTTTCTCTTTTGGCATGCAGCATTAGGATACAAGGTGCTTGGCAACTTTTGTAGTATTCTCAGCCTGTAAGGCATCTGCTGAAATTCTGATACAAAAGAAATGGTCCCATTGATATCCTTTTCACAAAAAAGAGATAAGGGGGGAAAAATCATATATATATGTGTGTGTATATATATATATATGTTTTTATGTATATATACACATAGAGTGATAAGCAATGCTGAGAGAGAGTAGGATGCTACTGAATATCAAGGTCAAGGTCAGAGAATGTGTTTCTGAGGAAGTGACATAATCAGCAGATAAGTAACAGACAAGGAGCTCTGTTTAGGAAGATTTGTGGAAAAGAGCTACTATAAATATCCTAAGGCCAGGATGAGCCTAGCAATTTTTCCAGAATGAGCAGAAGGTGCCCCTGGTTAACAGGGGAGGGAGAAAAGATCAGAGTTGCAGGCAGACCACTAATAACCTTATAAACCTGGTTTTAAACCATAGATTTTATTCTGCATGTGATAAGAATTTATTAGATTGTTATAAGCAGGAAAGTTATATAATCTAATTTCCATTTATAAGTCACTGAACCTGTCTGTGCGGAATGGATTGCAGAGAGTAAAAATACAAGCAGGAAGCCCAGTTAGGAGGCTAGTGCAGTCGTCTAGACGAGAGACCTTGGTGGATTGGTCTAGTGTTGGAGTAGTAAAAATGGGGAGAAGTGGAAAGAAAGACTTGGCAAATGCTGGCAGTTGAGTTGAAAGGACTAGGTGATGAATGGGTTTTAAAAGTGAAGGAAAAGGAAGAATCAGGGAAAAACCGAAGTTTGTGCCTTGCACATTTGGATGCATTGGGAGTTCCTCTTACTTTAAAAGACTTTCAGTTAATCCCTTTTAAGCGCCACACATGTTGCCAATTCCGAGTTCTTGGTACCTACAATTTCTGAGCCATCCTGGGGTTCTAAGCGCTGATGGACATGATTCTTGTTGACCTCTCCATACACTCTCAACTTTTCACCTGTTGCATGCTTAAAGTCAGCTGTTCCTTAACTGCTTTTTCCATGTTCCAAAGTTATGAGAACATCTGCTCTCACTTGTTGTGTGTAAAGTGCTTAGAACAATGCATAGCACAAAGTTTCTGCTATATAAGTGTTGGTTATTATTGTTTTTGTTCTATTTTATCACTTATTATTGTTTTTTTTTTTTTTTTGGCAATCCTTCGTTGTTATTTCTTTGACAATTTTGATGGGATTAGAAATAAGCAAACATGAGTCACTGTACATACTTAATCAGAAGTCTGGATTGTACTCCTTTTTCCTCCTAGTTCAGGCTGAATATTGGTACTTTCTTCAGGATTAATTTTCTTTTCTCAATGTAGTTCTTTTTTAACGGCCAACTAAGATTACTGTGAAAACTATTGCCTGACACGTTAGCAGTCAAAATTTAATAGTCTAACCTTATTTTTGTTTTTTAAATTCATTTAGGATGGACTAAACCTTTCTATGGAGCCCTGGAGGTGCTGTGGTTAAGCATTCGGCTGCTAACTGAAAGGTTGGCAGTTCAGATCCACCAGCTGCTCCTTGTAAACCCCATGGGGCAGTCCTACTCTGTTCTATCGGGTCGCTGTGAGTTGGAATCAACTTGATGGCAGTGGGTTTGGTTTTTTTGGAATACTTTCTATAGGAGCTCTGGTAGCACAGTGGTTAAAGTGCTTGGCTGCTAACCAAAAGGTTGGTGGTTCAAACCTACCAGCAGCTCTGCAGGAGAAAGATGTGGCAGCCTACTTCTGTAAAGGTTTACAGCCTTGAAATTCCTGTAGAGCAGTTCTACTCTGTCCTGCCGGATCAGTATGGATTGGAATTGATTCAACCACAGTGGGGTTTGGTTTGGTTTGGTGTAATCCTTTCTATAAAAAATTTCTGTAATTTCCTAAAACTTTAGATCCACTCCCCTAACTTTCTATCGCTGGATTATCAAAGGTCCATAAGTCACAATACCAGAGTAACGATTTTGTTTGTTTTGGTTTTTGATTATTTTTTCTCACTGTACCACTTGTTCTTCTCTCTTCCTAGAATGTTCTCCTAGAACTATCGAGAACTATCGTAGTTGGCTTTCAGGCCTCAGTTCAATATCACTTTAATTCAATTGCCTTTTCCTACTCTGATCTCTACTTAAATGCAACATTCACATTACTCTAGATCCCATCCCATTATCATGTTTTGTTTTCTTTATACCACCTGGGATTACTCATGTAGTTATTGATTTGTTGTTAACTCTTTCATCCCACTTGATTGTAAATTCCAAGGAACCACGTCTGTCTTATTCACCACTTCATAACTAGCACATAGAGCAGTACATAACAAGTAGTGGAAACATAATAAATGTTTATTGATTGAAAGGATTATTTCATTGCTTGCCATGTATCGTGGTAAAACCTCATTCTTACCATACCTCCACCCCATCCCTCTATTCATGTTTGCCTGATACAGAATATTGCCACCATTGTCCAGAAAATGACTTACGGCTGCTTTTCTCATCAGGGGACTGTGGGCAAGGCAGTTTCCCACAGACAGTGATTGGCAGCTGTTATTTAGTATTGCATAAATGACTTTCTAGTAGAGTGAAGAATAGGCATGTAATTGTGGAAAGATAAAATGGATTTTTGTCTAGAAATTATTATTTGTTTATTTCTTGGAAAATACCCTTGATACTAAGACAAAACCATGGCTCTATTCTTTTTTCTCAAACTGTTTCTTGAGATTAAGATCACAATAATAGCCATGCACTACACATACAAACTATAGTTTTCAAAGCAATGGCAGCTTCAGAATTGGTGGCCATGTTCACTCTCTAGTTTACTGGGGTTTCCAGAGATTAGAGTGTAATTGGCAAGAGCATTCTCTAACACATTGCATTTGTCTCTTCCATTCCTTTCCTCCTCTTTCCACCCATTCTGATAAACTAGCAGATTAAAAAAAAGTATGAAAGCCTTAAGAAAATTTAATAAAGATGGGTGTTATTTTTTGAAACTGGTTACCTAAGAAAAAACAGTTATAGAAGCTGGCTGCTTGTCACCAAATGCTCCTTTATGCTGGAGTTAGTGATCATGTCTCAGAATTTGCATAAGTACTCTCAAAGTTTCTATCTGTAGCAAGCTTATGATAGTACTAACCTAGTCTTGTAAACGCTAGTTTCTGCCACCTTGAGGATGCCCCAATATCATGCAAAAATTGTACTGCTTATATAATCAGAGATATGTATTACCCAAACTGCGAATGTGCCCTCTTTAGTTGTGAAAACACTGGCATTATTTGGAGAGGAGTCAAAGAACTTCAACCCCTGACCATAACTATTTTTGAGTCATAGTAGCTTTCATGCAGGGGGAGTCCTGGTAAAGTGCATTTGTCCTAATCTGTGGTGTCTCAGAATGAGTGAACATATACTTGAAGATACTTGTAAATGTCATTATCGGTGTGATCTTCAACCTTTACTACAGAGTAATCGGTATGATCTCCAGCCTTTACTACAGAGTAGGTAAACAGTTAACAGTTGCATAGTGGCAGTACTAGAAGAAATTAAGTCTACATCCATATTTTCCAAATTTCGCGTGGATTATCTCGTTTAAGCTTTCACAACATGTATAAGACTAAAAAAAAGACTAGGTACTATATTTTTCCTTATTTTACGGGTAAGAAAACTGAGGCTGAAGAGCTAAATGAATTGCTCATAATCAGATCTTATCAGTGGTCACATTATGACCAGTTTTTGATGTTCACTTGCCACAGAGCCACTTGTAAAACTGCCAGCATCTATTCAAGGGGGAATTTAAGCATATATAAATAAATATATATGTTTAAATGTATATAAATATGCATCAAAATGCATACATATTTCATTTCTGTAAAACCTTATCGTAGATTATTCTAGTAGGATTCTGCTCTGCAAAGTTTATCCAAAGAGCTCCAAGATTCTGCCCCATTTTAGCATTGACAAGAAGAAATTTGGGGAGACCTTTTATACTTTTTTTTTTTTATACTTGAGGAGCCCTGGTGGTGCAGTGGTTAAAAGCTCAGGCCACTGACCAAAATATCAGCAGCTTGAATCCACCAGCCTCTCCTTGGAAACCCTAGGGGGCATTCTACTCTATTCTATCAGGTTACTATGAGTCAGAATCCACTTGGCGGCAAAAGGTTTGGTTTTAGTTTTTTTTTTTTTTTAATACTTGATAAAAGCTAAATATTAATGGCAAACTTAGAAGTGTCCTGGTCTTTAAAATGCAAAATGATTAGAACTAAGGCCTACAGAATTTCTTTCTAGGTACGAATCCTCAGGGTAACTGTAATATGTTAATTTATAAGCTCACATATTTTGATTTCTGTTCTTTGTCAATAGTGACAGATAAAGCCAATGAGAGGGAGGGAGGGAGGAAGGAAGGAAAGGGAGGGAGGGAGGAAGGAAGGAAGGAAAGGGAGGGAGGGAGGGAGGTGAGAAAGGAACGAAAGGAAGAAGGAAAACTCCAGGGCCTGGCACATAATATGCATGATATACTCCTTTTTTATTATTATGTTTTTCCAATCTTAGTCATTCTGACCTGCTTATATTCAAAGAGGCACTTGTTTAAAAACTATTAACTCTAGATATTTTCCTTTATAGACCTAGGAATTTTAATTAATGTTTGAAAAGGATCTTCTGATTCCTATGAAAGCCCTTCCATTACAATCATGTTATTGTTGTTAGGTGACTTTGAGTTGGTTTGGACTCATGGTGACTCTGTATAGAGCAGAATGAAACACTGCAGGGTCCTATGCCATCCTCATATTGTTGCTGTTTGAGCCCGTTGTAGCAACCACTGTGTCGGTCCATCTCACTGAGGGTCATTCTCTTTTTTGCTGACACTCTATTTTACCAAGCACGGTATCTTTCTCCAGGGACTGGTTCCTCCTAATGACATGTCCAATGTACGTGAGACAAATCCTTGCCATCTTTGCTTCTGTCGTAATCATGAATATGTATTAAGTACTGCATGTTTGCTAATTTTCTCTAAAAGTTGAATATCTCAAGTTACATTTTATGGAGCTTTATCTTTTCAGCGTGCATACTGAAAAGGTATTTTCTTCTTGAATTAAAGACTCTGTGGAATATTGAAATTCTAATTTTGTACATACTCTCTAAAATTTCAGAATTTAAAAGAGGTTTATAATAAACTTGATTTTTTTTTTTTAATGTAACTAAAATATGCTATATACCTCTGCTGCCTAACTCAAAAAGGATGAACTGTCTCCAGAGTTTCAGTGTGTGTGTAATGATCTGTGTTGGTACATGACAGTTGAGGGCAGATATGAAAGTTAAATGAAGCAGAGGGAAGGAAGACAATGAATAATCAATAAACCATTCACTATCTCTTGCCTGAGGATCATTTTGCCTTTTATTACGTTCTTTCAAGCTGTTAGAATCAGTATGAAGTGATTTTGTGTTTGGCAGGGAATATAATGTGCCAAACTCTTGGACTATCACTATGAGTATATTTCAGCTCCTTTTAACGAAGCTTTGTAGAACTAAACACTCAAATTGTATCTCAAATATTTCTTTTGTATTGAACAGATGTGAAGCTCTCAGTCATTCAAAAGGGGTTGTCTTTTTTTTTTCTTTTCAGTTTTCAGTGCAAAATGGTTCTAGGTTTACTCTTTAATCTTGACTACCTCTTTCTGAATGAGGCCGTTACTGTCCTCGCCTCTCAACTGTGATATAAGTAAATAATCTTACCACTGCTACTTCCTTTTTTTAAATATCATCAACATCTACCAGTGTACATTGAGAAATAAAGGATGTAAGTGTTCATTGAAAAATCTTGTTTGCGCAGAACACCGTAGCTCCAGGGGACCATTACATTTCATCTGAGAGAAAAAGGGAAAGAAAGCATGATAATTAATAATATGTGCTACACACTGTAGGCACAAGAGTACTCATGACTGTACTGCTTAAATAGAAAAAATAGAAATAATTGTACAGCAGTAAGGCACTATTGTTGTTAGGTGCCGTTGAGTTGGTTCTGACTCATAGAAACCCCGTGTACAACAGAATGAAATATTGCCGGGTCCAGCACCATACTCACAATTGTTTGTATACTTGAGCCCATTGGTGCAGCCACTGTGTCAGTCCATCTCGTTGAGGGTCTTTCTCTTTTTCACTGACCCTCTGTTTTACCAAGCATGATGTCCTTCTCCAGGGACTGATCCCTTCTGATAATATGTCCAAAGTATGTGAAAGGTGGTTTTGTCATCCTTGCTTCTAAGGAGCATTCTGGCTGTACTTCTTCCAAGACAAGTAAGGCATTGGTTGAGTAAATTATATTACAGCAAATATTATAATGAGTTATTACTTAGTGAGTGCAGGTTGCACGTTTCCTTCTCAAAAGAAGCATACTCCCAGTAGCACTGCAGCCTGCCCAGTTTTGGAAAGGAAGAGAAAGTGGCATTGAACAAAAAGAAAGAAATGAATCTCTGCGGCAGAGGGGAAAAGACCAAGAAGTCAGCATAAATGTTCTTCTAGCATAATATAACGAAGAGTTCCACACCCCACCCCACAGTGAAAGGGCATCCCTGAACTTGTCTAGATTCCATCTGTCTTAACAGTTCTAGTGGTTGAAACTAAGTTCTTGTAATCATACTCATGGTTGGCATTTGTTGGTTTAGTGACCAGACGTTATTTAATTAAAACAAAACAAAACAAAAATGTAACACTGAACTTGGTTAATATGTTAGCCAAAATATCAGTCTCAATTTTTTTTTTCTTTTCTTTTCATGTCACGAAAGAATATAGTTTTGGGAAATGTTGGAATACAATGGTCTTTTAAAAATGCCAGATGAATAAACATTTAATTTGTGTGCAATTAATTTTTTTTAATGTTTTGGTAGAAGTACAAAATGCAATTTTGACATTTAGACAAAGCCTTCTGACCTAGAGATATTAGAGTGAATTTGCTTTCAAATTAATCCACTAACAATTTGCAGTTGATTTGTAAATGCATTTTTACATTTATTCAACTAACCTTTCTAAATAATGGAATGTTTTGACAACAAAAAATGTAAAGTCAATTCAGTGGATACTAAAAGTTATTTTTATTTCACCATTTCACTGTAGAGGAACTCCAATACGTCCCTTGTTTTTGTTTATTTTCCCAAACCACTTACACGTTTATCATCTTCAATACCTTTCTAAGTGAAACTGTAGTTGTGTTTTCTAACTTGTGGTAAAATAGTTTCAAAGTCTACAGTGATTGCTAGATCCACTCACTGGAGATGACTTGAAAAACAGCTGAATGGGTCTTGGAAAAGTCATAAGATCAGAACAGTTGAAATGAGTTGGTTCTTAGATTTTTATAAACGTGGTGAAACCAAAGTTCAGGAAAGTTACAGCGCTCGTTTGGATAATAATTGAGATTGGAACCCAGGCCTCCTGAACTCGCAATTGAATTTTTTTTCATCTTGTGATACCCACAGAACCCGTTCTCTAGACATTTCTCAAACTCTTTGTCTTTACTTACTATGTTTCCTAAAAGCTCTTTCTATGAAATTACTTATCTTTATGGCACAACTGGAATTGTAAACATTCTGTATATTACAATTAGTTTTAGAAAGTCAGCAAATCCACAGAACTCTTATGGGGTTAGAATGCTGTCAGTGGTAACTTTGGCCAAAAGGCAAAACTTGTGAAAACAACAAATCTCTCTTCAAAAATAGTATTTATTAATGTCTTCAATAATATGTGCTGGATCAAAAACATTTTAATATTGATTTCTACAGAAGACTATCACAATTTTCTGGAGAATTGTTTATTTCCAAGCTAGTACTCAATAAAAAAACAAACAGAAAATATTATTTCTTCAGAGGCTCTTTTCCCTGTCTTCAGAGGCCCCTGAAAGCAATGTCTTATTGAGAAACCCCTGTGGAATTCAGGGTGAAATCTGTATGCTTAGATGAACCCTGAATTTGAGCTTAGTGTTCACCCAGGGGTTTCTAGACAGAGAAACTCAGGCACAGGGGAACCAGTTCAACATGACCATCACAAGTCAAGAGCCACTCAAATGACAGCTACTTATAGGACCACAGAATGGGCCAGGGACTACTCCTACTGAAACCTGTTTTCAGCACAGGTTATCAGTTCTTGTTTGATTTGACAAATTAATGAAGTACTGGTCCTGTGTCTTCTATCACCATGTTGTGAAATGGAATACTGTGTTTGTGAGAAATAACTAAATATTGGATGAAGTATGAATTTAGTAATTTCTGCTCATTCCATTTATATACTTTATGTGTATGTGTGTATACATATACATATACACACACACATTTAAATGAGTGGTTTATATAAGAATGGGATACACACATATGAATTTGTATGTGTAATGGTGGCATAGTGGTTAAGAGCTAACCAAAAGGTTGGCAGTTCAAATCCTGCAGACGCTACTTGGAAACTCTATGGGGCAGTTCTACTCTGTCCTACAGGGTTGCCATGAGTCAGAATTGACTTGATGGCAGTGGGTTTATGGTTATACATACATTTACATGTATATATATTTTTTTATACATTTTATATATATGAGGTTTAGAGGTATAACTCTCTAATTTTGAATAACAATGCATAAAATAACAAAGTGGGAGATTACATGTTAATAATAAAAACTACTCTTTCTACCTTTCATAGAGATGACTGATAGCTCTACATATATTGAGGCCAGCACTATTCTAGGCACCATGAAGGATGAAAAGTTGAGTCAAATGTTATTCTTATCCTCAGAGACCATATAGCCTAAAAGAGAAGATAAATGAAATATAATGCTACAAATCAAACAAAACTAAACCCATTGCCGTCCAGTCGATTCCAACTCGTAGCAACCCTATAGGATAGAGTAGAACTGCCCCATAGAGTTTCCAGGAAGTGCCTGGTGGATTTGAACTGCTGACGTTTTAGTTAGCAGCCACAGCACTTAACCACTACACCACCAGGGTTTCCACAATGCTGCAATAAAGGTAAAAATCGACAAGAGTGGTGAGAGAGGTAACATAGTACAGTCAGCGCTGTGATCACACAGAGGAAGAGCAAGAGATAATTTCCATCTGAAGTTAGTTGGGAATGGAGGGGGGAACACTATGATACTTTAGATCCTAAGTCCAAAACTGGCAGACAATGCCCAGTATGAGTCTCATCTTTGCTTTGTTTGGACTGCTCAGTATTCATCTCTTTTCTTTTTTAATCTATATACTAGCTGCCAGTATTCAACACCAAGACAACAACAACAGATCTGGGGCCCGGTATCCCTTGATAATTTGGAAGATCTGCCAATGCTGACCCACATTTCTGCACAGCAACAGTTGGCGAAGGAAGAGGAGCAGACCACCCCTTTAAATAGGCATCTCATCTCTAGTTTACTCCCTATTTCTTTCCCACCCCAAGGCACGGTGTCAGTGGCCATTTATCGAAGGACTTGAACTGTTCTTTTCCTTTCATCAGGGTGACTTCATTCTTGTTACCTGATTCCTCTGTAGGCATATAAGTGTGAGAACCTGGCTTTAGTGTGAGTAGTAAGAATAGGAGGAAAAACATAATAGCATGATCCATGTAGTAGCAGATAACTTTAGAGCTTTCCAGTTCAAATGATAATTTGCTACCTTGAGGAATTTTTTTTTTCTCTCTTAATACCTTATGCTCCAGTTATATTGAAGTACTCTGCCAGACACTTAAATAATTTCTGTCACTAATACGACCCATCATAGTTTATAAATTACTATCACTTCCAATTCCTCCTGTGATCCTCCTGACAAATCTGTAAAGAAAAAAACCAAAAAAAAAAAACCAAACAAAAATATATATGTATGTATATATATTTGTATGTTCTGCTACCCTCACATTGCAGGTGAGAAAATTAAAGCTTAGAGAGATTGTTATTTATCCAGAGTCCCATAAAGGCAGTGTTGGGGTACAGTTTTGGTCCCCTTTTATGACAAGGGCTTCCCTCAAATTCTTCGAAGAGCACTTCTGCAGCCTCGTTTTCCTTTAGCCCTGTGCATATGTCATATTCAATCAAAATTATTTGAAATGATCTGTATTAGTTACCTAGTGCTGCCATAACACAAGTACCGCAAATGGATGGCTTTAAAGAACAGGAATTTGTTTTCTGACAGCCCTGGAGGCTGAAAGTCCAAATAAGGGTCTTGGCTATGTCAGTTCCTTCCTTATAGGTAGTGGATGTTCTTTGGTTCCTTGGTCTGTAGACGATTGTAAACATGGTATCTGTCTTCCCCCAGTGTGGTATATTTCTGTGTCTGATTTGCTCTTTTTATAACTCAGAAGAGGTTAGATTTAGAACCTTACTCGAATATAACATAACAAAGAAAACCCTATTTCCAACCATAGCCACAGTTATGTTTCCAACACATATTTTGTGGGGACAAGTTTAATCCTTAATACTGTCCATTTCTCTCCCTATGCTCTGTGACACAGTGTTCTCAACCATGAAATGTGCCTGTGAAGGGAAAGGCTAGTTTTCTTTCACTATACTGTGTGATTTCTAGATAATGTGGGCACAAATTTACTTTCATAATAACATGATAATAATAACACACCACTTCTGCATTGTGTTTTCACTGTGTAACAAACACTTTTAAGTACTTTAGATGGATTATCTTATTGAACTCTAATAAGGACCCTATATGATAGTTATTATTATGTTGTTTAGTTGGTTGACTTTCCTCCCACCCCTGTGGGTGAGAGATTCTGGTGCAGAATGTTGAGTTTCTCATTTGCCTCAGTTCAAGGAGATGCAGCCCTGGAGGTGCTCATTCATCTATGCCAACAAATTTGGAAGACAGCAACCTGGCCAACCGACTGGAAGAGATTCATATTTCTTCCCATTCCAAAGAAAGGTGATCAAACAGACTGCAAAAATTATCAAACAATATCATTAGCATCACATGCAAGTAAAATTTGGCTGAGGATCATTCAAAGGTGGTTTCAGCAGTATATCAACGGGGAACTGCAAGAAATCCAAGCTGGATTCAGAAAAAGATGTGGAATGTGAAGGAAGATATCATTGCTGATATCAGATGGATCCTGGCTGAAAGCAGAGAATACCAGTAAGATATTTACTTGTGTTTTATTGACTATGCAAAGACATTAGACTGTGTGGATCATAACAAATTATGGATAACATTGTGAAGAATGAGAATTCCAGGACACTTAATTGTGCTCATTTGGAACCTGTACATAGACCAAGAGGCAGTTATTAGAACAGAGCAAGAGGATATTGCATGGTTTAAAATCAAGAAAAGTGTGCATCCAGGTTGCTTCCTTTTACCATACTTATTCAGTCTGCATGCTGAGCAGATAATCTGAGAAGCTGGACTATATGAAGAAGAATGTGGCATCAGGATTGGTGGAAGACTCGTTAGCAACCTGCGATACACAGATCACACAACCTTGCTTGCTGAAATGGAAGAGGATTTGAAGTACTTACTGATGAAGCTTGAAGGCTGCAGCTTTCAGTAGGGATTACACCTCAACGTAAAGAAAACAAAAATCCTCACAAATGGACCAATAGTCAACATCATGATAAATGGAGAAAAGATTGATGTTGTCAAAGATTTCATTTTACTTAGATCCACAATCAACACTCATGGAAGCAGCAGTCAGGAAATTAAATGCCATATTACAATGGGCAAATCCATTGCAAAAGACCTCTTTAAAGTGTTAAAAAGCAAAGATGTTACTTTGAGGACTAAGGTGCACCTGACCCAAGCCATGATATTTTCAAGCGCCTCCTATGCATGTGAAAGCTGGACAATGAATAAGGAAGACTGAAGAATTGTTGCCTTTGAATTATGGTGTTGGCAAAGAATATTGAATATACCAGGGATGGCCAGAAGAGTGAACAAATCTATCTTGGAAGAGATATAGCCAGAGTGCTTTTTGGAAGCAAGGATGGTGAGATTTCATCTCATATACTTTGGACATGTCATCAGGAGGGACCAGTCCCTGGAGAAGTACATCATGCTTGGTAAAGTAGAGGTTCGGCAAAAAAGAAGAATACCATCGATGAGACGGATTGACACAGTGGCTGCAGCAATGGGCTCAAACATAACAATGATTGTGAGGATGGTGCAGGACCGGGAAGTGTTTCGTTCTGTTGTATATAGTGTCTCTATGAGTTGGAACAGACTGGACGACACCTAACAACCATAACAACAACAACATTGTCGCTATCTTACATATAAGAAAACCTGTATTATGCTGCCTCAAACCTCATCACAAGGACTGAAGAAGTTTTCAATATCCAGATAGTTCAAATTGTTCAATTCAATCGATTAACCAATAGAAGATATTTATTGATACCTACAGACAGAGTGATATGAGCACTGGAGTCATAAAGACCTGCATCCCAATCTCACGTACCTGTGACTTTAGGGAAGATGTGGGCACGGGGTTCTGGGTGGACTTATTCTGAACCTCGATTTATGAAGGGGTAAAAATAACATTATTAATATATTTGCTAAGAGGTGAGATGAATAATATCTAGCATCATGTCATAGACTATAGAATTTTTTTTTCTGGTATCATAAAATATTTGTTTAGCCTCTTTCCCACTTTTATGAATATAAGTTTTCTGGAATTTTGGGGAAAAAAAATCAAAGCAGTGAAATTCCTAAAGATCCCAGAATAACTCCGGAAAAGTTCTTTGTTTCATAAAAATGGGGCCAAAGTACTGTGATGCAAAAAGAAAACATCTTGGAGAGATGCCACTATGACCTCTTTAATTTTTAAAAGAGATAAAGCACAGTTGTTAGAAGTTTTCTTAGTTCAATCCCTTATAGATTGTGACACCTTCAGCTTGACTCTTGCATTCTGTATTCCTTGGTTTGTTTCAGCTTTAAAATGAAGAAAACCTGTTCGCTTCGACTTTTCTCAGTTATAAAAACGTGTGTAAAAAGGCCCTTATGAAAGAAAGTGCTGTACAACAGTATTGTATTACATAAGAAATGTGTGATTAGACTTGCTAGGCTCCATAAATATTTAAGAGAAATTTAAGAGAAGAGCGCACTAAAACTATACTGGCACAATGCCAAGTGACACCTACAATTTAGAAACCATTAAGGGAGAGCGGACTCAGATTCCTACTCTGTCCAGGATTCTGAGGCAATAAATTTTGGGAAAGCCAAATGGTGTAAGTGATTTTTTAAAACAATCTAGACCAAGTTTCTTTTGCTGGAAATAAAGAACTCTTAGTCAGCCTGTAATCACTTGGAATGGGTTCTATGAATTTCCATAAGACTCCTCTAAGGATAGTGGGTTAACTTTAGAGAAATATGAAGGGAATGAGGCTGCAAAGAGATAAACTGGACCTCATATGTATGGGCAATGTTTTATGACATAAAAAGCATTACTCAAAGCAATTTTTCAAAATGTTAACATTTATAAAATATGAATATTTACTACACGTATCTTCACTGTATTATACTCCATTTCCTCTGTATAAAGGAGCTGTATTATAATTTTAAAATTGATTTTCAAATAGGATCTTGTGGTGTAATGCCACATGGGCAATTAAGTGAAAGTAACTGCAAGGCGTTTTGGAGAATATAAGCATGAATAAAACATAGGTAATGCTTTCACTGTCTAGTAGGCAGGACTTCCCCATAGAGCAAGGAGGCAGTGTCCTGCAAAACTCTAAGGACACTATTCATATGTATTACCATGGAACATATGCCCTGTGGTGATGTTCCATGAAGTAGCCCTTGGTAGAAAATACGAGAGAGAGAGGAACACATATAACCAAAATACCCATGTAGAAATCTAAGTGGACTAAGCAGACAGAGTGACTTCGTGATGTGACTTTTGAATCCAGTCTAAAATGATGTGTAGAGTTTGAGCAGATGATGGGGTAAGGGAAGGAAACAGGCCATTCCAGGCAGATAAAATGGAAAAGGTATGGTAACACAGAGTATTTCCACATTTCTCTAGCTCAGAATTCCATTTCTGTCCACCACAGGCATTTTGTCACCTGGCAAAAGTCAAATTGTCTCGAAATCTGGAGATATAAAATTATGCCCCAGCCTCACTTTTTGCTCTCCTTCTAGTAGTCCAATTTTACTTTCCTCCACCCCCTAGTCTCTTCCTGTGGTGTACATTCCAGTCCTCTAGTGAACCCTTTCGCACTCAAGTCCTAAGAACAATCTGTGTTACTTCTCTCAGGAGCATTTGCCTTTCAAAACAGGACCCTGGAGAAGGATGGGCTTTCAATGATAAGAGTACCCTTGACAGAATAGCCTTTCTAAAACAAAACATCCCTCCACTTAGCCTTTCTAAAACAAAACATCCCTCCACTTAAGAGTCTTCAATTGTCTCCCATCAGATACTTCAAGTCCATTAAATACAGACTCCTTAACATGACTTTAAGACCCCTTTTTATGCAATTTATTCAACTCCTCCTGTACAGCCCTTCTTAACACCTGCACTTTCTTTCAACATCTCCACTAGAGGCCCATACCATGCCCTGGCTGTGGCCCAGGATTCAAATGCAGAAAAATAGGGCTCAACTCCAGGCTTCACCACTTTTCAGCAGTTTTAATTTGGGCAGGTTATTTCCTCAGGGAGCTCTGGTTCTTTATTTGTAAATGAGATAAAGGTATTTAGTCTTCAGGGTTAATATGAGATTTAAATGAGGTAATAGATAATAACATGTTTAGAAGTGGTTAGTTTATTTTTTCTCAGTCATATTTGAATGGTACCCCTTTTCTTAATGTTTGAATGAACTGAGTTCTCCCCTCTCCACCACCATTTTTAATGCATTTAACCTAACATTTTATTTTGCCCTTATCCACATTGGAAAAGTAATGCTTTTTGCCCCTTCTTTCTTTTGTGTTTCTTTTCTTCACACCAAACATCCATTGCCTCCGTCGAAGCTGAGATATATCATAATGGCTTCTGGCCCTAGATTGTTCACATTCTGCAATCTGTGAAGGCTAATCACCATGAAAGCACACAGTATTTGTTGTTATTGTTAGGTGCTGTCAAGTTGGTTCTGACTCAGAGTGACCCTGTGTACATCAGAACGAAACACTGCCTGGTCCTGCGCCATCCTTACAATCGTTGTTAAACTACACGGTCTTTAGGAAGGTTTAAAAAATGCCTTCAGCTGTGCTAACCACATACAGATAGAATAACTTCCTGAGATAAAGATGTGATGCCATTACAGTTAGGGCTATGTACCCACGTGTAGTGATTCTGCAGGGCAGAGATTCTCTTCCCTTTGTGCCCCTGATCTGGAACATTAACCAAAACCATGTGAGAGAACTTTAATATGCAAAGTCATCAGGGAAAGTAGTTTCTGATTATTACTGCTTATGAGCTTGCAGTAAGGTTGCTGGGGCATTTTCAGAATCAAGTCTTAACACTGAAAAGGCACTCAGCTGGTCATGAAAGCTAGCACAGACATAAAGCAGGCATGGGAAGAGCACACGAGAAAAAAAATTACAGGATACAATGACATCTCTCATAGTTTATTTTGTTTTTGTTTGTCGAAAATTTGATAGGAAAAAACATTGAAAACCACTTTGAAATTAAAAAAAATTACTTGTACAAATATTAGTGCATTTCTTTTGCATATCACTTTCTAGTCTATAACCATAAATGTACCTATTTAATATAGTTTCAATCATAAACATACGGCATGTTTCATTTTGGCTTGACCAATTGTATTCCATAATTTCTATGTAATAGTTTACTTTTCTTTTTTTTAATATGTTTGTTCTCTCAGACAATGCTCTAGGTGCTGAAGATACAGTGGTGAACAAAGCATGCATGGCATGGACAGATTTACATACATGCACACAGATATACAAACACACACATATATATGTATGTGCATGTATATGTTAAACAACACAACAAAATGGAGTTTCTGTTAGTAAGGAGTAAGTGGGAAAGATGGAAACATTTTAATAGGTAATTAATAGTGTCTATTAAATTTTTTTTTTATTATAGAAGAGTTTTTTTTTTTTTTGATGGCACTGGGTTGTAGGATCATAGAAGAATCTGTCTTGGACGAAGTGTAACCAGAATGCTCCTTAGAAGCAAGGATGGTGAGACTACGTCTTACATACTTTGGACATGTTGTCAGGAGGGATCAGTCCCTGGAGAATATCATGCTTGGTAAAGTACAGCGTCAGCAGAAAAAAGGAAGACCCTCGACGAGGTGGATTGACACAGTGGCTGCAACAATGAGCTCAAGCATAATAACAATTTGAGCATGGTGCAGGAACGGGCAGTGTTTCGTTCTGTTGTGCATAGGGTTGCTATGAGTCAAAACCGACTCGACACCTAACAACGACAACAATTACAGAAGAGGCGAGGATGGTGAGACTTCAACTCATTAACTTTGGACATGTTATCAGGAAAAACTAATCACTAGGAAAGGACATCATATTTGGTAAAATAGAAGGCCAACAAAAATGAAGGAATCTCAGTGGAATGAATCGACACAATAGCTCCAACAATATACTCAAACATGCCAATGATCATGAAGATGGTGCAAGACCAGGTAATGTTACATTATACATAAGGTTGTCATGAGTCAGGGCCAAATCGATGGCAACTTACAATAACCAGAATCTATCTATCTGCAACTTACATAAACATAAAAGGCTCATTTCCAGAAGGGAGACTGAAAAATCAAAAACATGGTAGTCGCTGGGTCTTGACCTATAGCATATCCTAGTGATCAGGAGTAGCATGGATACCCCATCATGGAAGTAAAGTGAGTTCCAGAATTAGCCAATTCTGTTATCTAAAATAATCCCCCTCATTTACTGTCCTCCATTGCCTTTGTTCTGCCTTCTGAAAGAATCTTCCTTGTCATTACCCACCGTAGCCTTATCTGAGATGGTAAATGGAAGAATGTCCTTTCTAGAGAAAGCACATCTTCAGCATCTTTCTTAATGAGAGTCCAAATTCTGGGTTTCATGGGTGACTTTAGTAGCTAAGTAGTAGGAGACTTTTGTGAAACAGATTTTAGGCTTCCTTACCATTAGAGTTTAATTCTAACTTCACATGCTTCTGGTCATTTGCTTCTTGCCAATCCCATGCACTTATGTCAACAGCCAGGTGTTTTGTGACCTTATGTAATATGAAATATCCCCTCTTAGCTACATTATTTATGTTTTGCCAATTTTCTGGTTAAATTGTCTGCTTCTCTGGCTAATCTTGCTGACTTTCACATGAAATGGAGGATTTAATTTTCCAACACCTTAAAATTCCAAATCAATCGATTTTTATTATAGACCATAAAGAGTTTACCCATAAAAGTTATATTGTCTTGCCTCCCTGCTCTTGTGATGAACCATTTTTTTCTAAATTTTGTGTCTTTTGGGGGGCGTAGGGCTTTACTTCACCACTCATCTGTCAGTTTGTCATACTGTGGTGGCTTGTGTGTTGCTGTCATGCTGGAAGGTATGCCATTGGTATTTCAAATACCAGCAGGGTCACCCATGGTGGAAAGATTTCAGCTGAGCTTTCAGACTAAGACAGACTAGGAAGAAGGACCTGGCAGTCTAATTCTATTAAAAAAAAAAAAATTGGTTAGTGAAAACCTTATGAATAGCAGATGAACACTGTCTGATATAGTCACAGAAGATAAGTCCCTCAGGTTGGAAGGCACGCAAAATATAACTGAGGAAGAGCTGCCTCCTCAGAGTAGAAAAAAAAGAGTAGAGCTGACCGTAATAACTTGGAGGGAGTAAAGCTTTTGGGACCTACATTTTCTGATGTTGCACGACTCCAAATGGGAAGAAACAGTTGCAAACATCCATTAATAATGGGAAGATGGAATGTATGAAGTGTGAATCTAAGAAAATTGGAACTTGTCAAAAATGAAATGGAATACATGAAGACAGATACTCTAGGCATTAGTGAGCTAAAATGGACTGATATTGGCCATTTTGAATTGGACAATCATATCATCAACTATGCTGGGAATGACAAATTGAAGAGGAATGGCATCAATTCATTGTCAAAAAGAACATTTTGGGATCTATCCTGAAGTACAATGCTGTTAGTGATAGGATAATAGCCACGCACCTACAAGGAAAACCAGTTAATAGGACTATTATTCAAATTTATGCATCAACCGCTGATGCCAAAGATGAAGAGATTGAAGATTTTTACTAACTTCTGCAGTCTGAAATTGATAAAAAATGCAATCAAGATGTGTTGATAATTACTGGTGATTGGAATGTGAAAGTTGGAAACAAAGAAGAAGGATTAGTAGTTGAAAAATATAGTCTTGTTGGTAGAAACAATGCTCGAGATTGCATGATAGAATTTTGCAAAACCAGCGACCTATTCATTGGAAATACGTTTTTTTCAGTAACATAAACAGCAATTATACATGTGGACCTCACCAGATGGAATACACAGGAATCAAATCAACTACATCTGTGGAAAGAGATGATGGAGAAGCTCAATAACATCACTCAGAACAGACTATCAGTTGTTCATATACAAGTTCAAGTAAAGACAGTTAAAACAAGTCCACTAGAGCCAAATTACAACCTTGAGTATGTGCCACCTGAATTTAGATCATCTCAAGAAAAGATTTGAAGTACTGAACACTAATGACTGACGACTAGACCATTTATGGAGAGACATCAAGGACATGATACATGAAGAAAGGAAAAGGTTATTAAAAAGACGGAAAAGAAAGAGAAGACCAATGGATGTCAGAAGAGACTCTGAAGCTTGCTCTTGAACATAGAGTAGCTAAAGCGAATGGAAGAAATGATGAAGTAAAAGATCTGAACAGAAGATTTCAAAGGTGGCCTTCAGAAGACAAAGTTAATTATCATAACGAAGTGTGCAAAGGCCTGGAATTAGAAAATCAAAAGGGAAGAACACACTTGGCGTTTCTCAAGCTGAAAGAACTGAAGAAAAAATTCAAGCCTCGAGTTGCAGTTTTGAAGGATTCTAAGTATTGAAAAACCCAGGAGGCATCAAAAGAAGGTGGAAAGAATACGCAGAGTCACTGTACCAAAAATAATTGATCAACGTTCAACCATTTAAGAAGGAAGCATATGACCAAGAACCAATGGTACTGAAGGAAGAAGTCCAAGCTGCACCGGAAACATTGACAAGGAACTGACGGAGATGTTTCAATAAATGGATGCAATGCTGGAAACGCTCAGTTGTCTATACTAATACATTTGGAAGAGAGCTAGTTGGCAAACTGACTAGAAGAATCCATATTTGTGCCTGTTCCAAAGAAGTGATCCAACAGAATGTGGAAATTATCAAACAATATCGTTAATATCACATGTACATAAAATTTTGCTGAAGATAATTCAAAAATGATTGTTGTACATCGACAGGGAACTTCCAGAAATTCAAGCCAGATTCAGAAGAGGACATGGAACAAGTGATATCATTGCTGATGTAAGATGGATCTTGGCTGAAAGCAGAAAATACCGGAAGACATTCACCTGTGTTTTATTGACTATGCAAAGGCATTTGACTGTGTGGATCATAATAAATTATGGATAATGTTGCGAAGAATAGGAAATTCCAGAACACTGAATTGTGGTCATGTGCAACCTATACATAGACCAAGAGGCAGTCACAGTTGTTTGAACAGAACAAGGGGAAAATTAAGTAAATACTTCACAAGCACAAGGCCTGTCATCTCCCAGGCTCCATCTTAAGGTGCAGCACAGACTTTCTGTAACAGATAGATAGTAAGTACTTTTGTCCCTGTGAGCCATATGGTCTCTGTCACAAATACTCAATTCTGACATCACACAAAAGAGCTATGCATAGTACATAAATAAATGCACTTGGCTGTATTCTAAGAAAACTTCACTTAAAAAAAATAGAGCCAAATTTGACCCATGGGCCATAGTTTGCCAATCCCTACTCTACCTCCTTAACTCAGCCAGTACCACATTCTAGATTCTTATTTTCAATCCCCTTCATTTTCTATGTATTGTAATTTGATTTTGTTGAACTAGGTTGCAGGTAACAGAAAATCTAATTCAAAATGGTTTTAACAAAAGAGGAACATTTATTTTCACACATAACCAGGAACTCCAAATTAAAGCACATTTAGAATTGTTTAATGCACTGATTTACCACCTCAGTATTGTCAACAAGCACCCAGGTAATGTACATCTGTCCGTCCTGTCACCATTAGAGTCTCGGCTTCATCCTCAGGTTAGTGACATTTACAATCACAAGATAACTGCAGCAAATCTTCTTTCATCTATACTCCTGTCTTAGTTATCTAGTGCTCCTACAACAAAAATACCACAACTGGATGGCTTTAACAAACAGAAATTTATTTTCTTACATTTTAGGAAGCTAGAAGTCCAAATTTAGAGTGCTGACTCTAGGGGAAGGCATTCTCTCTCTCTGTTGAGTTAGGGGAAGGCCCTTGTCTCTTTGTGCTACTGCTCCTGGGCAGTCTTCATGTGGGTTGGCATCTCTCTTCCCCCATCTCTGCTTGCTTCTCTCTCCTTTTATCTCTTTTTTTTAAGATAAAAGGTGTGAGTCAAGCAAGGGTGTGACTTGAGTAAGGGTATGACTTGAGTCACACCCTTTTGTAAGGCCTTGACTCAAGACACACTCCACACTGATCCTGCCTTATTAATATATAGTGGTTAGGATTTACAACACATCACAAAATGGAGGATAATTACATCAGATCACAAAATGGAGGACACCACACAATACTGGGAATCATGCATTGCCAAGTTGATACATATTTTGGGGGGACACAATGCAGTCCATGACATTCCACTCTTTGGCCACCTAAAATTCATGTCCCTGCCACATGTAAAATACATTCACCCCATCGTACCATTCCAAAAGTCTCAATCAACTCTAGGTTCAGAATCTCATCTTCTGAATCATCTAAATCAAATATGGGTAAGACTTAGGTGTATTCCACTCTGGGGCAAAATCCCTCTTCATCTGTGAACCTGTGCAATATAGACTACAATTTATCAATTTCCAAAGTACAATGGTGGAACAGGCATGAGGTAGACATTTCCATTACAAACAGGAGAAATTGGAGGGAAGAAAGTGATAACAGACACCAAGCAAGTCCAAAGCCCAGCAGAACAATTTACATTAACTCTCAAGGCTTGAAAATAATCTGTTCTCTGAAACCATATAGGCAATGGCCCTGCCCACCAGACTCTGGTTTTTGGCTATGCTCTCTGGATTCTGGATGGAGGACCCTTGGCCCTGGCTTTCAGCTCCACCTTCCAGGCCCACTAAGGTGGCAGTTCTGCTCCCTGTGCTTTGGGTGGCCCCATTCTCCTAGTCCATCTGAGTGTCGACCCCACCCCTCAGCCCTGGCAGGTCCTGCACTTCTGCCCCTTAGGCATGCCAGCCTAGTCCCCTCAAATTTGGGTGGCAGCACCATCCCCCTGACACACCTGAATGACAGCCTCACATTCTGGAACTGAGTCGGCAAAGATCTGACTTTTTGAAACCTAGGAGGCTGAGGCCCCACCCTTTGAGATCCAGAAGACCATGGCCCCACCCTTTGAAACCAAGAAGGCCCCATGGTCCCTCCAATAGTTCTGCTGACCTCTGAGCTTCCCCAGGGATGCTTGCTTTCTTTTCTTAGAGGACAATGGATGTAGCTCCTTTGGCCTGTTTCCTGCCTGTAGAATTCCAAGAGGCAGACATCGTTCTCTCCTTTGATTCTTTCTCTGTTCCCTTCAGTCTAAGCTAATGAGTTTTCTACTGTGGTAATTGGTTAGATCCATCAGTCACAGACTTAATCTCTTTAACAAAAGTTTGTGTAGCCATCTCCTTGGTAAACATTCTAGGACATGAGTCCTTAATTTATAGAACAGAATTTTACACATCTTTTAAGTTTTGTTTTTATTTTGCACAATTCATTTTTAAGACTACCTCTTTCCTCTCACACGTTACAATTTCCACAATCACTTCCATATTGTAGGTATTTGTTAGTGCAGCATCCCACTCTTCTGGTACTAAATTCTGTCGTATTTATCTAGTGCTGCTATAAGAGAACTATAACAGAAATACCATAAGTGGATAGCTTTAATGAACAGAAATTTATTTTTTCACAGTTTAGGAAGCTAGAAGTACAAATTCAGGGTGGCAGCTCTAGGGGAAGGCTTTCTCTCTCTGTCAGCTCAGAAAAAGTTCCTTGTTTCTTTGAGCTACTGCTCCTGGGCATCCTTCATGTGGCTTGGCATCTCTCTTCCTCCATCTCTGCTCTCTTCTGTCTCCTTTTATCTCTTGTAAGATAAAAAGTGTGGTTTAAGCACGGGTTTGACTTGAGTAAAGATGTGAGTTGAGTCACAACCTTTTGGAAAGTTGTGACTCAAGATACAACCCACGCTGATCCTACCTGATTAAAATATAGAGGTTAGGATTCAACAATGCATCACAAAATGGAGGATAATTACATCACATCACAAAATGGAGCACAATCGCACAATACTGGAAATCATGGCCTAGCTGATTTGGCACATACTTTTGTGGGACACAGTTGGATTCATAACAACTCCCATTTACTTCTTCCATCCACTGGCTTATTATTTTTTTTTTTTAATTGGACTTTATTTTTTTAGAGCAGTTTTCAGTTTGTGGAAACATTGTACAGAAAGTACAGAGTTCTCATATTCCTCATCTTCCACTTGTACAGTGCTTCACCTCTTATTACCATCTTGCATGCTTGTGATACATTTGCTACCGTGAATCAGTATTGATACATTATTATTAACTAAAGTTCATAATTCATATAACAGTTCACTCTTTGTGTTGTAAATTTCTATGGGTTTTGACAAATGCATGTCATGTGTCCACTGTTATAGTGTCACACATAATAGTTTCATTACTCTTACAATGCCCTGTGTTTCACCTATTCATCCCTCCCCCTTCTATCTGGCATCCACTGGTCTTTTTTACTGCCTCTGGTGTTTTGCCTTTTCCAGAAGCCCATACTGTTGTAATCATGCAGAATGTTGCTTTTTCAGACTGGCTTCTTTTATTGATGCATATAAAGTTCTTCCATATCTTTTTGTAGTTTGATATCTCACTTATTTTTATTGCTGAATAATAGTTTATTATATGGGTGTACCACAGTGTGTTTAGCTATTCACGTATTTAAGCCCATCTTGTTTGCTTCCAGTTTTTGCCAATTATGAATAAATCTGATATAAACATTCCTGTGCTGATATTTACTTGGACATACATTTTCAACTCATTTGGCTAAATACTTTAGGAGTGCAAATGCCAGCATAATTTCTGGTTTGTATGGTAAGCATATGTTTAGCTTTGTAAGAAACTACCAGACTCTCCTCCAAAATGTGCTGTGCCTTTTTGCATTCCAACCACCATGAACGAGAGTCCTGGTTGCTCCACATTCTCAGCAGCATTTGGTGTTGTCATAGTTTTGGATTTTAGCCATTCTAACACGTGAGGTCACCATGAGTAGGATCGACCCCACAGCAGCATTTTTTTTTTAATAGGTATATAAACCAAACTCATTGCTGTCAAGTTGATTTTGACTCATACTGACCCTATACGACCCTATAGGACTGCCCTGTAGGGTTTACAGGGAGCAGCTGGTGGATTTGAACTGCTGACATTTTGGTCTTGACCACTGTGCCACCAGGGTTCCAAATAGGTATATCCCAAAAAACCCATGGTATCTAATTGTTGTTTTAATTTGGAATTCCCTAATGACTTACAACGTTGAGTATTTTTTCATATGCTTATTTGCGTATCTTCTTGAGTGAGGTGTCTATTTATATCTTCCCCTTTTTGTAATTGAGTTGTTTGTTTTCTTATTGTTGAATTATAAGAGTTATTTGTATATTTTCGATACAAGTCCATTATTAGATATTCGCTTGGCAAATATTTTCTTCCAGTTTGTGGCTTTTCATTCTCTTAGCAGCAATGTCTTCACAGAGCAGAAGTTTTTAATTTTAACGAAATCCATCTTATCAGTTTTTTTTTTCTTTCATGGATCTTGCTTTTGGTGTTGAATCTAAAAAGTCATTGCCAAACCCAAGGTCCCCTAGATTTTCGCCTATGATATCTTCTACAAGCTGTATAGTTTTGTGTTTTACACTTAGGTCTATGATTCATTTTTGAGTTATTTTTGTAAAAGATGGAAATGCCATGTCTGGATTCATTGTTTGCATGTGGATGTCCAGTTGTTCCAGCACCATTTTTAAAAAAGACTACTCGTTTACCATTAAATTGCCTTTGCTTCTTTGTCATAGATCAGTTGAATATATTTGTCTGGTTCTATTTCTGGGCTCTTAATTCCATCCCAGTGCTCTATCTGTCTACCTCACCAATAACAGTCTTGATCATTGTAGCTTTACAGTAAATCTTGAATTCATGTAGTGTCTGTCCTACAACTCTGTTTTTCTGCAGTATTGTGTTGGCTCCTCTGGGTTGTAACTTCACATATAAATTTTAGAATCAGCTTGTCAGTATCCACAAAATAACTTGCTAGGATTTTGATCGGAATTGTATTGACTCTATAGATCAAACTGGGTCAATGATTTTTAATCTTGTTCTGTTACCAGGTTTTGTCAGTAAAAACAGAATACTAAGGAAGTAATTTATAAAAATACAAGTTTGTAATTTTTTCATCAATAAAAGAAAACACCTTTTTTTTTGTTTACCTTAATGGAATCTTGGAGAAAATAACTCTAAGAATTTGTGCAGAAGATAAACTAGATAACTGGGACCTCCTAAAAATTAAATACTTATGCCCATCAAAATACTTCACAAAAGAGTGAAAAGAGAACCTACAGACTGGGAAAAAGTTTTTAGCAACGAGTTATCTGACAAGGGTCTAATCTCTTAAATATATAGAAAACTTCAATACCTCAGTGACAGAAAGACAATCCAGTCAAAAAATGGGCAAAGGACGTGAACAGACATTTCACCAAAGAAGATATTCAGGTGGCTAACAAATACATAAAGAGACAGTGGTGATCATTAGCCGTTAGAGAGATAAAAATTAAAACTACAATGAGGTACCATCTCACCTTGCAAATAATGCCACTGATCCAAAAAAAAAAAAAAAACAGAAAACAACAAATGCTGGTGAGGTTGTAGTGAGATTGCCACTCTTTTACACTGCAGATGGGATCGTAAAATGGTACAAACACCATGGAAAATGGTATGGCATGTCCTTAAAAAGCTAGAAATAGAAATATATTGTCTTAGATATCTAGTGCTGTTATAACAGAAATACCACAAGTGCATGGCTTTAACAAAGAGAAATTTATTCTCTCACAGTCTAGTAGACTACAAGTCCAAATTCAGGGTATGAGCTCCAGGGGAAGGCTTTCTTTCTCTGTCAGCTATGGAGAAAGGTCCTTGTCATCAATCTTCCCCTGGTTGAGGAATTTCCCAGCGCAGGGACCCCAGGTCCAAAGGCCGCACTATTCTCCTGGCTCTTGTTTCTTGATGGTATGAGGTACCCCCATCTCTCTGCTCGCTTCTCTCTTTTATACCTCAAAAAGAATTGGCTTAAAATAGAATCTAATCTTGTGGATCTCATCAACATAACTGCCACCTATCCATCTCATTAACATCATTGTGACAGGATTTACAACACATAGGAAAATCACATCAGATGACCAAATGGTGGACAATCATACAATACTGGGAATCATGGCATAGCCAAATTGATACACATATTTTTTGAGGACACAATTCAATCCATGACATTCCACCTTTAAAAAGCTAGAAATAGAAATACCATATGATCCAGTAATCCCACTCCTAGGTATATATTCTAGAGAAATAAGAGCTGTGACACCAATAGACATATGCACACCAATGTTTATTGCAGCATTATTCATAATAGCAAAAAAATGGAAACAACCTAAGTGCCCATCCACAGAAGAAGGGATAAACAAATTGTAGTACAAACATATGATGAAATACTTCACAACTATGAAGAATAATGAGGAATCCACGAAACATAACATGGATAAATCTGGAGGACATTATGCTGGGTAAAATAAGTCAATCACAAAAAGACAAATATTGTATGGTCCCACTATTATAAAAAGTCAATAATAGATATACACACAGAAAGCAAAATTCTTCGATGGTTACCAGGGATGGGAGAGGTAGGGAGGGAAACAACTTTCTAGATAATAGACACTTGTTACTTTTGGTGATAGACAAGATAATTCCAAATATGGATGAAGTCAGCACAACTTGACCAAGATAAATACACTAAGAAGTACGTGAGAAAAATGGGCAGTTTCAGTAAATGCTATAACACATATAATTTTGCAACAATGGTAAAAACAAACAATAATTTATGAGTAGATTCATAGGTAGATATGTATCCTAAATGGTGTGGGAGGTTGTATGGCAGTACACCTGCATGTGTATATAGGTATGGTTGTGGATATTCCTGTATACATATTTGAATGCCCTGCAGATACATTCATATGTAATAGATCACATACGATGCACAGTTATGGAATTGTCTTAGACTTATTCAAATGCCTTGTGGGACTGAGATACTGGGCTTGAAGGCTAAGGACCATAGTCTTGAGGGATGTGTAGGTCAATTGGCATAACATAGTTTACAAATGATAATGTTCTACATCCTGGGCTGGTGAGCAGTGCCTGGGGTCTCGAAAACTTGCGACCTGCCATCTAAGGTACTATTGTTCTTTTCCCATCTGGAGCAATGGAGAGTGAGGAAAACCAAAGACTTAAGGAAACAAATAATCCAAAGGACTAATAGCCCACATAAACCACAGCCTCCTCTAGCATGAGACCAGAAGAACTAGATGGTGCCTGGCTATAACTACCAACCATTCTGACCAAGAACGCAATAGAAGGTCACAGTTAGAATGGGTAAAAAAATGTAGAACAAAAATCAAATTCATAAAAAATAGACCAGACTTACTGATCTGATAGAGACTGGAGGAACCCCTGAAACTACTTCCCCAAGACACTCCTCAAACTTGGAACTGAAGCCACTGCCAGAGGCCACCATTCAGCCAAATAATAGACTGGCCTATAAAATCAACAATAACACCCATGAGGAATGTGCTCCACAGAATAATCAACTATATGAGACCAAAAGGCAAAATTTGCCCGAAAGCAAAGATGAGAAGGTGGGGAGGGGCAGGGAAACCAGACAAATGGAAACGGAGAGCCCAGGGTGGAAATGGGGAGAGTTACACATTTCAGGAATTATAACAGATGTCACAGAACAATTTGTATATGAATTATTGAATGGAAAACTAATTTGTTTTGTAAACTTTCATTTAAAGTGCAATAAAATGTCAAAAAAAAATTTGTGACATGCTCAGTAAAGTTTTGGGCAATAGTATGATATCATCTAAATGTGATAAAGGAGAATTCCAAGCATCACATGTTACCAAATGAAGCATTGTCTTTTAGTCAAAGAAATTATTCTCCTCTTTTTCACTTTGTAGGATTATTATCCTTTTCTGTAAAATGTTTTAAAACATTAAGTGCCTTTTAAGGGGAGAAAAAGTAACATTTATTGAGTGTCTGCTATGAGACAAACATTGTAGTGTTTTAGTTACTATCAATATAACTTTTTTAGATAATAATTGCACACATGTGCATGCACGTATATGCATACACACACACATTTCTTAACCTTTTATTGAAAATACCCACTAGCTAATAGCAAATTTACCAATAATTAGTAATTTACTTTTAAAAACTTAATTCCACTGTGCAAGCTATGGAATTTTATGGTTTTCCTTTTAGTTTCTCATCTTTTTATGTCTCTCCTATGGAATCACTGTTACACTTCTCCATGTAGATTTCATTACAACATTGATGGTAGTTACTGTAATTATTGGTTTACATAAATGACCCTTCCTTCTCCTACACTGGAATTACTGGACTGTGAATTCCTTAAGAAAAATAAAACAAAGTATTAGTTGAAAAATAACAGAAATTATTCCTTTTGCTGCTACTGCCTCCAGCAATGCCAGATTCTATTGAGCACCAACAACACACTAGAAACATACCACACATTAATTCTAACCTTTGTAATATATTGCTCATTAGATGCTTTTTTCTTCTTCAAAATTAATCAAATATAGATTCATTCTAGTTGTAAGACCAGCAGAGTTATTTTACAAATCAGGCAGGGAGTAAACTTGTCTTGGGAAGCAGTGGTTTTCCAAATTTATTAGGCAATAAAAAAAAAAAAATTATCACATTAACCTGACCTTATAAGATGTGCAAACCCGTAATTCTTAATGAATAACAGAGTCTAACAAAATGGAAGACCAGACTCATCACAAAGTGCCACCTGGACAAGATTTGATGAGAACTGGGAGTTATTCAATCTGTTTTCATGTTCTGATTTGTTTATTCATTATTTTATTCAAATATACATCACTTTCTCTCTTAAAAATAAAAGTAACATATATGGAATTGGAAAAGACAAAAACTGAAATAAGAAACTCATGAGAAGGACTGAATGACAGTTTTGAGAAGAGAGAAGAATCAGTAAGCTAGAGGGTAAACCCATTCCCATTGCAGCCGAGTTGATTCCTACTCATAGTGACCCTGTAGGACAGAGTAGAACTTCCCCATAGAGTTTCCAAGGAGCGCCTGGTGGATTTGAACTGCCAACCTTTTGGTTAGCAGCCGTACCACTGAACCACTACGTGGCCAGGGTTTCCAAGCTAGAGGATGAGGTAATAAAAATTATGGGAACTAAAGAGCAAAAAGAGAAACAAGATTGCTGCACATAGCCCAATAGAAAAGTAGGATACCATAATGTGCACTAAATAAACATCATACAAATTCCAGAAGGAGATGAGAAAGAGGAAGAGAAAGAAAATTTCAGTAATTAATGGCAGAAAACTGCAAATCTGAAAAAGGACATCAATTTTCGAATCCAAGAAGCTCGCAGACTCCAAGGAGGATAAATTCAATGAGATCTACACTGCGACATTTTATACTTAAGCTTTCAAAAATCAAAGATAAAAGGAAAATCCTGAAAGCAGCAAAAGAAAAGCAATTACTCACATACAAGGAATCCTCAATAAAAGTAAGTGTAAATCTCTCCTCAGAAACCTTGGAAGACAGAAGGCAGTAAAATGTTTTATCTTTAAACCTTAACTCCCCCAACCTGAAAAAAAAAAAAAAGCTTTAAACCAATAATATGCCCCGAAATCTCTTTAAAACCAAACAGTAGTTTAGTTTAACTAGTAAAGAATGTCAGCCTTGATCGTTATGCTCTTTTAAGATCGATTTATATGGTATCAAAGTGACAACTAGAAATATTAGTTAGGAACCTTAGGGAGCAGTGAGTTTATGTTAATGGGGGAGTAAAAACTCAGAAAAGGAGGGTGAGGCTGATTGCACAACGTGAACAATGTAATCAATGCCACTGAATTGTGTATGTAGAAACTGTTGAATTGGTGTGTATTTTGTTGTGTACCATATTTTTTGTGCAAATAGCTAGTGCCTTCTATGTTTGTTTCCCAACTTCAGCCTCCACCTAGGGAATTATTTTCATAAGTGCCACTATGCCAATTTTTTTACATGTTGCTTTAAAAAAATTAGCATAGTGTGCTTACAAAAATACCTCACCGGGGAGGGCCCTGTTGGCAAACAAACATATATGTACGTATGTATGTTACTGAGCACTTACTATGTACCTTCTAACTTTCTTGTAAGGAGTTCCGTTTTATCTTTTGATAGACTTTTTCTCAGTGAGTCACAAAGTTCTTGGAAAACTTGGTTGGGTATAGTTAGCCCTTAGCCTGAAATAGGAGGAAAAGAAAAGTTTGGGGTCCATATGATATTCCCTGGTTGGTGCAAATGGTTAATAGAGATGCCTGAGAAGAAACACCTGGCAATCTACTTTGGAAAAGTCAGCCATTGAAAACCCTGTAGAGCACCGTTCTGCTCTGACATACATAGGGTTACCAGGAATTGGAATCGAGTTGATGGCAACTGTTTTCTGTTTTATTTTGTTTTTAATTTCCTGAGGAGTTCATATGGACCTATCACTCGGCATAGGCAAGATACCTAAACATATGTGTATGTGTCATTCACTTTCAGGTGGTACTATTGGAGGAGATAAAACACAAAACATTGAGTCAACCAACTGCAAAAGGTCCAAGAATCCATGGCTCTGGTCATGTTTATGTGTGTGGCAGGGGGAACGGATGTTCTCTCACATGTTAACCTGTAATCTCAGTTTTCTGAGTTGTTCCATTCACACAAAATATGCTTTATTTTTACCTACAAGTTTGTGATCTACTAAGATTATGATTATTTATGATGTACAGAGGAAGACTTTAATTTTATTTGCTAGGAATTAGAAGATCGAAAGTTTTTTTTGTTTTTTTTTTTTACTATGTTTAAGTGAAAATTTACAGTTCAGGTTAGTTTGTCATAGAAAAATTTATATGCACATTGTTATGTGACTCTAGTTGCTATCCCTATAATGTGACAGCACACTCCTCCTTTCTACCCTGTATTTCCTATGTCCATTCAGCCAGCTCCTGTCCCTCTCTGCCTTCTCATCTCACCTCCAGACAGGAGTTGCCCATTTATCTACTTGAACTAAGAAGCACACTCATCATAAGTATCATTTTATGTCTTATAGTCCAGTCTAATCTTTGCCTGAAGAGTTGGTTTTGGGAATGGTTTTAGTTTGGGGCTAACAGAGAGTCTGGGGCAATGTCTTCTGGGGTCCCTCCAGTTGCAGTCAGGCCATTAAGTCTGCACCCCACTTTTCTCCTGCTCTGTCAGGGACTGTCTGTTGTATTCCCTGTCAGGGTGGTCATTGGTGGTAGCCAGGCACCATCTTGTTTTTCTGGTCCCAGGCTGATGGAGTCTCTGGTTTATGTGGCCCTTTCAAGTCTCTTGTGCTCATATTTTCCTTGTGTGGTCATTCTCTGTTGCTCAGGTGGGTTTGGAACAGTTGATGCATCTTAGATGCCCACTTGCTAGCTTTTAAGACCCCAGACACCGCTCACCAAACTGGGACGCAGAACGTTTTCTTAGTAAACTTTGTTATGCCAATTGACCTAGATGTCCCCTGAAACTGTGGTCCCCAGAACCCTGCCCCTGCTACTTTGTTCCTCGAAAATTTTGGTTGTATTTGGGAAACTTCTTAGCTTTTGGTTTAGTCCAGTTGTGTTGACTTCCCCTGTGTTGAGTGTTCACTTAAGATAATTCTTGTCTACTATCTAGTCAGTGAATACCCCTCTCTCTCCCTCCCCACCCCTGTAACCATCAAAGAATGTTTTCTTCTGTGTTTAAACCTTTTCCTGCGTTATTATAATAGCGGTCTCATAAAATATGTGTCCTTTTGCAGCTGACCAATTTCACTCAGCATAATGCCTTCCAGATTCATCCATGTTATGAGGTGTTTCTTTGATTCACTCTTGTTCTTTGTCATTGCGTAATATTCCATTGTGTGAATACACCATAATTTGTTTATCCATTCATCCATTGATGGGCGCCGAGGTTGTTCCCATCTTTTTCCTATTGTGAACAGTGCTGCAATGAACATGGGTGTGCATATGTCTATTCATGTGATGACTTTTATTTCTCTAGGATAGATTCCAAGGAGTGGGATTTCTAGCTTTTTAAGGAAGTGCCAAATTAATTTCCAAAGTGGTTGTACCATTTTACATTCCCACTAGCAGTGTATAAGTGTTCCAGTCTCTCTCCACAAACTCTCCAACATTTATTATTTTGTGTTTTTTGGATTAATGCTAGCCTCATTGGGGTGGGATGGCATTTCATTGTAGTTTTGATTTGCGTTTCTCTAATGGCTAATGATCCTGAGAGTTTTCTCATGTATCTGTTAGCTGCCTGAATGTCTTCTTTGTCAAAGTGCCTGTTCATATCCTTTGCCTGTGTTTTAATTGGGTTATTTGACTTTTCGTAGTTGAAGTTTTGCAGTATCTTGTAGGTTTTCAAGATTAGACGCTGATCGGATTTGCCGTAGCCAGTCTATAAACCAAAAAAAAAAAAACCCAAACCCATTGCCGTTGAGTCGATTCAGACTCATAGTGTCCCAGTCTATAGGATGTCTTTTTACTCTTTTGGTGAAGTCTTTTGACGGGTTTAAGTGTTTGATTTTTAGGAGCTCCCAGTTATCCAGTTTCACTTTTGGTGTTTGTGCATCGTTAGTAATGTTTTGTATTCTATTTATGACATGTATTAGGGCTCCTAGTGTTGTCCCTTTTTTTTTTCTATGATCTTTATTGTTTTAGATTTTATATTTGGGTCTTTAATTAATTTTGAGTTAGTTTTTGTGCATGGTGTGAGGTAAGTCTTGCAAATTTTTTTTGCAGATAGATATCCAGTTATGCCAGCACCATTTGTTAAAGAGTCTCTCTTTTCCCCAATTAACTGACTTGGGGCCTTTGTCAAATATCAGCTGCTTTTTCATAGGTGGATGAATTTATGTCTGGATTCTCAATTCTGTTCCATTGGTCTATGTATTTGTTGTTGTACCAGTACCAGGCTGTTGCGACTACTGGGAAGGTATAATAGGTTCTAAAACCAGGTAGTGTGAGGCCTCCCACTTTGTTCTTCTTCTTCAGTAATGCTTTACTTTTCTGGGGCTTCTTCCCTTTACACATGACGTTGGTGATTTGTTCCTTCATTTCATTAAAAAATGCCATTGGAATTTGGATCGGGATTGCATTGTATCTGTAGATCACTTTGGGTAGAATAGACATTTTCACAATGTTGTGTCTTCCTATCTAACAGCAAGCTATGTTTTTCCACTTATGTAGGTCTTTTTTAGTTTCTTGCAGTAGTGTCTTGTAGATTTATTGTATAGGTCTGTTATGTCTATAGTTAGATTTATTCCTAAGTATTTTATCATCTTGGGAACTGTTACAAATGGTATTGATTTGGTGATTTCCTCTTCAAAGTTCTCTTTGTTGGTGTAGAAGAATCCAACTTAGTTTTGTGTGTTTATCTTGTATCCTGATACTTTGCTGAATCCTTCTATTAGTTCCAGTAGTTTTCTTCTGGATTCTTTGGGGGTTTCTGTGTATAAAAAAAAAAAAAAATAAATAAGATCATAAAAGATATATATATATATATATATATATATATCATCTGCAAATAGAGATACTTTTACTTCTTCCTTACCAATTTGGAAGCCCTTTATTTCTTTTTGTAGTCTAATTGCTCTGGCTAGACCTCCAGCACAATGTTGAATAAGAGTGGTGATAAAGGGCATCCTTGTCTGGTTCCCGTTCTCAAGGGAAATGCTTTCAGACTTCGCCATTTAGGATGATGTTGTCTGTTGGCTTTGTATAAGTACCCTTTATTATGTGGAGGAATTTTCCTTCTATTCCTATTTTGTTGAGAGTGTTTATCGTAAACGGGTGTTGGACTTTGTCAAATGCCTTTTCTGCATCAATTGATAAGACCATGTGGTTCTTGTCTTTTGTTTTATTTGTGTGATGGATTACATTGATTGTTTCTCTAATGTTGAACCATCCCTGCATACCTGGTACGAATCCCACTTGGTCATGGTGAATTGTTTTTCTGATATGTGGTTGAACTACATTGGCTAGGATTTTGTTGAGAATTTTTATATATATGTTCATGATGGATATTGGTCTGCAATTTTCTTTTTTTGTGGTGTCTGCCTGATTTTGGTATCAGGGTTTTGCTGGCTTCACAGAATGAGTTTTGGAGTATCCCATCCTTTTCTATACTCTGGAATACCTTTAGTAGTAGCGCTGTTAACTCTTCTCTGAATGTTTGGTAGAATTCTCCAGTGAAGCCATCAGGGCCAGGGCTTTTTTTTGGGGGGGGGGGGAGTGAGTTTTTTAATTACCTTTTCAATCTCTTCTTTTTGAGGTTTTTTTTTTTTAGTTGTTCTGCCTCTGTTTGTGTTATTTTAGGTAGGTAGCGTGGTTCTAGAAGATTGTGCATTTTCTCTAGGTTTTCAAATTTGTTAGAGTGCAATTTTTCATAGTATACTGTTACGATTCTTTTAATTTCAGTTGGGTCTGTTGTGATATCGCCCATCTCATTTCTTATTCCAGTTACTGGCTTCCTCTCCTGGTTTTCTTTTGTCAGTTTGGGTAATGGTTTATAAATTTTGTTGATCTTTTCAAAGAACCAGCTTTTGGTCTTGTTAACCTTTTTGATTTTTTTTCTATTCTCTCTTTCATTTAATTCTCTGTAATTTTTATTATTGCTTTCTTCTGGTGCCCAAGGGCTTCTTTTCCTGCTCTGTTTCTGTTTGTTTGAGTTGTAAGGTTTAATGTTTTGATTTTGGTCCTTTCTTCATATTGAATGTGTGGATTTATTGCTATAAATTGACCTCTGAGCACCGCTTTTGCTGTGTCCCAAAGGTTCTGATAGGATGCGTTTTCAGTCTTATTTGATTCTGTGAGTTTCTTTATTCCGTCCTTAATTTCTTCTGTAACACAGTAGTTTTTGAGTAAGGTGTTGTTTAGTTTCCATATGTTTGATTTTTTTCTTTCTTTCTTTTTCTGTTATTGATTTCTACTTTTATGGCTTTGTGGTCAGAAAAGATTCTTTGTAATATTTTGATGGTTTGGATTCTGCTAAGGCTTGCTTTATGAACTAATACGTGGTCTATTTTGGAGAATGTTCCATGTGTGTTGGAAAAGAAGATATACCTGGCTGCTTTTCGGTGGAGTGTTCTGTGTGTCTATGAGGTCAAGTTGGTTGACTGTGGCATTTAGATCTTCCATGTCTTTATTGAGCTTCTTTCTGGATGTTCTGTCCTTCACTGAAAGTGGTGTGTTAAAGTCTTCTACTATTATTGTGGAGCTGTCTGTCTTTTCAGTGTTGTTAGGGTTTGTTTTATATATTTTGAAACCCTGTCATTGGGTGCATAAATATTTATTATGGTTAAATCCTCCTGGTGTATTGACCCATTAATCATTATGTAGTGTACTTCCTTATCCTTTCTGGTGGATTTTACTTTAAAGTCTGTTCTTTTCAGAAATTAATATTGCCACTCCTGCTCTTTTTTGATTATTCTTTGCTTGATATATTTTTTTGCATCCTTTGAGTTTTAATTTGTTTGTGCCTTCAAGCCTAAGGTGTGTCTCTTGTAGGCAGTATATAGAAGGACTGTGTTTTTTAATCCATTCTGCCTCTCTCTGTCTCTTTATTGGTGCCTTTAGTCCATTTACATTCAGCGTAATTATTGATAGGTAGGAGTTTAGTGCTGTCATTTTGATGTCTTTGCATGTGTGTGCATGTGTGTTGTTGACAATCTCTTTGTTCTACTTAATTTTCTGTGCTGAGTTGTTTTTCTTTATATATTGCCTTTTCTTCTTTTTCATTATTGTTGCTTTTGTATTTGCTGAGTCTTCATGTTTTTCTTGTTTTTCATTTTGATGTGTAGGATTGTTAGTTTCCTTTGTGGTTCCCTTAATATTTACTCCTATTTTACTAAGTCTAAACCAAACTTTTATTTCTTTATATTGCCTCGAGTTCCTCTCCATATGAAGGATCTATGACTACATTTTTTAGTCCTTCTTTTTTTTATTAATGTTCTCTTCTTTTATGTAATGATGCCTCTGTTTACTTGTTTTGAGCATTTTAGCTTTGATTTATTTTTGTGATTTCCCTAGCTGGGTTGATATCTGATTACTCTGTCCTGTGTTCTAGTCTTGGGTTATTATTTGATGTTATTGATTTTCTAAGCAGAAGTTCTCCCTTTAGAATTTCTTGTAATTTTGGTTCGGTTTTTGTAAATTCCCTAAACATCTGTTTATCTGGAAATGCCCTTTCACCATTGTATCTGAGAGACAGTTTTGCTGGATATGTAATTCTTGGATGGTAATTCTTTTCCTTCAAGGCCTTATATATGTCATTCTATTGCCTTCTTGCCTGCATGGTTTCTGCTGAGTAGTCCAAATTTAGTTTTATTGACTGTCCTTTGTAGGTGACTTTTTGCTTATCCCTAGCTGCTCTTAAAATTCTCTCTTTATCTTTGGTTTTGGCAAGTTTGATTATAATATATCTTGGTGACTTTCTTTTGGGGCCTATTTTTGTGGGGTTTGATGAGTATCTTGAAAAGATATCTTTCACAATATCAGGGAGATTTTCTGCCAACAAATTTTCAACAGTTCTCTCTGTATTTTCTGTTACTCCCCCTTGTTCTGGTATTCCAGTCACTGGTAGGTTATGCCTCTTGATAGAGTCCCACATAATTCTTAGGGTTCTTCACTTATTTTAAGTCTTTTATCTGATTTTTCCTCAAATAAGTTGATGTCAGGTGCTTTACCTTCAATCTCATTAATTCTGACTTCCATTGCCTCAATTCTGCTCCTGTGACTTTGTATTGAATGGTCTTAATTCTAAAATTTCACTGTTAATCTTCCAAATTTCTGATTCCTGTCTCTCTATGAATTCTTGAAGCCTATTAAATTTGCCTTTATGCTCTTCTATAATCTTCTTGAGTTCCTCTATTGCTTTTTCTGTGTGTTCCTTGGCTTGTTCTGTATTTTGTCTGATCTCCTTCCTGATCTCTTGAAGAGTTCTGTATATTAATCTTTTGTATCCTACCTCTGGTAATTCCAGGTAGTTATCTTTCTCCAGAAGAGTTCTTGATTCTTTGTTTTGGGAGCTTGTTGAAGCCATCGTGGTCTGCCTCTTTATGTGATTTGATATTGACTGTTGTCTCCAAGCTGTCAATAAGTTGTTATATTTACTTATTTTATGTTTGCTTACTGTGTCCTAGCTTCTTGTTTTGCTTTGTTTTGGTATGCTCAAATAGGCTGCTCATGTGTGCTATTTTGATTATTGGTGCCTTTGAAGCTCTAACATCCTGTCACCAAGTTGTTAGACCTGTTATTAGGTATGTGAGCTCAGGAGCCTATTTACTTTTCTTGTATCGATTCAGCTCAGGTGTCCAGGTTGGTCACCAAGTGTGTGGTGCAGGCTCTCACCTACAGTCCTAGATGGGCAGGGGTCATCGGTGTAGGCACAGGTATCTGACTGCCTTTGGGGGGGGTCACGTGCTGAGCAAGGAAGGGGTCTGACAGCTGCCCCCGAGTTTCTGAGAGGAAAGTGTGCCCCTGTTCCCTAGAGTATGTAGGAGGATGGGTTTTGCAGTTGTACTATGGGTACCCAGTGCTGCTGGCTCTAAGGACTGGGAGGCACCACTTATTCTTGGACCCCTGTCATGGGTAGCTAGGTGGTGTGAATTGAGCCATCAGTCCTCGGACCCCTGATCTGGGTAGGTGAAGACCTTGCTTAATAGTCAGTGGGATGTCAAGTGTCACAAACCTGCCGGTCCACCATATAGCTGATACAGTAAAGTTAGCCTTCAGGATATACCGTGTAGTACTGTGCCAGTGAGGGCCTATGCTTTTGAAATGGTCTCGCACCAGTCTATGCAGGCCTGAAAGGCATTCAAAGTCTGTGGACTCCTTATTCCTGTGCTTAGGCAAAGGAGCTATGCCTGCCCTGAGTTCCTTGTTTAGGGGAGCTGGAAAATTATTTTTTCCTGTTTGTTAATTTGTTCCCTCACTAAGGTTGGGAGAATGGCTCAGGGTGCTTGACAGGTCCTATTTATAGCCCAGGGGATGTGGCAGTTGGTGAAACCAGCCTGGACTGGTGCAGAGCAGGGATGGAGCATGTAAATGGGAGAGAGGTTTTTTGCAAAGGGGTGTTTTTTAATCCACATGTTAGGTTAGATGCATGTACTTACCTTTTGCAGATTGGACACCACATTTCACTGGTTGTGGAGGCTCAGATTAACTCTCCACTGCTCAGCCTCTCCCAAAGTGGAAAACATGTCTTGAGCACCACTGCTTGCCTCACCACTGATGCTAGCCAATCTGGCCTTCAGGGTGCAGGTTCCCACTGGGTCAGGTCTGGAAACTTTTCACCACTTCTGAACCATTTCTCCCTTCCACTGCCACTCAGTCCAATTCCTCAACTTTGCCTTTGATTTTCTGGTCTCCTAGACTGTCACATATAATCAATTAGCTTGTTTTTTTGAGTCTTTATTGTAAGAAGGACCACAGGAAGTGTCTGACTATTCTGCTATCTCGGCCCTGCTGAAAACTTTTTTTTCTTAACCATCACAGCCAATTTCCATAGAATAATATTTACCAGAGTTAGAATATGCATCAGAGTTATATAATAGAGTCCAAAATCCAACACTGGGCATAGATCAGAAAATATAAAACACATTTCTATGTTCCAAATAGTTCCCTGAATGTGTGCTAAATGGATCTGCCTCTGTGCCTTTGTGTGAATATACCATGGACTGCCAATAAAACAAACAAGTCTGTCTTGGAAGAAGTGCAGCCTGAATTCTCCTTAGAAACAAGGATGGTGAGACTACGTCTCACATACTTTGGACATATTATCAGGAGGGATTAGTCTCTGGAGAAGGACATCATGCTTGGTAAAGTAAAGTGTCAGGGAAAAAGAGACCTTCACGAGATGGATTGACATGGAGGCTGCAACAATGGGCTCAAACATAGCAACAATTGTGAGGATGGTGCAGGACCAGGCAGTGTTTCGTTCCATTGTGCATAGGGTTGCTATGAGTCAGAATTGACTCGACAGCACCTAACAACAACAACATGCCTTTGTATACTGCTTCTGTCATCTATATGTCCACCTTTGTCCTCTGAATATCACATTCGTTCTTTAAAACACAGCTGAAATGACACTTTCTCTTTGGCTACTCCATGCTATCTTAATTTGGAACCAGTATCTGCTACCTCTCAGCTTCTATACTCATGAATCATAGTCTAGTGCTGATAACCCAACCAGTGCCGTCGAGTCGATTCCGACCTATAGCGACCCTATAGGACAGAGTAGAATAGTGCTGATAGATATTCATTTATATTTAGTATTAAATTAATATGTCCAATAAAACCTCATGGCCTGTGAATTCTAGCTTTCTAAAAATGTCTTAAGTCTTTCTACTTTTCTCTAGTCCACAGCTACAACCTTACTTTATGCACACACCTGTTCTCCCTTGGATTAGTGAAGCAGCCTATTCACATGTTGCCATCTTTTACTTGTGTCCTACTTAAATCCATTCTGCACACAAGAGCAGAGTGATACTGCTGAACATAAATTGAACCTTCTCACTATGTACTTTAAAAGCTTGCAATGGCTCCCCATTCCCCTTAAGTTTAAACTCCTCCACAGGCTATGTCAGGCCTTTCAAATTTGGTTCCTGTTTTCCTCTGTAGCACTGTCTTTGTCTTCTGTCTACTGCATTCTCCAGTTTTCTGCCCCATTTTCCTGCAATACCAAACTTTTGCACTGCACTCCCTCACCTGCAGATGTTTTTACACAATGCTACATTTCTCTGGAAGACTATTCCCTCTCCATTTTCATCTGGATAATTCCTACATATTATTTAAGTCCCTGCTTAGCTGTCACTTACTGAGTACCACCACCACCAGCATCTCAGCCTGGGTGCATGGCCCCTCCTAAATGCTTCAGGAGCTTTGATCACTTCTCCTATCATAACACTTCTCACACTCTAATAAGTGTTTAAGTACTGAATACTTATAAAATTCAGGGTCTACTGTTTACCTAAGTCATCATTTATCCCAAGAAATGACAGTATCTGACACAGTAACCAGGTTTAACAACTACAGGATATAGTGAAATGAAAGATACTATGGTTCGTGTTTTTCTTGGGGGAGGGGTAAAGAAAGAAAAGGAGATAGGCTGGAGTCAGCTGATAAATCCTTGAGGAATGCGCATGGACTTTGTCGTATCCACCCCCAGGATATAACACTGAACGTTGACGCTCCACCTCTACCTTATACACTTTAATAACCTGACATTCAAGAGGTAACAGTTACATGAATCATGCTAATGCATTATCTGCTATATAAATTGTGAACTTAAAAAAAAAAGAAACCCAGTGCCATCGAGTCGATTCTGACTCATAGCGACCCTATAGTACTGATATATTTGTAATGAAATAATGTGGACATCTCTCACTTTCATCAAAGTAGAAACTACTATTAAAGAAATGATGAATATCGTCTGTTTTTCCCACATCAGATTATTTCCATCTAATTATGTCATCTCTGTTTGTGCCATGACAGGGATGTTTGTGTATGAGTGGGAGTAGGATGGAGATTATAAGTGATGTGTCATTTTCTTTTTGCTTCTAACACAGTGATATAGTAATAGAGTAATGATACTGGCCTCTTGGAGACAAGGCAGATACATGTTATTTTTAATTTGGTTGAGTAATTAAAAAAATATGTCTTGGTGATAAATGCCACAGTTATTTTCTACATGGTTGGGAGCTTCTAGAATCTCGGTCCAGGATTTTTTTCCTCAACTCTGCTACATTTGATGTTTTCATGAATGCCTGTGATAAAGTGTAAAGAGAAAAAAATGTTCTTGACATTTATAAATGCAATAAAACTTAAAGGGGTAGTATTCAGTATTCAGGTATTCCTCAAAATTCACATAACAAATGTTTATTTGAGTATTTTAGTAGACCTATGGAATGCCTACTGTGTGCCAGTTGTTGTGTTAACCTCTGACAATATAATTGTGAACAAGCCATGTTTCCTGCCTTCCAAGGGCTTACCATGTAGCAGGGCTGACAGACAAGAAACAAATGATTACAGATGGAATTATTTAATGACAATTAGGTTACATGCTTGTTTGTGATGAGAGCATAAACAGGGGAACCTAACCTAGTTGGAGAGGGATCAGAAAATATGTCCCAAGTAGCTGGAAGTTATCTCCTTCCTTTCTTCTATCAAGCAGCTGGTGTAATGAGCAGAATATAACATAGTGAATTTGAACAGAGGTTAGTAGTGGATTCTGACCTGAAACCCAAATCATCAATTCACAGGAATTGAGGAGAGATGTTGTGGTTTGGCAACATCTCAAAATCCAGTTGTAAAAATAAAACCTTTAGAGAAGAAAGGGTTTCAAAGGAAAGTGAATGCTGTCTACAAATATTTGAAGAGCTCTCACCGGAAGAAAGACTGCACTTATTTTGTGAATTTCTGAAGGGCAGAAAAAGGACCAATGCTGGGAACCATAGGAAGACGGATTTTTATTCTACAGAAAGAAGAAGTTTTTAACAGCTGGAAATGTCTGAATGTGGAATGGGCTGCCCTGGGAAGCCATTGACAGTTTTAAGTAGTGGTGTGACATAGTCTAAGCGGAACCGCGGAGTCCAATGTTAGAACAGTATTCGTCGAAATTTCCATTGCTGGGAGGATGGACTCTCAATGCACTCAGAATGCCACTGACTGTTAGAAACCATTTATCTTTCTGTCCTTTGTCTTTCTGGCTCTGAGATTCTTAGATCTGTGGCAGAAAATTTGTCTGCTTCTACAATATATCAGTTGGCTGAAATTGCTATAATTCACTGGAGTAAAAGAAAGAAAATTTTCTTAACTTCGATGGAAAATAAGACATCCATTTGTAAAACATGACACATAGAAAAACAATACAGATATATCTCAGAACAGAATTATTTTGTTCTTTCGTTCAGTCACTTGCATACAGCAAAATATGCAGAGTATGGTGTTCTATGCATGGTTCATGTGATGTAAAGATGAATACACTATAGACCTTTACTCCAACTAGCTTATAGTGTGAGGGAGAAGCCTGATGTGAATGAAGAGCTGTAGTCCAAATAAGGAGACATTTATTGTTTTTTTTTTAAAAAAAAGTGCTAAGGCTTATTAGCTTAATCAGAGAGTTGAGAATTTTTCCATTGTCACTTCCGCCGTTACCAATAGTTACCATAAGTTAAAATAATAGATACTTCGGAGGTATGACAATCAAATACTAGGTTGCATAAAAGTAGAGCTTATTTTAAAATAAATTGATAACTCTAGTAAAATTTCCATTCCAACAGATATTTCCTTTTAATTATTCAATCCAAAACACTCAAGAATATGTTCAAAAACTTTATCCAGTATCATCTCCAAGTGACATGTTAGAACTTATTGGATGCTTTTGTACCTTCCCCACTTCTTTTGTATGATTTGTTCATTGCTCAATCTAAGAAACCCACCACTATGTCGTTTTCCATATTCCTCATTATTTGTAACTTTATTCTGTACTAAAGGTACAATTGGCTATATAATGCTTTGACACTTGCATTTGCATTTGAAATTTGACCAGTCCTTCCTCCCTTCCCTAGATTTCAAGAGTGTTATAGCCGCATGTCGTCTACTCTCCTTTTAACTTTTCAAGAAAGGAACAGTAAAGTAGGTGATCCTTAACATGTGTGATTGATTCTGAAAATTGGAGGACTAGGAGTCTGTAGTAAACATCAAATGTTTCCTCACGTATCTTAAATTTTAACATACTCTCCAAACACAAACATTTCTAAGTTAAATATTGATCATTCCTCAAAGAAAATAAATGATAATTTAAAATTCAGAATATTTATAGAGAGATAAGAGAGTTATTGTGCAAATCTCACAAGCTTTGAAGAAATAAAAAGACAGTTTTGAATATCAGTTCAACTATTTATATGCTCTCAAAAAACTTAAACCCTCTGAGCCTACGTTTTCAGCCACTAGCTAGATGACAATAATGATACTTTTTATATAATCAGGAATATTGTGTGCAAATTGTCTAACATGGTGCCTAACACATAAAAAGCTCTTAATTATTGCAGCCATCATTATAATAATATTGACTAAACAAAAATCTCTGTGGAGGAATACACAGAAGTCATTATATCAAAAAGAATTGGCCAACATTCAGCCATTTCAAAAGGTAGCATATGATCAGGAACCCATGGTACTGAAGAAAGAAGTCTAAGCTGCACTGAAGATATTTGTGAAAAACAAGGCTCCAGGAATTGATGAAATACCAACTGAGATGTTTCAACAAATGGATGCAGTGCTGGAAGTGCTCACTTGTCTATGCCAAGAAATTTGGACGAGAACTACCTGGCCAGCCGACTGGAAGGGATCCATATTTATGCCTGTTCCCTAGAAAGGTGATCCAAGCAAATATGGAAATTATTGAACAATATCATTAATATCGCACACAAGTAAAATTTCGCTGAAGATCATTCAAAAGCAGCTGCAGAGAACTGCAGGGAACTGCCAGAAATTCAGGCCAGATTCAGAAGAGGACCTGGAACCAGGGATATCATTGCTGATGTCAGATGGATCCTGGCTGAAAGCAGAGAATACCAGAAGGATGTTTACCTGTGTTTTATTGACCATGCTAAGGGATTCGACTGTATGGATCATAACAAATTATGTATGACATTGAGAAGAATGAGAATTCCAGAACACTTAATTGTGCTCATGAGAGACCTGTACGTAGATCAAGAAGCAGTTGTTCAGACAGAACAAGGGAATACTGGGTGGTTTAAAGTCAGGAAAGGTGTGCATCGCGGTTGTATCCTTTCACCATACCTATTTGATCTGTATGCTGGGCAAATAATCCAAGATGCTGGACTATATGAAGAAGAACTGGGCATCAGGATTGAAGGAAGACTCATTCACAGTCTTGGTTATGCAGACCACACACAACCTTACTTGCTGAAAGTGAAGAGGACATGAAGCACTTGCTGATGAAGATTAAAGACCACAACCTTCAGTATGGATTGCACCTCAACATAAAGAAAACAAAAATCCTCACAACTGGACCAATAAGCCATATCATGATAAATGGAGAAAATACTGAGTTTGTCAAAGATTTCATTTCACTTGGATCCATAATCAACACCCATGAAAGCAGCAGTCAGGAAATCAAAAGACACATTGCATTGGGCAAATCTGCTGCAAAAGACATCTTTAAAGTGTTGAAAAGCAAAGATGTTACCTTGAAGACTAAGGTGGGCCTGACCAAAGCCATGGTATTTTCAGTCGCATCATAGGCATAGAAAAGCTGGACGATGAATAAGGAAGACAGAAGAAGAATTGACACCTTTGAATTGTGGTGCCGGCAAAAAATATTGAATATACCGTGGACTGCCAAAAGAATGAACAAATGTGTCTTGGAAGAAGTACAACCAGGATGTTCCTTAGAAGCAAGGATGGCAAGATTGCATCTTACATATTTTGGACATGTTGTCAGGAGGAATCAGTCCCTGGAGAAGGACATCATGCTTGGAAAAGTAGAGTGTCAGCAGAAAAGAGAAAGACCCTCAATGAGATGGATTGACACAGTGGCTGCAACAATGGGCTAAAAATAACAAGGATTGTTAGCATGGTGCAGGACTGGGCAGCATTTCATTCTGTAGTACATAGGGTCGCTATGAGTCGGAACCTACCGAATGGCACCTAACAACAACAACAAACAAAAATGGAACAGCCAGATAAAGAATTCGTTTGAAAAATAAATAATAAATCACCAAAACCATAAAAATAGAGCCTGAATAATAATATTCTGTGTATAAATTTTAACAGATAATAATTTCTTTTAACTGTGGTATAGTTAAATCATACTGCTCTTGATATGTTACTATGATAGTTTTAAGATTTTTAATATGTGAAAATATGTTTTGAGAAGCATGACTGGCCCTTGGTATACTCAGATATAGATAGTTCTTCCAGTTGTCCCCATGAGTGTAAAGCACTGAGTAAGCCTCTGCAGAGGTGATGAGCAAGCATCTATGGTTCCTGGCCTCAAGGGACTGACTTAGTCCATTGGTGGAGATATAGCTTGCTCACAATAATTATAATGCAAATTAAAGTTGCCATTATTATTTAGGTAAATTAAGTGCTACTAAAATTGAAACAAGAGAGATTTTGCTTTTAATATGAGAAAACAGCAAATAGTATGAGCATGTGTGTATTTGCGGATGTATTATTGAGTATATTAAATTGTAGGATAAGGTAGTGCTTGGAACCATATTCTTCATATTCCACTTTATTCTCACTTAAACAATGGACCCCCTTTTGTTATTTATACTCTGTAAAGCAGTAAATTGAGTCTGAAAAATTTTTACTTATTTCTGGAAATGAAAATTTGGGCAATCACCATTGTTCCAGAAAGTCAGAGTTCTTTTCTAAAGCGATTCACAGACACAGAATATTTTATGTATGTCCCTTACAATTGGAATGGCCAGACATTCTTACCTCATTCCACATTCCCATGGTTGCCATGAACTATATTTTCCAGCAGTGATGAGTTCTGCCTTTATGCTACATTACCCATGGTGATTATAAAAGCAGGAGGAGGAAATAAAGGGAATTATGTCTGCTTCGATCACACATTTGCAAATTGTCATCTTATCATCCCTGAACATCTTTTCCGTAGGTACTATGCTGAAGAAATTACTTCTATTTATTTAGAATTAGAGTTGATAGTTAGATTTTTTGTAGAGTGTAATTTAAAAATTTTTTCTAGATAAAAATATGTGATGACAAATATACTATGCATTTTGAGAAAGCTATTTATTATTTGAATATGGCTTGAATGTATTTCCTTGGAATTGTGTTTTTTTTTTCAATTTCAGTGTAAATACTTTATTTTGCAATATTTTTTTTATATCAGTAGAAAAATATTATTTTATCCATATGCAGAAATATAATAAATTATAGTCTATATTAATACACTGGAGAGCAAATTTAAGGTTTGGTTAGAGTAAATTTGGTATGAAACTGAGTCCTTTTGGAGAAGTGTTGTAACTTCAAAGCACTACTGTTTTATTTACGAACATCCTTTCACCACTTTAATCCTTGAGTTTTTTTGTCATTTCCATCAAAAACAGTGGAGAGAATGTGCCCAAGTCTATAAAAATACGCTGGCTGAGTTTATAGCTTCCCTGCTTTTATTGGTAGCTTCACAGGGGCAGACCTAAAGAAATTGAATACAGGTTAAATAAAGTAGGGTCAACGAGAAAAACTAGAATAATTTTTAACATAAAGACCTTGAGACTTAGACACAGAATGGTAAAATTTAACTACTGAACATCAAAGAATATTAAAATGTTGGAATTGAAATTGGCTAGAACCTTGAAAGTTATCCAAACCTAATGCTTAAGCACATTGCCTGATTTGGATTTTTAAAAATTTTTTTTAATATGCAATGTTCTTTCTCATAATTGTCCAAAGCCATTTTGATTTGGCCAATTGCTTTGTTTTGACTTTGGGAAAACATGATTTAAAGAAGTGACTTTTTTCATCCTGACTATTCCCTCTTCCTCAAACGTGGCCACAAAGGAACAGCATTGGTACTGTCTTAGGCATCTAGTGCTGCTGTAACAGAAACACCACAAATGGATGGCTTTAACAAAGAGACATTTATTTCCTCACAGTAAAGTAGATTGAAAGTCCAAATACAGGGCATCGGCTTCAGGGGAAGGCTTTCTTTCTCTGTCAGCTCTGGAGGGAGGGTCCTTGTCCTCAATGTTCCTCTGGTTAAGGAACTTTTCAGGTGCGGGGACCTCAGGCCCAAAGGATGCGCTCTGCTCCCGGTGCTGCTCTCTTGGTGGTATGAGGTCCCCACGTTTCTCTGCTCGCTTCTCTCTTTTATATCTCAAAAGAGATTGGCCTAAGGCACTATCTAATCTTGTAGACCTCATCAGTATAACTGCCACAATTCATCTTACTACATCATAGTGATAAGATTTATAACACATAGGGAAATCACACCAGAAGATCAAATGGTAGACAATCATACGATCATACATGAGAATCATGACCTAGCCAAGTTGACAGGTATTTCTGGGGGACACAGTTTAATCCATGACAGATAACATAGCAGAGTTAGACTGACTAAAAGTTATTTTAGGGTAGGGGTGTGTGTGTGTGTGTGTGTGTACGCATATGTGTGCACATAAGACTGTTAGAGACCTGTTTCCAGGACAGCCTAGATTCTCTTTAGAAGCTTCTGAATATTCCTAGACCTGTTGTAAGTCCACTATACCAATTGGTATGTGGAAAAGGTCGTATGTGAGGCCTGTTAGGAATTTCAGAAGACAGTACACCCTTCTGAAATGAGAATTCCATTTAAATTTATTCATTGACCTAACAGTATATTACAGTTGTGGAATGACATCAAGGACATCATAAATGAAGAAAGCAATATGTCATTAAGAAGAGAGGAGAGAAAGAAAAGACCTAAATGGATGTCAGAAGAGACTTTGAAACTTGCTTTTAAACATTGAGTAGCTAAAGCAAAAGGAAAGAAATGACAAAGTAAAAGAGCTGAGCAGAAGATTTCAAAGGGTGGCTTGAGAAGACAAAGTAAAATATTATGATGACATGTGCAATGACTTGGAGATAGAAAACCAAAAGAGAAGAACATGCTCAGCATTTCTCAAGCTGAAAGAACTGAAGAAAAAATTCAAGCCTCGATTTGCAATACTGAAGGAATCTATGGGGATGCAGGAAGCATCAAAAGAAGATGGAAGGAATACAGAGTCATTATACCAAAAAGAACTGGTCTACTTTCAGCCATTTCAGGAGGTAACATATGATCAGGAACCAATGGTACTGAAAGAAGTAGTCCAAACTGCACTGAAGGCATTGGCAAAAAACAAGGCTCTTGGAATTGACGGAATACCAGTTGAGGTGTTTCAACAAACAGATGCAGTACTGGAAGTGCTTGCTTATCTATGCCAAGAAATTTGGAAGACAGCTACCTGGCCAACAGACTGGAAGATATCCACATTTATGCCTATTCCCAAGAAAGGTGATTCAACCAAATGCAGAAATTATCCAACAATGTCATCAATATCACACACAAGCAAAATTTTGCTGAAGATCATTCAAAAGCAGCTGCAGCAGTATACTGACAGGGAACTGCCAGAAATTCAGGTTGGTTTCAGAAGAGGACGTGGAACCAGGGATATCATTGCTGATGTCAGATGTATCCTGGCTGAAAGCAGAGAATACCAGAGGGATGTTTACCTGTGTTTTATTGCCTATGTTAAGGCATTCAACTGTGTGGATCATATCAAATTATAGATAATATTGCAGAGAATAGGAATTTGGGAACACTTAATTGTGCTCATGAGGAATCTGTACATGGATCAAGGGGCAGTTGTTCGAACAGAACAAGGGCATACTGCATGGTTTAAAGTCAGGAAAGGTGTGTGTCTGGGTTGTATCCTTTCCCCATACATATTCAGTCTGTATGTTGAGCAAATAATTCAAGAAGCTGGACTATATGAAGAAGAACTGGGCATCAGGATTGGAGGAAGACTCATTAACAACCTGAGATATTCTGATGACACAACCTTGCTTGCTGAAAGCAAAGAGGACTTGAAGCACTTACTGATGAAGATCAAAGACTATAGCCTTCAGTATGGATTGCACCTCAACATAAAGAAAACAAAAATCCTCACAACTAGACCAATAAGCAACATCATGATAAATGGAGAAAAGATTGAGGCTGTCAAGGATTTCATTTTACCTGGATCCACAATCAACACCCATGGAAGCAGCAGTCAGGAAATCAAAAGACACGTTGCATTGGGCAAATCTGCTGCAAAGGTCCTGTTTAAAGTGTTGAAAAGCAAAGATGTCACCTTGAAGACTAAGGTAGGCCTAACCCAAGCCATGGTATTTTTAATGGCATCATATGCATGTGGAAGCTGGACAATGAATAAGGAGGACCAAAGGAGAATTGACATCTTTGCATTGGTGAGGAATATTGAATATACTATGGAGTGCCAAAAGAATGTGCAAATCTGTCTTGGATCAAGTACAGAATGCTCTTTAGGAGCAAGGATGGAGAAACTATGTCTCACATACTTTGGGCATATTATCAGGAGGGATCGTTCCCTGGAGAAGCACATCATGCTTGGAAAAGTAGAGGGCCTGGGAAAAAGAGGAAGATCCTCAACAAGATGGATTGTCTAGTGGCTACAACAATGGGCTCAAGCATAGCAACAATTGTGAGGACTGCACAGGACAGGACGATGGTTCATTCTGTTGTGCATGGGGTTGCTATGAGTCAGAACTGACTCGGCACCTAACAACAACAGTATATACTCAGTAGGGCCTTGTTAAGCCTGTAAAGTGGCATGTCAAGTGACTGAAAATGCTTCATTAGTTTCTGCACTCTACCCTGAACTATGTTTGTGACCTGTGCTGATTTCTGTGGCAACTACTTACCCCCTGTTGCCTTTGCGACTACAAAGGGCCTGTACTCCGGTCAGTAAACTGAAAAGAAAGTAACGTTTTATGAAAATATAAAAAAAAATTTTTTTTTTTTTTTATATTTGAATCAGGGGTTATGGCTAGAATTTATGCTAAAAGAGACAGCTAATGGACCTCTGACTTTGTATTTCTCTGCACCTCATCATTCTTGTTGAAAAAAATGACACTTCCTTAGTCATTGCTCCGTTTTCTTTTTTAAAAATTAGAATACTCCAGCGTATTTCTTTGCTCTTTTGTGTAGCACTTTGCAAGAAAACCAGTGATTCCTTGAAAATGAGGAAGAGTAAACCCAGACTCATGTTCTCTCTTCTCTTATCTTTGAACTGGGCATTGCATGGCTGCACATCCAGAATGATTTTGAAAATATTCTTTTCTTATAATGCCAGTCTGTAAACTTTAAATACCTTCTAATTCTATAGTGACAAAATTAGAACATTTATATTCTGACAGTTTTTCAAAGCAAAGAGGTGATGGACTTTCTTGAGTCTTTTAACATTATACTTTGACTAAATTAAATGAAGTATTCTTAAGACTTACTGTTTTCAGCTCTAATATAATGATTAAAATGCTCAACCTTAATTATTTATGGGTTCACAATTGTTTTCCATTTTATAAAATAAGAGTTCTTACTCTAATACTCCAAGAGCATCCAAACTTGATTCCTCTTCTCTACCCTAAATAAAATAGTATTTAAAGCAGTTTTTGTTTTCCTTTATACATTAGTTGAGGGTTAAAATTTCTCTTCAGTTGGTAAATTTCCGTAATGCTGTAGAACTAGACAAAGAATATGATCATAAAATTCCTGAGGATTCTTTGGGATTTTTTGTGTTAAGACAAAGGTTTGGCTGAGACCCAGGATAACTATTTCTGTATCTTAGCATGAATTCATGAGAAAGACATATAGAGGAAACACAGAGAAAACCACAATGTTGGTTTTTGTTTCTTGTTTTTCCTTTTGTGTTTCTTTTTGTTTTTCTAACTAGGGCCTTTAGTATAACTATTAGCTTTTCTTTAAGGAATGAAATGACAACAAACGTTGTGGCCCCCTAAGTCCATTACTTTTAGGCCTATATCCAATCTTAAATCTTAATGTCATAGCCCTTCAAAACCTAGAAAAGAAAAAGAAAGAAAAACACAAGGAATGAAAGCATATCCCTAAGGAGTAGTCTAAACTGGCTAACCTCTCCTCGAAGGAGTCACATAAGCCCTGTATGTACTGTTTTCTGCTTCAGCTTCGCAATCTCCAACACATAGTAGACAAACATAGCAAAGATGTAATCCAAAGAAAGACTGTACATGTCAGGGTTTATAATCTCTTAGTTCAATGTATCATTGGATTCACTCTCTAGAACCCTGGAACAAGAAAGTCTCTTTCCTAGAATCTTACCAGTGTTTCTCCACCTTGGAAGTAAAGTAGGAAAAAGGGGAGCAGCTTTGTGGTTGCTCTAAAAACTATCAATAATATCTTTGATTACATACCCATGAGAGGTAGAGTAGTTTAATCATAAGAACATAGTGTGGGAATCCCATGGACTTGGGTTCAGTTCATAGGTTTGCAGTTGTTATTGTTATTAGGTACTGTTGAGTTGGTTCCAACTCATAGAGACCCTCTGTACAACAGAGTGAAACACTGCCCTATCCTGTGCCATCCTCACAGTCTTTGCTATGTTTGAGGTCATTGTTGCAGCCACTGTGTCAATCCATCTCCTTGAGGGTCTTCCATCTTTGCTGATCCTCTGCTTTACTAAGCATAATGTCCTTCCTCAGGGACTGATCCTTCTTGATAACATGTCCGAAGTACGCCTTCTGGTTGTACTTTTCCCAAGATAAATTTGTTTTTTCTTCTGGCACTCCATGGTATAGTCAATACTCTTTGCCAATACCGTAATTCAAGGGCATCAATTCTTCTTTGGTCTTCTTTATTCATTGTCCAGCTTTCACACCATTATGAGGTGATAGAAAATACCATGTCTTGGGTCAGGTTCACCTTATTCCTCAAAGTGACATCTTTGCTTTTTAACACTTTAATGAGGTCTTTTGCAGAAGATTTTCCCAATGCAATACATCGATTGATTTCTTTACTCCTGCTTCCATGGGCATTGATTGTGGATCCAGTTAAAATGAAATCTTTGACAACTTCAGTATTTTCCCTGTTTATCATGATGTTGCTTATTGTCCAGTTGTTAGGAATTATATTTTCTTTATGTTCAGATGTAATCCATAGTCTTTGATATTTATCAGTAAGTGGTTCAAGTCCTCTTCAGTTTCAGTGAGCAAGGTTGTATCATCTGCATATCTGAGGTTGTTAATGAATCTTCCTCCAATCTTGATGTCAAGTCCTTTTTCATGTACTCCAGCTATATAGTTACCAGGCTACATGTCCAAAGTAAACTACTTAAACTTAGTTTTGCTGCTTTTAAGTATGCATAATAAAAACTTTCTTTCACTATTGTTGTGAGAATTGAATATATCTTGTATCACCGAGGAATGCAAGGCTGGTTCAACACTCAAAAATCAATATAATTCATAAGAATAACCAATTTGACAAGAAAAACCACATAGCAATAGGTATAGGTAAAAATATTGATAAAATTCAGTATTCGTTCATGATAAAAACCTCAGAAAACTAGGATTAGAAGGAAACTTTGTTAATGTGATAAAAGGCATTTATGAATAACCTACAACCAGCATCATACTTAGTGGTGAAAGACTGATTGCTTTCCTACTTATATCAACAAGTAGGCAAGGGTGTCTGCTCTCACCACTCCTACTCAATATTGCACTGGCAGTCCTAGAAAACAGAATGAAGATAGAAAAAGAAATAAAAGGTATTTATATTGGAAAAGAAGAAATAACACTAATCCTATTTGCAGATGACATGATTGTCTATATAAAAAATCCCAGAGGATCTACAAAACTGCTCCTGGAACTAATAATTATAACTAATGTTTGCAAGTTTTCATGTTACAGTGTCAGTATACAGAAATCAGTTGCATATGCACACAATAAAAAAAAAATAGCAATGAACAATTACAAACTGAAATTAAAAAAAAAAAATCAGTACCTTTTGCAATAGTTTCAACAAGAAATACTTAGCCATAAATCTAACAAAACATGTTCAAAATTTGTATGTTATAAGCAACAAAAAATGATGAAATCAACCTCTGATATACATGAATGTGACCTTGGTTGGAAATAGAGCCTTTGAAGGTGTTATCTTTTAAATTAGCGCAGGGTCATACTGAAGTAGGCTAGGTTCTAATCCCATCTGCATGGTGTCTTTATACGAAAGGCAGACAGAGAAAAGATGGCCATATAAATATGTATCTATAAGCCAAAGAATGTCTGAGGCTACCAGAAGTTGAGAGAGAAAGAAAGAATTTTTCCCCAGAGCCTTTGGAGAGAACATATGTTCATGGATTGGTTGTCAGGAATTAGAGTGAAGAGAGAACTTGAACACAAAGGGACAGGAGTAGGGAATTCTTTGGTGTATTATAATTTTCCTGTATCCAGCATATGGGATAGTTACACAAATCTATTGGTGTGTCCAAACTTATAGAATTATATTCCAAAAAAGTGAATTCTATTCTATGTAAATTAAAAATAAATAAATAAAAGGGGAGAAACAATCACATGGATTACCTCCTGAAATATTGTTTTTATAATGAGGAAAAAAAAAAGTACATGTCAAAAAGCAGCCTTGGTTTTATTAAACTTAAAACTTTGGAAAAAAGAGTATGGTCTGCCTGAGTTTAAAATGTGTTGCTTAAATGTCATTAAAAACAATGAAGGCCAAAACTGACATTAAATACAGATATACAAATTCTGACTTTAAAAGATCAGAATTGCTTAAAAGAATAGCCAGTAAATAACAGGTGGCAAGTTAATTATTAGTAATATAAACACAATACTTAAAAGATTAATAATATCAACAATGATATACTATCTTCATTAACAAACAAACAAACTGGTGGGGACCCCCTGTGTGTCAGAGAAGAACTGAGCTCCGTAGGGTTTTCAATGGCTGATTTTTTGGAAGTAGGTCACCAGGTCTTTCTTCTAAGGCACCCGTGGGTGGACTTGAGCTGCCAGCCGTTCGATTAGCAGCCAAAAAAAAAAAAAAAGCACTTAACTATTTGTGCTACCCAGGGTCCATTATCCACATTACTAATCACTTATATTTAAAAATGGAAGGGCTTTTTTAAATACTAGAGTAACAACTGGAAATTTCCCATTCTGAGCTGGTGGGAAAATTGTCTCCAATCAATACTATTTTAGTGTTGTCTTTTTTTCCTTCCTAAAAAAAAAAAAAAAAGTATTAGTAAACTCATTTTTCTCATTCTTAGGCTTTTGAAATGAGCTTTCAATTTTAAAATACCAAACTGTGTTCAAAAGCAGATGTAGAAATTGCCAGCATTTGGCACAGCATGGAAAAACCCGTAAGTAAGAACAGCAGCAGGTGGCAAGAAGTGGGAAGCTCTATGGTTGCAAATGCTCATTGCAGGCTGAAAATATGGAACAGGTTGTGCCCTGATACAGTAGGTTAGACTTGTCATAGTATATTTGGGTTCCAATTCCATGAATCAACAAAATTGCTTCTAATTAAGAGTTATTAGTCTCTACCAATAACACTGTTTGTCTACAAGAGATTGGACTAGCTTTTTAGTTTTTCAAAATGCCATCCTAGTCCTGTTTGATATAAATGGTGTCTCAGAACCTCCACACTTCAGAGACAGGGTGTATTCTGGATTTCTTTGCTAGGTCTGTGTAGCTAGGCCAAAATCCAAATGACATGTTTGAGCTCCTCAAAATGGAACAGCCTGCACTGCTCTTCCACATTGCTCTGGGGAAAACTGTAAACGTTACAGCTTTGCAGCTTCCCAGAAGAGCTGTAAGACTAAATGTTATATCCTAATCTAAAACTAAGGCTTTTTCTCATTGGAAATGACCTTCCAGGAGGTAAAGAAGGCCAAGAGTTCCATTTTGCCCCTTTTCATTAAAAAAAAAAAGAGTCAGATGCAAGAAACACCAATAGCGTTTTCATAGCAATAACTGCAAGGTGTTCACAGGTTCCATTTTCCTTGCTGACTCCAGGTTGTTGAGCAGCAAGGAGATGACCATGCTGTGATTTGCCTTCTGAAGTTTGCAGTGGCCATGGTAGTGCTAGAAATAATGCAATAAATATTCTTGTTAAACTCAACATCCATGTGCTGCATATTCGGTTGAATGTGGCCTTGACATTGAATGAATGTTACTGAAATCTCCCTATTGTTAGAAAGACCCAAGTCAGTACTAAAATAGAAATACTTTAGATGTATTAAAGCCCAGAAAATGTGGTAGCTAATGCTGCTTAAGGGAAATAAGAAAGGTTTTTCAGTGGTGGTGTTATTTGAGCTCTTCTTTGAAGGACTTTTTTTTTTTTTTTTTTTGAAGGATAGAAGTTTTCAGGGCACAGAGAAGGAATAACATGGGAGAAGATGTAGGTGGACAAATTACCAGGCTGCTCAAAGGAACAAGGAGACATTGACTGTGACGGAATACATGTAATGAATTCATGGATTTGACGAAGTTGAAAATTGACAGGAAAAAATTCAACTATAAATTTATCTGTTACTTCTTTTTTGTTTCTGTGTGGGCATAAAGATGTGACTGTCTTCTTCCATAAAGATTTACAGACTTGGAAACCTTATGGGAAAGTTCTGCTCTGTCCTATAGGGTCGCTATGAGTCTGAATCAGCTCGATGGCAACAGTTATTTATTTATTTATTTATGGCCAGATGGGCATACAGAGACCCTTTGCATCATAGCACCTTTCACAAACAACGGAGGTCTCTATAACTTTCGTGGTCGATTCCTGCCTAATAAATCATTTTGAGTCCTAGTAGACGGGAAACAAAGAAATTAATGCGGAGAAACCATTTGTGATAGCACAAATCATTATGTGTATCATTGTTTATAACGATAATGTTCATGTCTTATTTATGCCATTGCCAAATGAATATTGAATTAAAATAAAAATCATTTGTACTTCAAAAAGCATTATTGCTGATACGTTGTGTGAGCATTCAAGTTTCAGAACTGTATACTATGAGGCGTAAATGCCTCGAGTTTTCTGTGAGATTTGAATCTGTATGAGGGCAGAGAGTTTTATCTATTTTGTTCACTGCTACATCTGTATTGTCTAGAAAGAATAGCTGACATGTATTGCAATAAACACTTGTCAAATGTATGAGTGAATTAGTAAACTAACTACTTAGCAGGCTCTTTTCTCAGTTCCTCATTTAGTAAATATGGATGGCATATGTGCAGACATATTGCCAGGTGCTAAAGCATATCAGCGGACAGAACAGATATGGTCTTGCCTTCATGGGACTTGTTGCATATCTGGAGAAAACATATATTAAGTAATAACTCCATTAATAAATACAAATATGGTAAGTCTACTAAAGCTAAGTGCAGTTTTCTAGGAGAATATATAACAAGAAAAATTAACCAATTTGGGTAAGGGGGAACTTTTAATGGAATTTTCCTATGGTTAAGAAGGTTTTCACTGTGACTTACACGATATTTACACATGATTCAGTTGAAGAGGAAAGGAACAAAGCATTCAAAGCAGAGATAACAAGATGTGGAAAAGCCATGTCTGCTATTAGGCACTATCGAGTTGGCTTTGACTCATGGCGACCCTGTGTACAACAGAACGAAACGCTGCCTGGTCCTGAATCATCCTTACAGTCGCTGTTATGCTTGAGCCCATTGTTACAGCCACTGCGTTAATCCATCTCATTGAAGGTCTTCCTCTTTTCCACTGACCCTCTACTTTACCAAGCATGACAGACTTCTCCAGGAACTGGTCCCTCCTGATAATGTGTCTAAAAACGTAAGATGTCTCTCCATCCTTGCTTCTAAGGAACATTGTGGCTGTACATCTTCCAAGGCAGGTTTGTTCATTCTTCAGGCAGTCCATGGTATATTCAGTATTCTTCATCAACACCATAATTCAAAGGTATTAATTCTTCTTCGGTCTTCCTTATTCATTGTCCACCTTTTGCATCCTTTTGAGGCTACTGAAAATACTATGGCTTGGGTCAGGCTCAACTTTAGTCCTCAAAGTGACGCCTTTGCTTTTTAATACTTTCAGGAGGTCTTTTGCAGTGCATCTGCCCAAAGCAATACATTATTTGCTTTCTTGACTGCAGCTTCCATGGGCATTGACTGTAGCTATCCAAGTAAAATGAAATCCTTGACAACTTCAATCTTTTCTCCATTTATTATGACAGTGCTTCTTGGTCCAGCTGTGTGGACTTCTGTTTTCATTTATTATGTTGAAATGTAACCCATACTAAAGGCTGTAGTCTGATTTTCATCAGGAAGTTCTTCAAGTCCTCTTTGTTTTCAGCAAGCAAGTTTGTGTCATCTGCATATCACAGGTTGCTAGTGAATCTTCCTCCAATCCTGATGCCATGCTCTTCCTCATAATAGTCCAGCTACTCAGATTATTTGCTCAGCATACAGATTGAATAAGTATGGTCAAAAGATACAACTCTGACACATACCTTTCCTGATTTTAAACCACACAGTATCCCCTTGCTCTGATTGAATGACTGCCTCTTGATCTATGTACAGGTTCCTCATGAGCACAGTTAAGTGTTCTGGAATTCCCATTCTTCACAATGTTATCTATAATTTGTTATAATTCACACAGTCAAATTTCCTTGCATAGTTAATGAAACACAGGTAAACATCTTTCTGGTGTTCCTTATTTTCAGTCAAGGTCCATCTTACATTAGCAGTAATATCTCTTATTCCACATCTTTTTCTGAATCTGGCCTGAATTTTTGTCAGTTCTCTGTCAATGTACTGCTGCAACCAGTTTTGAATTATCTTCAGCAAAATTTTAATTGCGTGTGATATTAACGATATTGCTTGAAAATTTCCGCCTTCTGTTGGATCACCTTTGGAATGGGCACAAATATGGATCTCTTCTAGTCTTCCAAATTTCTTGACATAGATGAGTGAGTGCTTCCGGTGTTGCATCCAATTGTTGAAACATCTCAATTGATATTCTGTCAATCCGTGGAGACTTATTTTTTGCCAATGCCTTCAGCGCAGCTTGGACTTCTTCCTTCAGTACTGTCGGTTCACAATCATATGCTATCTTCTGAGATAGCTGAATAGCAACCAGTTTTTTTGGTACAATGACTCTGTATTTCTTCCATCTTCTTTTGGTGCTTCCTGGATCATTCAGTATTTTGCCCATAGAATCCTTCGATATTGCAACTCAAGCCTTGAATTTTTTTTCACTCCTTTCAGCTTGAGAAATGATAAGCGTGTTCTTCCCTCTGGTTTTCTAACTCCAGGTTTTTGCACATTTGATTATAATACTTTGTGTTCTCAAGCTGCCCTTTGAAATCTGTTCAGCTCTTTTATTTCATCATTTCGTCCATTGGCTTTAGCCACTCTATATTCAAGAGCAGGTTTCATTGTCTTTTCTGACATCCGTTTTGGTCCTTTCTTTCTTTCCTGTCTTTTTAATGACTTTTTTCTTTCTTCATGTGTGATGTCCTTGATATCATTCTACAAATCCTGTGGTCTTTGGTCATTAGTGTTCAACGCATCAAATCTCTTCTTGAGATGGTCTCTAAATTCAGGTGGAATATACTCAAGGTTATACTTTGGCTGTCATGGAGTTGTTTTTAATTTTTCAACTTCAACTTGAACTTGCATATGAACAATTGGTTGTCTGTTCCACAGTCAGCCTCTGGCCTTCTGACTAATGATATTGAGCTTCTCCATTGTCTCTTTTCACAGATGTAGTTGATTTGATTCGTTTGTATTCCAGCTGGCGAAGTCCACATTTATAATTGCTGTTTATGTTGTTGGAAAAAGGTATTTGGGATGAAGAAGTTGTTGGTCTTGCAAAATTCTGTCATGCAATCTCCTGCATCTTTTCTGTCACCAAGGCCGTATTTTCCAACTATTGTTTCTTCTTTGTTTCCAGCTTTTGCATTCCAATCACCAGTAATTATCAATGCATGTTGATTGCATGTTTGATCAATTTCAGACTGCAGAAGTTGGTCAAAATCTTCAATTTTTTCATCTTTGGCCTTAGTGGTTGGTCTGTAAATTTGAATTACAGTCATATTAACTGGTTTTTGTGGATATTATCTTCTCACTGACATGTTGTAGTTCAGGATAGATCTTGAAATGTTCTTCTTGATGATGAATACAGCACCATTCCCCTTCAGTTTGTTATTCTTTGCATAGTAGACCATATGATTGGTCTGATTCAAAATAGCCAATACCATTTGATTTTTGCTCACTAATGCATAGGATATCAATCTTTATGTGTTCATTTCATTTTTAATGACCTCTAATAGTTTGTGCATTTCACATTTCTGTTATTAATAAATGTTTGCACCTGTTTCTTCTCATTTTGAGTCATGCCACATCAGCTAATGAAGCTCCTGAAAGCCTTATTCCATCCATGTCACTAAGGTTGACTCTAATTTGAGGAGGCAGCTCTTCCCTAGACACATTTTGAGTGCTTTCCAACCTAATAGGCTCATCTTCAGGCACTTTATCAGACAATGTTCTGCTGCTATTCATAAGGTTTTCACTGGCCAGTTTTTTTCAGAAGTAGACCACCAGGTCATTCTTCTAGTCTGTCATAGTCTGGAAACTCTGCAGAAATATGTCCACCATGGGTGACCCTGCTGGTATTTGAAATACCAGGGCATAGTTTCCAACATCACAGCAACACACAAGCTACCACAGTACAAAAAACTGGCAGATGAGTTCAAAGCAGAGACGATAAGATGTGGAAAAGTCCTGTCTAGGGATAACAAATTAGAGAATAGTTCACAAAGGTAAAGGTAGACATGAGGGTACTAATTTTACCTTCAGTACTCTCAAGATTTATTTGCGTCAGTTCACAAAATCCTGCATAACTTTATGCTTTTCTTATAATATTCTGTTTTGCACTCTATAAAGTGCCTTTCTTTTTCATCCTAGTAGAAAGTTTGTATGCTTTGGACCATTAGGACATCAGACTTTTGGCTTAGATTATACTGGTTTCTAGCAAAATGATCTGTATGGTAGCTTTAGAAACACTCAATAGTTCAAGAAATGAGAAAGCGCTGCATTAAACATATGTAGGTAACCGTTCTGACTGGAATCACAACAGAGGGTCATGGAAAGAGCGGGAGTAAATGTAGAACAAAAAATCAAATTCACAAAAAAGACCAGATTTACCGGTCTGACAGAGACTAGAGAAGCCGCAGAGACTATGGCCCTAAGACACCCTACTAACCTGGAACTGAAGCCATTCCTGGAGACTACTTCCCAACCAAACAACAGACAAGCCCAAAAGATAGACAATAACACCCAAGAGGAAAGTACTTGTTATAATAACCAGTTATATGAGATCAAAAGGTCAATATCTGCCTGAAAGCAAAAATGAGAAGGCAAGAAAATCAGGACAAAAGGAAACGCAGAACCCAGGGTAGATATGGGAGAGTGCTGACACATTGTGGAGAACGAAAGAAAGGTCATGAAACACTTTATGTACAAACTATTGAATGGGAAACTAATTAGCTCTGTAAACTTTCAACTAATGCACAATTAAAAAAAAATATGTGCGAAAGGAAGTGCAGGTTATTAGGCAGGACACTTGGTTCATCCTCAAAATTATTTTCTCTAATTGTTATGGAGAGTTTTGTACAGACTTTCTTAACCTAAGTGAATAATCCGTTGTGGCAACGGAAATGTGCTAAACCCCAGAATTATAAATAAACTAAAACATAGGCGACTAAAGGTGCTAAAAAGAATCACCTCAGGTTAGTTTTATAGAGAAGCCTTCACTGGTAACACCATATGGATTAGGGGTTCCTCTTGGGTGGTTATATAATGCCTTATGCATACTGTTATTATTGGCTTTTAACAATTTATCAATGTATCAGCTCCTCTGTAAGAGAGCACCATTTATACCCAATGCTGAGTTAAGACCCGGCCCAGAGAAAGCATTCAAGAATTGTTGGAAATTTTTGAATAAATTAAGGAATGACTGAATGAATAAAAAATTGATCGTTATTTTATTTAACTCACTGCACACATTTGTTAACTCACATCATATTTGTCCCTATTGAAATTTATTGTTCATATCTGTTATATAGACCACCATAAGAAATACAGTTTGATAGGTGATGGGTAGACGCATCCCACTGATAGGTGGCAAGCAGTATATGTTCATTTATCATCCAAATATATTCTCCATTTCTCTAAGGTTGTGGACATAGAATCATGATAGTTTCAGAGGTTTGAGTTAATTCCTTGGTTACTACATTTGGAGCTTTCTGCCTAAATTATTTTCTGATATTTATACCAAGTGAAACCATGGTAATAAACCACTCAGGATAAGGGTATATAAGGAGCCAGGGAGTATTCTGAAAAGATTATGGGTTTAGAAATCCAAAAGCTATAACTTTGAAATTCAGTTCTGCCAGTGGCTAGATTTCTGGAATTATATGTCTACCTTGCCCTTGAGCAAGTAAATTTCTTAACCTCTCCTGGTTTAACTTCCCATCTATGTGATGAGCATAGTTTAACAATGTGATATGAATTTTGGCAACTATAATTATTCAAGAAAAGAACATAAGAGAGATAGATTGTTGTAAAGTAAAACATAAATAATCAAATACCACCGCCCTACAAAGACTTACAGCTAATACTTATCTCCTACCTGGACTGCAGCAATAGTTCCTTCACGCCTCCTCCTGTCAACTATTACACTGCAGCCAAACAGATTTTTTTTTCTTTTTTTCAGTTTCTCATGTATACTGCAATCTGTCCTACCTCAAAGTATTCACACTGTTATTACCTTTGCCCAAAAGCAACCCATCCACCTCACACCCACAGAACACCAACACAAACATACATAAACATACCTCCCTATGTGTCAGACTCTTTTTCATCTTTTTTGGCCTAACTTGTTACTTCTTCAGTTAAAATGTCCCTAACCCCTTCTCTAAGGCAATCTTCTTTGTTATTCTCCATTATATATGATACAACTTCTGTAGGGTTGCTGTGAGTTGGAATTGACGACAGCGAGTCTCGAGTCTATATTTTCATAGCATTTCAAACAATTTCTATCAGCATACCTCTTTATTTGTTTGGTCAATATCTGGTTTTCCACTAGTAAGTCACATGAGGGCAGGAATTATAGGTCTGTCTTGCCCATCACTGTACACCAAGTGTCAGCAGAGTGCCTGCAGATAGCAAATGCCCAATTAATATCTGTTAAATGATTAATGAATACAGGAATGAACAAATTGGACAGAAAATGCTGACAGCAATGGAAAACATAATTACATTAGTCTCACCCCATATTGGTTTATAAGAAATATTCACCAATGAAATAATCATCTTTCTCTCAAAGAACAGTTGAAAACTTCACTGGTATTTCCAGAATATGAGATAAAGAAATGTAGAGATTGTTGCTTTGTGAAGCTCCATGTTGAGGTCTATCAAATAAGGTGAAGAGTATTATAATGTGTCCCTCATGGTCGTTTCTCAGAGGCCCAGGCCATGTTAAAAACATTTCACTCTCAGTCCAAAGTCATTACCAACAACTATCAATAGAAAACTGGTCATTTAATATTCTACATCAGTGTTTGTTACATAAAAGAAAGTGTCAGACCACTTTTAAAAAGATTCATCAGCATAAAAACTTGTTAGAACAGGTTTGTCCTATGCCATCCACTAGACAAGGTATAAAACAAACAAACAAAGGAAAAACACACAAATTGGTCCTAAAATAGGAGAAATTATAGGGTACTTTTGGTAGAATTTCAGAATTGATTTATGTGCACCTTAAACACATTACAGAGTCCCAGAAAACTAAGGAACTATAATTCTTCCAGTCAGGTCACAGGTATGCCTGGTTTTCTTTTCTAGTCCACATTTCATTTGCACACAGGAAATAAATGTATAAATAATCAAATACTTGCATACATACTTTTAAGAAGCAAAGAGATGAAATTCTCACACCTAGGTTTATCTGAATTCCCTCTCTTCAACCATGTCTTATTTTTGCAGAACCTATTTCAAAAATTGTCTTGTTCCTTCTTTTTCAGGAAGATCACTGTTGTCATAAAGGACAATGTACTTCGATATCTCAGGTTGTCTTTATTTGAATTCATGTGTTTGATGAGCTCCTTAGAAACACGGAGTTTATTCATGAATGGACCACACATACTTAGGTAGCTAGAAATTATTGACCAGAACAAGCTGCGTGAAATTTGGCTAAAGCTGTCTTTTGTGTTATATCTGAAAATGCACATTCCCTCTGTTTTCACCCCTGCCCACAATCTGTGATAACCCAGATTCTACTCTGTCTCAAAAGTGAAATTCAGACAAATGGCTGCAGGGCAAAGGTCTTTTTAATTGAATGTTCTGTGTACTCAAGGAGCCCTGGTGGTACAATGGTTAAGAGTTTAGCTGCTAACCAAAAGGTCAGCAGTTCAAAACCATCAGCCACTCCTTGGAATCCCTATAGGGCAGTTCAACTCTGTCCTACAGAGTTAGTATGAGTCAGAATCAACTCAACGGCAACAGTTTTAATTAATGTATGATGAAATCATGCTCAATATGGAAAATGGATTTTTGTTTGCTTGCGTTTTTGTTTTTCCCAGTATTAAAACGATTGACACTATTTAGAGTTTACCAAAACATCTAAGGAAATAGGTCCTATTTTGTACTACTTATGGAAGTTTGAAAGATAAAGTTCTTGGGAAGGCAGTTTGGCATTCTCTCTTTTTCCATCCAAATGTTCTGGACTAAATTGTATCCCTCAAAATGTGGGTAAGAATACTTACTAAATCTACACCTGTGGATATAATCCCATTTGGGAATAAGGTCTTGTTATGTTAATGGGACTGTACCAGTATAGGGTGTATTTTAAGCCAATCGCTTTTCAGATATAAAAAGAGTGGTTTAAACCCAGAAGCGAGCAAGCAGAGATGGGGGAAGATAGATGCCAGGCCACATGAAGATTGCCAAGGAACCAAGTAACAGAGGAAAAAAAGGGACAAGGACCTTCCCCCAGAGCCAACAGAGAGACAAAGCATTCCCCCCTAGAGCCAGTGCCCTGAATTCAAACTTGTAGCCTCCTGAACTGTGAGGAAATAAATTTCTATTCGCTAAAGCCACCCACTGTGGCATTTCTGTCATAGCAGCTCTAAGAAGCTAAAAAAAAAAAAAAAAGCTAGGACACCCAGAATTTTACATCTGATTATTTCCTTTTACAGAAACACATGTGTGCAAAAAAAAGGCATATGAAAGAATGCTCGTGGCAGGTTTTAAAAAAGAAACACTGGAAAGAACATAAATGTTCATTGGCATGAGAATAATCAAATAAATTATGGCATATCTGTAGTATTTTTTAAAGTAATTTTAAAAGGTTAGATAAATCTGTATGGACTGAAATTGAAAAAAATATTTAAGGCACATTAATTGGAAAAATGTGCAACGTGTAATGTAATGTGTGTATAATCTGATTTTTGTAAAGAATAAAACTCTTCTGCATATGTGCTTAGGCATATAAATGAATAGACAACAATATGGAAGGGGAAACAGTAGCATAACATTTTTTTCATTTAGCATGGATGGAGATTAAAAGTTGGGGATCAGGGTAAAAATGAACTTTTACTTTTTTTATTCTGGTTACCTCTGTAATTAAAGCCTCTTACAATGAGAATATTTTTAAGTATTTACGTGTGTAAAATAAGTCAGTATCCCCCAGAACGAATACATGATGCACCCACCACAGAGCCTGAAACACAGCAGGCTCTCTGTAGTAAGCAGACTCTTTCCTCCACGTGACATGAAGCCCAAACCAGGGACAGAAGCGGGGGGCATTTTATGATTGTATTCATACCATGCAGGCTGTATACATACCCAAGTGCTTAACTTGGATGTCAGTGAGAAATTTTGAGGAGTACTTCAGGATCAAACCAGCTTTATAAAAGTTATCATCACCCAGGTAAAGAGAAATGGGGAAATGTGACAACTATTTCTCTGGAACACGGTGTATAGTTCTAAGTTCGTTGGTGATCTCATAGTTCGGCCTAGTTCCCTTGTTTTACAGATGGGAATATAAACGTCTGTTTTACAGACTTGCTGAAGACACTAAGTTTGTTGGAAGAGATAGAGTCTTAACCAAATATTCATTCCACTAAACATTGTTATGTGCCAGGCATTTGCAGTGGGCAGTGGAGATACAAAGAAGATAGCACATAAACCTGCCCTTAATGAGTACACAGTGTAGAAGGGGTGGTTGGCACTCACATTCAAATATCCTTTCCTTCCACACATATTTGTTGAGGGACTACCATGAGCCAGGCACTGTTCTAGGCTCCGGAGATAATTCAGTACACTAAACTGAACAAATGGAAACCCTGGTGGCATAGTGGTTAAGTGCTACAGCTGCTAACCAAAGGGTCAGCAGTTCAAATCCACCAGGAGCTCTTTGGAAACTCTATGGGGCAGTTCTACTCTGTCCTATGGGGTCGCTATGAGTCGGAATCGACTCGACGGCACTGGATTTGGTTTGGTTTGGTTTTTTAAACTGAACAAAAATCAGTGTCATCGTGGAAATAAGCAAATTAATAAGTAAATGAAATAGCGTGGATGAGAGTGATAAGTGTTAAGCAGAAAAAGCAACGATGAGGTGATTCAAAGCTAAATTTTTTGCAAATGATGAGAAATAATCTGGAAGTGGTAAAAGAAAATGAAGATGAGTAGAGCAATAATGTGATGACAGAAATTGAAAGTTCTGTTTTTTTGTTTTTTTTTTTTAAATTGAGTAAGTATGAAGAAAAACAAAGTGAAAGAGGCAGAGTTAGGAGCAGGTGGGACATCTACCCCACCTCCAGCCAGGCTTACATGGGATGTGATGCTGTGGAAAACAAAAGAGCGACCACTGAAGAGGGCGGCAAGGGAAGCAGTGTCATCAGTGGGATATGTGGAAAGCACCATATTGTAGTGAGAAAATAAAGGGATCATCTACAGAAAAATCTGAGGAGGGCGTTAAGTGGATTTTCCCATGTTTAACATGAATCCCAGGGGCATCTGAGTGGGATATACTGTCAAAAATGGAAATGTCCGGAGATATTTTGGATTGAAATTTTGGAGATAAGGGGTGACCTGGTATTGACGTAACAGGGGTGGTTGAGGACGAGGAATTGGGGTCATTCCTTGCTGGAGTGCGCAGTGTAGTGGGGACTTAGGTGTATGCAGGCAGAGTCCTGTCTCCTGTAGAGGGGCAGTCTTACTGCTAGGACTTGTAGCACATCAGCCTCTCTGCAGGAGAGGAGGGGTACCTACAGTGAACACAAGAATTCTCTCTCTGGACCCCTGCTGGCCTGACAGCTTTGATACTATTCTCTGCTATCATTTTCCAGCCTCTTAATTACTGTTCCACATTATGAATGTGTTTGAAGATAGGGTGGGCTGTAAAAGGAAAGATTCCCTTTAGTAATAATGATTTGAATGTTTATGCAATTTTGTTGGTGTTAGTTGCCATCGAGTTGATTCACCCCATTTGTGCAGAGTAGAACTGTGCTCTGTAGGGGTTAAAAGGCTGTGATCTTTTGGAAGCATATCACCAGGTGTGTCTTCTGAGGTGCGCCTCTCTGGGTGGATTCAAACCGGCAACCTTTTGGCTAGTAGTTGAGTCCCTAACCATTTGTGCTACCTGGGGATCCCATTTATGCAATATGTTTTCTGTATTTTGCTACTTGAAAACCGAAATGGATAGGTTTATCCGAGGACTTAATCACAGTCATTGTTCCTATAACCCCCAAAATGAACTTAAAAAATTAGTTTCCTGAATTGGTGTATCTTTTTGTTGTGTATTTGCTCAACAACAGAAAATAAATTATTTTAAAAAAATCAGTTTCCTTTCTACAGAGCCTTTAAAAAGCATGGTGAAAGCTCAGATAAGAAGAGGAGCTGCTTATTTCTCAGAACTGCTTGACAAAAATCTCAAACACTCTGACAAAATATAAACAAAACTAACTCAATTAGTTCTAATCTGTAGGTGATACTTCTCAAGAGTACTTTCCTGAAAGAGCCATCACAAGAATTAAAATCATTCGTTGACCCCTCCTAATTATTTCTTATCGCTAAAACTCACCATTTTGCGTTTGCAGGTATGAATATAAGCAAGAGTGAGATGGTGAAAGAAACTTCATTAAAACCATCTCGGAGATCCCTGCCTTGCCTCGCCCAAAGCTACACATACTCACAGAGCTTGAGCCAATCTACCTCACTCTTCCAGTCAAATGAGAGTGAATCTCAGGCTCCCACTTCTGTAACCTCAGTCTCTGTTGACAAGGCAGCACAAGGTGAGTAACTTTTCTGATTTTCTTGTTCAGTTTATACAGAGGGAGTGTTTTCAAGTGATCCCTTCATTACTTCATTTATGTGACTAATGTTTAGAGACCTCTTAATTTAAGGAAGCAAGCTCACATAGAAAGGAGAACAGGTAACCCATGAAAGTCCATTGGTTGACCAGATGTGTTTTCTTTCTTTCCTTACCCTGGAGATAGTCAATTCCATATGAACCTGGACTGAATACTGGCTGTTTACAGTGGAAGACAGACTCAACTCCGTAAATCACCAGCTCATTTGGCTACTGTTTACATCCATTTTATTGATGAATACTATTCCAGGCAAGAACTTATAACCAATATTTGAGTAGAATATGTCAACAATAATAAAAACTCAGTTTTTTTGGGGAAAAAAAAAGACCAGAGACTTTAAATAATATTGACAATATAACAGTGAAGACTTTCATGCATGAAGATATAGTCGGACAAGTGTTGGCAACAAAATGTTGGCATTCAAGCCTCGGATAGCACAAGGGCTGAAATTCAGGGATGTACGAACCAGATGTCACACGTAAAGAGATATTGTGCCTGTCCTTAGGGACTCTTCTACACGTAACTGCCCACCTGAGCCACACCATTATGCCTTTGTTGTTGTTGTTAGCTGCTGTCCAGTCAGCCCTTGTCACATGGTGATCCACAGGGTTTTCATTGGCTGATTTTCAGAATTAGATCTCGAAACGTTTCTTCCTAGCGTGTCTTAGTCTGAAAGCGCCACTGAAATTGGTTCGGCATCACGTAGCTACACGCAAGCTTCCACTGATGGACAGGTGGTAGCTGTGTTTAAGGTACCTTGGCCAGGAATGGAACCTGGGTCTCCCAAATGGAAGGCAAGAATTCTACTACTGAACCACCACTGCCTTCATTATGCCTTCGGACAATCCCTTTTCACAAGAGTCAGGAGTCAAAATACAACCAGAGTCCCTTTTGTCCAGTGAAAGAAGTATTTTTATTTTTCTGTCCCTTTCTGCATTCCCATATGATTCTGTAGGGTTGCTTCTTCCTCTGGATAATTCGAAAATAAGATTCTATTTTCAAACATATTATAAAATCACTAGTTATTATTAACAGTCAGCTTTTTTACAACCAGGTGCAATAAGGAAAATGACTAATTGTTCATTACGATGAAGGTATTAGTCATAATATGCATGCTTCTTTCCCTTATTGAGAATGGCATTTTAAATAACTAATTTCAACTCATTTTCTTAAAAAAATTCTTGAAGTTTGGTCACCATTTAGATATCAGTTGCCATGGTCATTTTCTGTTACCATGTTTCTATTTCCTGAAACTTCCAAGTGTTTTTTTTTCTTTTTTTCAGTTAGCGCTGAGGAGAGTAAAAAAGACTCTGTGCTTAACTGTTCTTTCACAGACCTCAGTGATTTTTGCTTGGGTGAGTTGATTTTTAATATTTTTCTCCTTTATTTCCGCTTCAAAGGTAAGCTATAGTCTCCAAACGTAGAACAATTTTTTTTTGAAGGGGGAACTTGATGTTTGCCCTCTAACATCTGGTGGGTAAATATAATATTCTGAGCTTAAGAATGTATTAAAATATCTTGTCTAGTTTGAAATTCAAATAATATGAGAAATTACCAGGGCCAACAGTCCTTTAACCTAACAATTTTAACAATTTCTACTTTTAGTATTCTGGAAATTTATTTTGATTTTTCTATGAATAAATACATTTATACTACTACTTCTAGACTTATCAGATTTAAGCATTATCTATTGATTGCTTGTTATGCCAGATAAAGGTTTAGCACATTTACATAGCCTTTGGATTTTTTAGAGTTATATTGCTATTTTAAATTCGAGTTTGTTGGTTAAAATTATAGTTTAGAGAGTATATTTATACCTCTATATCATGTTCTAACATAGTTCAGCAATATCTCTTGACTCCCAATTTAGCAATGAAAATAATGTTTACCAAAGAACCAGCTGATGTGGTATTTCTTTTTTTATAGTTCCAAGTTGTTATGACCTCTATGCCTCTCAATATTGAATATTCCTAGAGTCAAGGTCAAATGCATTCTTCTCCCCACCCTTCCCCATCAAATTACACCCCCCTCATCAAATACTCAAAATCATGCTCCATTATATTTACTTTACTGTTTATGCCACAGCCTTCATCTTATTCTTCTTTAAGAAATTCTTGCTATCCAGTGACTTTTCACTGGATACTGGATTAATTCCAGAGTTTCTTATATCCTACATATTCCTCTTTCTCAGTTTTCACTCTTGTTTTTCAGGCATGCCCTCAAGCAACTAGGTCAGAATGTTGATTTGAAATGCAAATTCTAAGTTATTATATTCTTTATTATATGTATGCACATCAACATGACCAGTTCACTCTTACGTTTAGTTAGTAATTACTTGAGCATAAAATAGATTAAAAATTGTTTCCCTTAAAATTTAGAGACTGTAGGGGAGAATGAAGAAAACTAAAGATACAATGGAAAGATTAGCCCAAAGGATTAATGGACCAGATCTACCATGGCCTCCACCAGACTGAGTCTAGTACAACTAGATGGTGCCTGGCAGCCATCACTGACTGCTCTGACAGGGATCACAATTGGGGTTTCTGGATAGAGCTGGAGAAAAATGTAGAACAAAATTCTAACTCACAAAAAAGGAACAGACTAACTGGCCTGACGGAGACTGGAGAAACCCCGAGTATGGTCTCTGGACACCCTTTTAGCTCAGTAATGAAGTCACTCCAGAGGTTCACCCTTCAGCCAAAGATTAGACAGGCCAATAAAACAAAACAAGTCTAAAGGGGCACAACAGCCCAAGGGGAAGGCTAGAAGGCAGAGGGGGACAGGAAAGCTGGTAATAAAAAAAAAAAAAAAAAAGAGAGAACACAAAGTTGAGAAGGGAGAGTGTTAACATGTCGTGGGGTTGTTAACCAATGTCATAAAACAATATGTGTACAAACTGTTTAATGAGAAACTTGTTCTGTAAATCTTCATCTAAAGTACAATAAAAAAAATTAGAGAACCAATAATAAAAAATTTAGAGACAGTGATTCACTATCATCTAGTATTAGTTATTTCTGATAGAAACCTGATATCTGTCTCTTACTCCTTTGTAATTGATTTTTTTTCTCCTCTCTTGTAAATTTTTATGACTGTATCCTTACTGCTTGTGTTATAAGATCACACAACACCATGTTTAGGTATATAAGCATGTATGTGTGTTTATTCATCCTGCTCTAGAGTTTTTTGTCCTTTTAGTTTAAGTTTCTTACGTTCTTTCCACTTAGGTGTTTTCTAAATTTTCCTAAAATTTCTGTACTTCTTTCTCTCTATACACTTTTTCTGAAAGTCCAACTAAAAGTTAAACATTTTTCTTTCATCTCATGATTTTGATTTCTGTCTCTGTTCTGAAGGTTCTCTGAATTTTTCTTCCAAATATCTTTTGATTGTGCGTGTGTGTATGGGGGGGGGTGGGGAGGGGAGGCAATTATGTATGTATGTTTAATTTTCAAGACTCTATTTTGTTCTCATAATGTAATTTTTTCAGAGCATGGTATTCTTATTTCATGAGTATAATGTCTTAATCTTTCTAATACCACCACTTATGACTGTTTTTTCTTCTGATCCTTAAATTTTATCTGTTTTTCAAGGGATTAGTTTTTCTGTGGGTTTAACTTAGTCTTTCTCTTTCAGGCTGTCGGATTTCCTAAAAATTCTGGTGGTCTTTGATTGTCTATTCACATTTAAGAATAAAAGAACAAGGAGACTGACTCAGAGCTCTGGTTACCTGGGCAAGTCTTAGAAACTAAAAGGCTTTACTTTTCAGAGTGAAGGGCTTAGGAGCCATTATATAGAAGACCTAGTCAGTGATAGAATGAGGAGGACTTTACTCTAAAATGTCAACCCCCTCATTAACTTCCCTAGATTTTACTGTCTAGCACTTTGAATTTCTTTTGAGAAAGGTTTTCAGGTTCTATTGTCAGGCCTTCAGTTGTCTTAAATTTTTACCTCCTATACTCACTACTGGGGCCCTGGTAGTGCCGTGGTTAAATGTTTGGCTGCTAACCAAAAGGTCAGCAGTTTGAGTCCAGCAGCTGCTCCTTGGAAACCCTATGGGGCAGTTCTAGTCTGTCCTATAGGGTTGCTATGAGTCAGAATTGAATCAACGGCAACAGATTCTTTTTTTGGGTTTGCCCTCTGTTTTTCTGTCATTTTTTTTTTATCCAGACATCTCTAGGATTTGGCTAAGGATATTCATTCTCTTCTCCCTCCTCTGCATAAATTCTAGGCTGAGTTACTCCATCATTCAATACTCTTCCCTTAGAAATTTTAATTCTAGAAGATCATTGTAGGTTTTGCCTTTTAAAAATTATTTTATTTTTATGTTAATAAAGTCTCAGGAGGAAAGGGCAACAAACTTGAAAGGTCATTCTGCCAGCTTAAACTCTGTTTCCTTCTGTATAATCAAGTGAATGAAATGGCTCTTTGATGAGATGTTTTACTATATGGATGAAATGAGGAAAACTGTAAAGCAAAAAGGTAGAACATTTATTTTAGGAACAAACTATACAACTTTACTTTTAAAAATATATCCTAAGGAAATAATATGGGAAATGAAAAAAAGTACTTTTTTTTCTAGCAGCTTTGTTTATAATAATTAAAAATATTAGAAATGGAAGAAAATTGAATATTCCAATAGTATCAGAGTAGGTAAAATAATTGTAAAACAGCTACATGTTAGAATATCACATAGCAAACAAAAAGCAAACTTGGTGCTGTTGAGTCGATTCCAACTCATAGCATCCCTATGGAAAATCACTAGCCATTATTAAATTGTATTATAGAACATTAAATGTCATGTTGCGAAATGAAATTTAAAAAAAAAAATCACCAACAAAAAACAGCCTAAATATCAACCTAGTCTTGCTTTCATCTTAGTTAAAAATGTGTTTGAAAAGAACTAGAAAGAAATCTAGCAGTATGCTAATTAATAGTGAGTAAGTATCTTTTTTTTTTTTTTTAAGTATCTTTAAGTGGTGAGATCATTTGGTGGTGATTATGTTACTTCTTGCCACTGGTATTTTTTTTTTTTCCCTAAACATGTTGAAATATTGTAATAAAATAAAAACTGTTTAAAGAAAACATTTCCATCATAATGTTTTGGCAAATAGGAAAAATGCCCATATTTCAGTCAAAATAGCACACAATTCTATGGATAGTTTTCATAACTGAAATTTGAAACTGGTTGATGGTTACCCAGTATTTGGAGAGATTCTGATATTGTTTTATCCTGACTCTCCATTCGTTTTCATTTATTCTTTATTTTGATTTAGTTTTCCTGTAATAATGACAAATGTAGTCAACCTCCTACGCTGCCTATGATGTTACCTCATAAAGTCTGTCTCAGCTACCCAAGATTTACTTTCAAATCTATAGCTGCCTGGACTTGCTCATGAGCAAGGCTTTTGAACTGAGGCTTTCCCACTTTTATAAATTGAATAGAAATAAAATAAGTAAAACTAGAAATAAGTAAAATGTGACATTACTATGCCAAGCCCCTACTTTAGCCACCTAAGACAGCAGTAAGCCCTGAGTTCTCAATAGTGAACATGTGGTGGGCTAGCCACATTGCCTGCGTCAGAGTTTCTCAACTTTTGGCTGCGCATTCAAATTACCTGGGAGCTCTTAAAGCTCCAGAGAATTAGTTTTAATTCGTCTGGGGAGTGAGTTTGGCATCCATATTTTAAAATGTCCCTGAGGTAAATACATGATGTAACCAGGATTAAGACTTTCTGCTCTTAAAATTCTATCTTGGTTTCTCTTTAAGGACATTGTTACGATACATTAGTAATGTTTTAAACCATGACTTGCATTGTTTATAACAGCATCTTGGGCGGCTCCAAATTAGTCATATTCTCTTACAATACTCCTTTTTTATGTGTGGCATACAAACAGTGCTGAAGTATTAAGGTTTCCTATTTACAGAAAGACCACCACTTAGCAGTTTCATTTCATATGCAATTTCAAAAAGAAAATTTCATCAGAACAAATACACTTAGAGTAAAAAGTCTTTGACATAATAATTAATTCTGAAGGAGGTTGCTATTGCCAGTTATTGTCTGAACAGAAAATAAAAAGGAAAAACAAACGTGAAACTTGCCTTGTCCATGATATCCATAGAGGTAGTAACAGTTTACACATCACTTTTCAGTAACAGTGCTCCCAAATTAGTACCAGTCAAGAGGCTGTCATGTAAACCTTTCTATTTCACTTCCATAAATCTTATTTTTGTAGTCTGCTGTCCCAAACTGCTTAATATAATTGGATGCCCTAATTCTATATTTCTTTCCTCATCATTTTGCTGTATCTCAATCTTTTTACCTACCTGGTTTGTATTTATATATCTTCAGGTATTACATTTCATACTCAATTTTTTAACATCCCCCAGCATCAATCTGTCATTCATTCAAGTTAGAGAACATTGCAACTTCTGAAAGGCTTCAAACATGCACACGTGATGAGATCTCTGCATTTATACTGAAGGTGAGAATGAATCTATAGCTGACTATGATATCACTAAGCATTCCAGGAATCCATCTGGATGTAACACCTGGCTGGGGACTACTGTTTTAGAGTCAGCTATCCACTTTGAAAAGAGATTAAGCAAAACGACATCAAATATACTGAGAGTAATTAAATGAAACATGAGTAAGTATTTAAGCAACATGTGCTTTCCTTAAAATTCAAAAAAGCTGCCTACCCTGATTTTGCTTTGGAGTGCAGACTACCAGCTGCTAGCATCTGGTTGGTTATTAAATGGGAGTTTCCAAGCACCAGTAGGTTGTGCTACAATTTTTGGAACCTGAATAATGCATTTAATTAAAGGGTTTCCTTTTTTTTTCATTGGACTGCTGTGAGCTGCCCCAAGAGAATATTAACAGTGTGGCAGAGTTAACTGCATGTAGTCACTGTTTCACTGAGGAGTGAAATTTCCTAATGTTCAAAATGAGAGCTTTAGAGGAAGCAATAATCAAAAAAAAAAAAAAAAAAACCATTACCATCAAGTTGATTCCTACTCATAGCGACTCTGTGGAACGTATGGTTTTCAAGGCTATAATCTTTGCAGAAGCAGACTGCCACAACTTTCTCCCATGGAGAAGCTGGTGGGTTCAAACCACTGATCTTTCAGTTAGCAGCCGAGTGCTTAACCACTGCATTACCAGGGCTCCCGCACATAGTATAGGTTCAACAAATAGTTGTTCATTGCCTTATTCAGTCATTCATTAAACTTGTCTTTCACACTGAATCTGAAGGACTCAGTCATGTCTACACTAAACAGCTGTTCCTATTATCATCAGAATGCAGATATTATAGCATAGTGGAATAACAATAATTTACTGAAGTCTTATTGCATAGTACTTTTCCTCCATTATTTCATTGAATTTTCATCGCCTTTTGGGTTAAATACTATTGTCATCCTCCTTTTTTACAAATGAGGAATCTGTTCACCAAGAGGTGAAATAAATTGCCAAATATCCAGTCAATGGAAAACTGAGATTCCATCCCAAGCAGGCTGAACTCCTCACTTGCTCTCTTAATCACCACAGTAGGGATTGATGTTATTGTTGGGTGCCTTCGCATCAATTTTCAACTCATGGTGACCCCATGTGATAGAGTAGAACTGCCCCGAAACGTTTTCTTCACTGTAATCTTTAAGGAAGCACATTGTCAGGTCTTTTTCTCACAGACCAGCTGTGTGGGCTTGAATTGTCAGCCTTTTGGTTAGTAGCTGAGTACTTAACCCTTGTATTACCAGGTTAGTGATTACCATAGAGCACTAGTTCTCAGGATGTTAATATCTATCATGTTTGGAGGGAAGGGTGGTATTCAATTATGAAATATATTTGGGGAAGAGTTGGTTAAAGAAAGCCAATAATGTTGGAAGCTTGGACTTCTGTTGTTTGTTTTTCCTTTCATTCTTTTTATTGCCATCTCGGAGCCTTTAGTTCTGCTTTTTATAGATCATCTCACAAAGCTAAGACATCATTCTACCCCCCACCCCTTCTCTCACTTCCTCCCCCTTAGTCATTCTGGGAAGTATGGATCCATGTAACATGAATGAATTTGAAATCCTGGTGCAGTGATATTGCCCATTTCTCCTGGAAACGTTTCTACATTGCTTACTCTTTTTTCTTCTTAGTATTCTGGAAAATAACAAGGGCAGAGAATTCCACATTAATAAGCAAGTCATGCTTGCCTCTGCCCCTGCCTATGTTGTTATGCTGTTAGGTGCCATCAAGTCCGTTCTGACTCAGAGTGACCCTATGTACAACAGAAGTAAAAACACTACCCAGTCCTGCGCCATCCTCACAATCATTGTTATGCTTGAGCCCATTGTTGCAACCACTGTGTCAATCCATCTCATTGAGAGGCTTCCTCTTTTTCACTGACCCTCTACTTTACCAAGCATAATGTTCTTCTCCAGGGCTTGGTCTCCCTCCTGATAGTATGTCCATAGTATGTGAGATTAAGTCTCGCCGTCCTTGCTTCTCAGGAGCATTCTGGCTATACTTCTTCTGAGACTGATTTCTTTGTTCTAATACAGTCTGTGGTATATTAAATATTCTTCACCAATACCATAATTCAAAAGTGTCAATTCTTTTTCAGTCTCCTTATTGATTGTCCGGCTTTCCCATGCCTATGAGACAATCGAAAATACTCTTTTCCTAGGCCCCTGTGTACACTGTATTAAAATGAGGAAGCATAAAAATGAAATATACAGAATTTGCAGGGCCCTCTGAGACCAACACAATCTGAGTACAATCAGCCTTTGAGTACAACCAGCTGAAACACATATCTATCTAATCTTGTGAAGTCAGTGTTGTGCTAATATGAAATGAGTCCCTCAGGAAGTGGTTTATATGAATGTGTTAGGGCATTGTTTTTTTTTTTTTTTTTTTTTATTGGTTTCTACAAGCTTAATAGTTTAGATTGGTGGAGTACCTGTTGGCCTCATTTCTTAAACAATTATAGTCAACTGATTACATGGTAATTTTGTTTAATTCTATAATATTAGATAATATCTTCTAGTTTTCATTATGTTTTTCCAATAGCATTTCATAATATGATGATATAAGAAAGAACTTTCTAATAACATTGCCAATCTATTTAAGAATTATGGAAATAAGGGAACTTCATTGGAAGAACATAACATTTTCCAGTTGTGATAGCCTCACCAAAAAAAAAAAAAAAACCCACTGCCTTCGAGTCGATTCCGATTCATAGCGACCCTATAAGACAGAGTAGAACTGCCCCATAGAGTTTCCAAGGAGCGCCAGCCTCACAGTCACATTAAATCTTTTGAATTATTTACTGAACACATTCAGTAAGTTCTCTTTGCTCAGTTTTCAAAGTGTATTCAGAATCTAACCATTGCATACCACCTCCACTGCTGCACCGTAGTCCAATCCGTCACCATCTCTTGGTAGAAAAATGCAGTGAGCTCCCAACTGATTTCCCTCCTCCAACTCTTGCCTCCTTTCAAGCTGTTTTCCATACAACAGTTACAGGAAGCTTTACAAAAAAAGAAAATTAAATCTTATCACTTCTTTACTCAGACCCCTCCAGCGGTTTCCCACTACACTTAAAACAAAATGTATATACCTTAAAGACAGTGGCATTTGCAGGGCATAGACCTGACCTCTCTCGGCCATTTCCTAAGGCTTCCCCTCACTCGCTGTGCTGCAGCCAAACCAACCTTTTTGTATTCCTTGTTCTTACTAAGCTTTCTCTTACCCCATGGCCCTACACTAAAATGTAGCAAGTTCACATTCCTCTCACTTTCTGTCTCCTAATCTTGATTTATTTTTCTTCATGATACTCGTTGTTGGGTGCCCTTAAGTCAATTCTGACTCATAGCCACCCCATGTGACAGGGTAGAACTGCCACATAGGGTTTTGTTTGCTGTAATCTTTACAGAAGCAGATTGACAGGTTTTTTCTCGTGAGGAGACCCTGGGTGGATTTGAACTGCCAACCTTTTAGTTAGTAGCCAAGGGCTTAACCATTTTGCCACCATGCCTCCTCTCATAATACTTATCATTACCTAAAATTTTGTGATTTTTCGTTTTTCTCTCTGTCTGTTTTCAGAGAACAGAGACTTTGCCAATCTTTTTCACAACTATAGCCCTAAAATCAAGAACAGTACCTGGCACATAGTAAGTGCCCAGTGTATATTTCTAGGATTAGTGAAAAGACAGATGAATGGATAAAGGCAAAGTAGGTAATAACATGCACACATCTTTGGAGATTCTGCTGCAGAATCTGCCCATAACTTTGCTCTTTGTAATGTCATCCATTACTGTGATTTTTCTCACCTGTTAGGTATCATGTCTTTAATTTTCTTACTGAGGACCTAATCTGAATATATTCCTTTTTGTAGAGAATTTAAAGACCTGAAAGTTATCCTTCTTCTTAAGTAGTAGGGGAGTTACCTTTCTAACATTACTCTGATGTGAAATTCTCTCTAATACTCCAAGGCATGTATGTACTCCCTCGTCCCTATTATTATAGCACTTTGAATATAGCCCTATTCATATTCAGTTTGTTACCTAAATGTAGGCCCTACCCAGTGTAGCTCTGAGTCAATGAAAGTACACTGACGTGAGGAAGTAGAAGGATGTTTATTGCAAGCATGCAGGCAAGGAGCAAGGAGGTATATATTTCAAATCAAGGTCCCTGACAAAGGGAAGCAGAACCTTTTATACTGTCCCTCACAAGGAAGTACATACAAACAACACGGATCACATAGGTTATCATGGCATTGTAGGCACAATAAGACAAATTGCATTTTTTTGCTTTTAGTATGTATAGAAAATGGCAGGTAAGTTCCACCTGGGGCAGGGATTTTTTTAATAGTCAAGTAGGTTTTATTGAGGCTTAGGCTACTTTGGAAACCCTGGTGGCCTAGTGGTTAAGTGCTACAGCTGCTAACCAAAGGGTCGGCAGTTCGAATCCTCCAGGCGCTCCTTGGAAACTCTATGGTGCAGTTCTACTCTGCCCTACAGGGTCGCTATGAGTCGGAATCGACTCGATGGCACTGGGTTTGTTTCTTGTTTTTTTTTTTTTTGGCACGCTACTTTAGAACATTTTTGAGGCTAGTAAACTGGTTTTAACTGGTTGAAGTCAGAAACAGAGTTACAGGCAGTGCTCAGTGTCTTGAGGACAATGGATAGGAGGAGAAGGTCTTGTTTGATAGTGGCTGAGCTGCTGCTGGCTGCACTCACTGTCAAGTTCACTAGATCATGTTTTATTCATATTACCTAGCACATACAATTTACTCAGCAATAAGCAGATAAACGATCATTGGGTAAATGTAAATAAGGATGGATGAGAACCCTGAAACAATGATCAAAGTGTGTATTTGCAGGATTTGCCTTGTTATGGCATTGACTGAGTATAGCTTCATCGGTACCCTCATTGTGACTGACTAGTGTCAAGACTTTAGGTGAACAATGATAGGATTAGGAAAAGTTGGTAACAAAGAAACTGCAAAGAGTTAATACGTTTGGATCCTCGTTTTCACCAGACTCTAAGCACTGGGTAAACCGTATGTAGATAATTAGATTTATTCTTGCCCTGAAGCTTTTGTGGAATAATAACTTTAAAATTCACGGAATTTATTATCAGTGAGAAGACCTAGTTTCAAGAACCAACTCTCTCACTTACTAGCTGGGTATACACTGTTGTTGCCTCCGTTTCCTGATATGTGAGATGGAGATGTTAATATTACAATTTAATTTCTCCTTATAATGCAAATAGAGATTTTTTAAACAGAATTTAATTCATAGTTTTCGTGAGTCTCAAGTGAGAGTGTATATGCAAACCAAACCAAACCTGTTGTCGTCGAGTCGATTCCAACTCTTAGTGACCCTATAGGACAGAATAGAACTGCTCCATAAGTTTTCCGAGGAGCGGCTGGTGGATTCAAACTGCGTAAATTATAAAATAGGAAGAAAACCTTACATAACATTATTATTTTAGTCTGCAGCCTCAATTACTCTGGCAATATTGGAGCAAACTATTCTTAGCAATATATAGAAAGGTTGTACAGTAGCAATAGAGACAAACTAATAGTCTTACTCATGTATATCTAAAATTGTACAAGAGCTACCTCATCCATTTCAAGATGTTCTTGCAGTTACAATGCAATGCAACACAGCAGTGAAATAAAATTTCATCATAATAACGAAGAACAACTGTACTGGAATAACTTGGCTATTAAAATTACACTCCTGGAGGTTACCCTGCGTTTGTGTTATGATCATAAATTAATTATAGTAGCTTCATATATTGATCATGCCCCTCTCGTTTTGAACTGATGCTGGCTTGCAAACAAAATTTACAACACTTAGTGCATTCCTGGAGCCCTGCTGGCACAGTGCTTAAGAGCTCAGCGGCTGACCAAAAGGTTGGCAGTTCAAATCCACCAGCCACTCCTTGGAAACCCTATGGACTCTGTTCTGTAGAGTCACTATGAGTCAGAATCAACTCAAGAGCAACTCGTTTGGCTTTGGTTAATGCATTCTTACTTGACTCAGTATGAGTTTCCATCATAAATCATATTATTGATGATTAGGAAAATGATTTACAGATTAAATTTATAATTCCCCATTGGCATACGCTAGCTATTACATAATATCTACCTAGGCTTTAATATAGAAGACATGACTTTTGTGGTAGCCCCAAACTACAAAATTTGTAGATTCCTAAATACTAGAAATTGTCTACTTTGTATGGGTTATCTCATTTAATCCCTAGAACTACTCTACGAGAAAATTTTATTACTTTATTCCCAATTATCAGATTAAGAAACTATAACTGACCCACTGCCACCCAACTAATAGATGACAGAACCAGGATGTTAACCTTTTTTTTTTTTCCTTAAACCAATGTTAACTCTCTTTGCATTATATCATACTCCTTCCTTCAACATAGTAAATGACTTATTTAAGCTTTGAGGACTCCCTTTTCAAGGATGTATATCTTCCTGTCATTCTGCCAGTAGAGAGCAGCAAGAATGACATTGATCAAAATCAAAATTATCCTGTTATTCTTGTACCAGAAAGCTGCAGTATATTTGTTACTAAAAGTCTATTTTTCTTAATTATTGAACTTCCTGGGTTTTGAGACATTATCAATTGCAATAAGCCATTGCCATCAAGTAGATTCCAACTCATAGCGACCATATACTGACCCTTTAGGACAGAGTAGAACTGCCCCATAGAGTTTCCAAGAAACCTGGTGAATTCGAACTACCAACCTTTTAGTTAGCAGCCATAGCACTTAACCACTGTGCCACCAGGGTTTCCATCAATTGTAATAAGTGCCATTAAATTAATAAAAGCTTTTAGGAAAATGGATAGCCACCATGTTAAATAAGGTGTCTGGGTGGAGCAAACAGTTTGCTCTCAACTACTAATCTAAATTTGGTAGTTTGAATCCACCCAGAGGTACCACAGAAGAAAGTCCTGCCAGTCTGCTTCTGTAAAGGTTATAGCCAAGAAAATCCTATGGAGCAGTTGTACTCTGTAACACATGGAGTCACCATAAGTAAAAATCAACTCGACAGCAATGAGTATACCATGCTAAATATATGCATGAGTTGTTTACCTCATCCAGATTTCAGAAATGCTAAAATCTAATGAGAGGATATTTAACAGCAAGGAACCGGGTTCAGCTGGGTTGGAGGATCAAGGGTAGGGTTTATGGTGTTATGGATTTGAGTTGTGTTGTAAATCCTAGCCTCTATACCTGTGGTTATAATCCCATTTCAGAATGGATTGTCTTTGTTATGTCAATAAGACAGGATTAGAGTAGAATGTGTCTTGAGTTGATCTCTTATGAAATATAAAAGAAGCAGATTAAGCAAGCAGAGGTGGGGAGAAGATAGACGCCTAGCCATATGGAGATCTCTAAGGAACCAGGAAACAGAAGCTGGAAAGACAACCACGTTCCCCCAGAGCCAACAGAGAAATAAAGCCTTTCCTTAGAGCCGGTGCCCTGAATTTGAACATCTAGCCTCCTAAACCGTGAGAGAATAGATTTTTATTAGGTAAAGCCATCCACTTGTGGTATTACTATTACAGCAGCATAGGATAATGAAGACAGGTTGTAAGGGGTAGTAAGAAGCTGGATTATACATGTCCAATAACTAGTGACATGACCAATATAGACTCTGGATTCACTTAGAGCTATGAAAATATTGGAGGATTTTGAGAAGAGGTTTAGGGTGCTTTTGCTTAGGATTTAAAGGGTCACTCTGGCAGCTCTTGCGGTAGGGGCAAAATATAGAAATAGAAAGACCAGTTAGGAAGCTTATACAGACTTCTGATCAAGGTATGGAAACACCGGTGGTGTAGTGATTAAGTGCTATGGCTGTTAACCAAAAGGTCAGTTGTTGGAATCCAGCAGGTACTCCTCTGAAACTATGTGGGGCAGTTCTACTCTGTCCAATAGAGTCATTATGAGTCAGAATTGGCTCAATGGCAACAGGTTTTTTTTTTTTTTTTTTGTCAAGATATGGCGATGACTTGGACTAAGGAACTATATTCAGGTGTTGATAAATGGTCAAGTTTTAGAAGTAAGTGAGACAAGATTTGCTGTCATGTAAATTCATTTATTCACTCAACAGATATTTATTGAATGCAAAGTACATATCAGACCTTATTCTAGGTGATAGGGATAAAGAAATGAATAAATAAATAAATAAATAAGACAATAAGCTTGGTCCATAAAATGTTAATGAGAGATACATAAATAAATGAAGATAAATGGGTAAAAATGTACTGCTTTATGCTAAGCCAATGTAATGTATTTAAGTATCATTTATGGGCAAAAGAGAATCTCAGGGGTCAAGATGACTCCTAGTTTTTGGGTCTGTGGAAACAAAAGAATGGAGTTGCTATTTGTTAAGATGACAATTGTTTCTCCATTTTATTATCCATGCTGTAGAACTCATTGCCATCGAGTCGATTCCTACTCATAGCAACACTACAGGACAGAGTAGAACTAGCCCATAGAGTTTCCAAGGAGCGGCCAGTGGTTAGCAGGTGAACACTTAACCACTGTACCACCAGACTACATAGAATGGAGGAACATTTTTGTCAAAAGCTTTTCTTTCTTTTAGGTCATGATTTTAGGGTAATCGCCAGCTATGCTCTTGAAACATATTGACAAAATTTGTTCCAAAAGTTCTACTAATTTATTTATTTTCTTTTTTTTATTGTACTTTAGATGAAGGTTTACAGAACAAACTAGCTTCCCATTAAACAGTTAGTACACATATTGTTTTATGACATTGCTTAACAACCCCATGGCATGTCAACACTCTCCCTTCTCAACCTTAGGTTCCCTATTACTAGCTGTCCTGACCCCTCCTGCCTTCTAGCCCTTACTCCTGGACTGACGTGCCCCTTTAGTCTCATTTTGTTTTATGCGCCTGTCTAATCTTTGAGTGAAGGGTGAACTTCAGGAGTGCTTCATTACGAGCTGAAAGGGTGTCCAGGGGCCATACTCTCAGGATTTCTGCAGTCTCTGTCAGGCCAGCAAGTCCGATCTTTCTTTTTGAGTTAGAATTTTGTTCTACATTTTTCGTCAGCTCCATCTGGGACCCTCTATTGTGATCCCTGTCAGAGCAGACAGTGGTTGTAGCTGGGCACCATCTAGTAGTATTATACTCAGTCTGGTGGAGGCTGTGGTAGATGTGGTCCATTAGTCCTTTATACTAATCTTTCCCTTTTATCTTTAGTTTTCTTCATTCTTCCTTGCTCCCAGAGGGGTGAGACGAGTGGAGCATCCTTCATGGCCGCTCACAGGCTTTTAAGACCCCAGACACTACTCACCAAAGTAGGACGTAGAATATTTTCTTTATAAACTATGTTATGCCAATTGAGCTAGATGTTCTCCAAGACCATGGTCCCCACAACCCACAGCCAGGCATTTCGGCCCCTCAGGGGGTTTGGATGTGTCTATGCAGCTTCCATGATCTTGCCTTGTACATATTGTGCTGGTTTCCCCAGTACTGTGTACAGTCTGACCTTTCACCAGAGTTTTACTCATTTATATTGGTACAAAAGGAAAAAAAAAATCTGTTCTGGGTTGAGGAGGGATTTTATGAACATCCTAAAAGGCAGTGTTACCACTTACATTATAGTGACAAAAGTTTACGTTCTTCCTACCAAGAAAACTATCATTAGATAAATTACAGAAAAGTTCTTCTGGGTGATTTCAAGACAAATGACAGTGAAAAAGGTAAACATACACGCATCCCTAACAGTAAAAGGAAGTTTAAATTATAACATTAAGATCAGGATTTTCAAAAATAACCAGTACTATTTTTCTTTTCCTTATTTTTTTATTTTTCCATGAACTAGCCTATTAAAGATCAAGCTGTGTTAGACTCTACAGAAAATTAAAAACAAACAAACCACCACCACCACAACAAAATGATAAAGATCCTTGCTATTAGGATAACTTAGTCTAATTTCAGCAAAATTAAAGGAAGCCAAAAGAAAACAAAGTATGCTAGAACTCAGAAGGCAAAATGATCAGTTCAAGTTGGGTCTTGGGGAAGGAGAGCAGTAGAAGATTTGAAAAGGCTTTGTGATGAGGTTAGCTTTTGGCAAGACTTCCAGAATTGACTAAGATTTTCTCCAGCAAGATGTGTAAGGTAAGGATGTTCCTCTTCCAGGAATCTTTGTGTTATAGTAATTAAAGAGGGAAAAAAAAAAGTCAAACCAAACCAAAACAAACAAAAAAGGCTCTGCCTAAAAAATTAATTTGTGAGTAAAATAGAAGATTGAAATGAGTGAAGAAACTTACACACATTTTTCTGTATTTCTTGTGTTCTATGGGAAATGAAATACATTAATTTAAATTGGCATTTTGTCTTTTGGAAACATTAAATTAGTAATCAAATCATTTTGAGAGCTTAGAGGATCCTTAAAGACCTCGATAAACCTGTTCATTTTGTAGATGAGGAAATAGAGACAAGTAAAGGGATTACATGGCTGTTGTTGTTATTGTTAGGTGCCCTTGAGTCAGTTCTGACTCATAGCAACCCTATGTACCACAGAACAAAACACTGCCCAGTCGTGTGCCGACCTTACAATCGATGTTATGCTTGAGCCCATTGTTGCAGCCATGGTATCAATCCATCTCGTTGAGGGTCTTTTTCTTTTCTGCTGATCCTGTACTTACCAAACATGATGTCCTTCTCCAGGGACTGATCTCTCTTGACAACATGTCCAAAGTGTGCAAGATGCAGTCTCGCCATCATTGCTTCTAAGGAGCAATCTGGTTATACTTCTTCCAAGACAAATCTATTCGTTCTTCTGACAGTACATAGTATATTCAATATTCTCCACAAATACCACAGTTCAAAGGTGTAAATTCTCTGGTCTTCCTTATTCATTGACCAGCTTTCACATGTATATGGTGTGATTGAAAATGCCATGCCTTGGTTAGGAGCACCTTAGTCTTCAAGGTGACATCTTTGCTTTTCAACACTTTAAACAGGACCTTTGCAGCAGATTTGCCCAATGCAATGTGTCTTTTGATTTCTTGACTGCTGCTTCCGTGGGTGTTGATTGTGGATCCAAGTAAAATGAAATCCTTCACAACTTCAGTCTTTTCTGTTTATCATGATGTGGCTTATTGGTCCAGTTGTGAGGATTTTTGTTTTCTTTATGTTGAGGCATAATCCATACTGAGGGCTGTGGTCTTTGATCTTCATCAGTAAATGCTTCAAGTCCTCTTCACTTTCAGGAAGCAAGGTTGTGTCATCTGCATAATGCAGGTTGTTAATGAGTCTTCCTCCAATCCTGATGCCCAGTTCTTCTTCATATAGTCCAGCTTCTCGAATTATTTGCTCAGCATACAGATGAAATAGATATGGTGAAAGTATACAACCCTGATGCACACTTTTCCTGACTTTAAACCCCACAGTATTCCCTTGTTCTCTCTGAACAACTGCCTCTTGATCTATGTACAGGTTTCTCATAAGCACAATTAAGTGTTCTGGAATTCCCATTCTTAGCAATGTCATCCATTATTTTTTATGACCCACACAGTTGAATGCCTTTGCATAGTCAATAAAACACAGGTAAACATCCTTCTGGTATTCGCTGCTTTCAGCCAGGATCCATCTCACATCAGCGATGATATCCCTGGTTCCACATCCTCTTCTGAATCTGGCCTGAATTCCTGGAAGTTCCTTGTTGATGTACTGCTGCAGCTGCTTTTAAATGATCTTCAGCAAAATTTTGCTTGCATGTGATAGTAATGATATTGTTTGATAATTTCCATATTCAATTGGATCACCTTTCTAGGGAATAGGCATAAATATGGATTCCTTCCAGTCAGTTGCCCAGCTAGCTATCTTCCAAATTTCTTGGCATAGACGAGTGAGCACTTCCAGCGCTGCATCTGTTTGTTGAGATAGCTCAACTGCTATTCTGTCAATTCATGGAGCCTTGTTTTTCACCAATGCCTTCAGTGAAGCTTGGACGTCTTCCTTCAGTACCATTGGTTCCTGATTATATCCTACCTCTTGAAATGGTTGAACTTCAACTAATTCTTTTTGGTATAACAACTCTGTATATTCCGTCTTCTTTTGATGCTTACTGTGTCATTTAATATTTTCCTCATAGAATCCTTCACTGTTGCAACTCAAGGCTTAAATTTTTTCTTCAGTTTTTTCAGCTGGAGAAACACCAAGCATGTTTTTCCTTTTTGGTTATCTATCTCCAGCTCTTTGCACACGTCAGGATAGTACTTTACTTTGTCTTCTCGAGCCGCCCTTTGAAATCTGTTCAGATCATTTACTTCATCATCATTACATGGCTAGGAAGTGGCAAACGTAGAATGAGAAATGAGATCTTTATGATGAGCAGACTATGCTCAGTACACAGGAAACGCACGCCGTTTCTCTATTGCTGTTAACCACCTAAAGAACCATTGCTTGCTCTTGAATATTAAGAAAGAAAGAGAGGGGAAGAGAAGAACAGAGGAAAGGGAGAAAGAGAGAGGAGGAAAAGGAGGGAGGGAGGGGGAAAAGTAAGGAAACAGAGGGAAGGGAAAGAAAGGGAACAAAATAGAAACACTAAGCACTCTGTGCCCTAGATATCTGAAGGGACTGCCTGGTAGTGAATAGTTAAGATTGCTAGTTGGTGAGTTTTATCTGCGTCATTCTCATTCACGGAAATTTTATGCAAAATACACAGTAAGGAAATAGTCTTATGTAAAACAGAGATTCCAAACTGACAAGTTGGTGGGGATTCAGGAGATGGTCCAACAAATTAACTCCCAAAGTTCAGTTCTTTTTCACATATATAATAGTCCAAGGCAAATCCATGTTTTATACTTGTTATTTTTTCTGTCTGGATCCTTCTTCCTTCAGTTTACCTGCATGGCGGACTACCTCACCTCTTCAGATCTTTGCTCTAATGTTACTGTTCTCTGTAATAAAATAACATTACCACATCAGAAGTGGTAATGTGTTCAACATAGTTTGCACGATATTAAGTTTACTTTCAAAAAGTTTAAGTGTATTTATTAGGAGAAATGCCTTTAATTCTTAGGAAAATCACTGCCTGTTTGATGGCTATCACTATCGGTATTAACAGACAAGCTTTATGTGATCACTTTTTTTATGCTTATTGATTGGATGAAACAATCATGTAAGTCTATGCTTAGCTAAACTTTGGGAAAACATGAAAACCAGAGAAACTGATACATTTAAACAGAGAGAAAAAGGAGGATAAAAACGGATTTAATTTTTTCTTTCTTTTTTCTAGCCCTAGGAAAAGATAAGGATTACGTGGATGAGTCAGAACATGCAAATTATGACCGATCTCGGCTCATTAGAGACTCTGTTATCAAAGATAAGCCTGAACCCAAGCCAAAATTATTGTCTAAGGTAATGAAAACTAAGTTATCGATAAGTTATTTATAAACCTTCACTTTTAAAACCTTTCAGTTCTTTTCGCTATTAGTCGACATGGTTAGTTTTGCTCTGGAGTGTGTAAGAGAACACACAGGTTAATATACATCTTGAAGATTTCAAAAGTGTGAAGTTATGAGTAGGCATCATATTTATTTACATTATTGAACAGAATTTTTTTAACGTAATCTGAAATGTAAAATTCATCAGTAATATATTTTGGGAAGTTTATTCTTTTTTGAAATTTTTTTGAAAGGCAGCATAGTTAAATGAGAACATGGGTTTTAGTACCAAATGGACCAGGATTTGAATTTCAGTTCTACAACTTAATAGTTATGACAACTTGAGCAATTTAATTAAACTTACTGGGCCTTGATTTCCTCATCTGTAAAATCTGAACCGCGTTTTCTACTTTACAAACTTTTTTGAAGATTAGATTATCATGTGAAAATATGCAGTGCATAGTAAAAGCTGACTATATGGCAAGTTTTTATAATGTGAGGTCTGAGAATATCTCACTAAAACTGTAGTTTTCCAACAAATAAATAATTGTGCTGTAGTTCAGTTTTATAAACTTCTGGATTCAAAAATACCAGTATCTCTCAAGCAAATGTTTTTGTGTCCTCTTCAAAGCCTCTAAGTGTGGTCATGCAAAACCAGAGGCCAATTGATGCTGTTTTCTTTTACCATTATTGGTCTGTAATTTCCTTTTTAGTGTGGTGTCTTTGCCTAGTTTGGGTATCAGGGTTATGCTGGCTTCATAGAATGAATTCAGAAGTATCCCTTCCTTTTCTAAGTTCTGAAATTGTTTGAGTAGTACTGGTGCAAACTCTTCTCTGAATGTTTGATAGAATTCTTCAGTGAAGCCATCTGGGCCAGGGTTTTTGGGGGGGGGGGGGGAATTTTTTTTAATTACCTTTTCAACCTCTTCTCTCGTTACGAATATGTTCAGATTTTCCATCTCAATTTGAGTTAGTTTAAGTAGATAATATGTTTCTAGAAATTTGTCCATTTCCCCTATGTTTTCAAATTTTTGGGGTTATAGTTTTTCATACTACTCTGTCATGATCCTTTTTATTTCAGTTGGGTCTGTTGTAATATCCCCTATTCCATTTCTTTTTTGGGTTATTTGCATATTATCCCGTTTTTCTTTTGTCATTTTTGCCAGTGGTTTGCCAATTTTACTGATCCTTTCAAAGAACCAACTTTTGGTTTTGCTGATTCTTTCTATTGTTTTTCTCTTCTCTGTTTCATTTATTTCTGCTCTGGCCTTTATTATTTCCTTTCTTCTATGGCAGTGGGCTTCTTTAGCTGTTCTCTTTCTATTTGTTCAAGTTGTATAGCTAAAGTTTTGATTTTGTACCTTTCTTGTTTTTGATCCATGCATCTATTGCTATAAATTGACTCTCAGCACTTCTGCTATGTCCCAAAGGTTTTGATATGATGTGTTTTCATTTGCCTTCGATTTTAAGAATTTTTTTTTACTCCATCTTTGATTTCTTCTAGTACACAGTGATTTTTAAGCAAGGTGTTATTCAGTTTCCATGTATTTGATTTTTTTCCTTGCCCTTCCTGTTATTTATTTCTACTTTGATGGTTTTGTGATCAGAGAAGATGCTTTGTATTAACCCAGTGTTTTGGATTTTGTTGAGGGTTGCTTTGTGGCCTAAGATGTGGTCTATTATGGAGAATGTTCCATGTGCCTTGGAAAAGAATGTGTACTTTGCTGCTGTTGGGTGGAGTGTTCTATGTCTATGTCAAGTTAGTTGATTGTGGCCTTTAGATCTTCTGTATCTTTGTTGAGTTTCTTTCTATTTTGGAGCCCTTTCATTGGCTACATAAATATTTTTTATGGTTATATGCTCATGATGGATTGTCTCTTTATCATTATATAATGTTCTTCCTTGTCTTTTATGGTGAATTTTGTTTTAAAGTCTATTTTATCTGAGATTAGTATTGCCACTTCTGCTCTTTTTTGGTTGCTGTTTGCTTGATATAGTTTTTTCTATCTTTTGATTTTTAATGTATTTATATCTTTGCTTCAATTTTGCTTTTTGTCAAGAAGGGGCAGGGACAACACATGAGGCTAGCTGGGTAGGAGAACAGAAAGGAAGGCAAAAAGAGAGAAGAAACCAAAAAAAAAAAAAAAGGTGCTGAGGGAGCCTGTTGGTGGGATGGCGGGAACCTAGGGAGGGTGTGTGTCAGTGGTTCTCTAGCTGAGCAATGTGGCACAGCCCATTAAGAAGGAGCAAGGATGACACACAGGGCTAGTTGGGTGGGAGAAAGAAAAGGAAGAAAGGGAGAGTCGGAGAAGAAACAAAAAACAGCCAAAAAAAACAGTAACAAGAAATTTACATATAGGAAAATTATAGCAATCACAAAATGGAGGACAACCACACAGTACAGGAATCATGGCCTAATCAGGTAGACACATATTTTTGGGGGACACAATTCAATCCATGACAATTACATAGGTTGGTATCTGGCTGATGCTATCCTGTGTCCTAAATTCAGGTTGTTTTTGGATGTTGTTGGTTCTCTAACCAAAGAACTCTGCTTAATAATTCTCATAAGCTTGATTGGTTTTTACATATTACCTTAATTTCTGTTTATTTGGAAATACCCTAATTTCACCATCATATTTGAGTGAGAGTTTTTCAGGATACGTTATTCTTGGTTGGCAATTTTTTTTTTTTTTCATGATTTTATGTGGGTCATCCGATTTCCTTCTTACCTGCCTGGTTTCTGCCAAGTAATCAAAGCTTAGTCTTATTGTTTTCCCTTTGTATGTGACTTTTCATTTTTCTCCAGCTGCACTCAGGAATCTTTCTTTGTCTTTGGTTTTAGTGAGTGTGATTATGATATGTCTTGGTGATTTTCTTTTGGGGTCTATTCTATATGGGGTTTGTTGACCTTCTTGAGGAAACCCTAGTGGCGTAGTGGTTTAGTGCTATGGCTGCTAACCAAAGGGTCGGCAGTTCAAATCCATCAGGTACTCCTTGGAAACTCTATGGGGCAGTTCTACTCTGTCCTATAGGGTCGCTATGAGTCGGAGTCAACTCGACAGCACTAGGGTTTTATAACTTTCATGGCATTAGGGAAGTTTTCTGTTAGCAAATCTTCAGTGATCCTCTCTATGTTTCCATTTTTTCCCTCTATACTGGAACTCCGATCACAAGCAAATTTTGTTTTTGATTGTATTCCACATTGCTCTCAGGGTTTCTTCATTTTAAGTCATTCTTTTCTCTGATTTTTCCTCAAATAAAGTGGTATTCAAGCCTCTGTCTTCAATTTTGCGTTTTATCAGGAAGGGGTAGGGACAGCTTATGGGGCTAACTGGGTGGAAGAAAGGAAAGGAAGGAAGGGAGAGAGAGAGAGAGAGAGAAGAAACTGAAAAAAAAATGGTGCTGAGGGAGCCTACTGGTGGGGTGGCATGGACCCAGGGAGGCCATGTGTCAGTGGTTCTCTAGTGGAGCAGGGTAGCACAGCCCATCAAGAAGGAGCGAGGATGACACAAGGGGCTAGGTAGGTGGGAGAAAGGAAAGAAGGAAGGGAGGGCGAGAGAAGAAACAAAAAACAGCCAAAACAACAACAACAAAAAAAAAAAATGGCACTGAAGGAGCTGGCTCATGGGGTGGGGCAGACCCAGATGGCAGTGAGCTGTTATTTCTCTGTCCAAGCAACTATGGACCATTGGAAAGCAGTGGAAGCCATGTAGAGGGAAGTAGGGTGGTGAGTGGGAAAACATGTATCCCTGGTTACTGGGTGCTCTGTCCCCTGCTTAGAGCTCCATGAAGTTGTCTTCCCATACTCCCTGTCTGCCATTTTTGATAGCTGAGGTCCAAGATGATGAATCCATGCTGTGTTAGTTGGTAGGGAACCTCCACTCTGTAGCTCTCGTTGTTCTGTGTTCTCTTGTCAGTTTCTTATTCCATTCAGCTCTTGATCACATTCTTTATGCCTTCATTTGATGCTTAGGGTTCCAGAATTGACATTTGTATCTATTTAACTTAGTTTTTTAGGTCTTTGCTATAGAGGGATGACATGGTGCTTCTGTCTACAGTGCCACGTTCATCTGCATGGATTTTTTGGTATATTATATGGGTTTATCTTGACAGTAACTCCAAAAATAATGTATATTTTTTACCCCCATTTCTTAGATAAACAAATAAAGGCTCAGAGTGTCTAAGTAACTTCCCTATTATCATGTGGCTAGTACTTTTTTTTTTTTTAGTACGTAGTGGTCAAGTATTATATGTAGGTAACGACAGTGTTAAGCACTGTTCTATACTGAACATGAGAAAGGCATGTGCAAGGGACTGTAGAAGCTACTAAACTAGAATAATCGGGAGTCAGGAAACTGTTAGCATTCCTGGGAAATGATCATGGAACATTAGGGACAGTGGCTTTTAAGCGTTCCTCAATATTTTATGCTTAAGAAGAAAATAAAAGTTATGCTCCAGTGCTCAGATCCTGATGAATTGCAAACTACCTCTCCCTTCCCTGCTACGTATAACCCTTCCCTCCCTATTCCCACTTCCTCCACTCACATTGTCATGCAGACTTTTTTATTATTATTATTGTGGTGACAATATACATACCAAAACATGCATCAATACAGTAATTTCCACATTTACAATTAAATGACATTGATTACATTTTTCCTGTTGTGCCATCTTTATTGCTACCCTTTTCCAAAATAGTCCACCACCATTAACATAAATTCATTGCCCCTCAAATAAAAACTCCACCTTTCCCTCTCCTTCCTGCCTCTGGTAACCATTAATCATCTTTGGTTTCTATATATTTGCTTATTCCATATAAGTGAGATCATACAGTTTTTGTCCTTTTGTGACTGACTTATTTCACTCAGCATAATGTTTTCAAGGTTATCCATATTGTGGCATACATCAGAACTTCATTACTCTTTACAGTTGTGTAATATCACACTGTATGTATATATCCCATTTTGTTTATCCATTCATCTGTTGATGGACGTCATTTATTTCCACCATATGGCTATTGTGAGAAGTACTGTAATGAACACTGATGTACAAGTTTCTATTTGTGTTCCTCCCTTCACTTCTTCTGGGTATATACTTAGGATTGAGATTGCTGGGTCATATGGTAGTGCTGTGTTCAACTTTTTGAGGAACCACCGAACTGTTTTCCTCAGTGGCTGCACCATTTTATATTTCCACCAGCAATAGATGAATAGTTTCTAGTTTTTCTACAACCATGCCAACATCTGCTGTCCCCCACCCCTGCTTTTTTTTTTAAATAATGGCCATTCTAATGGGGGTGAAATTATACCTGTAGTTTTGATTTGCATCTCCCTAATGTCTATAGGGCTGTTGTGAGTCGGTATTGACTCAGCAGCAATGGGTTTGGTTTGGGTTTAATGGCTAATACCCCATGGGCAGTTCTACTCTGTCCTGTAAGGTCTCTATGAGTTGGAATCAACTTGGCAGCAATGGGCTTGATTCTTGAAGGAAGATGTGGCAGTCTGCTTCCGTAAAGATTTACAGCCTTTGAAATCCTTTGGGGGCAGTTGTACTCTGTTCCTTAGAATTCCTATGAGTCGGAATCAACTCAGTGGCAACAGGTAATGGCTAATGATATTGAACATCTTTCCATGTGCTTGTTGGCCATTTGAATGTCCTCTTTGGTGAATTGTCTATTCAAGGCCTTTGCTCATTTTTTGATTGTTTTTTTGTTCTTACATGCAGACTTTTTAACCCCACAAAATGAGTCAAAGTGTGAATATTAATTTATTTGATCATCTAGCACTGTTCTCAAGGGAGAAAAATTTTTCAACAAAAGTAAATAAAACACTTGTGTTTATTGAATATTTTCTGATGCTTGTAAATAATTTACTTATTATTAATTTTGTTGTTGCTGACTTACTTGGAAGATACAGACCAGGATTCCAGATGAGGATTCCAGCCATGGAAACCTTTAAGATTTTACCAATCACTTCATGCTACAGTAATCTACCATATGTTTAAAGATTTCAAACTGCCGTGGGAAGTTAAATTTTCTTATTGCATGAGAATGCTGGAAAATCCATTTTTAAGCATGCTGATTTAAACCCAGTGCTGTCTTTAGTCAAGGCTGTATCCATGAAGTGGCTGCTTCTTAGGTTCAGTGTCTTATCGATCCCCATTACAAGCTGTCCTATGAAGGTTTTCTTGACAGATTAAATGTAACCCTTTTTTGCATATAACCATTTAAACATTAGCCATGGGAAGCAAAAACATTCTACGTATTTTTGTTGTTGTTGTTAACAGCTGATTCTACTGTGCTCAGATTACAGTCACTTCATTGTATGCAGCCCAGAGCCAACACCATGCAGTGTCAAGTTTAATAGATGCTGTATTTTTCAGAAACCACACAGGTGTCTATTATTCCTTTCTCCAGTGAACAAGAAAATGAAACAATTTCCTTGAAAAGCTGAAAAAAAATGTATGGGAAACACTAGTGAATACTACTTATCTGTCAAAAAAGCATTACCTGGTTCACCAATAAAAAGTTTACACTGAAACATATCTTCCTTCCATTTTTGTGTTAATACACCCAGCTCATTCAAATAGCATAAGAATATGCAAGAAATTATTGAAAAATGACACTAAGATCATCAAATTGTCACTGACATATGACTAAATGTCACGTAGGTGAATCATACATAGACACTATTAACCAATGACACATGAAGGCAGCTCCTTCGCCCACCACGTCACCACTCCCCTAAAAAAAAAATAAATTAACAAAAAGCAATACCGGAGCTCTTATAAAGAGATTTGTCTTTTTTTAAAAAAATCATTATTCAGACTCAGGCGTTTAAAGAGTTGTCTAAAAACCCTCCAGTCAAATGCTTTGTGCAGGATTCAATATGTAACACTCTAGCTAATGGAAAAAGCAGGTGGTGGAAAGAAGAACTTTCTGTTGTCATGCCGAAGAGTGCTTTAAAGAAGATTGTCATTTGAGACTCTGTTGTCAGCAATGAAGGATTCCAAATACAGCTGAACCCAGAATTCTGACTGTGGTAGGTTTAAAAGTATATCACTCTAGGAATTCTGTATAACTTTCATGTTTATCTAAAAATATATAGAGAAGCCAACTAAGGATAACTGATACTGATTTCAGAATTTGGAATGAGTGTGTCTGTTATAATTTTTCAAATAAGAAAGAGTGTGATCTAAGTGTGTCGGTTTTAAGTATCAGAGTGCTTACCTTGCATGTGAAACACCTCTTAGGTTTTAACTGCTAAAGGTCTTTAATTATTGATTTCATAGAAATAGCCATTCAAAAAACTTACTCTATAAATAGTTTTTAATTTAAAAATATAAAATATAGCTATAGAATAAGTCTTCTCGAATGTTCTTAAAAATTGTTTCTGTACATCATTTTTACTAAATAAAATAGATTGTTCAGTAAAGTAGGAAGTCTGAAGGGAAAAATTCTGAATTTAGAGAGGCAGTTCTCATAGCATTCACTGTTAGAATAAATGAATGACTATGAACTGAACTACGTTGTGATTTAAGCTAGGGGAAATATTTTTCAGTCTGCTTTAATTATTTTCTTGTGGCTTTAAAAATGATATAAAAAATTTTTGTCTCATTCTAAAAGCCTTATTTTCATTTCTTTGTTTAAAAACGTGAAATGCTCCCATTTGGAGATTCCATTTATAAATCTATATTTGAGGTTAAATCATTTAAAATGGGTAATCTCTGAAATGGACATAAGTGCTTTTTTTGGTTCTTAGAAAATAAACACTTAAAAATATTCTTTGCATATCATTTAATATATACAAAACAATGAGCAGGAATATATTCTCTGTCACTTCCACTGAGGGAATCTATAAAGCTCACCTATTAAAATGTTTATTACATTGAAAGCACAATAGAAAAACACACCCTGTGTTCCAGCATAGCTTGTTCTACTGAGAAAGGGTTGGCTTTCAATGAATCTATTGTTTTCGGTCAATAAAATGGGTGGAAAGAGAATAATATATGATAGTCTAAGTAACAACTCTTAGTACAATGCCTATTCCATTGTAGACATTTAGTCAATATTGCATTTGTCTCTTCCCTTTAGTTTCTTTTTAACTTTTTAATGATAATTTACCCTTGCTTCATTAATGTTTAGTATTTCTTTGGATCTTATTACATGGCATTCAGGGTCACAGTTTATATCCAGTTGTGCAGGTCAGGTAACTCAGATGTTTGAATCCAGTTTAAAGTCCCACCTTCAGTGATTAATTGTCCATCTTCTTTGTACTTAGTGATACTCCGTGGCCCAAGTACCCAGCTCTGTTTATTAGGACATTCCATATATGGAAAACTATTGATTTCCTTTAAAATAAAATAACTGAAATTGCTCTGGGAAAAATCTACCCCAAAGACAAAATGGCGGATAATCACCTGGAGCAACTCAGTGTTTGAAGTGTCTTAGGAGAAGTAGGGAATGCAGTTTTTCCATAATTATACCTGATTTTAAGGGAATTATTTTTTTTACTACTCAGCCATCAGTATGAAAGTAACTTTATATTTGGGGACTCTTTCCCCCAGGGCCTCTTTAAGAGTATGTGGTACTTAATTACACTTGATGTTCATAAGAAATATGTATTTTACTTATCTTAAAAGCATACTTATAAGCAGAATGTTCGCTAATTGTTTGATGAGAATATAAAGGAGAATTCTCTCTTTGGACTTTTTTTTGTTCAATACAATGGTAGATTGCACTCAGTGGTATTTTAAGGTTCAAATCTCACGTTCTAAGAAACTTTGGCTACGGCAACTTTTAAACACACGCGTCCTTTTCTAAACAGTTATCTTACAACAGTGATTGTCAAACTAGTGGACCTCAGAATCACCTGGAGGTCTTGTTAAAACAGGTGACTGGGCTCCACCTCAGAGCTCATGACACATAATTCCAGTTGAGGCTTGAGAATTTGCCATTTCTAGCAAATTCCAAGGTGGTGTTGATTAAGTGTCCTGGCGGAGCAGTGATTAAAGCCCTGGGCTGCTAACTAAAAGGCTGATAGTTCAAACCCACCAGCTGCTCTGTGGGAGACAGATGTAGCAATCTACTTCTGTAAAGATTTAAAGCCTTGGAAAGCCTATGGGCAGTTCTAATCTCTCCTGTAGGATGGCTATGAGTCTGAATGACTTCACAGAGGTAGATCTGGCTGTGGTTTTTGGTTGATGCTGCTGGTGCAGGGACTACATCTGAGCCCCCTGTCTTAAATTTCCCCTAAATATCTCCAGTGTCTTCTGCATTTTGAGAGCCCATCACATGTCAAACTCTGTTGTTAAGTCTGGGTATGCATTGATGAATAAAACAGGCAAAATTCCTACCCTTGTGAAGTTTGTAGTCTATTGGACAGGTCAGAAAATAAATAAACCGACACATAAATATCTCTCTACAAATTGCCATAAATGCCTGAAGGAAATAAATTGTGTATAGAATAGTGGAAGAGTAACTACTTGGAGTGATCAAGGAAACAACCTCTCAGAAGTTGTTAAAAGCAAGAACAGGGGTGCGAAGCCAACCAGGGTGAAAGTGAGAGAAAGAGGCATTCAAGGCAGAGGACTGGCCGCTGTGAAGGCCCTGAGGTGGAATATTGGGAATCTGATCTGTGGCCTGGGTGGCGGGAGCGTAGGGAGTGAGTAATAAAATGGCTCAGGATGACATGGACAGAATTCAACAGGCACAGTATTGCAGAAGGCCTTGTAAACCCTGAAGAGAGCGTGAGTTTCATTCTAAATTTAAAGGGAATACCTGAACGGTTTTGAGTAAGGGGCAACATTGGATCTCTGTCTTCCGAAGACCACACTGACTGTGCAAATGACTCAGGGGGAACAAGGGCAGAAGTGGGGATGGCATTACAGCAGTCCAGCTGAAAGGTGTTGGTGGTTTGGGGTCGAGTAGTTGCAGTTAGGTGGATACATCAGGTATTGTTTATAACAGCAACATATGGAAACCACTTAGGTATTTTACCACAGAAATAGCAATCTGATCTCTCAGGGAATTTATGTTTGTTTGTTTTGGCATGTGTCTCACTTGTAGGATCATTCTTCTTACACATTGTCTGACTAGTAGAGCCTATGGAAAGTCTGGTGGCATAGTGGTTAAGAGCTATGGCTGCTAACCAAAATGTTGGCACTTCGAATCCACCAGGTGCTCCTTGGAAGCTCTAGAGGCAGTTCTACCGTATCCTATAGGGTTGCTTTGAGTTGCAGTCAACTCGATGGCAATGTGTTTGGTTTTTTGGATCAGGTCAATAAAGCCACCTTATTTGGTGAGCCCCAGCTGCCATGTCAACTCTACATTTAATTTCTAGTGCAGCAATTGTCTCATTCATCATATAGTTTAAAGTGCCTGTTATATGTCAGTCATTTGTCATTTAATACCTACCACTTGCTTTATTAACTTACTCTTCTTTTATGCACATGTATTCCCAATCTCATCTCCAACACAAAATGTCATTGTTTAACAACTACAGCAGTAATCTGCATTATTCTATACTAATCACTTAGATAAATCAACTATCTCCATAGTCGGACTATAAGGGTCATGTCTGCCTAGTTCACTATTTTTTACTCATTCCAAAAATAGTAACTAGTACAGAAGACATCTGTCAGTTTGTCATACTGTGGAGGCTTGCCTATTGCTGTTATGCTGGATCCTGGGCCACTGGTATTCAAATTCCAGCAGGATCACCCATGGCAGACAGGTTTCAGCTGAGCTTCCAGACTAAGACAGACTAAGAAGAAGAACCCGGCAGTTTACTTCTGAAAAGAATTGGCCAGTGAAAACCTTAAGAGTAGCAGTGAAACAAAGACACATTGCATTGGGCAAATGTGCTGCAAAAGACCTCTTTAAAATGTTAAAAAGCAAAGGTGTAACCTTGAAGACTAAGGTGGGCCTGACCCAAGCCATGGTGTTTTCAATCACCTCACATGCATGCAAAAGCTGGACAATAAATAAGGAAGACTGAAGAATAATTGACACTTTTGAATTATGGTGTTGGTGAAGAATATTGAATATACCACGGACTGCCAAAAGAACGAACAAATCTGTCTTGGAAGAAGTACAACCAGAATATTCCTTAGGAGCAAGGATGGCGAGATTCTGTCTCATGTACTGTGGACATGTTATCAGTAGGGATCAGTCCAGGGGGAAGGACATCATGCTTGGTAAAGTAGAGGGTCAGCAAAAAAGAGAAAGACTCTTGTCATGGATTGAAATGTGTCCCCCCAAAAATATGTGTCAATTTGGTTAGGCCATGATTCCCAGCATTGTGTGGTTGTCCTCCATTTTATGATTGTAATTTTATGTTGAGAGCATTAGGATGGGATTGTAACACCACCCTTACTCAGGTCACCTCCCTGATCCAAGGTAAAGGGAGTTTCCCTGGGGTATGGCCTGCACCACCTTTTCTCTGTCAAGACATAAAAGGTAAGGGAAGCAAGCAGAGAGTTGGGGATCTCATGCCACCAACAAAGCAGCACCGGGAGCAGAGCATCTTCTTTGGACCCGGGGTCCCTGTGCCTGAATAGCTCCTTGACCAGGGAAGATTGAGGACAAGGACCTTCCTCCAGGGCCAACAAAGAGAGAAAGCCTTCACCTGGAGCTGATGCCTTGAATTTAGCTTGCTAGACTGTGAGAAAATAAATTTCTCTTTGCTAAAGCCATTCACTTGGGGTACTTCTGTTATGGCAGCTCTAGGTGACTAAGACAACCCTCAACAAAATGGATTGACACATTGGCTGCAACAATGGGCTCAAGCATAACAATGATTGTGAGGATGGCACAGGACCGGGCAGTGTTTCATTCTGTTGTACATAGGGTAGCTATGAGTTGGTAGTTACTCAGCGGCACCAAACAACAACAACGAACACTAAATAAAAATATAAGTACAGGCAGTCCTTGGGTTACAAATATCTAACTTACATACAACCTGTAGTTACAAACTAACCCCTATAAAATGTATTATATAAAAAAATTTGAGGTACATACAATGGTTTGTAATAACCAATGGCACAACTTTGCAACATGCAGCAAGACAGTATTTTCATTGCTATTGTCGTTAGGTGCTGTCTAGTCAGTTCTGACTCTTAGCGACCCTGTATACAACAGAAGGAAACACTGCCAGGTCCTGTGCCATGCTCATAATTGTTAAGTTTGAGCCCATTGTTGCAGCCACTGTGTCAGTACATCTGATCAAGAGTCTTCCTCTTTTTCACTGACCTTCTTACCAAGCATGATGTACTTCTCCAGGGACTGGTCCCTCTTGATAAAGTCGAAAGTACGTGAGATGAAGTCTCGCCATCCTCTCTTCTAAGAAGCATTCCAGCTGTACTTCTTCAAAGACAGATTTGTTCACACTTTAGCAGTCCATGATATATTAGATATTATTTGTGAACATCATAATTCAAAGGCATCAATTATTCTTAGGTCTTCCTTATTCATTTTCCAGCTTTTGCATGCATATGAGGCAATCGAAAATACCATGGCTTGAGTCAGAGGTTTTTTGCAGCAGATTTGCCCAATGCAATACATCGTTTGATTTCTGGACTACAATAATGGTAATTATTATTATTACTGTATTATGATAGTTTCATGTATCTGGAAGTGTTTCTTTAATGTTTTTTTAATGCATAGAAAGGTACATTATATACTGTATGTTAAGACAAACATTTGACTAACTGGCATTAAAAACTGTACCTAACCGTTCTTCTGACTTATGTACAAACTCAACTTAAAGACAGACTGACTTAGGAGCAGACTTACAGACGTAGACTGCCGCATCTTTCTCCTGTGGCATGGTTTAGCAGCGAGCGCTTAGCTGCTGTGCCTCTAGGGCTTCTTCCATAAAGATTACAGTCTGAAAAGCCCTATGGGGCAGTTCTACTCTGTCCTATAGGGTTGCTATAAGTCAGAATCGACAGACACAATGACACCTAACAACAACAGCAACTGTATTTTTTTTTTTTTTTTTAGTCCTACTTCATGAGTGAGGAACCCAGTTAACACAGAGTTCAGTAAAGCCCCAATCCACATAGCTATTTAAGAGGCAGAGCTAGAATTTAAATCTAGGTTTACTTCCAAAGCGTAAACTTTTAACACTTGTTTTCGCTGGATCCCATATGGTGGAAAGAAAGAGGTAAGGTAAAGAAAAAGACACAATTCTTAGCATGTAATAGGTACTTAATAAATATTTTCTTGTTCAAACTGGTTTGTGAAGGATTTCACTTTAATACCCATTTCATTCACCTGATTGCTGTTCATGTCTCTGTCCCCATGGCCTTGAATAAGTGTCTAGGAGAGAGTAGGCAATCAAAAAAGATACGTCCATGTATAATGGATTAGTGTATCTCCAGCACATAGCTCAGAGTAGTTGCCAAACTCATTATACATGTTTATTCATTTGTGTGTGTGTGTGTGTGTGTGTACATTTCCATGCTCTTGCTTTTTAGGTTAATAAAGTTTAAATGCACCTGAGTGTTAATAACCTGGTTTTCCTGAAATTTTATTTTTTTCCATCCCTTGCTCATTGACATGTTTTGTCACTGTCCATACAAGAGGCTCTGGAAGGGATTGGTGTGGGCAGTTCCTGGGGCAATATTGGCTAAAAGACGATCAATGACTTAGTGATCTCTCACAGAATCACAGTCTGTGTTTGGCTTCTAAATGGGAGTGCATTAGAAAAGATTTGCGCTAGTCAATCAGCAGCAAAGAGCCAATGTTTCTATCTTCCAATGCCCTGAATGTTCCTGGCTATGTTTTCATTTCATTTTATATAATAATGAATTATCTATTACCTTTTTTCAGCTTTAAAAATACTGCAGCCGTTAAACAGAGTTTCACCTTTTATATGCTGGGAGTGGCACGAGCGAGTCCAGCTCTCAACCTATCTGTGGTTGATAACAGCCTTTAAAATTAATGCGTATTCTGTCCTGGCCTTCTTTCTTCCCTCTCCTTGTTACAGCCCTCAGCGACTGTGACTCTCAGGCTGAAGCTCAGGTGCCCAAGGCACTGCCACTGCCTCCTCAGGCCATTTCCTTCATCCCTTTCCACCACGCAAACTCTAACCAACTTCTCCCAAGTCTTGGTTTTAGCCAGGGAAAAAAATAAGTAAATCCAGATTAGGCTTAATTCAAGTTAATGGCTTGCCATAGCTACATGTTTACCAGAGTTCTTTTTTTTTTTTTTTCTAAAGTAAATAATGTGAAAAAAAGTCTAATCACATAAAATGAGGGCTTCCTATATGCAAGATCATGGAAATGACCAAGAAAAGCCTGGGTAGCTTAGTGATAAGACGTTCCAGGGTCCAAACCCAGTAGTCAATTTCATTATATCTGATTTCACTTTAATGTGGAGTATGTTATTGGGTTTTATGAGTATTTTTTAATTGAGGTGAAATTCACATGACGTAGAATTGGTCATTTAAAAATGGACAATCCAGTGACATTTAGTACATTCACAGTGTTGTGTAACCACCAAGTCTCCTAGTTCCAAAACATTTTCATGACCTCAAAAGGAAACCTCATACCTACTGGGCAGTTACACATTACTCCCCTTCCTCCCAGCTCCTGCAACAACCAGTCTTTATTTTGTCTCTATAAATTTGCCTAACATTTCATATAAATGGATTCATGCAATATATGACCTTTTGTGTCTAACTTCTTTCACTTAGCATAATATTTTGAAGGTTTGTTTATGCTGTAGGATGTAGCAGCACTTCATTTTTTTATGACTCAGGAATATTCCATTATATATTGTATGTGCATACCACATTTGTTTAACCATTCATTAATTCATCCATTGATGGACATTTAGGCTGTTTCTACTTTTAGGCTATTGTGAAAATTGCTGCTATTCAGAATAATGTTTTAAGTGCCACTGTAAAAACTTTTTAAAAAATAGTGAATATAGTCTTCATTTTAATGTGTATGAGAACAATATAACCAGGAAGTTACACCTGTTATTTTGAGGTTAAAATTACTTGTGAAAAGGCTGTTTTTTTTTTTTTTTTTTACATATTTTTAGAAAGAATGCAATCTAAAGAAAAAATATTAAATAGGTGATATATAGCTATGGCAAAAAAAAAAAAGTATGATTAAAGTTTGAGAAACAATGCCATATTGTATCTTGTCTAATCACTTTACAGGTGACAGCTCGCATTTATCTAGCACGCAAGACGCCTGGCCATCTTCCTAGCTATTTTACATATATCAACCACCATCTTCGCATTTTTCAGGGAAATATATTATTACCATTATATAAAGATGTTGAGACCTTAATTAAGAGATTTATGAACAATAACAAGAAAGGAAGTAGTAGACATGGAGCTCCAGCTACTCCAATTATAAGTCATGTTGTCTTGAAAAATGAAATACGAATACCCTCCCCTTGGTGTTCTGGATTGAATTGTGTCCCCCCAAAATTGTGTGCCAACTTCGTTAGGCCGTGATTCCCAGTATTGTGTGATTATCCATCTTTTTACCATCTGATGTGATTTTCCTACGTGTTATAAATCCTGCCTTTGAGATGTTAATGAGGCAGGATTAGAGGCAGTTATGTTAATGCGTCAGAACTCGGTCTACAAAATTAGGTTGTATTTTAAGTCAGTCTCTTTTGAGATATAAAAGAGAGAAGTGAGTAGAGAGATAGGGGGACCTCATCCCACCAAGAAAGCAGTACCAGGAGCAGAGCGTGTCCTTTGGACCCTGGGTTCCTGCACAGAGAAGCTCCAAGATGAAGGGAAGATTGATGACAAGGACTTTCCTCCAGAGCCGACAGAGAGATAAAGCCATCCCCTGGAGCTCGTGCCCCGAATTTAGATTTCTAGCCTAGTAGACTGTGAGAGGAGTCCTGGCGACACAGCAGTTAAGAGCTTGGCTGTTAACCAAAAGGTCAGCAGTTCAAATCCACCAGTCGCTCCTCGAAAACCTTATGGGACAGTTCTACTCTGTCCTGTAGGGTCGCTATGAGTTGGAATTGACTCGACAGCACTGGGTTTGGTTTAGACTATGAGACAATAAACTTCTATGTGTTAAACCATCCACTTGTGGTATTTTTGCTATAGTGGCGCTAGATAACTAAGATACTTGCCTTAGTTTCAAACATGAGGAGTTGTTGTGTGTTGTATTCCATAGTATCCAAAAATGAAAGATTAATAGAGGAGGAAGAAATGTTGGGTACCTTCACTAATGCCCATTTTTTATATAAATCCAGATGGTCACACTGTTACTTTTGCCTTGAGGCTTCCAGTATGCTTGGAGAATGTGCCCTAAGGAATTCAACTTCATGTCTCTGTGAGGTTTACCAAGGGGAAGTTTACAAAGGCAAATACTCCCTAAAACTGGAAGGTTTCTAAGAGACTGACTCAGATTCTTTACCTGGTGTCCATGGACCTATGTATAAGGGGCTCACACATGAACTTCAGGGGATCTTTGAGCTCCCTGAAATTGTATGCATAATTATATGAATATAACATTATGTGTGTTTTTCTTCAGATATTGCCTCTGACTAAAGGAGAGTTAGGAAGCACCGGTTTTGTCTAGAGCTGTCCTTCTGCAGTTTCAGAAACTAATCTACCAATACTAAATAAGTCTACACAAAAACAAATAGCCAGAGCCATAATTTTAAATGACATCTATGGGGCCTCAATGAATTCATCTTTTCTCTCTCTTCATTTTTCATAAATATTTAACTTTTTAATGGAAAGAATAACTGATACTGGAAAGAACTAAGGCTGTGGTAAAATGTTGTTGTTGTTAGCTGGCATTGAGTCAGCCCTGACTCATAGAGACCCCATGAGTTACAGAGTTGAACTGCTGCATCACATTTTCTTGGCTGTAATCTTTACAGAAGCAGATCTCCAGGAACTTCTTCTGCAGAGCAGCTGAGTGGGTTTAAATCACCAACGTTTACATTAGCAGCCTATTTCAAACTGCTTGTGCCACCTGGGTTCCTTCAGTATTGTCCTTCAATATTCTATGACTAAAACGGATTAGGAATAAAGGCCTGGCGATCTAGTGCTGAAAATGAGGCAATGGAAACCCTATGGGTCACAACAGAATATTGTCCAGGGTAGGCTGGAAGGCTCTCAAGATACACAATGGCCACGACAATGGACTAAAGCATACCAACCAAGGATCCTGAAGATGGTCCAGAACCCAGCAACATTTTGTTCTGTTGTATATAGCGTTGCCATGAGTCAACAGCAACTAACAATAACAACAAAATATTCTGATTTTTTTCTATGCCAACTTTCCAAAGTTTCCAGCATGACCTGAATCATTTTTACTGTAAAAGGGTATCTATAACCGAAGTAATAGTAAGGTCACCTGCTTTATGATATTAGCAAAGTAGTTGTTTGGTATCCGTACTTCCTCTTCCTGGATCTTTTATTTTATGAGTTCTCATGCAGATAGAAAGGGAGACACAGGACTACTGGGTCAAGATTTTTGTTTGTTTGTTTGTTTTTCCTGCAAATGTGGGTAATAAACCCAGGGCTCATCTTTTTTGTACCAGTCAATTCATTTCTCATCAGATTAAATCCATCTTGATGTGAAGGTTATGGGAGATTCATTCTCTGTCTTCTCAGAGTATGCGATTAACGATAATATCTAATAGTTTAGAGTAGTCGATTTTTGGGGGGATATACATGAATTTTCCTAATTCCCATGTGTATAGTCATGGACACTGAGGATACCAAGCAGTTGACTCAGGTTCTGGACCATTCCTATGTTTCAGAGATACTTATTCCTCTGTTCTATATTTTGGCTTGACTTTTTTTTTTGCGTTTGCAAAAATGTACATCAATTCAACTTAACCTTGTCTATTTGACCTCACTGTGTTGAGCTTCCCCTTCTCTTTAGAGATCTGCCTATCTTTTATCTGTTATGAATCTTAAGTCAAAGAAAGGAAGTATCTTAATATTTCAAGTACACTACTACTGAGGTGTTCTAAAAATATCTTGTGCAGACTGGGCTGTCTGACTCATTCGCCACTGTATCCCTGGCACCCGGCTTATGGAAAACTGCTGTGACAAAAACCCACGTTTGCATGATGTCTTTGGGGGTAAAAGCTACCTAAATGCCCAGGCATGCAGCTTACCTCTGGATTTCTACTTTTTAAAAAAATTTGGCCTCTTGATTCTTACCTATCTTGTGAACTCTTTCATGCTTTTTAAGGTTTCATTTTTCATAAATTTTGTTTATTTTTATGGAAAACATTGATCCAAATAACCACAAACAGAAGGACAGCATTCTTTAGGAATATTTTATTTGAATCTGTTACCAAAGTTTTAAATCAGTTTTCTGAACACATGTTCTTTATTATGAAAACTCTCTTTGTTTGTCCATTTGTTCTTTTGCTTTGGGAGCTTCCCAAGGGGTAGTATGGCACTCATAATAGCAAGCAATGCATCGAAATTCTGTTCCTGATATTTTCCAACTCCCTACAAAGTTAAATCCCCCAAACTCCCTTAAAATAGACTTTTGATTTTATTTGGCAGTTAAAATTTGATCTTTTAGTGTGTCTTTATTAACAAACTTTCAGAAGCTCTTAGATGGGTGTTTGTCTACTTGTTTTAATTTCCAGTTGGTCACTGTCAGTGATTGGTGCAGAATATGCTACAAGCTGAATTTAAGTTGAGTCTATATGGAAAGTTTTCTCAGTCTGCTGACATTATGGGATTTGACAGTGTTAACATCTCTTCAGCACCTGTTTTATTCCTAATGATTTGTTCCTAATGATACTCCTTACACCAGGGCTTAGAACTGGTTCAAACTGATTCAGTAATGGCTGACCAAGCAAAACTGGAACAGACCCAAATTTTTACAATTCGGTTGATGCAAAATGATAACTGAAACGGGAAAAATAACAGGTCGAAGTCCTGAAATGGGAGATTCTGGGAGAGGCGTGCCGAGCCTGTGCATGAGATTGGATTACTGGCAAAACTGTGGAGAGTGACACACATTGAAAGCAGCATACTCAGCCGCCATCACTGAGCTGGGCAACCGTTTCCTATTCTGCCAGGCAAGAAATTTGGTTGCTATGCAACGCGCACACTGCCCTTGTTTTCTAAGAGGGAGATTAGGTTTCTAGCAGGGCTTCGACCTGTAATTTTTCCTGTTCTAGCTATTGTTCTGGTTCACCCAAATTTTAAAACTCCTCTGTTCTGGTTTTGCTTCCTTGGCCGTAACTGAACCAGGGAGAACCACTTCCAAGCCCTACCTTAAACCAAGCCAAAAACCAAAGCCGTTGCTGGCGAATTGATTCTGACTCATAGAGACCCTATAAAACAGAGTAGAACTGCCCCCGTAGGGTTTCCAAGGCGGTAATCTTTATGGAAGCAAACTACTGTATCTTTCCACCACAGAGCAGCTGGTGGGTTTGAACCGTCTACATTTGGTTAGCAGCCGAGCGCTTAACCACTGTGCCACTAGGGCTCCCTCGTGCTGCTTACCAAAACCAAACCAAACCCATTATTGTCAAGTCAATTCAGACTCATAACGACCCTACCAAAAGAAACCAAAAACCAAACCCACTGCTGTCTAGTCGATTCTGACTATAACGACCCTACAGAACAGAGTAAAAACGCCCCAGGGTGTTTCCAAGGAGCAGCTGGTGGATTTGAACTGTCGACCTTTTGGTTAGCAGCCAAGCCCTAACCATTGCACCACCAGGACTCCAGTGATGTTCCTTAAAATTAGACCTTATAAAATCCCTTCTGAATCACAGTTGTCAATTTTCAACTCATAGAAACTCCATGTGACAGAGTGGAACTGCCTCATAGGGTTTGCTAGGCTTTAATCTTTAAGGAAGCGGATATCCGGGTCTTCTCCTGGAGCCAGTGAGGGGTGGAATATAAGAGAATAGATGTACATTTATTTAAGCTGCTAAGTTTTTGGTAACTTTTTATGCTGCAATAGATAACTAATACATTTACCATAAAATGTGGTATTCAGATACATTAAAATGTGACCTCATCAATGGATTTTTGGCATGTTATTAGTAGATCAAACGGAAAATTTCTTAAACTAAAATACACAGTGAGTGTCTGTCAGTAGGCTGGGCAAATATAATCAGATCGAAATGCCCAGATGATATGCTTTTCTGGTTAAAGGAAAGAGATTTGAAATTTTGAGCACATTCTTTTTGTATAACTCATAAAAAAAAAAGCATGTGCTAAATCAATTCAATAAAAATGAAGTCAGTGAAATGCTCCAGTAACCTAATTCTAAATATTTGATTAGGTTAAATTTATAATGGTCTGATCTCACAAGTCTCTTTACTTTAGGAAGCTAAATTGTCTAAGGTGATTTTCTTTGGTATTTACTTCCCTGGCTTCAGAAAGCACCCTTATTTAAAATTTCCTCTCTGTCCTGTATATTCCTATTTAATAACATCACACATAAATAATAATGCTAGGAAAAATAAGAAGCATGTCTATATCTTATAGAATAGTTATTCATATCATTTATTCATCCGTTTATTTAATATACGTTTGTCAAATGCCTTATATGTAAGTTCAATGTTAGGGTAGTAAAATGAACAAAATCCTGACCGCATAATAACTATGTGAAGTATTGTTATTGTTATTCCCTTATTAGAGAAAAAATAAATTGGACTACTGTCTATAACTGGTAGAGCCCTGGTGGCACAGTGGTTAAGAGTTATGGCTGGTAACCAAAAGTCCGGGAGTTCAAAATCACCAGAAGCTCCTCAGAAGCCCTATGGGGGCAGCTCTGCTGTGTCCTATAGGCTCACTGTGAGTCTGAATCGGAAACCCTGATGGAGTAGTGGTTAAGTGCTACAGCTGCTAACCAAGAGGTCAGTAGTTTGAATCTTCCAGGTGCTCCCTGGAAACCCTATCGGGCAGTTCTACTCTGCCCTGTAGGGTCGCTATGAGTCACAATCGACTTGATACAGCAGTGGGTTTGTTTTGGTTTTTTGAGCCTGAATCAACTCAACGGCAACAGGGTGTCTATACCCCTAACTGCAAACTCTTGTGTTTTTGTTTTATCTTTATCCACTAAAAGAAAAAACTTGCTTCTATCTCTTTTTAATATCCTAAAATAACCTCCAGTGTTTCAAGCTTGTTTCTACAGAGCACTTATCTGGTGTAAATTATATCATATATTTATTTCTTTACCATATCTGCCTTCTACTCCAGAATGTTAGCTCCATGAGTGTACACTCTCCTTTGCCTTATCTATCACTGTATTCTCAAGGCACACATGCATCCCTAACACATAGTAGATGCACAATAAATATTTTTTGAGCGATACATGTGTTTTATTAAAGAAAATAGAATCATGCAGTTAAGTGAAAAGAAATATGATCCCTAGGTTTTCTTTTAGGCACACTCTTTAACTTGAAAATACCTCTCTTATTCTCCAGTGTACACATTTAACTGGCAATAAGAGATATAAATTTGTAAGGAATATGAGATTTAACTCAATCACTTTTAAAGCTGGGGGCATTTTAATATGATTTAGGAGCAAACCATTAAATGTGGAATATTGTGAAGTTACCAAGCAGTAGAAAGGACAGGTATCCTTAGTCATATCCATTCCTAAGTACTCCCTCTTCCTCTGAGAGTCTCCTTCTTTAAAGAGTAAAACGTGTAAGTATTAGATCTAGGTCAAGGTTAGAATAAGATCTGGAATGCCTATGGTGTTTTGTCTTGTTACTGTTTTTGATTTCCTCCCCCCATCTTGAATCTACAGTTTGGAATAGACAGCTTTGTCCCCAACTATTATATATCTTGTGGGTCAGGGGGGCTACAGAGTAGGTAATGGGCAGTGGTTTGCTTCTTTCCCTGTATTCCTAAGAAGCAAGAGCAGTGAGAGTAAAGAGGCATTGCCTGGTTCTCCCAAACCTCATTCTCTAATCGAGGGGTTAAGCAGAGACGCATAGCTGACATATCCCTAAATGCCAGGTAAAGAGGAGATAAAGGCGATCCCTGTGGAAATCTCAGATTGAGGCAAGTTGCTTTCAGGACACATCAACAGAAGACAAAGTTTTTTTGTCTGAGTTCTGGTATCAGTTAACTTCCTTGTCCTCGCAGTACCACTGCAAGAACAATCCATTAGCAATGTTTCTTTCTTCTGTGCCCTCAGATCCACGTATACCATTTTCTACCAGGCCTGAGAGGAAGCCTTCTGCACTTCTGTGGCAGAGCACCTTCTGGGTTCCCTAGATGCTATACTGTTTTATGTACCTTAAAGCATTTTTTCAAAATTAATCTGTCGTTACATGCTAATTAGCACACTCATCCCATCATGGAAGTTCTGCTATGATACATAACTAGTTAGAGCTGCCACTGGGGGGAAATGAAGTCAATGCCTTATTGAATGTAGATTGATTGAAATCCATGGTCAGCAATGATTTTTAGTCAGTAACATTCCACAATTATGGAATTCAAATTCACACATTAAAAACAGAACTCAAGTTGGTTTGGGGGGAAAGAATGGGGAGAGTAAAATGAAATTAGGAATAGCATCTCACTGAATATGGAGAGAGGATAGAATACAGTGATTAAGAGCTGAGATTTCAACTCATACTACCTGAATTCCTATCTATGCTCTGTGGCTGACTGGCTGACTGATTATGGGCACTGTTGCCTCATCTGTGTAACTGAACTGGTGGTAAAATGTACATATTGGATTCATAGAATATTAATTGATACATGTTGATATATGTGAGTGCTTAGCTAAGTGTTTGACACATAGAAAACTCGCAATAAATGTTACTTACAATTATGATTATTTAATCAACAGTTAGGCATTTTTTCCCTATGTATTACAGTAGCTGGACATTTAATAGATTTTAGATTAGAAACCCAATTCACCAGATGATTTATACTTATACTATTTTTGAATTAAAAGTCTTTATCACCATAAGCGGTAATGGCATTGGTAATCATAACAGTAACATAAAATGTATTATTATGCCTTGCATTGCCGTTTGGTTTTGTAGCTCAGCAGTAGTTGGGAAAGCAGAAAATGAAAACACTTTTTCATCTATTTTAAAGCCTGTGCCTCAGTTTCAGCTTTTGTCAAATGGGAAAAAATAGTACTTATCACTCAGTGTTTTTGTGAGCACGAAGTGAGTTAATATATGTAAATTGCTTAAAATAGTGCTTGGTCCCTATCTAGTTTATGTTAGCAATGGTTATTATTTCTTTAAATGTTACTTTATTAGTTACTATTTCCTTGAATAGAACTTATATCTGCCAGGCTGTGGGAGGGGCTGGAGCACAGTCACTTAGAGATCCTACTTCTAGAGTTACTGATTAGAAAGGGTTTGTATTTCTGATGACCATGTGGAATAGAAGTAAGGTGGATATTAGGCTAAGGAGGCAATGACTCTGGCCATGTTCTCATCAGCACTGTAAGCCACAACTGTACAGCATTGAGACTAGCTTTTTAGTATTCCTAAGGAGGCCTAGGGAAACCCTGGTGGCATAGTGGTTAAGTGCTACAGCTGCTAACCAAAAGGTCGGCAGTTTGAACCCACCAGGTGCTCCTTGGAAACTCTATGGGGCAGTTCTACTCTGTCCTATAGGGTCGCTACGAGTCAGAATCGACTCGACGGCATTGGGTTTGTTTTTTTGGTTTTTAAGGAGGGGACTGGTGGCACAGTGGTTAAGAGCTTGGCTGCTAACCAAAAGGTCAGCCACTCGAATCCACCAGCAGCTCCTTGGAAACACTATGGGGCAGTTCTACTCTGTCCTATAGGGTTGCTATGAGTCGGAATCTACTCAATGGCAACTGTTTTTTTTTTTTTTTTGAGGGCTCATAATTAAGGAGAATTTGCATAGTAATTATATTTCTGGTGTTATCTTTTAAGCTAGGTGTGTTAGAATATATATGTATATGTCTTTTTTTTTTTATCCCAGGACATTAAAAAATAAAAACATTCTTCTCTTTTTTTTAAATTTTTATTGTGCTTTAAGTGAAAGTTTACAAATCAAGTCAGTCTGTCATACAAAAATTTATATACACCTGCTGTATACTCCTAATTGTTCTCCTCCTGATGAGACAGCACATTCCTTTCCTCTACTCTCTATTTTCATGTCCATTCAGCCAGATTCCAACCCCCTCTGCCCTCCCATCTCCCCTCCAGACAGGAAATGTCAAAATAGTCTCTTGTGTCTACTTGATCCAAGAAGCTAACTCTTCACCAGTATCATTTTCTATCCCATTGTCTGGTCCAATCCCTCTCTGAAGAGTTGGCTTTGGGAATGTTTCCTGTTTTGAGCTAACAGAAGGTCTGGGGACCATAACCTCCGGGGTCCTTCTAGTCTCAGTCAGACCACTAAGTCTGGTCTTTTTATGAGAATTTGGGGTCTGCATCCCACTGCTCTCCTGCTTCTTCAGGGGTTCTCTGTTGTGTTCCCTGTCAGAGCAGTCATCGGTTGTAGCCGTGCACCATCTAGTTCTTCTGGTCTCAGGCTGATGTAGTCTCTGGTTTATGTGGCCCTTTCTGTTTCTTGGGCTCATAATTACCTTGTGTCTTTGGTGTTCTTCATTAAAACATTCTTCTGTTAATGTCTGCCATTTTAGAATGAAACATTTCTCTAACTGAGAAATGGAGATTTTAATTAACTCAACAGTTCTTAATTCTCATCCATGTGTAGAATTCTTATTGTATGATATGTTGTTTGCTACTTTGTTTTTAATAGAGATTATTTTTATTCTTATAAATATGTGACATTCTCAATGAAACTGTCTCACATTTGGTATCTTAAAAAGTATATTGTTCTCTAGAATAGGTAGTGTCCTAAGCGAGCACTATTATGAGGAAATGGTTGTACCTCTGAAATGAACTACAGCTACATATCAAGGATAAAATAGTGTCTGACTACCAGTGTCTAGTTTGCCATCTCCTAATTTTCTATTATCAATTGCCATAAAAAGATAGAAAAAGAAAAAAATGGACAACACTGCAGGAAACTAATGATAGGATTATGAAATACAACTCAGAACACAGACACTTGGCATTACAAAACAAAACTTGCCCAGTGGCCACTCAAATTATCTAGGAGAGTAGCAATAACCTGGTCCATTGTCTTTCCTTCCTACTGGGCTGCAGGGACCACATGGCCAGGAAACTAAGCATCTCCTACCCTTCTCAGCAGGAACTGTATTCTGAGCAGGCCAGAGTAATACCTTGTTCCCTCTGCCCTCACCTATGCCTCTCTCTTTTTAAATCTAATGAAAAACAGAAATACCCAGTAAATGGACATGGCAATGGTTGATTGCATTCTATATACCAAAATTAGGAGAAAAAAAGTATTATGGTGGGAACAGACACTGGCAGCATCCAAAGGCCATGAATACCAGGCAAGGTGTAATCTTACATGTTCCATAGTGTGGTAGAATAAAGCATTTCTTTTAATTCTATACCAGGAATCAATAATCAAAAAGAAGATCTCATCCACACAGAGCCATGTTAGTTGAAGGCTTGCAGGACACCAGAAATTAGATCAGGGCCTGTACCCAAGAGGTTCCACTAGACGTAGAGGTTGGTAAATTGAGGTAGAATTTGTCAAAGGGTAGATAAAGGGACTATAAAATTCCAGGAACTTGTGTTGAATAGGAAACATCTTTATTATATCCAGTATTTCCGAATATGGAAACTAGACTTAGGGCAAAATGTAGGCTGCTGAGCAAGGGTAGGAGTGAGGCCATTGAACCCTATGGTGTGGGAACAGTTGGATAACTACATGGATATAACAGATAAAATGTGACCCTAATCACATTCCTTATTCCACAAAATCAATTTGAGTAGACTATAGGTCTAAATGTTACAGGGAAAACAGTAAATCTTCTAGAAGATAACGAAGGAGAGAATCTTCATGACTTTGGAACAGGGAAAATTGTTTTAAACAGGACGCAAAAACCTTAACCAGAAAAGATCAATAAATCTGACTCCATTAAAATTAAGAATTTCTGTGTGTTATAGGGTTGCAAAACATCGTTAAATAGTGAAAAGTCTAAAACGCAGAGGAGATATTTGAGCACTTATTATCTAGAATGCCTGTAGAGCTACGATTAGAGAAAGACACTAACATAGAAATGCAAATTAAAATCACAATAAATTAGCACTAAGCACCTATTCCCTCAAATGCTAAATAATAATAGTATTTAAAAGTTTTGGAGCACAGGGAACTTAGGCAATACAGGTAGGAATATAAATGGGTTTAGAAAATTTTTTGGCATTACCTACTAAAATTGTAAATGTACTTTCATTATGAACCAGCAGTTTTTCTCCTGGGTACATAACTTGATAGAAATACATGCATATATATGTACTATAAGATATACACGCAAATGTTTATTACAGCTTATTTCTGACCATGACTGGAAAGAGCCCACATGTCCATAAGTAAGAGAAATGATAAATGCATTTCATTGTATTAATATAATGGAATACTGTCTGACAATGAAAAACTGAGCTACAACTACATGAAAATTAGGGATGGATGTCACACCCATAATGTTACATGAAAGAAGCCAGGTACAAAAGATTATGTACTGCCTGGTTGCATTTATATAAGTTTTGAAAACAGGCAGAATTAAAATGTAAGGTTTAAGGACATATACTTATGTGATAAAATGAAGGAAAAGTAAGAAAGTAGTAGCATAAAAGATAGATGATAACCTTGTAGGAATGGAGGGGAGAGTATGAGGGGGGCCTCTGGAGGAGTTGGAAGGTTCTATTTCTTGACTTGGGTAGTGGTTATGTGGGCGTTCATCATATAATAATTCAGTAACATGAATTTGTTCACTGTACTTTTTTTGTAGTGTACCATATTTCATAGTTTTATATAAAGGATATCTGCTTCCCTTCACTTTGATTCCATAACAGCAGCCTTTGAATTATCTCTGTTTTCAGCAGCCTTTGTCTTGAGGGTGTAAATTAATCAACCACATACTTTTTTTTTTTTTTTTGCCTTTTTTTGGCATGGGGAGGGGTGAATAATACCTAACATTATTCTGAACTCTCAAGGTGATTCAGGCACTGCAATGAATGTTTTGCGTGCATTATTTCATTTAGTCATTAGCAATAATCTTACAATGTTGGTAATATTATCTCCGTTTATCAACTCTAGAAATTTAGGCTCAGCTAAATATCCAGGAACGAACAGCTACACACAGACTCAGGTTTGGAACCCAAGGGCGTCTGAATCCAGATTTCAGTTCTTTATCCGATGTTTCAAACTCCATTTTTCTAACTCGTAAGTGTGGTTGACAGATAATGAATCAGCAATCAATTACATGACATGACTTACATTGTATTTGCCTGATAGAGGACTGTAGTGGATTCACCCTGGTAATATGTCACTTTGTGGATATCAACAGTCCGTTTGTCAGTTTGACTTCTTCTGACTACAGTTCTTTAACACTTTACACCTCATACCTCTGTTACTGTGCATATTAGATAGTATTGCAACCAATGAATAACATGCCTGTCATCCCTGATATGTGCTAAACTCCTTAAAAGCATTTCATCTCATTCCTATTTATATCCTTAACACACTAACTAGTTCACATCAAGCATCCGATAAGTGCTTGTTAGATCAAGAAGAAAAACATCCAGAAAAAATACATACATACCATAAAGAAAAGCGGTTACTACCATGGTTTTATTTGAAGAATGCCCTAAAATACGTCCTCACGCAAATGAACAGACCTCTTTGGCTATTTTGTGAATGAGCTGAAATATTTGCACAGAGTTCCTTCTGAACATGAGCTATAACTTGAATATTCTGGAGATATTCTTTAGGAAAACCAACTTTTCTTAAAGTATCTGAGCTTCTCAGCTCGCAAAAGCATTAAATGATTGAGTTGTTTTCAAAACTGTTGAAAGGTTAGGTGCTGAATGAATGATCTGCATTCCAGCTTCTCTGAGAAAAGCTGGTTTTATTCTGTCTCCTGGGAATAATAAGGGCGATAAAGTGATTCTAAATTGAACACATTCCATGTTGTAATTGGAAAACATTTCACTATTCCAGATAACTCAAGGGGTGAGTCTTGATTTCATGTGCAATCAACTGTTATTATATCAAACAACTGAAGAAGTTGTACTTTTTGTGTCTAGCTACAATGATATATGCAATACATTTCCTGTCAATTCTGCTTTGAAGCAGCAGTTGTGAACATAAGTTACCCAGTGCCATCGAGTCAATTCCGACTCATAGTGACCCTATAGGGCAGAGTAGAACTGCCCCATAGAGTTTCCAAGGAGCGCCTGGCGGATTCGAACTGCCAACCCTTTGTTTAGCAGCTGTAGCACTTAACCTTTATGCCACCAGGGTTTCCGAACATAAGTTAGTAAAAAAAAAAAAAAGAAAATCTTCATTAATGGTGACCGTTTTTGTTAGTTACTGTTGACTTGATTCCGACTCATGTGACCCCATGGTGCAAAGTAGAACTGCTCCGTAGCATTTTCAAGGCTGTGACTTTTCAGAAGCAGATTGCCAGGCCTGTCTTCTGATTCACATCTGGGTGGATTTGAGCCACCAGCCTTTCCACTAGTAGTTGAGCACTTTGCACCACCCAGGGACAATGGTAACCATATATGCATTCAAATAAAATATAGTATTCATACCCTCAAACTTATGCAGAACCTATACTGAGTTTTTTATTCATAATTCAGGAGAGATTTTCAAATCTTGTCATGCTTTTTTTTTGTCATTTTGAAGTCTACTTCTCATTGTCTTAGTGAGACTCATCATTAATGATTTGGAATTAATAGAATACTAAATAATAGATTTTGGTATGTCGACATACTTATTCAGAGAGAGGCATCACTTGGGTGTAATAACTAGAGGTGTAGATTTTTTCTCAAGTAAAGCAGCTGTTTCTCTGGAAGGACTTAGCATTATTTTGCATAGAATTAATGGATAATAATAACTATCATGTTTCCATCTTCAGACCATACAGTTCTTAAAATGAAAATTATGTGAAATTGTTTAAATTTTTTTTCTTGTCTTCTAATAGTTTTAGTACCAACCACTTCCTTGATTCTAAATCTTTTCATTGAAGCACATTTGGCTTTGTGTAGTTTTGAATAAGTTTAATTCCGTAAGACTAGGTTCATATTTAATACTGGATTGGAGAGGGTAATATATGTTCAGGAAAAAAAAAAAAAAACACGCTGAGGACAATCTATATATTATTTTCATTTTCACCCAATCTTTGCTTAGATGAGTATGGAGATACCTGAAAGCAGTGAGTCACAGCTACAAAGCCAAGGAGCAAGCCACGACTATGGCAGTTCTGCTACAATTGTGATTCTTCATTTTAACCTTTTATAATTTAATCTGCTACAAATATTGCAAGGGAGAGGATAAGAAATGACCACATTTTTGTTTTTGCTTAGCTTTATATTCTTGAAGTTGACCTTATCTAGATATGCTGAAAAAATGAGTACACCTTCACGTATTCTACAAATATTTATTGGTGCCTACTATGAGTCAGGCCCTGGGTTAGATGCTTGGGATACTCTTTGAACCAAACAGTAAAATATCCTCGCACCTACAAACTTTATATTCTAGGTGAGGAAAACAGATAACTCATAAGTAAATTATTTATTGTTATACGGCATATTAGAAGTTAATAGGAGAGAAGGAAAAAGAGAGCAGGGAGAGTGGGATCAAGAGTGAGAGGTAACATGGAGAGCAATGAAAGGGTCTTGAGTAGAAGAGTTACATGTTGGAATTTAATTATGAGAATCACTCAGCCATCTCAACTGTCATGTGGAGAAAAGGCTGTAGAACAAAGGTACAATCAAGGAAACTAGTTAGGGTATACAAATAATCCAGTCAAGAGATAATTAGGATTCAGCCCAGACTGGTAGCAATAACGGTATTGGAAAGTGCTCAGATTTTGAATTGAAAATTTTTCTTGATGATTTGGTTGTTAGATGAGTGAGGAAGAGAGGAAACAAAGATGACTAAAACTTTTTGGTTTGAGCAGTTGGAAGGATAGAGTTGCCACCGGCAAGAATAAAGAAAGTTGTGGGAGGAGCCTGTTTGGAGAAGATAAGGAATTTAGTACTCAGTAGTTAACACCGAGATGACCATTAGAAGTCTAAATGAAGGAATCAAGGAGGCAGTTGAATATACAAACCTGTGGATATTAATTAGGTTGCTGTTGTTTTTGTCAGGTGCTGTCCAGCAGTTCCAGCTCATAGCGACCCTATGTACAGCAGAACAAAACACCCCTCGGTCCTGTGCCATCCTCACAATCATTGTTATGCTTCAGCCCATTCTTGCAGCCACTGTGTCAGTCCATCTCATTGAGGGCCTTCCTCTCTTTGGCTGACACTCTACTTTGCCAAGCATGCTATCCATCTTCAGGGACTGGTCCCTCCTGAAAACATGTCCCAAGTACATGAGATGAAGTCTTGCCACACTCACTTCTGGCTTTACTTCTTCCAAGACAGATTTGTTCTCTTTTGGCAGTGTATGATATATTCAGTATTCTTCTTCACCAACACCATAACTCAAATGCATCAGTTCTCCTTTGGTTTTCCTTATTCATTATCCACCTCTAGCGTGCATCTAAGATGATTGAAAATACCATGACTTGGATTAGGCACACCTTAGTCCTCAAAGTGACATCTTTGGTTTTTAACACTTTGAAGAGGACTTTTTCAGCAAATTAGCCCAATGCAATAGATCGTTTGATTTCTTGACTGCTACTTTCATGGATGTCGATTGTGGATCCAAGTAAAATGAAACCCTTGACCACTTTAATATTTTATCCATTGATCGTGATGTTGCTTATTGGTCCAAGTGTGAGGATTTTTGTTTTCTTTATGTTGATGTGTAATCCATATTGAAGGCTGTAGTCTTTGATCTTCACCAGTAAGTACTACAAGTCCTCTTTGCTTTCTTCAAACAAGGTTGTATCACCTGCACATCAAAAGTTACGAGCCTTGCTCTAATCCTGATGCTACAATCTTCTTCGTGTAGTCCAGCTTCTAGGATTATTTGCTCAGCATATAGATTGGTACAGATGGTCAAAGTATACAACCCTGATGCACACTTTTCCTGATTTTAAACCATACGGCATTCCATTGTTCTGTTCAAATGATGGCCTCTTTGTCTATGTACAGGTTCTACATGGGCATAATTAAGTGTTCCAGAAATCTCATTCTTCACAACATCATCCATAATTTGTTATGATCCACCCAGTGGAATGCCTTTGCGTAGTCAATAAAACAGATGAACATTCTCTCAGGTGTTCTCTGCTTTCAGCCACAATCCATCTGACATCAGCAATGATATTCCTTGTTTCACATCCTCTTCTGAATCTGGCTTGAATTTCTGGCAGTTCCCTGTTGATGTATACTGCAACCTATTTTAAATGATCTTCAGCAAAATTTTATTGCTGGTGATATTAATGGTATTGTTTGATAATTTTCACATTCTGATGGATCACCTTTCTGTGGAATGGGCACAAATATGGATCTCTTCCAGTCAGTTTGCTGGGTAGCTGCCTTTCAAGTTTCTTCACATAGATGAGTGAGCACCTCCAGCACTGCATCTGTTTGTTGAAACATCTCAATTGGTATTGTATCAATTCCTGGAGCCCTGTTTTTTTGTTTTTTTTTTTTTTTGCCATTCCCTTCAGGGAAGCTTGGGCTTCTTCCTTCGGTACCATTGGTTCTTGATTGTACACTACCTCCTGAAATGGTTGAACGTCCACCACTTTTTTTGGTGCAGTGACTGTGTATTTCTATGTTTTGATGCTTCCTGTGTCTTTCAATATTTTCCACGTAGAATTCTTCAGTATTGGAACTCAAGGCTTGAATTTTTTCTTCAGTTCTTTCATCATGAGAAATGCCAAGTATGTTCTTCCCTTTTGGTTTTCTAACTCCAGGTCTTTGCACATTTTATTTTAATACTTTACCTTGTTTTCTCCAGTTGCCCTTTGAAATCTTCTGTTCAACTCTTTTACCTCATAATTTCTTCCATTTGTTTTAGCGGCTCTAGATTCGAGAGCAAGTTTCACAGTCTCTTTTGACATCCATTCTGGTCTTTTCTTTCTTCATGTCCTTTTAATGACCTTTCGCTTTCTTCATGTATGATGTCCTTAATGTCTTCCCACAAGTCACCTGGTCTTCAGTGATTAGTGTTCAATGTGTCAAATCTATTCTTGAAATGATCTCTAAACCCAGGTAGGATATATTCAGTGTCATATTTTAGCTCTCATGGACTTACTGTAATTTTCTTCAGCTTCAGCTTGAACTTGCATATGAGCAACTGATGGTCTGTTCCACAGTCAGGCCCTGGTGTTTTTCTGACTGATGGTATTGAGCTTTGCCATGGTCTCTTTCCACAGATGTAATTGATTTCAATCCTGTGTATTCTATCTGGCAAGGTCCATGTGTAAAGTCACTGTTTATATTGTTGAAAAAAGGTATTTGCAGTGAAGAAGTCATTGGTCTTGCAAAATTCTATCATGTGATATCCAGCATAATTTTTATCACCAAAGCCATATTTTCCAACTTCTGATCCTTCTTGTTTGTTTCCAACTTTCACATTCCAGTCACCAGCAATTAATTGTGCATCTTGATTGCGTGTTTGACCATTTTCGGATTGCAGAAATTGGTAAAAGTCTTCAATTTCCTTATCTTTTGCATTAGTGGTTGGTGTATATATTTGAAAAACAGTCATACTAACTGGTCTTCCTTGTGCTACTACCCACTACCAGTTGCTATTGAGTCAGCTCTGACTCATGATGACCCTATGGCTGTCAGAGTAGAACTGTGCTCCATAGGATTTTCCATGGCTGATTTTGCAGAAGTAGATTGCCAGGCCTTTCTTACAGGTCTTCTTTGTAGGCATATGGATATTATCTTATCACTGACAGCACTGTACTTTATAATAGTTCTTGAAATGTTCTTTTTGACAATGAATGTGATGTCATACCTCTTCAATTTGTTATTCCTGGCATAGTAGACCATATGATTGTCTGATTCAAAATGACCAATGCCAGTCCATTTCAGCTCATTAATGCCTAATATATCAATGTTTATGAAGTCCATTTCATTTTTGACAACTTCCAATATTCCTAGATTCACACCTCATGCATTCCATGCTCTGTTTACTAATGGATGTTTGCAGCTGTTTTTTTGTTTGTTTGTTTGTTTTTCACATGTTGAGACATTCCAGAATGAGAAGTGGCTCAACTGCTGATAGGTAAAGTAAGAAGAGGACTGAAAATTGATATTTGGATACAGCAAAGAGTAGGTTGATAAGAGAAGGTTATAGAGTGGTAGAAACAAAAGGTCTCTACAATTTGAATTCAATTGTGTCTTCTTTGGCCAAGAATCCTCATTATCTCTATCATTTAGGAGCTGTGTCTTAGTCATCTAGTGCTGCTATAACAGAAATACCACAAGTGGATGGCTCTAACAAAGAGACATTTATTCTCTCACAGCCTGGTAGGGTAGAAGTCTGCATTTAGGGTGCCAGCTCCAGCGGATGCCTTTCTCTCACTGTCAGCTCTGGGGGAAGGTCCTTGTCATCAATCTTCCACTGGTCTAGGAGCTTCTTTTTGAAGGAACCCCAGGCTCAAAGGGTGCACTCTCCTCCCAGCGCTGCTTTCTTGAGATTGGCTCAAGACACAATCTCATCTTGCAGATTGAGTCCTTTGTCATTAACATAACTGCCACTAATCTCATCCCATCAACATCATAGAGATAGGATTTATAACACACAGAGAAGTCACATCAGATGACAAAATGGTGGACAATCACATAATACTGTGAATCATAACCCAGCCAAGTTGACAGATAATATTAGGGGACACAATTCAATCCATGACAAGCTATAAATGAAGTTCTTTTTAGTAACATTCTGAAACCTTTCTGTAACTGTTCAAGCCCAGTCCTAGCAATGTGTACTTGTATAGCCTCTTTATCTTTTTTAATATAGTGGTCAAGACCAACAAATAAGGTATCAAATAAGTTAGAGTTCTGTCTTCACTGTTTTCTCTTATATGACATCTGTAATGTCACGTAATCTTTTTTGGCTTCTAGGTACTCATGATAATACCTACCTTAAAGGATAATGAGGTTTAAATTAAATAACTTTATAAAATACTTGGCACAATATCTGGCACATAGCAAGTGTCCAATAAATAATAGCTAGTATTGTCGTTATTAATATTCATATATAACTATAAGACCTTGGTGACTTCCCTGGTGTTAGTAGCTTAGTCATGTTGTATATAACTCAGTAAAATTAGGTTAGACATCTCAAAACTTATCCCCTCATTAAACAAAAGTCTGTGCAGAGACTTTCTGTCCTTGAGCCCAGAGGCCTCTACTGCTATACATGCATACATTTTAACCTGTTTTCTCTAAAAAGCTAAAGCCAATCTGAACCTCATCATGCACCCTAACCTCCCTTGTAGAATGAAAATCTCTCAGACATCTTTTCTGTTGCTCCTCCTGAATGACTACGTGGACTTTATCTCCTTGGTGTCCAGGTTACTCAGATCCTCACTTCTTTTACTTGGAGCTGGTTATATGCGCCGATTAAGATTTTCCAAAACAGTGTGGAATGAATTTGTCTGAAATTATCCCATAACTCTCCAGAATTTAGGAAATTTTTTTCAATCTCAAGAATCCCTGTATTGGCAACGTGGAATAGAGAGTGAGTCCCAAGCCAAGCTCATTGCCATTGAGTTGATTCCAATACATAGAAATAACTTGAAGGAAAATGTGTATTCTGAGAGAAAGAAGGACAAGATAGTAGCTAAGAGCGTGGAGCTAGACAAAATTTGATTCAAGTCCTGGCTCTGCAGTGTTCTGGGGCAATATACTGGTAAAGCTCCCCAGCTACCAAGAAGACCTTCAGGAAAATCTGTTTATGAGTAAAACAGAGTTTATCAAACTTACTTATACCAAATTATAATATACCATCTGTATAGTCTTAGTATGAGTCTCTGGGTGGCTCAAATGGTTGATCACTTGCCTACTAACCAAAATGTTGGAGGTTTGAACCCACGCAGAAGTACCTCAGAAGAGAGGCCTGGTGATCTGCTTCCAAAAAGTCACAGTTGTAAAAACCATACGGAGCACAATCTTACTGTGCACCACATGGATTCACCATGAGTTGGAATCTACTCAATGCCAACTGGTTTTATAGGCTTAGTAGTGTTTCAAAAGGGTGAAGTTAGGAGAGAATTTTCAGAGACCTTTAGGGCCTGGGCTTGGTGGTGTTTAAAAGTGGGTCTTGCAAGGTAGGGGTCTGGTTGGTAATTGAGCCAGCAGAGTTTATGACAGAATAGCTTTGGGATGCTAGGTACAGCAAAGTACGGAGTCTTGAAATAGTCTTGATAAGCAAGTTAGTTGTTTTGATAAGTAAGCTGTTTTAATTGGTTCAGTCGTAGCTTCTAGGAACAAGCATTTCTGGAGCAAGCAGCTGACAACTGAAATATAGCTTTTTTTCAGTACTGTTGAACATAGGTTTAGAAAAGTAATGCTTGGTCCAAGTATTATTTAACACAGGAAATTATGTGAGTTTTGGTTTTCAGTACTTATGTTCTCTAAGCCTTAGGGACTTTATATTTGAGATATAAGTTATGAGAATTAAATAAGATAAACTATGTAAAACATTTATGTCTGGACCTGATACTTAGTAAACATTCAATATATATTAGCTAGTATTATTTTTACAGAACCTTATTAAATAAAGCACACCTGTTTTGATGCCAGTATCATAAAGCCCAGGTCCTGGAATCAGGCTGCCTAATTTCAAATTCTAGAACATTTCAAATTCTGCTAACTTGTCTCCTGCAAACTTTCTTTAATAATCTTCCCATATCCCAAAATTGGGATCCTACATCTTTGGAAATTGGTCCACCAGTATTCAAATGGAATGAATGAAACCAAAATATGTGTGCCTTTCCAGTCCACACTGTAAACAATCATTGCTTTGCTTGCAGAATGACATGAATTACATAGCATCCAGTGGTCTTCTATTTAAAGATGGCAAAAAGCGAATTGATTACATCCTGGTTTATAGAAAGTCAAATATACAATATGACAGAAGAAACACCTTTGAAAAGAACCTCAGAGCAGAAGGTTTGATGTTGGAAAAGGAGGTATGTGCTTTAATTTTATTCTTTGTATGACAAAATATGCTGGAACAGATATGATCACATTTTTAGTATAAAAAGAATATGCCACATGGCTTTTTAGGATATATATTTTCTCCAAAATGTAAAATAAATACATATGTGTATATATAGTTCCATTTAAATATGTATTCCTTTTTCACTCTGTACATTTCAGAATTATTTAAATATTTTTCAAAGGTCATGACTATTTTTGCAATTATAAAAATTTAAGAAGTTATGATCATAACTATGTAAAATAGAAAGCCCTATGAGACGAAATATAAATGTTAAAAGGAATTTGTCAAATTGTTAATATCTGTGTTTTAATAGTAAAATTATAATTTTTCTCACTTATCCTTTTCTTTTTTGTTTTTATTTTTTCAAATGTTCTGAAGCAACATTATTTTTTTCTAACAGAACTGTAAAAATATCAATGCTCACTGAAAAAAAGGGAAAACAGAAAGGAGGAAAAAAATATCTCACATAGTGCCATTATCTAAAAATGACCACTCTTCTAGTTAGTTCCCTCTTGGGATTAAAAAAAAAAAAGAGCGCATATTTAATCACATTATAGAAAAAAATGCATTAATGTAAAAAAGTAAAAGTATAGAAATGTATAAAATAAAGTCTTCCTTTTCCCTTCCTTCTCCCAAACCATACCCTCCTCTCTTTTGGTGGCCTTCTTAACAGCCTAATTTTACCCTGCCAGGTGCCCCTCTAGATTTTTCTATCTACTTGCAAGCATAAATACATTTTTTCTTTTTTACGTAAAATCGGTTGTGATATACATACTGTTCTGCTACGCAATTCTCTCATTTAGCAATATATTATGAATATCTTAAATTGTCAGTACATTTAAAGTCAACTCATCTTTCTTACGAGGTACATAGAATTACATAGGATTTAGTCAGCCACGTTCCCCCTGGGAGAAAATTTTAAAATTCGGTATTTGAGAGAACCCTAAATTACTGCTGCTTGGCTTTAACTAGTTTTCTGAAAAACAGGAGGGATAAGGACATAGAACTCTGATGAACTATTTGATTCCATATCTAGGTAATTTCCCAGTAAGCTTCATGAATCTCCGAGAATGGATTAGAGTGTTTACAGCTACACAGATGTGGCATCGGAACCCCTTTATTCACAGGGTAGTCTCCTTGGATTGGTTTTCAGAGAAATGTACGTTAGGAAATATTGAACTGTAAGTTGTGGTGGCCCTAGGAATATGTGTCCTTTTGTATTTAGTGATGTTAGTTGCCTTCAAGTCAGCACTGACTCGTAGTGACTCCATGCACAATGAGATCACACCGTTGTGATTCAAATGGTTTTCATTGGCTGGTTCTCAGAAGTAGATCTCAAGGAGTTTCTTTCAAGACTGTCTTAGTCCGGAAGCTGCATTGAAACCTGTTCAGCATCATAGCAACACACAAGCCTCCACTGACAGGTGGGTGGTGGGTGCGCTTGTGGTGCATTGGCTGGGGATACATCCTGGGTCTCCTGCATGAAAGGCTAGAATTCTACCACCGAATCGCTGCTTCCCTCTTTCATATTTATGAAAACCATTTTTAATACATGTCAAAATAACCAAACACACACTACCTTGAGAATTTGGGAGGTAGGAATTTTTCTCACACTGTCTAGTGATATAGAACTGGGGAGTCTGACCTCGATTTTCTATTGATTACTTAGTTGTGTTTGTTTTTTATGTTTCTTCTGGGAACTTTAAACCAGAATACCTGTATCACTGGCGATTAATTAAATCAAGTAGTATTTCATGAAAAAATATTATAAATTCCTCCTTTATTTTCTTGTGATTACTCCTTCATATAAACGGATTGAATCACTTCCTTCTCTATTCTCATAGCAGTTCATATATAGATTCTATTATAACAATGGTATTATGGTTATTTTGCTGATATGTCTTCCGCTATGTATGCACTTAGCAAATAGAGGTTAGGCAGCCAGTATGCAAGCTCTTGGGGATCCAATGAGTAAAGTAAACCCTGTTGCTGCTTTCCCTGCCCATACAGTATGTGTAGGAGTCAGGCATGAAAACTGTACAATTGTGAATTAGGTGTGACTTAGCCCACAGCCTCCACCTTGTCTCTTGGCAAAAAGTTTAGATTATCTTTTGAGTCTTCCTCTCCTTTGCTCCTCCATACTTGTGCCAAGAATGCTGGGTGACCACAGTTTTCCAGAATAAATGTGATTAGTTTTGAAGCTGAGTTGGGGCATTTTTATATCTTCTCTCCCAGAAGACTCTAGAAGCTTTATGATATTTGATCCAATGCCCTCTTAGGAGCTCTTCTTACCCAAGCAAGAGAAAGTGCTGCCAATTAAAATAAATAAATAAATTATTTTTATTTTTACACTCTTTCCACTTGACTAATACTTGCATAACTAAAGAGACACTTGAGTGACTTTTCAGAATAAATATGATCTTATCCAAGCTGACTTTCAGTCTCTATAGTCTTCACTTATGGATATAATGTTTAAAATTTTTCCTTTTCAGGATTCCCTTTATAATTTCACCTGTGATAAGTGTCCTTAAAAAAAAATAAAATGGTGGTAGAATGGCTTATGACAAGAATAATGATCTAGTCTGGAAGGTGAGAAAAGACCAGAGGAATGGGACGAAGTAAAATTAAAGAAATAAACTGTGAATTGAGATTTGAAAAATGAATACTAGCTAAAGTAGGTGAATAAAGGGGTGGATGTGGTTTTCAGTTCTGGCTACACATTAGAATCGTAATTCATTGACTTCAGTGGAGGGAAGAGAGGAAGGGGAGACTGGCAACTTGTGTTCATCACAATGGCTAGTTTGTGGTGGTGGCCTGATTCCAAAAAACTGTGCAGTTATATGGTGCTTTATTAAACCATTGGGACCAAAACCTAAGCACTCAGCCTGGCACAAAACCCAAAACAAAAAATCAAACTCGTTGCCATCGAGTCGATTCCAAATCATAGCGACCCTATAGGACAGAGTAGAACTGCTCCATAGGCTTTCTGAGGAGTGGCTGGTGGATTCAAACTGCTGGTCTTTGATTAGCAGGCATAGCTCTTCACTACTGTGCCACCAGGGCTCCAGTGTAGCACAGAGTAGATCTCAAATACTCGCTGAAATGCCTGTTGATGTGGCTGGTTCTAAATGACCAACATTATCAGCAGATTAATGATGTATATCTGAAGTCCATATGAATGAAGAGGTACATGGTAATCCAAGTAGATTTCCAGATCATACCAGGAATTTGTCTTTCTTTTAGACTGAAAATCCTGAGCTATCACATCCTTTTTTTTTTTTTTTTTTTCCTATCTATTCCACTAACTTGCAGAGTGTCTTTATTAAAACATAATTTTTAACGTTCCTCTTCTCTCAAGAGTGAATGTTCTACCTCTTGGGAATTTTGGGTGGAATAATTAAGTAATAATGTGACTTGTGAAGGTGGTAGGTGTTTTGTTCCCTCTAAGAAGCCTGCTTTCATCGGAGCTGAACAGAATAGTGCCAGATTGGAGCTTTCAGTTCCGAGGGAGAATAATCTTTCTCCCCGCCAACACCATCTCTTCACCAATCCCATGCCCAATAACTGCAAGAAAATTAAACTTTTTTTTTTCTTTTTTAAGTAGAAGTATAACAAAAGAGAAAATGAGTGGAAGGCATTATAAAAGGAAACAGTTCATGCTTCTTGAAAATGATTTCTTTCTCTCTTTTTGTCTCTCTCAGTCTCTTTATATAGAGAGATAGCTAAATATGCATAGCCATCTGAGGTTTCAGAGTAAGGTATAACAGAAGACATTCAAAATGAGAAAATAAAGGCATTCAAGTTGAGAAATATTCTAGCTGTGCATGTACCTCACTTGACATTTCACTGGTTGATGGTAGAACCATTGCAGTGAAGAAATTTGTTTCTAAAGCATCCCCTTTATTTAAGTCATTAGATTTTTTTTTTAAATGCTAAATGTTGACAGGAATGACTTAATCAGTGGTAGGCAAGCTGTTGGTATAGTGGTTAAGAGCTGAGCTGCTAACCAAAAGGTTGGCAGTTAAATCTACCAGCTACTCTTTGTAAACCCTATGCGGTAGTTCTACTCTTTGGAAATGACTCTATGGCATGAGTTTGTTTGTTTGTTGAGGCAAGTTGTTAATGATGTTAATTTGAATCCTGACATATGCCCTCTTCCAGAATAGTTTTGGTTTATTTGATTCATTACCTCTATTGTCTCTTGCTTAGGTACCAGTTACATAGAATATGTATTCAAAATAACTTCTTTCATCCATCCATTCATTCCTTCATTTCGCCATTCAACGTATGCTTAGTGAATACCTACTGTGTGCCTGGCTTAGCTCTAGGTGCTTGGAATACATAAATAAACAAAGCAGATTCCAGCTCCCTTGGCACTTACATAATCAAATGACCTCATTCATTAGAAAATAATATATACTACAATAAAAATAATAGAACAGATAAAAGTGATGAGGTGGCAAGCAAGTAGTAATATTAAAAAGGGTGGTCTATTTACATCCCAGTCAGAAAGCGAGATTTGTGCAAAACTTTAAAAGAGGTGAAAGGGTTAACCAAGCAGCTCTCTGGGAGAAGAGGATCCATGAATCAGGAATAGCTACAGCAGAAATACTAAGTCAAAGGGTGATTGGTAGATTTGCTCTGTGATCCTCAGAATTTGGGAATTCCAGAAAGTAACTGTCTAGGTGTTTGTTTTTTGTTTAATTTTTCAAGGTAGAATATGAACATGAGTGATGATGTAATGCCAAAATAGTCAGCTATTTAGTTAGATATTTTAGATTAAGGGACTACATCTAAGAATCATGATAATTATCTGGTTCAGAAAAAGATCTGATACTCCAAAGAATGGTATGAGCAAAATATTCAGAACAATGGAATCTGATTCTGGAATTTCTGAGAATTAGACCAGGATACCTGTATTTTATAAAAAGCTCTTCAGGTAATCCTGATGCACACTTGACTTTGCTTAAATATCTCTAGTCTAGATCGAAGACACTTAAATTTTCATGATTTGATATAGGTAAAAATAAACTGTAAGATTAGAGTAAGTGTGCAAATTTCACAGCCCTTCTTTTAGGACACAGGATTTCTAGGTGGTACAAGTTGCACTCAACTACTTCCTAAACTTGAAGGTTGGCAGTTCAAAACCATCTAGAGGTATCACAGAAGGTCTAGCAAAGCGCTTCCTTTAAGATAACAGCTAAGAAAACCCTGTGAGTAGTTCTACTCTGTAACATATGGGGTTGCCATGAGTCAAAATTGACCTGATGCCAACAGATTTGGTATTTTGGTGATTAGGGCACTGAGTTTTATGATTTATACTCTATTGTTTTTCCAGGATTATCACAGGACCTGTCATGTAGTAATTACTCAATAAAATGTGTTAGAAGAACAAATGAATGAATAGATTAATGAATGGTGGCAACTGTAAGCATTTCTCTACCCCTTTTGAACAGAAATGAGATTGTCATGATAAAGCACCTATTAAAAGTAACTTCATTTCTAATTGGATCTTGATTGTTCTGACAGGGAATCCTGAATAATGATAGTGATAATTGTAACAAAATGTGCTGATTCACATGGGTGATAATTTGTTGTATACAGTGACATTCTTATATTTTTATTAGGGTTTGTCTGTATTAAACATTCTTCATTCATGTGACTTTCCTTTAAATCAATGATAATGAGCCATGTGTAGCCAGGGCACGATGTGCTTCCCCCAAAATCAGATTGTGGCCTGGCTTATCTTCAGCTCTGATTCTAAATAATAGTTCCTGTCTTGCTATTCTTTGCAGCCAGCTGTTGCAAACTCTGATATCATGTTTATTAAAATTCACATTCCATGGGACACGCTGTGCAAGTATGCCGAGAGGCTGAATATCCGGATGCCCTTCAGGTACTTTCCTATTTTCTGTCTCTGTTAAGATGAGCCTGAAAAGAGCACCCACAGACTGGGAAAAAATCTTCAGCTATGACATCGCCGGCCAGCGCCTGATCTCTAAAATCTATATGATTCTGTTAAAACTCAACCACAAAAAGACAAACAACCCAATCAAAAAGTGGGCAAAGGATATGAACATGCACTTCACTAAAGATGAGCCTGTTTTTTGCAATACCTTAGAACAAGAAATGTAACCCTCTCTACAAAGGAAATGCTTTTTTTCTCTCAAAGTTTAGTTTTTCTCGACATTTATTCCCTTCTGATTTGCTTTCCTAATGTGATAATCTTCCTGATTCCCTGGATGCTTTATATCATTTCAGGGTGAACATACCTAAAGAGGTAGAAAAACAATTGTTTCCAAATTTTTCCTTATAACATCATTTCCAAGACTAAGTTCCCTTATTTCATATGGGTAGATAGAGCTCTTGTTATTTTTTGTAGAATGCAAGAAGTGGAAGTATATAACATCTTTAAGGATACATATATAATGCACTGCTCTATACAGAGGTTAAAGGAATAATCTTTCAGGGATATCCAATTCTTAGCTCTGTCTACAGTACCAAGGGAGAAATGAGGCAAGTAAGGGACTGCTCAGTTCAAAGTCTTCTCCATCCTTCCTCTAGGCAAGCAAAAATTGAATAAACATCAATTTCCCTCTAGTGAGTGTCTTGCATTATATGGAGAAAGCATTGTTTCCCTCTATCATTTCTGAAAATAAATTTCAACACCCAGCTCCTATTGTATGCAGAGTGTTAACTCAAACTGTAGATTTGAACATTTACTCTGATTTGGAGCTCGACATGCTTCATCAGCTGCTAAAGAAGGATTAAAGAGATTCAGAGTAAACAGGATGCCAAGTAAAAAAGTCTCTAGGTAATGAATATGAGAGAACATTTAAGAGTGCAATGGGAAAACACAGAGAAATTCCTCAGACTGAGCAGCATGGCCAACTCTGGGAGGAGTCCTGACATCCTCAATTCTGATGACGAGCCTCTAAGGTATTCAAGGAGACATTGATCCCTATCTTCTTAGTCATTTGAAACACCTCAGGATTTGAAAAACGCAGCCACAGTTATTGTCTACCAAACCGAAAGTGATTAAGTTTTGGCAACTACTGAGGAATCTCCTGGCGATATTGGGATTAGATACCTAAATTGGCTTGCATTCATGCTTAGCTAAGGGTTTAAAGTTCTCTGTTGAGACAGCATTTAGGTCATAAGCAAATAATACCTTGAGGCTGAATATTAGCTGTGAAGTACTCTGGGGGGGAGGGGAGGGAAAAAAACAACTTAATAAATTGAAAAGCAAAAGAAAGGAAGGTATTTCTAATTTGTCAGCACTTTAACCAAATGATCCAAATGATGGACAAGATCGCTAAGGGAACCTGAGTTTTGTACATTTGTAATGAAACTTGGGACCTGAGACAAGCAAACAAGGAACCATGAAATATTATTTGTTTTATGATTAGAATTCAGGTCATTTTACTGAACCAGTCTTGACAGTAAAATTAGGTAGGTTTATATTTGTAATAAGCTTCATTTCTTGACTTCTCAGTTTCCTGGGATGTATTACAGCCTGATAATGAGGGAATACTTGCCATTTTCCCTATCTGATTTATTCTTGTTTGTCTATACTTATTCATGGTACAAAAGCATAATACAGGATTAAAACAGAGATACATTTCAACCTATCAAATTACCACAGAATTTTGGAAATAATGATCTTCAAACTTAAGATATATATGGTAAATGATCATTTTTATTTGTTCATGGTGGAAGTCAAACTTGAAAACGTTCTCAAACTCAGTTTGGAGACATCTGCTGTGAGCCTTAAACGTTTTCATATCCTCCACTTTATCTCTTAAGAAAATAATTGAAAATATATAAAAATATTCACTGAAGTATTATTTATAATTCTGGAATATGAAAAATACTTTCTGTGTTCAACATTAGATGACTATATTAGATTATATTCCCTTGCAATGGAATATAAATCACATATAAAACAAATGAGTACAAGGATTTATTAGGGATTAAAAATTTTTTTTTTATGGAGAAATAGTAAATAAAACATAAATAAAAATATATATCTGTTGCCATCGAGTCAATTCCAACTCATAGCGAGCCTATAAGACAGAGTAGAACTGGCCCACAGGGTTTCCAAGGAGCTGCTGGTGGGTGCAGCTGAGTTCTTACATAAACCAAAAAAAACAAATTTCCTTTGAGTTGATTCCGACTCACAGTTTCCAAGAAGCGCATGGTAGACTTGAACTGCTGACCTTTTAGTTAGCAGCCATAGCTCTTAACCACTGTGCCACCAGGACTTTCAAGTTCTTATATAGGATATGTATAATTATTAAGACAATTTGACTTCAACAATGTAAAATGCAGAGGAATAAAAATGGGAGGAAATATGACGATGTATTAAAAACAATTGTTTCTGATGGATGGGATTATATTTATTTATTTCTATCCTTACAGAATTGTCAGCTTTTAACAAGTTCTAATTTGACTGTATGATGTAAATACAGCATGCAAAAGGAATATCACGTCTAAGACAATAGCCTACTTTCTGATGTCAGGCAGAAATTGCTGACAATTTCCACATTAATTCTTAACTGATTTTAGAACATTATCTTGCCCCTATTGTGATTTCAGCATTGTTTCTAAGAAGAGTTATATCTAAATTTGTCCACAAATGAGCTTCCTTGTAGGTTGAAGAGAAGGAAGCCCTTAAAAACCATTCAAACCGTGTCATTTTAATGGGTTTCAGTATGCAGGGTCATTTCAGGTTGAGTGAACATGATGCCAAAACATGTGATAAAAAAGGAAGTGTGTTTTTTACCTACTACCTCTGGCTATGATACCAAACAAATGCTTGCCAGGAGTTGAAAAGATTGCTTTTGTTTTTGCTTTCTAAGGAGAAATTTAGCATCATTTGACTTAGATCCTGGCACAGGCACATATTATTAAGATGCAGTTATACTTAAATGTTTAATAGAAGAACAAATTATACATAACAGGTTCAGCTTTACCCCAAACTTGATATGCATGATTTCAAAGATGGTTTTCCTCTCTTTATCAATAGACAGTGAAACCTGTGAGAGCCGAAACTTGACAGAACTGCCTTATTTTTCCAGGACTCACAAGTTTTCCACCTTTGACAGGGTGCGGTCTTACCACTTTTCTATGGCTCATTTTAGTGGAAAATATTTGCATTTGCCTTCTCTGACAAGTTTCCACCTTACACAGGTTCCGGCTTTCTCAGGTTTTACTTTACATTCAAAGTATGTTCCTTCTGCTGTAGTCTATGAATAAAAAGTCTTATAAAGACAATGGCAGCACAGTCTAAGTTGTCATCTTCCTTATATAGTTCTTCCCACCACCTCAGCTGGATTTTACTTATTTTAAAAACTGAAAGTTTATTAGAGTACATCGGTCTCCTTTCTCTCACTTCCGTTATCCCTGCCTTCACAAATAAATTTCAGAAATATCTAAAGTGACATAATAATCATTATTATCATAGTTTTGATACAAAGAGAACACCTTACCAGCTTTAATTCTTCTGTTTCTTTTCCTTAGAAGTCAATTAAAAACAATTTTACTCTTAGAAATTCAAAAAAACAAAAAAATTTTGTCAGACTCTGAGCGTGCTCAGTTGTTATAGATTAGAGCTTATTCTCCAGGCTCTGTGCCATAGTGTCCTTCCATCTCAGGGGCGATTTTGAGGAACGTATTTTCTTCAGTGAGACAGTTTTAATTTTTTATTGATATGTATATAGAGTCCTGGTGGTGCAGCGGTTTGAGAGCTCTGCTTTTAATCAAAAGGTCGGCAGTTCGAATCCACCAGCTGCTCATTGGAATCCCTATGGGGCATTTCTACTCTGTCCTATAGGGTCACTATGATTCAGATCAACTTGACGGCAACAGATATATATATATATATATATATATATATATATGTGTGTGTGTGTGTGTGTAATTTCCTGGTAAGGTTGCATTTGACAGAAGAGTTCTGATATGTCCAAGACAAAAGATGAAAACTGTGGAAAACTATGGAATGAATTTATAAGATTACTATATCTTCTTAATGATGTATTGGCTGAAATTTCTTCTTTACAATGTTTTTTCAAAAAATTGTTTACAATTGCTGAATTGTGGAAACTTTTAGAAAATACTGCTGAAATTCTTACAATTGAACAAGGTTAATATTAGGAAATAACCGTTTTTCCAAAGTATGTCAGAAGAGTAATAGTTCCACATCATCTTAAAAAAAAAAAAAATATATATATATATATATATCTCTCTCCTGTGGTCAAATATGCGTGTGAAGTTTAGAGTTAAATAATGAGTTTCTTTATTGTAGAAATTGTCAAAGAAGTGGTTGTCAGTCTTTAGAGTGCATCAGAATCACCCAGAAAGATTATGAAAAATGAAGGTTCTTGGAACCTGCACCCAGAGTTTCTGGCATATTAGATGTGAATTGGGATCCAGGTATATACATTTTTAACAAGCATCCCATCAGATTCTGATGCAGATTGTAAAGAACTACAGTCTTGGAGACTTTAATATTTTCATAATGATTCTAAACTATACAATGCAGCTGTTTCCTAATTTCCATCTGATCATGTTTTATTTTATTAATATGTTAGTGTTCTTGGGAAAACAGCTTGAGAAAGAGAACGCCTAGTTCTTTCGGAAACCCTTTCCAGCTTAAATAATAGATGTAGCATTCACTAACTCTTAAATAACTAACTTCTCATTTATTTATGAAGTACACCTGAAATTTCGGAGAGCAGCCAGCTCGTAATAGGAGAGTGCTTTTTTTTTTTTTTTTTTATTCAGGCATAGTCTAGGTTTCAGAAGGGTTTTCAGGGTGGCCAGTTCAGTCTCAGAGTGCCAAATGCTATCACATCCAAACATACCTACTTTCTTAAAATTTCAATATCTTCCCATTGATTTTAATCCAAAAACATTAGCATGAGTTGTAAGGACCCTCATCTTCTTTGTTTTGCTTTGTTTACTATACCTGCTTCTTTTATCATTACCCCTAATTTACAAAGTGTGCTCCAGCTATTACCAGATAAGTTGCTGTTCCCCTGAATCATGCAGTGCTTGGCCTTGTCCCATAACCGTTTTATATGCTGCTACCTCTTTATAGAATGTTGTGTCATGATCACTTTATCCAGAGAATTACTCCCACATATTCTCCAACATGCTTCACGGATAGCACATCCACTGGGAAGATGTCTCTGTCACGTTTCTCCTCCACCCACAAAAACTAATTGAGATTTCCTTCTTAGGTAATTCCATAGCACAGTCTGCTTTTCTACATCATCTAACTTTATTATAACTGTCTGATTAGTCATCTCCTCCACTGTAAAGGAAGTTCCTTGAGAGCAGAAACACTTTATTTTTCCTCTAAATTTATAAGTGTGGTTATTCCAAAAGCATTCATTGACAAATGACAAGTTTTCATTGCATATGTATTTAGACGGACGGACAGACGGATGGACGGACGGATGGATGGTAGATGACTTCATATAATATTTAAGCAAATGACTCAGTTAATATGTTTTGTGTGGTAGAATACAGACTTTCAAAAAAGAGAATTAAAAATTGCATATTCAAAAGAAGTCTATTGATTTGTTAAAATATATTTTTAATAATAATTTGAATTCTCAAAATGGTGTAATTCAATGTTTTTCATATGATACTGGCTTATTTCAAATGTCTTTCCTAAGTATATGACACTCAGAGCTTTGAAATGCTCAGTATGATTGATTATTGTCACTCACTGGTTTTGCTTTATCTTCATATGACTTTCATCAGCTGATTTCTATTATTTTTCAGAAAAAAATGCTATTTCACAGACCGGAGGAGCAAATCGATGGGCAGGTTGGTGGGTGATGTACAATTTCACTATGACCAATTTGTCATTTGGAAATAATGATAATAAAAGACATTCAAATATCCGTATCAGCAGTTGTAAATTTTAGGAAGAAAAACTTGATTTCTTAAAGTGATTTCCAGAATGACTTATGCCAAATTGAGCAATGTTTAAAATCAGATAATTTATTTGTGACTATTTACAATTGTCATATCCGAAATCCTCATGATACACTGTTGTGGAAGGAGGATTTTAATTGCAAGTAGCATCTTATGAGATTGTAATTTTTAAAATAACTATCAAACCAGGATCAATGAGTTAATGATGACCCACTAGAATAATAGACCCAGCAGAGACCTTCTGGATGATTCAATCCAACTGTCTTATTTGGTAGAGGTGGTGAGAGAAAGACTAGCATCCAGAGTTATGAAGTGACTTTCCACAGCCATACGGCATCCTTAGAGTCACAGACCTGTACTTATTCCACTACTGGAGCTGCCTCTCTTATCCTTGTATTGAAAAAAACCTTCCAGAGTGTCATCACTAAACAATAGCCCTTTACCTATTGTGGTAACATTGGCTATGGCGCAGGACTCAGTCAAACCAGGACTTCAGTCAAACCTGAAACAGAATTAACTTTCCCACTTGAATTGCCTTGGCGATATTTCACTGGAAGAAATGAGCTTTCATTTTATGAAGGCTCAAACAAGAGGCTTCTTATATTTGGCTGTTTACCTGCTCATTGCAAATTAATCAATTAACAACAACAACAAAATGTGAACGTGGTGGAATAGGCTACATTGAATAATGTTGCAAAGATACTACAAGTCAGAATAACACAAAAGCTACAAGAACCATATAGTGTGAATAATAAACCATTTCAGGAAAGTGTTCAGTAGATCTAGTTGCTTTACGAAAGAAAGTGGCTGAATATATTTTGAACTTCCTAGAGCAGGAGAATGTTGGCCACTTGTAAACATTAAATTTAGATGTGGTAGGATTGGATGGAAAAAAAGTAAATCCTAGGCAAAAAAACTTGAAAATAGAGTGACTATCAAAGGAATTAGTACTAAAATGGCACTTTTTTATTAAAGGGTGCACCTCAGCCAAGCCAAAATTTTCTATTTAATAAATTAATGTGTCCTGCTTTATAATGAGTGCTCATCATTTCCCATGTGTGTGTTCGGTCCTGGTCAGTTATTTCTATGTAACAAATTTCAGAAATAGTCATTTTTGCATATTTAAGAAAGTTAAAATCAATGAAATAATATATAAATTTACAGCTGCAGATATTTCTTGTCTCTCTGCATGTGACTGCTTAATGTTAGTTGTGTTGATAAAGTCTCTGTGTGTTTGGCTCCATTTGCTACTATAGAATTAGGAAGACTTTACCCAACAACAGTTTTCTGTCAAACAGGAATTTTTCTTTCAAAGACTTGCAGAAGGATAAAATTTTGTATATTTAAATCACATTAAATGTCTGTGTATGTAATACTATCATAATTAGATTTACAGTAAACTTGTATCTAGAACACATGAAAAACATGTGTTAGCCATGAGATTTAGCATGGCTAAATCTCAAACAATGTTTTTAATAGTTAAAAATGCTTTGTTTCTATTTTGGCCAAAGATAAAAATAAACTAGAAAAATGAGCACTGTATTATGGGTTGTAATATGATTTCCCTATTACATATTCCAGTTATTACAAATGGTTATTAAAGTGTCTAAAATATTAGGAAAGTCCATCCTACCTCCTGAACAATGTACTTATTATAAGCAGCTCTCTTTGCTCCTTAACTTTGTGAATGCATATGGGTGGGGGGGGTGGGTAGGAAATTCAGACGAAAGGAGTTTATAAAATTACATAAGATATATTAAGGGGATATATATAATTCAATGATATTTGCCTTTTAAATTGAAAGTTTAGCTTTCAACTAAGGAAATGATTGTTTTTTGTTTTTAATTTACCTTTGGACAAGAAAATTTAAGTTGTGTATGCATATATAATATACATATGTATATATTTAATGTATATATATATATATAAATCATTGTTATAAAATTCTAAAACTCAACTTGTAGACATTTGAGAAAATCGTGATTGTTGCCAGGTGCCATCTAGTCGATTCCGACTAATAGCAACCCTATGTACAACAGAGCAAAACACTGCCGGGTCCTGTGCCATTCCCACAATCATTGCTTTGCTTGAGCCCATTGTTGCAGCCACTGTGTCAGTCCATCTTTTTGAGGGCCTTTCTCTTTTCACTGCCCCTCTACTTTACCGGGCATGATGTCCTTCTCCAATGACTTAATCCTCCCGATAACATGTCCAAAGTATGTGAAATGTAGTCTCACCATCCTTGCTTCTAAGGAGCATTCTGGTTGTACTCTTCCAAGACAGATTTGTTCATTCTTTTGGCAGTGCATGGTATATTCAATATTCTTCACCAACACCACAGTTCAAAGGCACAAGTTCTTCTTTGCTCTTCCCTGTTTATTGTCCAGCTTCCGCATGCATATGAAGCAATTGAAAACACCAGGGCTTGGACCAAGGGCACCTTAGTCTTCAAGGTGACGTCTTTGCTTTTCAACACTTTAAAAAGGTCTTTTGCAGCAGATTTGTCTAATGCAATGTGTCTTTGATTTCTTGACTGCTGCTTCCATGGGCATTGATTGTGGATCCAAGTAAAATGAAATCCTTGACAACTTCAATCTTTTCTCCATTTATCATGATGTCACTTATTGGTCCAGTTATAAGGACTTTTGTTTTCTGTGTGTTGAGTTGTAATCCATAAAGTGAAGGCTATATATAGTCTTTTATCTTCATCAGTATGTGCTTCAAGTCCTCTTCACTTTCGGCAAGAAGGTTGTGTCATCTGCATAATGCAGGTTGTTAATGAGCTTTTCTCCAATCTTGATGCCCCGTTCTTCTACAGTCCAGTTTCTCGGATTATTTGCCCAGCATACAGATTGAACAGGTATGGTGAAAGGATACAGCCCTGATGCACACCTTTCCTGACCCTAAACCACGAAGTATCTTCTTGTTCTGTTGAAATGACTGCCTCTTAATCTGTGTACAGGTTCCTCATGAGCAAAATTCAGTGTTCTGGAATTCCCGTTCTTGGCAATGTTATCCACAATTTGTTATGTCCACACAGTTGAATGTCTTTGCATAGTCAATAAAACACAGATAAACATCTTTCATGTATTTTCTGCTTTCAGCCAGGATCCATCCGACATCAGCAGTGATATCCCTGGTTCCATGTCCTCTTCTGAATCCAGCTTGAAGTTTTGGCAGTTTCCTAACATTATATTGCTGCAGCTGCTTTTGAATGACCTTCAGCAAAATTTTACTTGTGTGTGACATTAATGATATTGTTTGATAATTTCCCCATTTGGTTGGATTGCCTTTCTTGGAAACAGGCATAAATACGGATCTCTTCCAGTCTGTTGGCCAGATAGCTGTCTTCCAAATTTCTTGGCATTGACGAGTGAGCACTTCCAGTGAAACATCTCAATTGTTATTCCATCAGTTCCTGGAGCCTTGTTTTTTGCCATTTCCCTTCAGTGCAGCTTGGACCTCTTCCTTCATTACCATTTGTTCCTGATCATATGCTACCTCCTGAAATGGTTGAACCATTGACCAATTATTTTCAGTATAGTGACTTTGTGTATTCCTTCCATCTTCTTTTGATGCTTCCTGCATGGTTTAATATTTTCGCCACAGGATTCTGTGACATGGCAACTCAAGGCTTGAATTTTTTCTTCAGTTCTTTCAGCTTGAGGAATGCTGAACGTATTCTTCCCTTTTGGTTTTCTATCTCCAGGTCTTTGCATGTTTCATTACAATACTTTATTTTGTCTTCTGGAACCACCTT